>NW_027361672.1:35501250-36185000 GCF_039654945.1 Dendrobates tinctorius | reverse complement strand
GTCCCATTGTATATGGAGCATTATTTGGGCCCATAAGACACTGGAGCATCATCCATGGGGCCCATCATATACTGGAGCATTCTAAATGGGGCAGATTATATATGGAGCATTATTTGGGCCCATCATACACTGGAGCATCATCCATGAGGCCCATCATATAATGGAGCATTCCAAAAGGGGGACATCAGACAATGGAGCAGCATTTACAGGGCCCATTATACACTGGAGCATTAGAAATGGGGCCCATCATATATGGAGCATTATTTGGGCCCATAAGACACTGAAGCATCATCCATGGGGACCAACATATACTGTAGCATTATGTGGAGCTCATCATATACTGTATGGGACCAATTATTCTGTATGGAGAAAAATGTAGGGCTCATTATTCTGTATGGCGCACTATGTGGTGGCCATAATACTGTATGGAGTAATATATTGTCCGTTTTTTGAGCTATTGTAGAATTTAAAATAGATATCAGTCATGTCATGTAAGAAGTGAAGTATTTTTCATTGCACTATACCAATATTTCTCTGCCGTATTGGAGCATCATGAATTGTGGTATGTGTTAAAGGGGCCCACTGACACTCTTTGGCCCGGGACACACGAAAACCTGGAGCCAGCCCTACCCCCCCTACAACTTTAGCCAAATAACCTCCTGTTTTCAATGCATAACTATTATTATAAAGTAAATTAAGGTTGACAAGCTTAAGTAATGAGAATTGATGCTGTTGGCATTGAAATGGGCACTGTAGGTGTGTTTACTGTCCTCCACTCCCTGTCGACTTTGCTTCCCCATTGACTTGCATTGGGTTCAGGTTTCAGTCGGACCACTGACTTTTCCCGATAGTCAGCCGATTTCGTTCGACTCGACTTTTGAGAAAGTCAGGTTTCATGAAACCCGACTCAACCCTAAAAAAGGCAAAGTCGCTTATCTCTAATCTTCACTATGTGTACTGTGCGCTCCGTTTGACTGTGGTATTTATTACTATTGCAATTGTTCCTCCGTTGGAGGCACCCGGCTGGAGAAGCAGTGGACCCTCTCCCCCCCCACTAATTTTGTGTGGCCACCATCTGAGTGCTCCCTTGTGACTGTAATCATTTATTTCTCAGATGGCAAATCTGACAGGACATTTTTGTATGCTGCTGTATGAAATTGGAGGCAAGAGGAGCAACATTGGAGGTTTCTTGAACTCCTATGACATCTCTTTTTCACATTTTTACAAGACTGAACAGTTGCATGATCATGTTCTTAACTCTTTAAAGGAAACAAAGTACATTTTAAATAATAATAATAATAATAATAATAATAACTAGTTGGCCCGTGCAAAATTTTCACACATTGGTCGTTGGGGGCGCAGGCAATTTCAGAAAAAGCAAGCTGGTCATATGTAAATGTATTTCATGAGATGATGAACACAGACAGGTATTTATACACAGTATGTAGATTGGTAATACAATAAATTGGTTTGATAAGTAGTAATGCATCACATGGGATGCATTTTGATAGCGCTGGCAGCCCGCCTGATCTAATAGAAGGGTGTAACTAATAGGCTGTTAACCTGGATGCTGTACATTGCCATAGTGTGAACAGCGCCGCATACAAGTCTTAATTGTGCATTAAGATACCAAGCAACCTCCCCCTCCATGGATTGGTAGGATGTGAGCGGTGGTCACATTGTTATTATTGCACCTGTGTTGCCGCCATCTTAACTATATGGGTCCACTGCATCCTGCTAGTGCATTTGTTTGGAGGCCTGGGAAGGTAAGCATCTCTGCCTTTTTTGCTGTATTTTTGATAATATAACAACCAATAGTCCCAAAAAGTAAACAGGGCACTTCAACCATATATATCCAAACAGTCCCTCATAACCAAATGAAGGGCAAAGAAGAGATCCCACAATAAACTTCAATTAAAAGGTATATATTTTTATTAACAAAATTCTAAAAACAATGTGAACAAGCAGCAAGATAGCCATGATAGAGAACACCTAATAATGAAAAATGGGCTATAACATTGTGCAGGGTATAGGACAAATCCAAACACATGAATAAAGGGATATTTAATATAAATCCATTGTAATACACAATGAGGAATTCCAAGTGAAGAATAATCCCCTAATACAATAGTTAAATATTTCACCCTTAATAATCCATGCTGCATAAGTAAATTACCCCATACACATACTATGTAAAAACCCTAACAATGGTAATTAGCCACAAAGGAAGATAAACCGTTAACAGAGCTCCATTATTAAGGACCATAAATCAGTCGGTAAATAAACCCTAATGGGGAAAAAAATAAATAAAGGAGCAAAAAATTATATCTACCTGTGGCACAGAATCAAAAGGTGTCCCCACACCCCGACGCGCATTTTGCCGCCAGCTTCTTCCGGGGAAATGCGCGTCGGGGTGTGGGGACACCTTTTGATTCTGTGCCACAGGTAGATATAATTTTTTGCTCCTTTATTTATTTTTTTCCCTATTAGGGTTTATTTACCGACTGATTTATGGTCCTTAATAATGGAGCTCTGGTAACGGTTTATCTTCCTTTGTGGCTAATTACCATTGTTAGGGTTTTTACATAGTATGTGTATGGGGTAATTTACTTATGCAGCATGGATTATTAAGGGTGAAATATTTAACTATTGTATTAGGGGATTATTCTTCACTTGGAATTCCTCATTGTGTATTACAATGGATTTATATTAAATATCCCTTTATTCATGTGTTTGGATTTGTCCTATACCCTGCACAATGTTATAGCCCATTTTTCATTATTAGGTATTCTCTACCATGGCTATCTTGCTGCTTGTTCACATTGTTTTTAGAATTTTGTTAATAAAAATATATACCTTTTAATTGAAGTTTATTGTGGGATCTCTTCTTTGCCCTTCATTTGGTTATGAGGGACTGTTTGGATATGTATTTTTGATAAGTAGAGGCCAATAAATGTCGCCAGTTGAGGTGCCGCCTGCAGGTCATTGTTTCTTTCAGCAGGTTTATGAAAATGAATGTTTAAAATGTATTTAGTGCTAGAATCATGAATGTGTGGTTTGTTTGGCTCTTTTCTTGCTGAAGGGGGCAAGTTTACCTTTCAAATGGTGTATCATTTGTGTGTGTGTGTATGGCGAAGTAATCAGCGAAAAAGCAGTGCATGTTTACAAGTGTTTGCATATGGGACTCGCCTGCAGTGACGTGAGCAATCCTTCAATGTGCCTGAAATAGGCTGGGCAAGCACTTGGGCAAGCTCGAAAGCCCCCAAGGCAAATGTTTGGATTTGTTTTTGATGTCTGTAAGCAGCTTTGGGGTAGTGTGGTGCTACCTGCAGGTCATTTTTCCTTACTGCAGGTTTATGAAAATTAATGTTTAAACTGTATTTTCTGATCAAATCGTGGATGTGTGGTTTGTTTGGCTATTTTCTTGTTGAAGGGGGCAAGTTTACCTTTTAAATGGTGTATCATTTGTGTGTGTGGGTGGAATATGAACGGAGATACAAAGTAATCACTGAAAAACAGTGTTTAGAAATAATAAAATAGATAATAATAATATCCTGTGCAAAGGTAATCTTATAAGTGTGCCCTTGCTATGTACTCTGTAATCACTGTGCACAACCATGACGAATGCTACAGTTTATGGTTGGCACATAACACACCTCCTGGCCAGGCAAAAAGCATATATCAAATATGATAAGTGAGTATACAGATGAAACAGTGGCGCTCAAAGCTGCATTTTTTAGGTATTGCATTTTACTGTCCCAGGTAACACAGTAGTGAGTATTTCTATCACAACTCCAGCCCATTGGAGCTTATCAATTAAGTCAGTCCATGGGCATCTGAATTTACAGTATATGTCACTGACTTGATTTATAATGAGCTCACAGGATTGGTGACATGATGTGGCCAAAAGACTCACTCCTGTGATAAAACAGGCAGGGAAATGGCAAGGAAATGTGTTACCTCAGAAAGCAGCAGGTGCAAGCCCCTACTGTTTCATATGTATACTTACTTGTCATAAGTGACTTATGCTTCTACCATGGGCAGGAGCTGTCATATGTGCCGTCTACAAACTGGAGCAAATCTGCATGGTTAGATGTAGTCATTACACAGTACATAGCAGGGGCACATTTCTAAGATTATCTCAGCACAGGGAAACATTTTTAGCTCATCCTACTGCGGAACTTATTATTATGATTATTCCAAGATCTTTTAATTAACCCCTTCCCGACATCCGATGTACTATCCCGTTCACGGTACCCGGGCCCGTATGACCGTGAACGGGATAGTACTTCCAGCCCTTTAATGCGATACCGCGACTTAAGTCCCCCTGGCATCCAGAGCGCTGTGATTGGCTGTTCAATTCTGAACAGCCAAACACAGCATTTCTCATTGTTTCAGCCAATCGGAGCAGCTGAAACAATGAGGTCATAGGCTAGGATCGGAGTACCCATGTACTGGATCCTAGAGCCGGTGCCTGGCAATGCCAGGCACTGGCAAAAAGCCCCCGGATTTGCGCGATCGCTGATCTAATCGATCTCAACAATCACAGGGCATAGAGGCACTATATCGCCACTGTGCCCTGCCAGTACGAGCCCGGATCTGTGCTGTATTAGCACCGATCCTAGGCCAGAGCCTAGTGCAGGCCTGGCAGGGCCTGCAGGAGCTGGTTGGCACGATCGATTAGATCGGCGATCGCGCCAATCACAGAGCACAGCTGCTGTCACGCTGTGACCACTCTGTGCCCTGTTGGTGACCTGGCAATGACCTGCCTAGGAATAGCTCCGATCTTAGGCAGTTGCCATGGTCACCAGGCAGAGCAGGGATTGGTGGGATCGATGTAATCATTCGATCCCACCAATGACAGGTCACAGCAGCAATGTGACCGCTCTGTGACCTATCTCTGACCTGCAGATGACCTATCTGACATCTCTGCAGGGGTCCTCACTCTAGCTGAGAATTTCGGCAGAGAGGTCAGACACAGCAAGAGCTCCTGTGCTCGGTATTGTGGTGCCACAATTTATAGCATCACAATCTCTGCAGAAAAAAAAGAAAGAGAAAAAAGCGCCAATCGTAAGTGTTCCTGATCCTTGATCCCCTGCCCAATCTATCTTCACCCCCCCAATCCCCCCCATCCTCCCCTTCCCCCTCTTTTTACCTCCCTCCATCCCCCCTTTTGCGCCGCCTTCGTGCGCAGCCACCAAGCGTTGATCGGTGAACTGCGTCACTGATCAACACTTGTGCTCGCTTTTTTTCCTTAGCCCCCTTTGCGCCACCTCCATACACACATCCCGCAGCCGCAAAACTTGGATAAGTGACACACGTCACTTATCAAAGCTTGCGCCTGCCGTTTTTCATTTTTTTCACTCCCCTTTGTGCCACCTAACTACAACCCTAACTGATCCCTGCCCAATCTCTCTTCATCCACCCCCATTTGCCAGCCGCCGAATGTTGATTGGTGACGCAGTTCACCGATCAACACTCGTGCTCCCTTTTTTTCTCAGCCCCCTTAGCGCTAACTCCATACACACTTCCCCCAGCTGCCAAACTTTGATAAGTGACACAGTTCACTTATCAGAGTTTGTGCCTGCTGTTTCCTTTTCTTTTTTCACCCCCCCTTGCGCCACTCCCGTGCACACATACAGCAGCCTAATTTTGATAAGTGACATGCTGTTCACTTATCAGAGCTAGGGCCTGCTGTTTTAGACTTTTTTCCACAGCTTTTTCTTTACAGAAAGTTTACACCAATCACTACCCCCCCACACATACACAGTTTTCAATAAAGTGTACACCCAAGCACCGTATTTACACAAAAATGTCATAAAATTCATCCCAACAGCGCTATTCAATGGACGAGGCATATGCTATACTTGCCTCCAACACTGATAGTGAGGATGAGGATCCCACTTTTCTTTATTTTTCAGATTCTTCATCCTCTTCCTCTTCCTCTTCCCCTCCTCATCTTCCTCCTCGGGTCCTGAGGAACCGCCACACAGACGCTCCAGGATAGAAGATGAAGCAGCACCCACCATGCCCGCAGCTGACCCAGTGCTCCCCGTATGGACCTCGCCCCCCGAAAATTATGAGCCACTGATTCCTGATTTTGTGGCAGAATCAGGAATCAAGTTTGACACCACCGGCCTCACAGAAATTGACTTTTTCAAAGTCTTTTTCTCTGAGGATTTTATTAACTTCATGGTGGAGCAAACTAATTTGGAGCAAAACCCGCGTTCATCATTTTAAAACTGGTCTCCTGTAGACGCAGTTGAAATTACGCAGTTTTGGGGGCTGGTCCTCCATATGGGGATCCTGAAAATGCACGAACTTCGGCAATATTGGAGTGTTGATATTTTATATAACACTCCTTTGTACTGAATGGTCAAGGCCCAGACGCGTTTTGAGGCCATCCACAAATTTCTGCATTATACTGATAATGCACAGTGTCCCGCACGAGATGACCCCAACTTTGACCGTATTTTCAAAGTTCGGCCAGTTATTGAACACTTCAACAAAAAGTTTGCTGAGGTGTACGTGCCCCAAAGGGACGTGGATGAGTCCTTGATTCACTTCAAGGGAAGGCTGCGATTCTGTCAATTTCCATGCCCAGTAAGAGGGCCAGGTACGGAATCAAACTCTATAAGCTATGTGAGAGTACTTCAGGATCACCCACAGGTTTAGAGTGTACGAAGGGAAGGACACCCGGATTGAACCCCCTGAGTGTCCTCCTTTCCTGGGAGTGAGTGGGAAAATTGTCTGGGATTTGGTGCAGCCACTGCTGGATAAAGTTTATCACCTCTACACTGATAACTTTTATACCAGCGTCCCACTCTACAAATCCCTCTCTGAGCGAGGTACCGCAGCCCGCGGTACTGTCCGCAAAAATCAGAGAGGCCTCCCAAAGATGCTACTTAGGCAGATGCTCCGAAAAGGTGAGACCAGAGCCCAATGTAGCGACCACCTGCTGGTGGTCAAGTACAAGGACAAGAGGTCTCTTGACCACTATACATGGTGATCGCAGTACCCTCTGCACTGTATGCGGTACCTCTACACAGGTCCGCAAACCGACCTGTGTAGTGGCGTACAACAAAAACATGGGGGGCGTTGATCTCTCTGATCAACTCCTCCAACCGTACAATGCATTGAGGAAGGCCAAGGTGTGGTATAAAAAACTGGACGTGCACATCGCCCAAATGGCAATGCTTATCGCGTTCCTGCTGTCACAATGTGCATGCCACACCGATACATTGTACCTTCATTTCCAGGAGGTAGTGGTTAAGGCCCTGATGTTTAGCGCTCAGGAAAGAGCGGGCCCCAGTACTTCTGGAACTGAAGGTGATCGTATTGTACCAGGTCAGCATTTTCCAGGGGTGGTCCCACCAACCCAAAGAAAAGGTAAGCCGCAAAAAAGGTGTTGAGTGTGTTACAAAAAAGGAATACACAGGGACACCATTTATCAATGCGACACCAGCCCCAGAAAAACCGGGCCTGTGTATGAAGGATTGCTTCAAATTGTACCACACCTCCATGCACTACTAATTTACATTAGATTAGTTGGGGGCACATCTAGATTTGTTCTTTGGGGGTCTAGTATCCAAAATGATGTCACATGTGGGTTTTTTTCCTGTTTAGGCACATCAAGGGCTCTGCAAACGGAACATGACGCCAGCAGACAATCAAATTCTGCATTCCAAAACGTCACTACTTCCCTTTCGAGCCCCGACATGTGCCTACACAGTTTTTTCCCACATGTGGGGTACCAGAGTACTCAAGACAAATTGGACAATGACTTTTGGGATCCAATTTCTCCTGTTACTCTTGGGAAAATTAAAAATTAGGGACTAAATAATCATTTATGTGGGAACAAAATAGGATTTTATATTTTCACGCCCGGGCATTATAAACTTTAGCGAAACACTGGGGGGTTCAAAGTGCTCACCACACATCTAGATAAGTTCCTTAGAGGGTCTAGTTTCCAAAATGGCGTCACTTATGGTGGTTTCTACTGTTTAGGCATGTAACGGGGTCTACCCAGGCTGGGGTACCTCATTCAGTACCACCCCGTGTTTTCGGAAGTCCTCTCTGCGTTGGCTGGAGTCTGAATGAATGACGCTGGCTGGAATTCCTTGGTTACATGGGCGCATATAAAAGATCACTGCTTCTCCACGTATTTCCAGTCTGACAACACTTTACTCACAGGACACAGAATATATCACACAGATACAGAGGGCAGGCCAATAAAAAAGCGGCAGGCCAGACATGCATTACAAAAGCCGCAGGTGGCCGGAGCCTGCCGATGTTTACTGTGGGAATTACAAAGGTGGGGGGAGGGCGGACAAAAGGAGAATATCGTGTCCCCTCTGCCCAGGGGCGTAGCCTGTGGGCTGATGCATTAGGGACATGCATCTCACATAGAACCTATTATACATACATATAACTGCACAACATATTCTGGGTGCTGAGTGGTTCTATAACACGTAACACGGCTCCCCTTTTCAGCGACACGATCGGTATACACAGTCTGATCCTCAACGGATCGGTTTGGGGATGACCGAAGGTTATGGGGTTGGTACAAGTTCCGTTTGTCGACTTAGTCCATCGGCGTTACCATTTTGTTTGCCGGGTCTGTGGTGGATGGTGAAGTCCAGAGGTTGTAGGGCTAAACTCCACCGCAGCAATCTGGCGTTGTCTCCGGAGACCCGATTAAGCCAGACTAGGGGATTATGGTCCGTTAGGAGGGAAAACTGTCATCCATACAAATATGGTTGCAACTTCTTTAGTGCCCATACTACCGCCAGGCAGTCCTTCTCGATGGCCGCATAGCTTACTTCATGGGGCAGTAGTTTTCGACTCAGGTAAGCTACCGGGTGTTCTTGGCCGTCTGGCCCGACTTGGCTCAGTACTGCCCCCAATCCATACATAGAAGCGTCTGTGTGAACAAGGAAACGTTTAGTTGAATTGGGTGCGGCCAATACAGGGGTATTGGTGAGGGCGTCCTTTAGTTGGCGGAAGGCTTCCTCACACTCTGAGGTCCAGGATACCTGGCGGGGTTGGTTCTTACGGGTCAGATCAGTGAGGGGCTTGGCTACGCTGCTGTAAGTGGGAACGAATTTCCTGTAATACCCCGCTGTCCCTAGAAACGCCATGACCTGGGTTTTAGTGCGTGGGATGGGCCATTTGGCTATGACCTTAATCTTGGCTGTTTCCCCACTTCCCACCCAATGCCCTAAATACTGAACCTCTGCTTTGCCCACGTGACACTAGTTTGGGTTCTGGGTGATTCCAGCCTGGTGGATCCTGTCCAATACTGTCTCTAGGTGATTTAGATGCTCTTCCCATGTCGCACTGTAGATGGCAATGTCATCCAGGTAGGCACAAGCATAGTCCTGGAGACCATCCAGAAGCCGGTCAGTCAGCCTTTGAAAGGTCGCCGGGGCATTCTTCATCCCGAATGGCTTAACTCGAAACTGGAATAAGCCGAACGGGGTGACAAATGCCGACTTGGGAATAGCGTCATGACTAAGGGGAATCTGACAGTAGCCTTTGCACAGATCGATGGTGGTCAAATACTTTGCCCCCGCCAGCCGGTCTAACAACTCATCCACACGCGGCATGGGGTATGCATCCGTTACTGTTTTCTCATTGAGCTTACGATAGTCTACACAAAACCGTGTAGTCCCATCCTTCTTGGGCACTAACACTACGGGGGATGCCCAGGGACTATCTGACTCTTCAATGACCCCTAAACGCAACATCTCTTGTATCTCTTGTCGCATCCCCTCTCGTACAGACTCAGGGACACGGAAGGGGTTTTGTCGCAGAGGAGTCTGATCCTGGGTCTCAACCTTATGTTGTGCCAGGTGAGTGTACCCCGGTCTCTCTGAAAACATCCTCTGTCGCAGCCTCAACAACGCCTCCGCATGCTGTCTCTCCTGGGGGCCTAGGTCTTCACCCAAGTGTACCTGGTCCCATGTTTTAGACTGAGTCCTTTCCCCTAACACATCCGGTAAGGGAAGTCCGGCTAAATCCTCTGCTTCAGGTGCACAGATGGCCACTACCTCTTCAGGGCGCTCCCGGTAGGGCTTCAACATATTCACGTGGAACATGCGGGTAACCCTGGGGTTGTCACAATCGGCGACATTATAGGTTGTGTCGGCTACTTTCCCCACTACCTGGTAGGGCCCCTGCCATGCAGCTTGAAACTTATTCTGCTTAGTGGGCTCTAACACCAGGACCTTCTGTCCTATTTCCAAAGTGCGCTCTCTGGCCCTCCGATCGTACCATACGCGCTGGCGCCGCTGTGTCGCCTGCAGGTTCTCACGTACAACCTGGGTCAGCTCCTGTAGGCGGTCCCGGATTTCCAGCACATAGGGTACAATAGGTACCCCTTCTATGAGGCCCTCCCCTTCGCAGTGTTCCAGCACTAAGTCTAGGGGTCCCCTTACCCGTCTCCCGTATACCAGCTCGAACGGGGAGAACCACGTGGATTCTTGGGGCACCTCCCGATAGGCAAACAGGAGGTGTGGCAAGAATTTCTCCCAGTCCCTGTAGGTCCTGGTAAAAGTCCCAATGAGCTGTTTTAATGTCCCATTAAAGCGTTCACACAACCCATTGGTTTGCGGGTGGTACGGGGTGCTTCTAATGGACTTTACGCCACACAGCTTCCACAGTTGGTTGGTCACCTCTGCTGTAAACTGGGTACCCTGGTCCGAGATAATCTCCCAGGGAAATCCAACCCGTGAGAAAACCTGGAGCAGGGTGGCCGCCACCGTCTCTGCCAGTATGTTAGGTAACGCAACCGCCTCTGGATACCGTGTGGCATAATCTACCACTGTCAATATATACTTTTTCCCGGACGAACTGGGTTTGGCTAACGGCCCTATCAGATCGACCACTACTCGGCTAAATGGTTCCTCCACAATGGGGAGGGGGCATAATTTGGCCTTGCATCGATCCCCCCTCTTGCCAATGCGCTGACAACTGTCACAGGTCTGGCAGTACTGACAAACATCATAGGTTACCCCCGGCCAAAAGAAGTTTTGTGTCAGACGATGCCTGGTGCGACGGATGCCGAAGTGCCCAGCCAAGTTTATATCATGAGAGATACGCAGTAACTCCTGCCTATACTTCTTGGGAACTACCAGCTTTTGTTTTATAGTGGGGCTCGTCCCTGTGTGGTGCTGCTCTGTGATCTGGTAGAGGAGTTCCTGCTTCCATGCAAACTGTTCCCCTTCCAGTACTCCTCTCCCCTCCTGTGCCTTCCCACAATATCCCTCTAATGAAGGATCCTCAAGTAACTCCCTCTTAAATTCATCTGGGGTGGCCCAAGAAATGTGTCTGGCTATGGGAATACATGCAGGGCTGGGATGTTTTACCTGGGCCTCCTCTGAGTGTGATTCCACCTCCGCAGCTCGAGCTTGTCTCTGGGTGGTCACAGGATAGGTTTCAGCCAGAGGGGCCACCGAGAATGCAGACAACATGGGCCCCAAGTTATTTCCCAGCAAGACGTCTGCAGGCAAATCCTCCATCAAGCCAACCTCAACAAGGCCATCCCCGACTCCCCAGTTTAGGTGAATCCTGGCAGTGGGTAGTCGATGTATAGCTCCCCCTGCTACACGGACTGCCACTGTCCGCTCCATCTTCTCTTGGTCCCGGACGAGATGAGGCTTCACAAGGGTCAAAGTTGCCCCGGAATCTTAGTCCCTGCATATGTTTCCCATTAACCCATACGACCTGTCGATGCTGTTGTTGATTATCTGCCTGGGCTGCCTGCACGAGGTCTACTTCATGCAGCACTTCCTCCATCTCTTCCACCCCTTGGTTAGTCGTAGCCCCCAATGCTGGGTCAGCTTCGCCTTGGTAGCAGTGTACAGCAGCCCGGCTGATGGTACCTGTTCCCGCCTTTGGCCGCTTTGTATGCTGAGTCCGGTTGGGACATTGTCTTTGCAGGTGGCCCAGCTGACGACAGGTGTGGCATCGCACCCCAGGGGGACTGTGGTAGGCCGGGTTTCTAGCTGGTCCCCCTACAATCTTTGGTGGTTTGGGGCCCTCCAGGTCCATGGGCGGGCCCCTAGTGACCACCTTTGATCCGGACAACTGCGGCCTCCTGGCATCATGATGTTCATCGGCCAGACAAGCGGCTTCCTCAAGAGTCGTTGGCCGCCTGTCCCGAAGCCATTCCTGTGTCTCGGGGTTTAGTCCATTAAAGAATCGTTCTAACAGGAAGAGCTGGAGGACGTCCTCCTTAGTGGTTGCTTGGCTCCCTTGTACCCACTGTAGCAGTGACAGCCGTAATTTACAGGCCCATTCAGCGTGGGTATCGGTTACGCATTTTATAAGTCCGCTGAACTTTTGGCGGTAGGCCTCTGGTGTCAGCGCATACCGGGCCAAGATCACTTCTTTGATCCACTCATAGTCCATACAGTCCTCATCAGGTACCGTGCGATAGGCGTCCGCTGCCCAGCCTGTCAGCTTGCTGGCCAGAATCTGAACCCGTTCCTCCGGCTTCACTTGATGAAGGGCACACTGCCGCTCAAAGTCCTGCAGAAAGCCATCAATGTCTTCCTCTGCCTCCCCCAACTGTCAGAAGGCATTATACTGGATCTTTTTGTGGGTTACTGTTGAAGGTACCTGGTCGAAGGCCAGAGCTCCCCTTGCTCGCTGACTCTCCTCTCTCTGCTCTGCCATCTCCATCTTGGCCAACTCCACTTTGGTCCGCTCTGCCATCTCCATCTTGGCTAGCTCTATCCTGGTCCGCTCGGCCATCTTTTCCTTCAGATCAGTACGCACATCAGCCATCACCTCTCGTATGATCTCTACTGCAGGGTTTAGGCCATAGACCGCCAGTCTGTTCTTTACCTCCCTCTGGAATTCGGTCTCCTCCACATTCACATTGGGGGCACTGCACTGTCGTGTTCCATGATGGCTGCTATCAAATCTGCTTTTGTTTTGTTGCTGGCGATCAACCCTCGGGCTTCCACCAGATCTTTTAATATAGTCCTCTTTAACTTCTGGTAGTTATTTTCCATTCATTCCTTTTCTCCTGTAGAAGGGGTATCAAATCCCACTGCTGCCACCAGTGTAACGGGGTCTACCTAGGCTGGGGTACCTCTTTCAGTACCACCCCGTGTTTACGGAGGTCCGCTCTGCGTTGGCTGGTGTGTGAATGAATGACGTTGGCTGGAATTCCTTGGTTACATGGGCGCATATAAAAGATCACTGCTTCTCCACGTATTTCCAGTCTGACAACACTTTACTCACAGGACACAGAATATATCACACAGATACAGAGGGCAGCCCAATAGAAAAGTGGCAGGCCAGACATGCATTACAAAAGCTGCAGGTGGCCAGAGCCTGCCGATGTTTACTGTGGGAATTACAAAGGTGGGGGGAGGGCGGACAAAAGGAGAATATTGTGTCCCCTCTGCCCAGGGGCGCAGCCTGTGGGCTAATGCATTAGGGACATGCATCTCACATAGAACCTATTATACATACATATAACTGCTCAACATATTCTGGGTGCTGAGTGGTTCTGTAACACGTAACAAGGCACATCAAGGGCTCTGCAAATGGAACATGATGCCCGCAGACCATTCCATCAAAGTCTGCATTCCAAAACGTCATTACTTCCATTTCGAGCCCCGACGTGTGCCCAAACAGTAGTTTTCTCCCACAAGTGGGGTATCAGCGTACTCAGAACAAATTGGACAACAACTTTTGGGGTCCAATTTCTCCTGTTACCCTTGGGAAAATTAAAAATTGGGGAGTAAATGATCATTTATGTGGGAACTAAATATGATTTTATATTTTCATGCCCGGGCATTATAAACTTTAGCGAAACACTGGGGTGTTCAAAGTGCTCACAACACATTTAGATAAGTTCATTAGGGGGTCTAGTTTCCAAAATGGGGTCACTTATTGGGGGGTTTCTACTGTTTAGGCACATCAAGGGCATTACAAAAGGAACTTGATGCCCGCAGACCATTCCATCAAAGTCTACATTCCAAAACGTCATTACTTCCCTTTCGAGCCCAGACGTGTGCCCAAACAGTAGTTTTCTCCCACATGTGGGGTATCAGCGTACTCAGGACAAATTGGACAACAATTTTCGGGTCCAATTTCTCCTGTTACCCTTGGGAAAATTAAAAATTAGGGACCAAGGCCGGTTTCACATTTGCGCTTTATAGCGCAGAGAAGGCCTGCTCACAGCCGCCGCTAAGCCCCGCCCCCTCCTGTAACATGCTGCGTTCGGCGCACACGGGCGCACCTTCAAAAGTGCGCAGCGCATGGCAAAATCCTGCTAGCGCACGGCCAGTGCACGATCTGCGCACCCTAATCTAAAGATAGGGTGCGCAGATCACAAGCGTCCATGTGCGCTAGTAGGCGGCGATGACCGGATGGGGCGGGCAGGGAGCCGGGAGGGGGCGGGGCTCAGCGGCGGTTGTGCGCAGGCCGTCGCTGCGCTATAAAGCGCAAATGTGAAACTGGCCTTAGAAATCATTTTTGTGAAAAAAAAATATTTTTACACGCCCGGGCATTATAAACTTTAGCGAAACATCGGGGGGGTTCAAAGTGCTCACCACACATCTAGATAAGTTCCTTAGGGGTCTAGTTTCCTAAATGGGGTCACTTGTCTGGGGTTTCCACTGCTTAGGCACATCAGACGCTCGTCAAATGCGACATGGCGTGCAATCTCAATTCCAGCCAACTTTAGGTTGAAAAAGTCAAACGGCGCTCCTTCCCTTCTGAGCCCTGCCATGTGCCCAAATAGTGGTTCCCCCTACATATTGGGTAACAGCGTACTCAGGACAAATTGGACAACAACTCTTAGGGTCCAATTTCTCCTGTTACCCTTGGGAAAATAAAAAAATTGTTGCTAAAATATCATTTTTGTGACTAAAAAGTTAAATGTTCATTTTTTCCTTCCACATTGCTTCTACTCCTGTGAAGCACCTGAAGGGTTAAATATCTTCTTGAATGTAGTTTCTTGAATGTAGTTTTGAGTAGCTTGAGGGGTGCAGCTTTTAGAATGGTGTCACTTTTGGGTATTTTCTGCCATATAGACCCATCAAAGTGACTTCAAATGTGAGGTGGTCCCTAAAAAAATGGTTTTGTAAGCTTTTTTGTAAAAATGAGAAATCGCTGGTCAACTTTTAGCCCTTATAACTTCCTAACAAAAGAAAAATTTGGTTCCCAAATTGTGCTGATGTAAAGTAGACATGTGGGAAATGTTATTTAGCAACTATTTTTGTCACATATTTCTCTGTTTTAAGGGCATAAAAATTCAAAGTTTGAAAATTGCAACATTTTCAACATTTTCGCCATATTTCTGTTTTTTTCATAAATAAACGCAAGTTATAGCAAAAAAATTTTACCACTAAAGTGAAGTACAATATGTCACGAGAAAACATTCTCAGAATCGCCTAGATCCGTTGAAGCATTCCAGAGTTATAACCTCATAAAGGGACAGTGGTCAGAATTGTAAAAATTTGCCCGGTCATTAACGTGCAAACCACCCTTGGGGGTAAAGGGGTTAAAATGTACTTTGTTTGTAGGAAACTCCTCTAAGTTCCAAGCACATGCAATGCCATGTCCATGAGCAATGTCCAGTTGAACTCAGTGGGGCTGCAGCAGCAGCATTTACTCAGTAATTTAGAGGGGGTATGTATGACGTCGTCAATGTGCAAATACATTCATTACGTTAGCAAGAATCATTTAGAAATTCTTAAGGCAAAAAACAGACTTCTATCAAATAGAATGGCTCTCTGTACATAGGGTCTTTGTCTGCCTTTCCTCGCCTTAATTCCATTGTACTTACTAGGCACATAAAAGGTAACTAAGGTTATGAAGAAGCATGCTATAAGGATAATGCAGTCTCCTCCAGACAGCGGGATTACTCATTTCTTGTCCTGTGTTCTATAATGAAGAATGTCTCACCCAAACAACCACAAAGATGTTCCCTTACAAAATCTTTCACCTTAAACAATCTGTTTTGGTACACACCCTGTTAAATCAGATTCATGAAATGACACCATCCCCAAGCACTTACTAGCTGCTACATGTAATAAGCCCATGAAGAGTTATGTTTCCTTTGTAAACTATTACAATAATACGGGAGATTGTCTCTGCCCAGACAAGCTTTAGGTGGTATATGGTGCTGGCATTCAGCAGAATGAGGTGTTTCTACATATAGGCAGAGCCCACTGCTATTATGTCATGGCCTATATTCTGTACTTTGATAATATGTCATTTAATTGGAACAGCTTGAATTCTGACTTGTGTTTTATTACTTTGTATTCCCATTTCAGATTTGATGATGAGTTAAACTCTGATCATTGAATGCCGCTGTCATAGTGTGACTGCATTGTTATAAGTTATACTGTAATGCATTACAGCATTGCTTTATCTAATTCATGTAAGGTAATAGATCTGGATCAAGAAGAATGAGTCATTTATAAATATGCATTAAGCTTTTGATCTGTTACAGCCTATCACTATTTGCAATATGAAGTCTTGCCCACGTTTGCTTTCCATTATTCGATGTAACAAGGTGACTCTTTTGGAGTAAACCAGCACATGGAAGTGACTTTACAGAAATTCTTTTACTCTGGAGTGAGGACCACAAGTCAGACACAGTTTAATAGAAAACCCATATCTGGTGCGCTAACTTCTGCTTCACAACTAAAGTATCAGGACTGTTCTGATGGAGAAGACTCCATTCTGCTTTTCCTCATTCCCGAACCCTGGACCTTTTTGAGGGTTTTTTTTTCAAACCTGTCACAGGGAATATAAACCTATTCTTAGATTACATTCCCACTTTTGGTGCTTTTATCATGTTGCAAAATTTCTGCACCTATTATTTAAATTAGGTTACGTACGGTTTTTCATTGAATTTTTGTGTGCAGTTTTTAAACATGCATTTTCATCATGTTTTTGAGTCTGTGTCTTTTTCTCTTGTTGGTGTGTCACACTTTATATAAATCTGCTTTATTTTTGATACTACCTGGTACTTGACATTGGCAAAACTAACTTCATGGACATACTTACGTGCACACTACATGAGTTTTTGATGTTTTTCTGCTGAGAAAACACACTTAAAATGCATGTGTGTTTTTTACCGGCAGAATTTCTGCACCTAATACAAGTCTCTGGTGAAAATTTGAACTGAAAACTCAGCGTACCCTGAAGAGAAATTTACATGTTGCAGATTCGAAACACGCACCGCAGGTCAGTTTTCACTATGCTAAATCCCATTCACTTTGCAGGAACTGTAAAATGCTGTGTTTTTGAAGCACGAGTTAAAAATGCACCAAAAGCTCATTATGGAAACGTAGCCCAAGGCCGGAGTCACATTACCATAGAATATGGCCGAGTACTATGCTAGAAAACATTGCATAGCACTCGGCCCAGTGTTACTCTATGGGGCACCTCTAATCAGCCTTTATTTTTTCAGCCGTATTTGGCATGCGTGTAAAATCGCAGCATGTCGAGACTCGCCAATACAAGCCTATGGGTGTAAGAAAAAAAATCACACAGCACTTAGACCATGCGAGTGCTGTCCAATTGTTACGCACCAGTTTCCTTTGAAAAGCTGGCAATTCATGTGCCGCACACAGGAATATCACAGAGTGACAGGTTATAATAGAATACATAGAATAGTTATAAACACATAGAATACTGTAATGATTGGGTCAGCGATGAGGAAAGCAAGACCAAGCTAAGCCACAGAAGACCAGAGAGGTTGGTAACTAAGCGGATTACAGACCCCTGATCCTATCCACACAACTAGCAGTAGCCGTGGAGCGTACCTACGATGATTCTAGATGCCTCGACACAGCCGGAGAACTAAATAAGCCTAAAGCAAGAAAGGGGAAATTAAACTGCCCCACAGCAGACCCCAAAGGAGTAGATAGCCCCCATACATATATTGTCGGTGAGACAAGATGAAAACACAAATGCAGGTAGGAAAATAGGCTGAGCAAACGATGGGGCCCACACTAACTAGACAAGACAGGAAAGGAAAGACACTGGGGGCTGGCTGACCACACAAAACTGAATAGACAAAACCAAATCAAATGTGAACAATAGCAAAAGAACACTTAGCTTGAGCATGCAGGGACTGAGCTGGAAACTAAGACCTCAGGAGGCAGGAAAAAATCACCAGCAGGGATAAAGGGAGTCAGCTGTCTTAAATCCAGTCAGAAACTCTAGATGTCCAATCGTCCTCCTCATTATCAGGTGGCAGGCCTCTGTTAATTAGATCAGCTCCATTACCTCCTGTAATCACCAGAGGGAGCCCATAAAGAGAACTTGTGACCCCTCTGTCAATATAACCAGCTCCACTACCTTCACTAGTAACCAGACGTAGGCCAGAAAGTGAATTCACAACAGTACCCCCCTTGAGGAGGGGTAATCGAACCCTCATCCACGCCACCAGGCCGATCAGGATGGGACCAGTGAAAAGCATGAACCAATCTATTGGCATGAATGTCAGAAGCAGAGACCCAAGAATTATCCTCCTGGCCATAACCCTTCCATTTGACCAAGTACTGGAGTCTCTGTCTAGCCAAACGAGAATCCAATATTTTCTCTACCTCATATTCCACATTGCCTTAAACCAATACAGGGTCAGGAGGCGCTGCCATAGGAACTACTGGCTCCACAAACCTCTTCAACAGAGATTTATGAAACAAGTTAAGGATCTTAAACGTAACTGGAAGAGCCAATCGAAAAGAAACAGGATTAAGAATCTCCAAAATCTTATAAGGTCCAATGAATCTTGGCTTGAACTTTGGAGACACAACCTTCACAGGAATATTCTTTGATTACAATAAAACCATATCACCCACTTTAAACCGGGGACCAATGGTCCTATGCCGGTTGGAAATCCGTTGGGCTTTTTCCTGAGAGAGGGACAACTTATCCACCACTTGGTCCCAAATCTGCTGCATTCTCTCTACCACAGTGTCCACACTTGGGCAGGTCAAAGATTCCACTAGCCCTGAAGAAAATCGAGGCTGAAACCCTAAGTTACAGAAAAAGGGCAACATCAAAGTGGCAGAACTAGCTCTATTGCTCAGCGCGAATTCGGCCAAGTGCAAAAGTGAGAACCAGTCATCCTGTTCAGCAGATATAAACCATCTCAAATAGGACTCCAAAGTCTGGTTTGTTCTCTCAGTCTGCCCATTTGTCTGAGGATGAAATGCAGAGGAGAAAGATAACTGAATTTCCAGATTGGAACAAAAAGTTCTCAAAAATCTGGAAACAAACTGGACTCCTCTGTCCAACACAATGTTCTCAGGAATCCCATGCGACCGAACCACCTGTTGTAAAAACAAGGGCACCAACTCTGAAGAAGATGGCAACTTTGGGAGTGGTAGAAGATGGATCATCTTAGAAAATCTATCACAAATCACCCAGATAACAGTCATTCTCTGAGAGACAGGAAGATCAGAAATAAAATCCATTGAGACATGGGTCCATGGCCTCTTGGGCACCGGCAGGGGCATCAACAACCCACTAGAACGAGAACAGGGTTTAGACCAAGAACAAGTCCCACAGGACTGAACAAAATTCCTGACATCACGAGATAAGGCAGGCCACCAAGAAGACCCACTCACCAAATATCTGGTACCAAAAATACCTGGATAACCAGCCAACGCGGAGCAATGAATTTCAGACATCACTCTCTTCCTCCACTGGTCAGGAGCATACAATTTTCTCATAGGGCAATGTTTGTCCTCCTGAAATTCCTCCAGGGCACGTCTCATATCGGGTGAGATGGAGGAAAGAACTACCACCTCACCTAGAATGGCAGTAGGCTTGGTCACAATAAGAAACTCCTAGAAAGGGCATCCGCCTTTACATTCTTAGTGCCAGGAAGAAAAAAGACCACAAAATTAAAATGCGTGAAAAACAAGGCCCACCTAGCCTGTCTAGGATTCAAGCGTTTGGCTGATTCAAGATAAATGAAATTCTTGTGGTCGGTGAGGACCACAACTTGATGTCTAGCTCTCTCCAACCAATGTCTCCACTCTTCAAATGCCCATTTCATGGCCAACAATTCCCGATTCCCCCCGTCATAGTTACGTTCAGATGGGGAGAATTTTCGAGAAAAGAAGGCACAGATTCATTTTAGAAGTCACCGGATCTTTTTGGGACAAAACAGCTCCTGCACCAATCTCAGAAGCATCTTCCTCCACCTGAAATGGAAGTGAGACATCAGGTTGCCGTAGAATCGGAGCAGAAGTTAATCTCCGCTTAAGCTCCTGAAATGCTGAGACTGCTTCTGGAGACCAATTCACCACACCAGCGCCCTTTTTGGTCAGATCAGACAGTGGTTTGACAATACCAGAAAAATTACCTATAAATTTACTATAGAAATTAGCAAAACCCAAAAACTTCTGGAGAGCCTTCAAAGAAGTGGGCTGAACCCAATCATAAATGGCCTGTACCTTGGCCAGGTCCATTTCAATAGCCGACGGAGACAAAATGAATCCCAAAAATGAATCCTCTGTACACCAAAGAGGCATTTCGATCCCTTAACATACAGGGAATTTTCCCTCAAAATCCGGAACACAGTCCGGACATGCTCCACATGAGAATCCCAATCACTGGAAAAGATCAAAATATCATCCAGATAAATGATCAAAAACATCCACAAAGTCCTGGAAAATATCGTTCCTAAAGGATTGGAAGACAGAAGGGGCATTAATGAGCCCAAAAGGCATCACCAGGTACTCATAATGTCCCTCTGGAGTATTAAACGCCGTCTTCCATTCATCCTCATGCTGGATGCGAATAAGATTATACACCCCCCCTGAGGTCAAGCTTGGTAAACCAGCAGGCACTTTTAACTCTGGAAAATAAATCAGAAATCAGGGGTAACGGGTACTGATATTTAACCGTGATTTTGTTAAGGGAGCGATAGTCAATACAAGGCCTTAACGAACCATCTTTCTTGGTCACAAAAAAAACAGCACCTAAGGGTGAAGAGGATGGTCTAATATGACCCTTCTCCAATGACTCCTTGATATAAGATCGCATAGCATCATGTTTGGGTACCGATAAGTTGAAAAGCCGACCCTTGGGAAATTTACACCCGGGCATTAACTCAATTGCACAGTGATAACTCCTATGAGGAGGCAAAGACGCAGACTTACTCTCACTAAATACATCAGAAAAATCAGCCAAATAATCAGGAATGTCATGAGACTGGGGAGAGGTGGATAAAACAGGAGTGTCACTAAGAACACACTGACAACCCCAACTCACCACAGACAGAGATTTCCAATCCAAAACAGGATTATGAGTTTGCAACCAGGGAAAACCCAGAACAATAGTATCATGCAAATTGTGCAGCACCAAAAATTTACAATTTTCCTGGTGGTCCGAGGCGACCCGCATTATCACCTGGGTCGAAAACTGGGGTTTATTCTCCACCAAAGAAGTAGCATCAATACCCCTCAAAGGGACAGGAGTCCGCAGAGGTATCATAGAAAAACCACAACATTTAGCAAAGTCCAAATCCATCAGATTCAAAGCTGCTCCTGAATCTACAAAAGCCGTAGTGGAAAATGTAGATAAGGAGTAGATCAGAGTAATTGCCAAAAGGAACTTAGGTTGTTCACTGCCCACAGCAAATGTGTGCGCAAAACGTTTCTCTCGTTTAGGGCAGACAGAAATAGTATGAGAGGCGTCCCCACAAAAAAAAACACAGCTTATTACGCCTTCTAAACTCCTGACGTTGCGCCCTAGCCAAAAATTGCATGGGTTCAGACGTTTGTTCAAAAGGCGGCAACGCCTCTCGTGTAGTTTTACGTTCACATAAACGCCGATCAAATTGAATGGCTAATGACATAGAAGCATCAAGACAAGAGGGAACAGGAAATCCCACCATAACATCTTTTACGGTTTCTGATAAACCCCTCCGAAAGAGAGCTGCTAAGGCATCGTCATTCCATGTAGTAAGGACCGCCCACTTTCGGAATTTTTGACAGTATAACTCTGCAGAATCCTGACCCTTGTTCAACGCCAATAGGGTTTTCTCAACTTGATCAATAGCATTAGGTTCATCATATAACAACCCCAAGGCTTGAAAAAATGTGTCCACATTAGTAAGAATAGGATTTCCAGGTGTCAGAGAAAAAGCCCAATCCTGGGGATCGCCGCGCAGCAAGAAGATGACAATTTTAATCTGCTGCACAGAGCTCCCCGATGAGTTAGGCTTCAAGGCAAGAAATAGTTTACAATTATTCTTAAAATTCAAAAATTTAGACCGATCCCCAGAAAGCACATCAGGAGTAGGGATTTTTGGTTCAACAGCAGGTGATTGAGCGAGATAGGCGGAAATTCCCCGCACTTCAGCAGCGACCTGCTCAACACGATCAGACAATTGCTTAATCTCCATTAAAGAAAAATCCTCCTACGGCCCCAGAGAAAAAGAGGAAAAAAAAAAAAAATATATATATATATAAAAAAAATTCTGACACTTTTTTTTTTTTACAATTCTCTCCTGCTTTTGAGTACCCTAGAATCTGCAGTTTAGGCTGGTGATTCTGTTATGATTGGGTCACTGAGGAGGAAAGCAAGACCAAGCTAATGCTACTTTCACACTTGCTTTTTTTTGCAGCGCGTTTTTCCCGCAAAAAAATGCATGGAAAAAACGCATACAAATGCTGCGTTTTTTTCAAGCATCTTTATGAGCATGCATGAAAAAAATGCAGCGTTTTTATGCGTTTGTATGCGTTTTTAGTGCGTTTTTACCGCATTTGCGTTTTTTTCCAACATTAGTTGGCCCCTCACACTAACCCAAACCATGACTTTACTAACCCTAACCCTGACCCTAACCCTAACCCTTAACCAAACCATACCCTAACCCTAACCCTGACCCTAACCCTTAACCAAACCATACTAACCCTAACCTTAACCCTAACCATTAACCAAACCCTACCCAAACCCTAACCCTAACCCTAACCCTAAACCCTAACTAACCCTAAACCCTAACCCTTAACCAAACCATACTAACCCTAACCCAAACCCTAACCCTAACCCTAAACCCCCTTAACTAACCCTAACTATAACCCAAACCCCTAAATTCCATTGTCTAACTAATGGTCAACAAAAAAATGCATGCGCAAAAAAACGCATACATGAGCATGGCAATGCGCACATATGCGCACCCATAGACTTATAATGGGTGTCTTGCTGTAAAAAAACGCATTGCGCGCGCATGCGTTTTTTTGAGGCAAGTCGGACGCCCAAAAAATGCAACAGGATGCATTTTGTGCATCCGAGCGCACACCACAAAAAAACGCATGCTCGGAAAAACGCATACAAACGCATGTGTATGCGCACATAAGTGCATCCCATGCAAAATATAGGGAAAAAAACGCATGCGTTTTTTAGCGCTAAAATCCAGCGCAAAAAAATGCAAGTGTGAAACCAGCCTAAGCCACAGAAAACCAGAGAGGTTGGTAACTAAGCGGATTACAGACCCCTGATCCTATCCACACAACTAGCAGTAGCCGTGGAGCATATCTATGATGATTCTAGACGCCTCGACACAGCGGAAGAACTAAATAAGCCTAAAGCAAGAAAGGGGAAATCTAAACTGCCCCAGAGCAGACCCCAAAGGAATAGATAGCCCCCAAACATATATTGTCGGTGAGACAAGATGAAAACACAAACGCAGGTAGGAAAATAGGCTGAACATACGATGGGGCCCACACTAACTAAACAGGAAAGGAAAGACACTGTCTGCAATGATGCAAAAAACCCTGCAAAAAAATGTCCAACACGTCTGAAAAATACTGAAGTCACTCGACTTCGCCCACTATATCAGCACTCTGGCATATTCTGAAAGCAGAGCAAAAAGAGGCCAATCTAATAAGGGACAAAAACAAACTGGCACAAGCAGTAACATAAGGATAGAAATTCAGCACAGCCCCAGCCGCGGCTGGCTGACCACACAAAACTAAATAGACAAAACCAAATCAAATGTGAACAATAGCAAAAGAACACTTAGCATGAGCATGCAGGGACTGAACTGGAAACTAAGACCTCAGGAGGCAGGAAAAAATCACCAGCAGGGATAGAGGGAGTCGGCTGTCTTAAATCCAGTCAGAAACTCCAGATTTTCAATCGTCCACCTCATTATCAGGTGGCAGGCATCTGTTAATTAGATCAGCTCCATTACCTCCTGTAACCACCAGAGGGAGCCCGGAAAGAGAACTCATGACCCCTCTGTCAATATAACCAGCTCCACTACCTTCACTAGTAACCAGAGGTAGGCCAGAAAGTGAATTCACAACAGAATACATATATATATAGATGTCAGTGACGTATATATGCATATTTTATAGATTGACGAAAAGCCAGCAAATCAGCAGCCACTTACTGTAAAATCATAGCAGGAGAGAACAGAATAGAATAGAAGGATTACATTCAATAAATAAATAAATACAAATATAATAGGTAGATATATAAATGTCTGTGACAAATTCAATTAGTAGAGTGCTTGCAGCTTACTGTGCATCTATTTAATGAGTGAAAGATAATCTTTCTAAAAAAATGGCGTAGGCTTCCATGTAACTTTTGTAACCAGCAGAGGGAAAGCCAACAGCTGGAGGCCGATGTTTATAGCGTGGGAAGGGGGTAATACCTATGGAGCTTCCCAGGCTATTAATATGAGCTCACAACTGTACATTAGCCTTTACTGGCTATTAAAATGGAGGAGCCTTAAAAAAAGATGTAGGGTCCCCCTTTAATTAATAACCTGCAAAGGCTATGCAGACAGCTGCAGGCTGATATTAATAACCTAGGAAGGACACAGCCCCCTTCTAAAAACGTCAGCTCTCTGCCACCCCAGAAAAGGCACATCTCTAAGATGTGCCAATTTTAGCACTTAGCCTCGCTCTTCCAATTTGCTCTGTTGAGGTGGCTAATGGGGTGATAGTTGGAGGGTTGATGTCATCTTTATATTGTCAGGTGACATCAAGCCCCAAGGTTAGCAATGGAGAGGCGTCAATAAGACGTCCCCATTACTAAGCCCATAGTCACATTGTATGAAAGCGCAGACATTAAGAATAAAGCCCTTTAATTGAAAGAATGACGCAGACTCCTTTAATAAATCTTAATTAAACCTTACTTACGACCTCACCCATTCCACCAACGCCCTTGTCTTCTGCAAAAGAGTTAAAAATAAAAAACATCAATATTCCTTACCTTTCCCCAGAGATGTTTCTACTCCATTTGTTCCATAATGGGTCTAGTTCTGCAGGCTGCATGGTTGCATGATGCGACCAAATAGCCTGTCTTTCAGCAGAAACACTGAGCAGTATGTGCTCAGTGTCTCCCTGTGAACTCCTATTCCTTGTCTGATGGCACCATAAGCAAGTAACAGGTGTGGGCAATATCAAAAGCACATCTGAAACCAGATAAAAAGTGAAGTTGACACAATCTTTGCATTGTGTGGCTGTGTGTGCTACACAAAACACAGAGAACAGAAAGTGGAGAAGACAACTGTCTGAGGATTTGAGAACCAAAATTGCTGAACAATATCAACAGTCTCAAGGTTACAAGTCCATTTCCAGAGCTGATGGTCCTTTGCCCACAGTGCTCAACATAATCAAGAGCACTGTACATGGATGGCAGAGAAAAAATGATGAAAGTTTGCAACTCAGGATAGTCCATGTGGTGGATAACCATCCCCAATCAAATTCCAAAGTGATTCAAGTGGTCCTACATGCTCAGAGTGTATCAGTGTCAGTTCAAACTATCCATCAAAATTTTAATGAAATTAAACACTATAGTAGGTTACCACTGATGACCCCACAGAGGAGGAGGATATAGAGATATAAAACAGATATAAAAAAAAGCTAGACTGCACTTTGCCAAAATTTACATGAGTAATCCTTCTGGGAAACCATATTGTGGAAAGATGAGACCAAGATAAAAAATTTTTGATAATGCACATCATTTTACTGTTTACCGAAAATGGAATGAGACGTACAAAGAAAAGAACACTGTACCTACAGTCAAATATGTTGAAGGTTCAAGAATGTTTTGGGGTATCTTTGCTGCCTCTGGCACTAGGTGTCTTGACTGTTTGCAAGGCATCATGAAATCTGAAGATTACAAAAGGATTTTGGGTCACAATATAGTTCCCAGTGTCTGAAAGCTGGATTTGCATCCTATGTCATGAGTCTTCCAGCAGGACAATTACCCCAAACCTACTTAAAAAAGCACCCAGAAATGGATGGAAACAAAGTGCTGGAGAGTTTTGCAGAGGCCAGCAATGAGTCTGGATCTAAATCGCATTGAACACCTGTGGAGAGAGCTTAAAATTGCTGTAGGAAGAAGGCCCCTTCATTTGGAAACTGCTTCAAGTCTCTCCTGTTTGAAGAGTCACCCCAAATTCCAGTTCAGACCTGTGAGAGTTTGCAGTTATTTATTCCAAAGGGTGTGCAACCAAATATTAAGTTGAGGGTGTCAACAATTTTGTCCAGCCCATTTTTGGGATTTTGTGGGAAATGATGTCCTATTTGCCTTTTTTCCCTTTTTTTTTGTGTTGTTCCAATGCATACAAAGGAAATTAACATTTGTATGTATAACAAAACATGTGCAATTGCAATAATTTTTGGGGAGAAATATTTCAATTTCCTGGAACAATTTCATGGACACCAACACTTTTGGCCATGACTGCATAGTGAAACAGCATCACAACTGAGATTGGCTTATTGGATCCATAGCTATAATAACCATAAATAATATATCTGTGAATGTAGAGCTACTGACTAATGAGTAGGCCTTCATTAGCTGAAAGGCTTTTGAGCCAATAATTTTTTGAGCTCTCATTCTTACGGACTATTTTCGGTCATATTTTTATTGTAAGTTATTCATATGCTGTTGTCCAGAACTTACCTTACTTTCTTTGCTTAACATACATTTTGTCCCCTTCTGTATTGAATATATTTTTTTACCAATCAAATGTTATACACATACATAAGAAAAAAGCAAGCTATGAAGCAGAACACAATACATCGTCATAAATAGCATGAAAGTATGATTACCCTTAGTAGCGCAAGTTACCCTACACGTAGAGTAAGTTTAGACTAATGAAGTGTAAGAAACATTGATGATTAGTGTAAAGCAGGATGAAGTGTGTAGGAAGGGGAAATAATAGGTCCAATGCTATATTGAAAGTATTGCAAGACAACACATATGAAGGGAACAGAGGTAAAAAGAGGTGTGCTAATCCACTTTTTCTTCAATGTCCAAATTGTCCAAAATGGAGTAGTATCTAAAGAGGATGTGAATCAAAAAGGGCAGTTCAGGACTGACATTTCTATCACCTCAAAATAAGGATAGCCATATTGCATCCTTAAATATCTCATAAGGCGACAAGTCTCTTGGATTCACTCAATAGTATGATCCCATAGAAATTAAGCACTTAATGGTACAATGGGTTGTATAGAGAGTCTTTCAGTTTATCTTTCAGAGCGCCCAATAGACTCTCTGCTAATAGACTCTCCTAAAATATGTGCAGCAATGTTTCCCCCATTTTACCTTTTACCTTTTCTTCTAAATTTATATCTCACTTGCTATATCATTTTTAAATGGGGGTAAAAGTTTTCCATCAAGAATAAAAATTCCCGATCTACAGATCAGTGTGGGTCCTAGACATGGGTCACCAACTGATCAGCAAGTTATCACCTATTTTCTGGATAGGTGATAACTTGTTTTAACTGCACAACATGTTAAGGCTGGCAGAACACACCAAATAATAAAGATGGTAATAAGGTGCATTCGCAGCCCGGGGTCCACCGTGCAGGGGTGGTAACCTGCTGCTCAGTAATGGCTGGGTGCAAGGCTCTGGATTCCTGCTGTGCAGTGGCAGGAACCCGGCGCCTAACATTACCCCCCTCCTTGGGCCCCCTCCCCTCTGAGCCTCGCTACACTCAAATGCCGCAATGAGGAGCGGAGGGTGGATGTTCTCCACTGGCTCCCAGGTCCGAGCCTCTGGACCATGACCCTTCCAATCCACCAAATAAAACGTTTTGCCCCGCATCACCTTGCATCCCACGATGGCATTGACCTCACACTCGTCCGAAGACAAGTCTGATGTCCCGGCAGATGACTCTGAGAACCGGGACAAGTGAACAGGCTTAAGGAGGGACACGTGGAATGTATCAGAGATAGCCAAATGTGGTGGAAGGGCCAGACGGTAAACCACAGAGCTGATCTGCTCGAGGACCTTGAAGGGGCCAATGTAGCGCAGTGCGAACTTAGCGGACTCTACCCGCAGCCTGATGTTTCGGGCGGAGAGCCACACCAAGTCACCAGGGGCAAAAGTCGGAGCAGGGTGCCAGTGTGCGTCAGCGGAGGTACTTATTCTCTCCTTGGAAGCCCGGATAGCATCCTGGGTGCGATCCCAAATGTCACGTGCCTCCACCGCCCTGTTTGCCACCCTGGAGTCGGTGGATGACATGGGCATGGGCACAAGGACACATGGATGCTGGCCGTAATTTAGGAGGAATGGGGTCTGACCAGTGGAGTCGGCCACAGCATTGTTCAAAGCGAACTCTGCCCACAGCAGCAAGGATGCCCAGTCGTCCTGCCTGGCCTAGACAAAATGACGAAGATATGTGATCAGGGTCTGGTTGGCCCTCTCTACCAACCCGTTCATCTCGGGATGATAGGCCGAGGAGAGATTCAGCTCAATGCAGAGCAGGGAACAAAGCTCTCTCCAAAACCGGAATGCAAACTGAGGACCCAGGTCATTGACAATCCTGTCCGGCATGCTATGCAGGCAGAAAACATGCTTAATGAACAACGCTGCCAGGCCCCGCGCAGAAGGTAAACGGGAGAGAGGTACCAGGTGCACCATCTTAGAGAAATGGTCGGTGACCACCCAAATGACCGTGCTGCCACTGGACTTGGGTAGCCCCACCACAAAGTCCATACCGACCATCTCCCAGGGCCTGTCTGCTACCGGCAGAGGATAAAGAAGCCCAGTGGGCACTGCCGAGAGGACCTATTCTGGGCACAAGAGACGCACGCCTGAATATAGCCCCTGACGGCACGGGCCATATGCAGCCACCAGTACGTCCTCGCCAGAAACTCCGAGGACAAATGTTTTATCCAGAGGTACTGACTCAAGGGCAACTGGAGCCACAGTCCTCAGGCTCTCGGATGGGATGATCAGCCAAGGCTCCTCCTCCTCTTCCTCCGATGACACCACAGAGTGGGAGAGAGCATCGGCCCAAATGTTCTTCTCCCCGGAAAGAAAATGGAGGGTGAAGTGGAACCGGGAAAAGAACAAAGACCATCTGGCCTGGTGAGAATTTAGCCGCTGGGCTGTTTGCAAATACGCCAAGATTTTTTGGTCGGTGAACACCTGGAAAGGGGGGCGAGCCCCCTCCAGGAGATGTCTCCACTCCGAGAAGGCCAACTTCATCGCTAGCAACTCCCTGTCCCCGATGGCATAATTCCTCTCCGCCGGTGTGAAGGTCTTGGAGAAAAAGAAGCATGGGTGCTTCCGACCTTGTGTATCCTTCTGAAACAGGACCGCTCCAGCACTGATGGAAGAGGCATCCACTTTCAGAATGAAGGGCTTATCTACATCGGGGCGATGTAGAATGGGAGCGCTAGCGAAATGGGACTTAATGGAGGAGAAGGCCTTGGAGACCAGTTCCGACCATAACTTGGGATTTGCACCCTTCTTGGTGAGGGCTACCAAGGGTGCTACCAAAGTCGAGAAGTGGGAGATGAATTGGCTATAGTTAGAGTTGAGCGAAACGGGTCGAAAAAATTCAAAAGTCGCCGACTTTTGGCAAAGTCGGGTTTCATGAAACGAAACCCGACCCTAGGATGAGGTCGGCCACGAGGTCGGCGACTTACGCGCCAAAGTCGCGTTTCAAAAGTTTGTTTTGCGCTCTTTTTCAGCCAATCAGGATCCACGGACACTGTGGGCAACGTGATGACATAGGCACGGGTCACCACCATCTTTCAGAAGGGCATGCAAGTGATTGGCTTGCTTTGGTGGGCGTCACAGGGGGTATAAAAGGGCGTGCACGCCGACCGCCATCTTACTTCTGCCGATCTTAGTATAGGGAGAGGTTGCTGCTGATTCTGTAGGGAGAGCGTTAGGCAGGGAAGAAGACAAAAAAACTGCTTCTGCTGCTAGCGATTTGGCCTGCACAACACACCAGTCACTGTGTGTGCAGTGCAAGGGGAGGCTATATAGTGGTGTATCAGTGGTGTTGGTTGTTGGGCTGCCTTCTAAGGCTTCCTGACATTCCTGCATTGCTGTTTACCCACTGCTCCGCAAACTGTTTTTTTAAAAGCAATCCCAATTTTTTTTTTTTTGTCCTGCTGAGAAGAAAAAAAAACTGCTTCTGCTGCTAGCAATTTGGCCTGCACAACACACCAGTCACTGTGTGTGCAGTGCAAGGGGAAGCTATATAGTGGTGAATCAGTGGTGTTGGTTGTTGGGCTGCCTTCTAAGGCTTCCTGACATTCCTGCATTGCTGTTTACCCACTGCTCCGCAAACTGCTTTTTTAAAAGCAATCCAATCTCCCTTATCCTCTAGTCACTTTGGTCACAGCTGTGCCATCGAGCCTGTCACATAGCGCTCAGATATCAGTGGGCCTCACACAATCCAAAAGTGTCCATCCAGTGTCCAAAAGTGTGTGCAGAGATTCAAAATCTCCCTTATCCTCTAGTCACTTTGGTCACAGCTGTGCCATCGAGCCTGTCACATAGCGCTCAGATATCAGTGGGCCTCACACAATCCAAAAGTGTCCATCCAGTGTCCAAAAGTGTGTGCAGAGATTCAAAATCTCCCTTATCCTCTAGTCACTTTGGTCACAGCTGTGCCATCGAGCCTGTCACATAGCGCTCAGATATCAGTGGGCCTCACACAATCCAAAAGTGTCCATCCAGTGTCCAAAAGTGTGTGCAGAGATTCAAAATCTCCCTTATCCTCTAGTCACTTTGGTCACAGCTGTGCCATCGAGCCTGTCACATAGCGCTCAGATATCAGTGGGCCTCACACAATCCAAAAGTGTCCAGTGTCCAAAAGTGTGTGCAGAGATTCAAAATCTCCCTTATCCTCTAGTCACTTTGGTCACAGCTGTGCCATCGAGCCTGTCACATAGCGCTCAGATATCAGTGGGCCTCACACAATCCAAAAGTGTCCATCCAGTGTCCAAAAGTGTGTGCAGAGATTCAAAATCTCCCTTATCCTCTAGTCACTTTGGTCACAGCTGTGCCATCGAGCCTGTCACATAGCGCTCAGATATCAGTGGGCCTCACACAATCCAAAAGTGTCCAGTGTCCACAAGTGTCTGCAGAAATTCAAAATCTCCCCTGTCCTATAGACACCTTGTACCTTGTTTTACATTACTATATAGTTTGTTGGATTTTGTCTACATTTCTACCAAAAATGAGGAAGGCTGGTGGAAGAGGCCGTGGAATTGGGCGGGGGTTGGCAGCTGGTAATGATGGTGTTGGTGGTGGATCTGATGGTAGTGGCAAGAGCAAAATAGGACCGAATGCAGGAGGTGCTGACCCTGCGTCATCATCTGGCTACATAAGGCCTTGAACGCTTAGGAGTTGGCAAACCGCTTTTAAAGCCAGAGCATCAGGAAAAAGTTTTGTCTTACATTGCTGACTCAGCCTCCAGCTCTATCGCCTCCTCTTCTTCAGTTGTAAAAAGTAAAAGCACTGAGTCGTCATTGGAGGCTCATGTTCATGAACCACACCTTTCCTTGTGTCCTTCACCCCAACCAAGATTGAAGGATGATGCAGGCCATACTACTGATTACTCCATGGAGCTGTTTTCACATACCATGCCTGGATTATCAAGTGAAATGGTGAATTACCCAGGCCAAGATGAATCTGACATGGAGTGCACTGATGCACAGCCGCTGATGGATGATTCTGCTGGTACATTCACTCAGAGCACTACATTGTCCTCGCAGTGTACAGAGCCAGATTCTGACCCTGATGAGACTCAGGTGCCCCTTCCTGCACACTATACCACCATACACGGTGACACAGAGGAAGGTGCACATGACATAGAAGAGGAGGTGATGGATGACCCAGTTGTTGACCCAGATTGGCATCCATTGGGGGAAGAGGGTGCTGCTTCCAATAGCTCAGATGAGGAGCATCCACAGCAGACATCGACATCGCAACAGCTGTTATCTGGCAGGCCCGGAGCACTCCAAAGACAGGTTCCAAACATCAAAAGAGTTGCTGGACAGCTTGTCCAGAGGGTCAAAAGATTACAGCGTGCTAGGCCGCAAAATGTCTGCCAAAGTAGGAAGAGTGCAGTGTGGCACTTTTTTGACCAAAATCCTCATGATCAGGCCAAGGTTATCTGTAAGAAGTGCGCAAAGACCTTTAGCCGAGGGAAAAATCTGAAAAATTTGAATACCAGTTGCATGCTTAGACATTTAACCAGCATGCACTTGCAAGCGTGGACACAACACCAAACCTCAAGTGCCACATGTGCAACTGATCACAACGAAGGTAGTCAGCAACGCTACATTGTTTCCCCCACTGTAAGCCCACCGGTTAGCACAGCAGCAAATGTTGAGGTGTCGTTGCAAGACCACAGCAGTCAGGGAATCCCACTGTTATATCAACGAAAGACTGATTCTAGGCCATCAGAAAGAACACCAACTCCATCACCATCATCAACCCTCTCTCAGTCCGCCCTGTCCATCGCTACTTCCACCATATGCAGCTCTCAAGTCCAGCTCACCCTCCCAGACACTATGAGTAGGTCAAGAAAGTACTCAGTCTCTCATCCGCGTACACTGGGTTTGAACGCCCACATTGCCAAACTAATCTCGTTTGAGATGATGCCCTTTCGGTTGGTGGAAAGCACAGCTTTCCGCGAACTCATGGCCTATGCAGTACCACGCTATGACCTACCCAGTCGCCACTTCTCTCGCAAAGCCATCCCAGCCCTCCACCATCATGTGAAAGACCGCATTGTCCATGCAAGCAGTCAGTGAGCGGAAAGGTGCACCTCACAACTGATGCATGGTCCAGTCGGCATGGCCAGGGCCGTTACGTGTCCATCACTGCGCACTGGGTTAATGTGGTGGATGCAGGGTCCACAGGGGACAGCGGTGGTGGGACAGTGCTGCCTAGCCCTCGGTATAGGAAACAGTTGGCTGTAGGCGTTCGACCCTCCTCCTCCTCCTCCAGAAGCGAAAGCTCGTCCACAGAGCGCAGTCGTACGAGCACTCCATCTGCAGCTGCCACTGTTGCACACAATGTGTCCCCCTATGGAGCAGCTAGTGGAAAGCGTCAGCAGGCTGTGTTGCAGATGATGTGTTTGGGCGACAGACACACCGCCGAGGTGCTGGCCGAGTACTTGAAGCGACAAACTGAGTCATGGCTGGGCAGTGTACATCTTGAGGCAGGCAAGGTAGTTAGTGATAACGGCCGTAATTTTGTGGCAGCCATAGCCCTTTCAAAACTCAGCCACATACCTTGCTTGGCTCACACCTTGAACCTGGTGGTGCAGTGCTTCCTCAAAAATTATCCGGAGTTAACAGCCCTGCTCCAGAAGGTGCAAAGACTGTGCGCGCACATCCGCCGGTCGCCTGTACACTCCGTTCGTATGCAGAAGCTGCAGCGATTGCTCCACCTTCCCAACCACCGCCTCATTATCGACATTGCAACAAGGTGGAACTCCACCCTGTACATGGTGGAGCGGCTGTGCGAGCAGAGGCAGGCCATAATGCATTTGTGGGAGGATACACGGCCAGGCACTTTGAGAGCAGACATGGAGTTGACAGGTGTGCAGTGGTCGAAGCTGAAAGACCTTTGTAAAGTCCTTCAGTGTTTTGAGGAATGCACACGGCTGGTAAGCGCAGACGATGCCATCCTAAGCATGAGCATCCCACTTATGCGTCTGCTCATGCAAACTTTGACGCACCTTAAGGAGCAGGCGTCTGCAGCCAATGTTGATGAGGAGGAAGAGGAGGGAATCCTTGATGACATTCAGCCATTGTCTGCTCAGGGACCTCTCCTGGACGAGGTGGAGGAAGAAGAGGAGGAGGAGGATGATGATGGGGATGATTACTTAGGGGAGGAGGATGCATCTCGTGGGGCAAGTGAAAATGTTGGCATGGCAAGGTCTGGTACAGGGTTTGTGCGTGACTGCAGGGATGTGGATTTGCCAGAAAATGCTCCTCCACCCAGCACTCGCAGTGCATCATTGACACCGGGAACATTGGCCTACATGTCAGATTATGCCTTGCGGATCCTAAAAAGGGACCCCCGCATTGCCAAAATGATGAACGATGACGACTACTGGTTGGCCAGCATCCTGGATCCACGCTATAAAGGCAAATTACAAAACATCATGCCACAGGAGAACCTTGACCTAATATTGGCTAATAAACAAGCAACTCTGGTAAATCGGTTGCTTGAGGCATTCCCAGCACACAGCAGCGGTGATGGTTCTCACACGAGCCGTACGGGCCGGGGGCAGCTTGGCAGAGGTGTTCGTGGTGCACACAGCAGAAGTGGCGTTGGAGACAGGGGTTTCATGACAATGTAGTGGACTGATTTTTCAAATACCTCTCACACAACTGGTAATACTGCATCGATGGAAAGTGACAGGAGACAGCAGTTGTCAACTATGGTTACAAACTACTTTTCCTCCCATATCGATGTTCTCCCACACAGGTCATTCCCCTTTGACTATTGGGCCGCTAAACTGGACACCTGGCCTGAATTGGCCCAATATGCCTTACAGGAGCTCGCTTGCCCAGCTGCAAGTGTGCTATCGGAAAGAGTCTTCAGTGCAGCTGGATCAATCCTGACAGAAAAAAGGACCCGTCTGTCAACCCAAAATGTGGATGATCTAACCTTCATTAAAATGAACCATGCATGGGTTTCCAAGGATTTTGTCCCACCTTCCCCTGATGACACATAGGGTGACAGAAAAATGGCTTGCTTTGGTCCACCTCTTCCTGGTACTTCACCTATTTCGCCTTTTGCATCAGCTGAATGTCCAACATCAACATATGCCACTTTCTAAAACTCCCTAACTGTGCTGCCTCCCCCCCCATGGCCGGGGTCACCACCTAGCGCAAGACACCGTGCGAGTGCCGTTGCCCTGGACAGGTGGGTAGGCCGACTCTTGGGCGCGGGCACTGGCACAGGGTCCCTCATAGTGCAATCAAGTGTCTCTGACGGTGGTGGTGCACACCCGCCGTCAGACACACCGCTGTACTATGAGGGGCCCAGTGCCAGTACCGACGCCCACGAGTGGGCCCCCCTTGCTTGGGCAGGGCCCCAGCATTTGCAATCTTTACCTCTCCCTGCTCCTCCGCTGTGTAATCTGGGCTGTCAAATCCATACTGTGCCTGACACCGTCTGAGCCTGTCTCCTGAGACATATATTTTGAATGTGTACGCTATCCATACATGTTATCCGGGGATACGGTACCCTTTCTAACCTTTGTGCAATCACGTGCAATCCATACTGGGCCTAACACCGTCTGAGCCTGCCTCCTGAGACATATATTTTGAATGTGTACGCTATCCATACATGTTATCTGGGGATACGGTACCCTTTCTAACCTTTGTGCAATCACGTGCAATCCATACTGGGCCTAACACCGTCTGAGCCTGCCTCCTGAGACATATATTTTGAATGTGTACGCTATCCATACATGTTATCTGGGGATACGGTACCCTTTCTAACCTTTGTGCAATCACGTGCAATCCATACTGGGCCTACCACCGTCTGAACCTGCCTCCTGAGACATATATTTTGAATGTGTACACTATCCATACATGTTATCTGGGGATACGGTACCCTTTCTCACCTTTGTGCAATCACGTGCAATCCATACTGGGCCTAACACCGTCTGAGAATGATAGATGGGGCCCACCATACACTGGAACATTCCAAAGGTGGACATCAGACACTGGAGCAGCATTTACAGGGCCCATTATACACTAGAGCATTAGAAATGGGGCCCATTATGTTTGGAGCATTATTTGGGCCCATAAGACAGTAGAGCTTCATCCATGGGGACCAACATATACTGTAGCATTATGTGGAGCTCATCATATACTGTTTCAAACATTATATGGGACCAATGATTCTGTATGGAGAAATAGATGGGCCTCGTCATGAGATGTAAAAAGTGAGGTATTTTTCATTGTACTATACCGCTATTTCTCTGCCGTATCGGAGCATGATGAGTTGTGGTATGTGTTAAAGGGGCGCTCTTTCGCCCAGGGCACATGAAAACCTGGAGCCAGCCCTCCCCCCCCACAGTCTGTAGCCAAATAACCCCCATTTTTCAGTGCGTAACTTGTATTATGAAGTTAATTAAGGTTGACAAGCTTAAGTAAGAAGAATTGATGCTTTTGGCATTCAAATGGGCACTGTTGGTGTGTTTCCTGTCCTCCTCTCACTGCCGACTTTTATTCCCCATTGACTTACATTGGGTTTCGTGTTTCGGGATGACCCCGACTTTTCCCTATAATCGGACGATCTTGCTCGACCCGACTTTTGGAAAAGTCGGGTTTCACGAAACGAAACGCGACCCTAAAAAACCAAAAGTCGCTCAACTCTAGCGATAGTAATTTATGAACCCCATAAAGCGCTGCACCGCTTTGTGAGAATGAGGTTCCTGCCAATCCATCACTGCCTGTAGCTTGGCAGGATCCATGGCCAATTCCTGGGCGGAGATGATATCGACCAGGAAAGGCAAGGACTCCTGCTCAAGCACACACTTCTCCAACTTGGCATAGAGGGAGTTTGCCCGCAGGCGATCGAAAACTTTGCAAAGATCTCTCCGGTGGGAGCCAATATCTGGAGAGTAGATGAGAGTATCATCCAGATAGACTACAACCGAGGTGGTAAGCATATCCCGGAAGATATCATTCACAAAGTCTTGGAAGACGGCCGGGGCATTACAGAGGTCGAAGGGCATCACCAAATATTCATCCCTGGTGTTAAATGCCATCTTCCATTCACCCCCATCATGGATGCGAATCAGGTTGTAAGCCCCCCGCAGATCAAGTTTGGAAAACACCCTCGCTCCCCATAGCCTATCAAACAGCTCTGATATCAGGGGCAGAGGATACTTATTCTTAACGGTGATGGCGTTAAGACCCCTGTAATCAATGCAAGGACGTAGTTCCCCACTCTTCTTATGGACGAAGAAGAATCCCACCCCCCGCTGGTGACACTGACTTCCTAATGAATCCTCTTGCCAGATTCTCCCTGGTGTATTGAGACATGGCCTCTGTCTCCGGGAGAGATAGGGGATAGACTCGACCCCGGGGAGGCTCAGCACCAGGCAGGAGGTCAATAGGACAGTCATAGGGGTGATGCGGTGGAAGGGTCTCCGCCGCCTTTTTGGAGAACACGTCCGCATACTGTCGATAGTGTTTGGGGAGCGAGGAGAGATCTGTGGGAACCTCGGCGGAGGCAACCTGAATGCACTCCCTCAGACATCTACCCTCACATGATTTACTCCACCCAATAATCCTCCCTGAGGACCACTCTATATGGGGGGAGTGGTACTGCAACCAGAGGACCCCAAGAAGTACCTGGTCAATACCCTTGGGCATGACGAGGAGGGATATCGTCTCCTGATGAGATGGAGCCACTGAGAGTAACAAGGTGGCGGTCTGGTGGGTTATCTGTGAGGGTAGAGTGGCGCCGTTCACCACTCTGACGGTGACTGGTGTAGACATCATAACCAGGGGTATAGCGTGCCTTTGAGCAAAGGCTGACGACATAAAATTGCCCTCTGCTCCGGAATCCACGCAAACCTCCACTGCCAGAGTGGAAGAATCAAACTCAAGTGTCCCCTTAAAGCACAGCTTGGAGGAAAACGCCGCTGATTCCAGTGCACTGCCTCCTATGGCCACAAGGCGCGATCGTTCTCCCAGCTGCTGTGGGCACCGGTTGGCAAGGTGACCGGACTGCTGGCAAACATGACAGCTCACAGGAGCTTGAGCAGACCGGGGTCTGGATCCTCACGGGAAGCCCCCTGACGCTCGGACGCCTGATCGGAGGATTCCAGAGGTTTAGCAAAACTAGGTGCCAACCTAAACCTCTGCCTACACTGGGCCCTCTCCAACCTTCGCTCAGAGAAGCGAAGATCAATACGGGTGGAGACAGTGATAAGCTCCTCCAGTGTAGCGGGAATCTCCCTGGTGGCCACAGCATCCTTCACATGGCCAGCCAAACCTATCCAGAATGCCGGAATGAGGACCTTATCTGGCCACTCTAACTCTGAGGCCAGCGTCTGGAACTGGATGGCAAAGTGGCTGACCATGAACGAGCCCTGTGACAATGCCAGCAGCCGGAGCACGGTGTCATGGGTGACTCGTAGTCCCAGGAAGACCTGCTTCAGAGTGTCCAAGAACCGCAAGACAGTCTGCACTACATGATCACCACGCTCCCACAGCGGTGTGGCCCACTCCAGAGCCCTGCCCGACAAGAAGGAAATAATATATCCCACTTTAGCCCACTCAGAGGGGAATCGTGTGGCCAGCAGCTCCAGCTGTATAGAGCACTGGCTTACGAAACCCCTACAAGAAGCACTATCACCCGAGAACTTCTCAGGCAGTGGGAGGCGGGACAAAGTCGGGGCATGGATGGCTGTGGTCACACGGGAGACAGCCTCTGTGGCTGCCTGAACAGCGACCGCAGTAACATCCGCAGCTGAGGCAGAAAGCTCGAGAGCCGCCAACCTGCCCTCCAGCTGCCGGATGTACTGCAGCAGTCGCTGTTCATCTGCCATTACTAGCCAGACCTTGGCGCTAGGATAATGTTAAGGCAGGCAGAACGCACCAAATAATAAAGATGGTAATAAGGTGCGTTCGCAGCCTGGGCTCCACCGTGCAGGGGTGGTAACCTGCTGCTCAGTAAATGGCAGATGCTATATGGCGGTATACTATAAAAAACACACGCGGGTTATCGTCACCCGGTGTGTACGGGGGCGGACTCTGTTGCTTCACAGAGCCACACTACCGCTGAACATAAATGTCGGAACCTGTTTGTGCTCACAGAGCTCGGCTAAAAGAGCGCACAGTGTATGGCCACAGAACGCTACCCCAAGGACACGGGGTTAGAGTCCCTCTAGGCCCACTGAGCGCGTGGCGTCGCTGCCACAAGCGCCGCTAAAGACGCTTGCAGTGGAGTGTGGAGCACGTGCAATAAGGCGTGTTGGATCACTGGTGAAGACCAATGTCTGACTCAAACCCTGAGCTACCTACACCTAAGCCTGGGCGCTAGCAGGCAAGGCTGCACAACACATGCGTACCAAGGCTAGGGGTTTCTTAATGAGTCAGTCACCAGATACATTCATACATCTCTCACACCTTATAGTCTGTAAATACAGTCTATCCTAGCACATGGGCGAGCAGCCATGTGAACCTTTTATAGCCATGAGCATCCGGGACCTTCCTGGCTTCTCGGATGGGCCAATCTGAACATGAGCAGGACCTGAGCACATGACCCTCGATCTCCAATGGGAGATCACTCCACAGGCATGCTCAGTGGCCCGACATGAGGACTTAGTCCCTGGAGAATCTCGCTGCTGAGCAGCCTGCATTGTCATAGCTGTGCCAGAGGTGGCAGCAGCAAGCAAACCCACGGAGTTGGCATGGGCAGAGCGCTGGGACCGACGAATCTGCTGAGCAGGCTCCACGGCCGAAGAAGAATGGGAGACTGCTGGGTGCAAGGCTCTGGATTCCTGCTGTGCAGTGGCAGGAACCCGACGCCTAACACAACATCTATGAATCTGACTATACTAATATGATGACAGCAGCAATCATGAATGAGGGAGAGAAGGAGGGGAATTATTTTCTTGTGCATTTTGTAAAGATGAACAGGTAGAATAATACGATATTTGTTTCCCAGCTCCACATGGTACTTAACTCTCATCAAATCAAATCACTAAACCTGGATAACCATTAGGCATTGTCTAAGATGCAGATATTCATTATCAGTAAGAACATTCAACTTATTCCACTGAAATCATTTAAGGAAACTAGGCTTCCTTCCCTGATTATTGTTGGTCTTACTTAGCTCTTTTTCCTATGATTGCTTTCATACGGACTTGATTTACAAAAACCATTTTATATCAAGATTACCAAAAATAGACGAGACAGACTGCAGTGCTCTCCAATTAAAATAATTGCATCCACTGATCTGTTTTTATTTCCTTCCTCTTTAAAATTGTGTCATAACGCTAAAATTGGCCTTACATAGTATCTTGTATAGTATGCGATTCATCTTTGTTCTTAGTTTTGGTTCCATGATGTCAATTATTACTTACAAAATATCTATTAAAGGCGTCAACAAGCATATTGTAATACAATTGAAAATTACTCTGATGATACATTATCATTTGAATGCAGTTTAACAATAAAACATTAAAGTAATCAAAGTCATTCAAGAAATATGACATGAGCACACAAAGAAATACTTGAGTATATGATCTGTATGCACCAATGGGGCAACAGACAAAATATGCAACAGATTTAGAATATTTCCAAAAATATTTATATGTAACTAGAGAGAAAATTTCAGTTAGTAGCTAATTCTATTTCTATAAGCAATACATAAGTTGATTGTAACTAATCTTTTAAAATGCAGACTATTAAAAGACAGAGCTTTACTCTTTGCATTAAAGGGGTTGGCCACTACCTGGACAATGCTATGTTAAATACTATGGTCCTCTAAATAAAATAAAAAAAAACATGTATTCATCTATCCCCACTGATGTAGTTTCAGCAACATACAAATAAAGGTGCACTCTATCATGCTAAAGCATGTCAATGAGAAATATGAATAGCAATATGGCTTTTGAATATTAGGGAAAAATGAATGAGACACTTTGCACAAAATTTGGCCAAATAATATCTGCCCATTAACCGACGTCAAGGTGGTCTCAAAACTGATGGGTCCCTCACCTGTGTGAACACCTCTCTTAGACTGATGTTTAAATTCCTGGGTAAATATGGACACTTATCTCAGTAAAGCCTGCATTTATGGGTTGGTAGGGATCTACTGTAATTAAAATCACCTGAAGGGTGGAGTGCTCGGTCAGTAAGCTAACATAGAAATAACAAAAGACTGACTGGCACATCTAAACTAGTGTGAATAGGTGCATATTAGGAGCAGCTACCTCCATATACAATATACAAAAAAAGGTTGCACTCTATCGTGCTAAAGCTTGTCAATGTGAAATATGAAATATGAATAGCAATATAGCTTTTGAATATTAGGAAAAAATTAATGAGACGCTTTGCACAAAATTTGGCAAAATAATGTCTGCCCATCAACCATCGTCAAGGTGGTCTCAAAACTGATGGGTCCCTGACCTGTGTGAACACCTCTCTTATTCCGGCATCACACTTGCGAGAAATTCACATGAGTCTCGCACCTCAGTATCCGGCACTGCTGCTGGCACTCGGACCGGAGCGTTCAGCTGCATAGAAGTACATGCAGCCACACACTCCGGTCCCAAGTGCCAGGTATTGAAGTGCGAGACTCGTGCGAGTTTCTCACAAGTGTGAACCCGTCCTAAGAGAGGTATTCACACAGGTCAGGGACCCATCAATTTTGAGACCACCTTGACGATGGTTGATGGGCAAATATTATGTATGGGTTGGCAGATAGCACTAAATAAAATATAAAATAAAGTGCAATCACAACCCGGGGTCCACCGTGCAGAGATGTAACCTGCTGCTAATGTGAACAATGATGGAACCAAGCAGCGAGCATCTTCCTTAGACACACTGAGTTTACGCCACACTGCTTGATAGGAATAATGACTACCTGCCTCTGTTACTACACAGAGAGGTACTGCACTAAGTATGCTAAGTACTTTACCATGTTAACGTCACAGGGAAGTTAGCACATGAGTTGAGCTCGCTCTTTGACTAAACTGTGCTAACCGCACACAAAAATGAAGCAGATGCTGAGCCAAAAGGAAGAACTCTTATGACGCTAGATACAATACCTTACTGCCTTCATATAGAGGTAGAGCAAAAGGGTTGAGCTTGCTCTGTAACTGAACAGTGCTAACCACACACCAGAAAGAAACAGATGCTAAGCCAAGCGGCTGGTACCCCTTAGTCCTGATACTACGGAACCTGTGCCTAACCTGCACCTTAAGCAAGTAGTAAACTAGAGTATCTGGCGTTGAGCTATGGGAACGAAACCACATGAGTGTGCAACCTGCCTGCCAGCGTGTACTGTCTCAGAGCATAAACAGACACACGCAAACGTGCAGACAGAGTGATAAAGTATTGTGATAAAACACTCCGGGATCGGCTTTGCTGGGGTCAAAGGTCACGTGCGTTCAGCATGAAACTCAGGCGCAGAGCTGGGATTCGGGTATAACTGACACTGGGTCAGGTTTATTAACGGTGAAAGCAATGCAAAAGGAAATAAAACATAAAACAAATCCTTGCCTGTCCGGAACTAGCTAAACAATGGACAACCTAACTACCAACTGGAGGGCTTCTCCCGTCCAGCCAAACCACAGTTGCAGTGGGCACTGCTTTCACTCACGTGTGTCTCTCACACAGACAGGCTCTCTGTATTCCCAGGCTGAGACACTCACACAACCACCTGGCATCCTTTTATATCCACCTCCCATTATTCATTAGCAAGCAGGTGCGATACTGACCAGACTAGGCCACATAGGAAAGGAATCTGGGCGAGATATACCTGCTGTCATCCACTATTCCCACATGATTCTCACATATCCCCCCCTCTGCTCAGACCACTCCGGTCGAGTAATGACACCCGCCAAACAGTGCACTCGGGACAGGGCATCTGCATTTCCCATCTGTACCCCTGGGCGGTGCTCCACCGTAAAAGTGTAGGCCTGCAGGGCAAGGAACCACCAGGTCACCCGGCTATTCCGTTCCTTGTTCAAGTGCATCCACTTGAGAGGGACATGGTCAGTGATCAGCCTGAACTTTTGGCCCACCAGGTAATATTTGAGGGCCTCTAGAGCCCACTTAATGGCGAGGCACTCTTTTTCTACGACTGCATACCTTTGCTCGTGTTTATTCAGCTTCCTGCTGAGATAGAGGACTGGGTGTTCCATTCCGTCCCTCACTTGTGAGAGTACGGCCCCAATACCGGTATCAGAGGCATCCGTTTGTACCACAAACTCGCTGCGGAAGTCCGGAGTCACCAGTACGGGCTGAGAGCAAAGTGCCCGTTTTAGGCTATGGAAGGCTTCTTCAGCCGCTAAACTCCATTTAATCATGACGGAGTCTTTCCCTTTTGTAAGATCCGTCAGGGGGGTAGCGATGGCTGCAAAATTGGGTATGAACCAGCGATAATAGCCGGCGATCCCCAGGAAGGCTTGCACCTGCTTCTTGTTGACAGGTTGTGGCCAGTCCTGAACCGCCTGAATCTTATCAACCTGGGGTTTAACAACACCCCTCCCAATTACATACCCCAAATACCGGGCTTCTTCTAGCCCAATGTGACTTTTCTTGGGGTTCGCGGTTAGACCTGCCTCCCACACGTCGTCAATCACAGCTTGTACTTTCTGGAGATGAGTCTCCCAGTCCAAGCTGTAAATAACAATGTCATCCAAATAGGCCGAAGCGTACTGCCTATGTGGCCTCAGGACTCGATCCATCAGTCTCTGGAAGGTTGCTGGTGCCCCGTGCAGTCCAAACGGCATATACACATACTGAAATAAACCTTCCGGCGTAGCAAATGCTGTCTTTTCTCTGGCAGCCTCAGCCAGAGGGATCTGCCAATACCCCTTTGTTAGATCTAGGGTCGTAATATACCGGGCTTTTCCTAACCGATCTATTAACTCGTCGACCCGGGGCATAGGATAGGCATCAAATTTTGAGACCGCATTCAGTTTCCTGAAGTCATTGCAGAACCGGATGGTGCCGTCCTGTTTAGGAATTAGCACAATCGGGCTGGACCAAGCACTGTGCGATTCCTCAATGACACCTAACTCTAACATTGCCTTCACTTCTCGGGAAACGGCTTCACGGCGCGCTTCCGGGATTCGGTAGGGCTTTACGTGAACTGTGACACCAGGTTCCGTTACGATGTCATGTTTCATTAGCGTAGTCTGCCCGGGTTTTTCTGAGAAAAACTTTTGGTTGTGAAGTAGAAACTGCCTGACCTCAGTCTTTTGCCGCTCCGAGAGAGTCTCTGCAACTCGTACCTCCGGTATGGTATGCGAGCAGACGGGACGGGCCAGCTCCGCTGACAAGGCAGACCGATCTTTCCAGGGTTTTATCAGATTTACATGATAAATCTGTTCAGGTTTCCATTTACCTGCCTGGTATACTTTGTAGTTTACTTCACCAACTCTTTCCTTAATCTCAAAGGGGCCCTGCCACTTTGCCAGGAACTTACTGTCCACCGTGGGGACCAGGATCAACACCCTATCTCCGGGTGCAAACGTACGGATCTTGGCGCCCCTATCATAGATTCTTTTTTGGGCTCCTTGAGCCTGTATCATGTGTTCTTTGACGATAGGCATAACAGCCGCAATACGGTCCTGCATTTGTGTGACGTGATCTATCACTGTTTTAAAAGGAGTGACCTGACCCTCCCAGGTTTCTTTTGCAACGTCTAACAGTCCGCGAGGACGTCGGGCGTACAATAACTCGAAAGGCGAGAATCCCGTGGAAGACTGGGGTACTTCCCTGATGGCAAAAAGCAAATACGGAAGTAAATAGTCCCAGTTCTTCCCATCCTTGTCTATCACCTTTCTCAGCATCTGCTTCAGAGTTTTATTGAACCGTTCGACCAACCCGTCTGTTTGAGGGTGATACACGGATGTGCGTAACGGTTCGATTTGTAACAATCGGCAGAGCTCCTTCATTACCCTGGACATAAAGGGGGTCCCCTGGTCGGTGAGTATCTGTTTTGGTATACCGACCCGACTAAACACATGCACCTGTTCCTTGGCAATCGTCTTGGTGGCCGTGTTACGCAAAGGGATGGCTTCCGGGTAACGAGTGGCATAATCCAAGCTGACCAGGATATGTTGGTGTCCACGTGCAGACCGTGGAAGGGGCCCAACTAAATCCATCCCAATCCTCTCAAACGGGATTTCAATAATAGGTAGGGGTACCAAAGGGCTACAGAACTGGGGCTTAGGTGCAGAGGCTTGGCAGTCAGGACAAGACTCACAATATACACGAATATCGTGATGCATGCCTGTCCAAACAAAACAGTGTAATATCCTTTCGGTGGTTTTCTGGACTCCCAAGTGACCTCCCATCACATGTCCGTGGGCCAGGTCCAGCACCTGCCGCCGGTATGGTTTTGGCACGACTAATAGTTGCACCGTATCCTCCCCCTTTTTCTCTATCTGATAGAGTAAATCATTCTCCAGAACCATGTAAGGATATGCCAGCCTAGAGCCAGGTTCTACGGGTACCCCATTTATCACTTTTACATTTGTCCTAGCCTGAGAAAGGGTAGGATCCTTTATTTGCTCGCTTTGGAAGTCATCTTTCTGAACTTCTAAATCCGGCAAACGGGGAGGTGGACGGCTGTCGGCCTCCTCCTCTTCCCCGATCTCCTCCGTATCACCCGCCATGACTGAAAACGGGAACTGCAGGTCATTTCCCGCAGACTCTTCCCCCGAGTCTTCCGGGGAGACCTCTTCCAGGGGTTCGGGACCCACACGAGAAGAATCATGTACACTATTACCCGAGGGCATCAACTGATTCTCCCACAATTGCCAGAAGTGGGGAAAATCCCGGCCCAAGATAACATCATGCAATAACGCAGGGACGAGTCCCACTTTATGTTGCACAGACCCATAGGAAGTAGTAATGCATATGACCGTGGTGAGGTACGAACAGGTGTCTCCATGCACACACGTTACAGAAAATTTGTCTGATGGTCCAGTCGGGGCTGACACCAGACTGGCCATCACCAGAGTCACCACACTTCCCGAGTCTAACAATGCCACCACATTTTTCCATCAACAGTTAAATCACACAAGTGTTTTTCCACATCCTTTTGACCGGCATTCACACTCACTACCCGTGCAACCATAGACATGCGGTTTTTAGAGTCTGTGACGTCGCACTGCATGGGTTCAGTAGTGACCGGACAGTTAGCAGCAATATGTCCCATCTCTTGGCAGCGGAAACACCTAACGGGCCCCTTGCTTAGACCATAGTTTGTTACTCTCGGCCTCGCAGTGCGGGCAGTCCCGTTTTCCTCCCCCACTGTCTTAGGGATTTTTCCATCTCCCCTACTCCCTGGAACAGTCTTACCGGTTCCACGTGGAGATGATGAAGAACGAGGTGGGGTAGCGTCGTCTCGGAGTCCTTCCGCCACGGAGTAATGTTCAACCAGATCCACCAGTTGATCTGCCGTCGTAGGATTTCCATGGCTTACCCACTTCCTCAGGGCTGGTGGTAGAGCTCTCAGGTACTTGTCCATGACGACTCTCTGGATTATCTCTGGCGCTGTCAACACCTCGGGTTGTAGCCACTTCTTCGTCACGTGGATCAGATCGAACATCTGTGACCGCGGTGGTTTATCCGGCTGATAAGTCCATTGATGCACTCTCTGTGCACGGACAGCGGTTGTCACTCCCAGCCGGGCCAAGATCTCGGCTTTCAATTTGTCAAAGTCCTGCGCAGCTTCAGGTTCCAAGTCATAATACGCCTTTTGGGCCTCACCGGAAAGAAACGGGGCAATCAGGCCGGCCCATCGTGCCTTCGGCCATTTTTCTCGCACCGCCGTTCGTTCAAACGTGGTCAGGTATGCCTCGATGTCATCTTCGGTCGTCATCTTCTGCCAGTACCGACTCACGTGAATCACTCTCGACTCTGCTTCCAGGTTAACCTCAGGTAAGCTTGCCAGGCGCTGCACCACCTGCTGGAGAAGCGAACGATCGGTAGCTGTCATGTCCACCAACTCCTTCAGCTGGGCCATCATCACCCGATTAGCTTCTTGCTGGACGGCGGTGGACTGTACCAGCGCTTTCACCACGTCCTCCATGCTGATGCTTGCAACGTGATGCCCGCGTTCTCCACCACAATGTGATAAAACACTCCAGGATCGGCTTTGCTGGGGTCAAAGGTCACGTGCGTTCAGCATGAAACTCAGGCGCAGAGCTGGGATTCGGGTATAACTGACACTGGGTCAGGTTTATTAATGGTGAAAGCAATGCAAAAGGAAATAAAACATAAAACAAATCCTTGCCTGTCGGGCACTAACTAAACAATGGACAACCTAACTACCAACTGGAGGGCTTCTCCCGTCCAGCCAAACCACAGTTGCAGTGGGCACTGCTTTCACTCACGTGTGTCTCTCACACAGACAGGCTCTCTGTGTTCCCAGGCTGAGACACTCACACAACCACCTGGCATCCTTTTATATCCACCTCCCATTATTCATTAGCAAGCAGGTGCGATACTGACCAGACTAGGCCACATAGGAAAGGAATCTGGGCGAGATATACCTGCCCTCATCTACTATTCCCACATGATTCTCACAGTATCCACACATACACACCAAACTTAAATGACACTAGCGCACCTGTGTGCACCTCTGAGAGCCTTTTTTATGCTAGGCTTCACTCCAAACACTCACGCCCAGTCGGTCGATGCATCGCCCGCCGTCAAATCTGGAACTGCCACATCACCAGGGCAGCTAACACGTTATTTGGCCAAATTTTGTGCAAAGCGTCTCATTCATTTTTTCTAATATTCAAAAGCCATATTGCTATTCATATTTTATATTTCACATTGACATGCTTTAGCACGATAGAGTGCAACCTTTTTTGTATATTGTATATAATAAATAATAATCTTTATTTTTTATATAGCACTTGTCGGGGTAGCTATTTAGGGAGGGCTAAATTAACCCTTCACTGTTGAGCCAGTGATGTCCAAACTATTCCACAGAGTGTTGCTAGCAACTCAAATGACCACACGGAGAGACGGAGGTCTCTGTACGGGAGGATCGAGACAGATCACTAAGCCCCTTTATTTTAGTCACTTCTTTTATAACATTTTGCTTAATTATGCAAAGTTCTCAACTACCAATAACATCATTTCACTTTATAAGCCAATAATATGGCAAGAAAACCAGAAACTGCATATATGTCAGTATCCAAATGGCATATTCTTCTGAGTAACACACCCCGGTTCCCTTATCTTGCACCTGATGGGAACAGTCTGGTTTCATGACAGTTTGAACTTTTACCTAATTACAAAATTTTTCTTACAGCAACAAAAACGGAGAAACGAAACCTTCTGGAAAAATGGAGAAGTGAAGCTTCAGCTCTGATTTTAGTATTAACCCTTCACATTCCCCCTAGATAAATTTTGTTAACACATATGCAGCATCAGAGGTGCTATCCCATGCTAACAGATTGAGGGGTACTGGTCTTAACATGACTGATGCCGTGTTATCAGTCATGGCTGTCGCGGCGCACCCGTCCCCCCTGTATACAGCAGTTCACGAATAACAATTTTTGATGACGGTGGTGGAGATCTTTTGTAGGTAGCCATGTGCTTGGCTTCAACATCTTCATCAAATAGCCTTTTGAGATCGGTGCAGAGAAGAGCAGGGGTAACGACACCTTTGGTATCATCATTAGCTGTCTTAGTGCAGAATTTCCTAATACATACAGAAATACACCAAAGACCAAGTTTTAGTATCACATATACAAAATGGATACAGGCAGCAATATGCAACAAGCTTTGTAAGATCTCAGCTATCCAGCCCCCAATTCCCTTAAACCAATTGGCTGGATTAAGAAAGGAGAAGGTGTCTGACCACCAACTGTCCTTATTACGATCATTGTCTTTATCATATTGATCTCTGAGTCTTCGAATATCTTCTAACTTTAACTTTTAACTTCTACCAATAATAATATGGAAAATGCGAAAAACCAAAACATTATGCCCCTTTATTTGCTATTGGCTTGTTGGATGATGAGGAGAACTTGATAGGGACCGTCACACAAGGGTTCCAGTCCGTGCTTCCTGACATGCCTCTTCACGACTACCAAATCACCAGGCTTCAGGTTATAACAGGTGTCGGTTTCTGCTGAATCTGGAAAAGAAGAGGAAACTAGAGCATGGGTGTTAGCAAGATTTTTACTAAGCTGAATAACACATTGAACAGCACGGTCAGTTTCTTCTGATAACTGCTGAGGCTGGAAATTTGCAACTGGGGGCCTAGCACCAAACAATATCTCATATGGGGACAGGCCATGTTTTGCAATAGGGGTAGAACGAATATGGTATAGTACAATGGGTAGGAGCTCTGGCAATGGAGCTGTAGTCTCCTGCATCATTTTGGTCAATTATTCCCTCAGGGTGCCGTTCAGCCTCTCAACTTCCCCACTGGATTGTGGGAGGTACGGAGTATGGAGGGCTACAGTGAATCCAAGCATTGTCAGAACTTCTTGGTACACATGAGAAGAAAAGGCCGGACCTTAATCACTTTCAACAACTTCTGGAACCCCATATCTGCATATAACTTCCATCACCAGTTTCTTCGCTGTGGTCTTTGCAGTCATATTGGTAACAGGGAATGCTTCCGGCCAACTGGAGAACTGGGGCCCAGTAGAATTTTTGCACCAGGGCAAGGGCCTGATTCTTTCCTTCATGTGTAGGCCCATGTGGCAATAGCAGGGTACGTCCGCTTCAGGAGACACACGAGTTGGTCCTTTTTTTTCCAGAGACAATTATCCATTCGTGCCCCATCAGTCTTCCATTGCTTCACGTCTTCCTTTGGAGACATTCTCTGCATCGTCAATAAGCGGTCTCGTGGGGTCCGACAGAAAACTTCAGTCTGTTGTAGATCCTCAGGTTCTTGTAGGGTCAGTGCTTCTTGTAACTGTTTACGCTGAGAACGTGTGGTCACCATAGTTGGTATGGTTGGTTCAACGGGTAAAAGAGCAGCGGCTTTTGCTTGCATATCCGCAAATATGTTGCCAACAGTCTATGGACTGGTCCTAGGACCGTGCGCCTTAACTTTGATAATAGCCACCTGAGTAGGTAATTTGATCGAGTCCATGAGGATTTTAACAGCTTCAGCATTTTTCACTAGGGTTCCGGCAGTAGTAATAAACCCTCGATTGGCCCATAGAGCCCCAAAATCGTGAGCAATACCAAATGCATACCGTGAGTCCGTGTATATACTAGCCCGTCTGTTCTTGGCCAAAGTAAATGCAGTAGACAGAGCCTGGAGTTCTGCTTCTTGTGCTGACTGTGAGGGCGTGAGTGCAGCTGCGTGCACTGCAGTGTCCTCTGTGGTAACAGCATATCCCGTTTGGAATCTACCAAACTCGTCAGCATATCTTGAACCAACCGTGTATAACACCAGATCAGGATTTGGGAGTGGATTCTCACTGACATTTGGTGGAGTAACTGTTTCTTCTATCAGAAGTTGGGAACAATCATATTGGAGGTAATCCTCATCAGTGCCATCTTTCCTTATAGTTCATTATGCCGTCTTTCAAGGTGTTGTAAAGGGGTTGCATTATGCGGGATGCATCCGGTATCCACTGACAAAAATAAGTGCATAGTCCAAGAAAACGCTGGAGTTCAGTTTAATCTAGTTTCATCTTTTGGCAAAGGAAGGGACCTGGCAGCTATTTTTCTTTCTTCTGTGAGGTGTCTGACACCCTGAGGGAGACAGTGACCCAAGAATATCACTTGACCAAGGCAGAACTGAAGTCTCGAGGCCGAAACCCGACAGTTCAGTGCTGCCAGATGTGTTGTGAGTTCATTTTCCCCTTCACCATTGAGGTCTGATGAACTCCCTCTTCTGGTGAGGGAAGGTAGTGAGGCTGATTACCAAGCACCTGAGCAGGATGATGATGACTGGGTGCCTGGAATTGCTGACTGAATATAAGGCAGCCGACGCTCTTCTGCCTTGCTGGTGATTCCCCTGAGAGATTCTAGGAGACCAGTCTGATTCCTGCTCCTCAAAAGCGAAGTTTTCTGCTCTGCTTTTTGCATTTGTGTTTTGGTTTTGTTTTGCCTTGTTTTTCTGGATTTCTGCCATTCCCTGCTGGGGTGAGCTAAATTCCTTTTTGCTCTGTCTTCAGAAAATACCTGAGTACTGATATAGTCTTTTTGAAGCCTAGCGTCTTCAGGGCTTTTTTCCCTATCAGTCTGTTGGCTCTTGTTTTGATAGGGTTTTGGCGGATTGCAGACAGCAGCTTTTCTATCCTGTCCTATTTAGTTAGCTTGGGCCCCATCATTTGCTCAGCCAATCTTTCTATCTGTGTGAGTGTTTTTTCATCTTGCTTCACCATCATTTTATGTTGGGGGCTGCCTTTGCTTTGGGGTCTGCTCTGGGGCAGTTTAGATTTCCCTTTTTGTCTTTAGGCTATTTAGTTCTCCGGCTGTGATCGAGGGGTCTAGGGCACCGTAGGAACCCCCCACGGCTACTGCTAGTTGTTGTTGATAGGTTCAGGGGTCTGCAAACCGATAGCTGCCAACTTCTCTGGTTTTCTGGACTTAGCTAGTATTTCTGTTTTTGCCTCCTACGGTGACTCATTCATAACAGAATCACCAGCCATACTGCAGATCCTAGGGTACTCAATAGCAGGAAAGAATTGTAAAAAAAAAAAAAAAAAAAGTGTGTATATTTTTTCCTCTATATCTCTGAGGCCGTAGGGGGAATTTTTTTTTCTCTCAATGGAGATAAAGCAATTGTCTGATCGTGTGGAGCAGCTCGCTGTGGAAGTGCTGTGAATTTCCGCCTACCTTGCTCATTCACATGCTGCTGAACCAAAGATCTCTACTCCTGATGTGTTTTTTGGGGATCGGTCTAAATTTTTGAATTTCAAAAATAATTGTAAATTATTTTTTGCCTTGAAGCCTAACTCGTCAGGGAGCTCCGTGCAGCAGGTTAAAATTGTGATCTCTTTGATGCGTGGCGATCCCCAGGATTGGGCGTTTTCTTTGAAACCAGATGATCTATTCTGACTAATGTGTACGCATTTTTTCAAGCCTTGGGGTTGTTGTATGACGAACCTAATGCTATTGATCAGGCTGAAAAGACCCTGTTGGCATTGAGCCAGGGTCGAGATTCTGCAGAATTGTACTGTCAAAAATTCTGAAAGTGGGCGGTCCTTACTACCTGGAATGATAATGCCTTGGCAGCTCTCTTTCGGAAGGGTTTGTCAGAAGCCGTAAAAGATACTATGGTGGGATTTCCTGTTCCCTCTGGTCTTGACGATTCTATGTCATTAGCCATTCAGGTTGATCGGCGTTTACGTGAACGCAGGACTGCACGAGAGGTGTTGCCACCTGTTGAACAAGTGTCTGAACCTATGCAATGTGATAGAGTTTTGTCCAGAGAGCAACGTCAGGAGTTCAGAAGGCGTAATAAGCTGTGTTTTTTTTGTGGAGATGCCTCGCATATTATTTCTGTCTGTCCTAAACGAGAGAAACGTTTTGCACACACGTTTTCTGTGGGTGGTGTTCAACCTAAGTTTCTTCTGGCAATTACTCTGATCTGCTCCCTGTCCACATTTTCCGCCAAGGCTTTTGTGGATTCGGGAGCAGCCCTGAACCTAATGGACTTGGATTTTGCTAAACGTTGTGGATTTCCAATGACACCTCTGCGGACGCCTATCCCTTTGAGGGGGATTGATGCTACTCCTTTGGCGAAAAATAAACCTCAGTTTTGGACCCAGGTGGTAATGCGGGTCGCCCCAGACCATCAAGAAAATTGCAGATTTTTGGTGCTGCATCATTTGCATGATACCATTGTTCTGGGGTTTCCCTGGTTGCAAATTCATAATCCAGTTTTGGATTGGAAATCTGTGTCTGTGGTGAGTTGGGGTTGTCGGTGTGCCCTTAGTGAGGCTCCGGTTTTTTCCACCTCTCCTCAGACACATGATGTTCCTGACTATTTGGCGGACTTTTATGATGTATTTAGTGAGAATGAGTCTGCGTCTTTGCCTCCTCATAGGAGTTATGACTGTGCAATTGAACTGAGCCCAGGGTGTAAATTTCCCAAGGGTCGACTCTTCAATTTATCTGTACCCGAGCACGAGGCTATGCGATCCTATATTAAGGAGGCATTGGAGAAGGGTCATATTAGACCATCGTCTTCACCCTTAGTTGCCATTTTTTTCGTGGCCAAAAAGGATGGTTCATTAAGGCCTTGTATTAATTATCTTGCCCTCAACAAAATTACTATTAAATATCAGTATCCGTTACCCCTGATTTCGGATCTATTCTCCAGAGTTAAAGGTGCTTGCTGGTTTACCAAGCTTGACCTCAGGGGGGCGTATAATCTTATCCGCATTAAGCATGGGGATGAATGGAAGATGGCGTTTAATACTCCGGAGGGACATTTTGAGTACCTGGTGATGCCTTTTGGGCTCACTAATGCCCCTTCTGTCTTCCAGTGCTTCATGAACGACATTTTCCGAGACTTTGTGGATAAATTTTTGATTATCTATCTGGATGATATTTTGATCTTCTCCAAGGATTGGGATTCTCATGTGGAACATGTTCGGACTGTGTTCCGGATCTTGAGGGAGAATTCCCTGTATGTCAAAGGATCGAAATGCCTCTTTGGGGTACAGAGGATTTCATTTTTGGGATTTATTTTGTCTCCGTCAACTATTGAAATGGACCCGGCCAAGGTACAGGCCATTTATGATTGGGTTCAGCCCACTTCTTTGAAGGCCCTCCAGAAGTTTTTGGGTTTTGCTAATTTTTATCGGAAATTTATAGCAAAATTTTCTAGTATTGCCAAGCCATTGACTGATCTGACTAAGAAGGGTGCTGATGTGTTGAATTGGTCTCCGGAGGCTGTTGCTTCCTTTCAGGAGCTGAAGCGAAGATTCACTTCTGCCCCGGTTTTGCAGCAACCTGATGTCTCACTCCCGTTCCAGGTAGAGGTGGACGCTTCTGAGATTGGTGCAGGAGCTGTTTTGTCCCAAAAGGATCCTGTAAGATCTAAAATGAATCTCTGTGCTTTCTTTTCCCGAAAGTTCTCTCCATCTAAACGTAACTATGATATGGGGAATCGGAAACTGTTAGCCATGAAATGGGCATTTGAGGAGTGGAGACATTGGTTGGAGGGAGCTAAACATCATGTCGTGATCCTCACTGACCACAAGAATTTGATTTACCTGGAGTCGGCCAAACGCTTGAACCCTAGACAGGCTAGGTGGGCCTTGTTTTTTTACACGTTTTGATTTTGTGGTCTCTTTTCTTCCTGGCACTAAGAATGTGAAGGCTGACGCTCTCTCTAGGAGCTTCTTTGCTGATTCTCCTGTGGTGACCAAGCCTGCTACCATCTTAGGCGAAGGGGTAGTTCTTTCTGCCATCTCGCCCGATTTGAGACGTACTCTGGAAGAGTTCCAGGAGGACAAACCTGAGCGTTGTCCCAGTGGAAAGTTGTATGTTCCTGACCAGTGGAAGAAGAGAGTGATGTCTGAAGTTCATTGCTCTGCATTGGCTGGTCATCCAGGTATTTTTGGTACTAGAGATCTGGTGAGTCGGTCTTTTTGGTGGCCCGCCTTGTCTCGTGATGTCAGGAATTTTGTGCAGTCCTGTGGGACTTGCTCCCGATCTAAACCTTGTTCTCACTCTAGTGGGTTGTTGATGCCTTTGCCAGTCCCCAGGAGGCCATGGACCCATATTTCAATGGATTTCATCTCTGATATGCCTGTCTCTCAGAGAATGACTGTTATTTGGGTGATTTGTGATAGGTTCTCTAAGATGGTTCATCTTGTACCACTCCCTAAGTTGCCATCTTCCTCTGAGTTGGTGCCCCTGTTTTTGCAACAGGTGGTTCGCTTGCACGGGATTCCTGAGAACATTGTATCTGACAGAGGATTTCAATTTGTGTCTAGATTTTGGAGGACTTTCTGTTCCAAGCTGGGAATTCAGTTGTCCTTCTCCTCTGCTTTTCACCCTCAGACCAATGGGCAGACGGAGAGAACAAACCAGACCTTGGAGTCGTATTTGAGATGTTTTTTTTCCGCTGATCAGGATGATTGGGTTTCATTTTTGCCCTTGGCCGAATTTGCTTTAAATAATAGAGCTAGTTCTGCCACTTTGATGTCACCTTTTTTTGTAACTTTGGGTTTCATCCTCGATTTTCTTCAGGGCAGGTGGAGCCTTCTGCGTGCCCAGGTGTCGACACTGTGGTGGAGAGAATGCACCAGATCTGGGACCAAGTGGTGGATAAGTTATCTCTCCCAGGAAAAGGCCCAGCGGTTTTCCAACCAACATAGGACCATTGGTCCCCAGTTTAAGGTGGGTGATATGGTTTGGTTATCATCAAAAAAATCGCTATGAAGGTGGCTTCTCCTAAGTTTAAGCCTAGATTTATTGGACCTTACAAGATTTTGGAGATTATTAATCCGGTCTCTTTTCGTTTAGCTCTTCCTGTCACATTTAAAATCCATAATGTGTTTCATAAGTCCTTGCTGAAGAGGTGTGTTGAACCAGTTGTTCCTGGGGTGGCACCTCCGGACCCTGTATTGGTTGAAGGTAACATGGAATATGAGGTAGAGAAGATACTGGATTCCCGTCTGGCTAGACAGAGACTCCAGTATTTGGTTAAGTGGAAGGGTTATGGTGAGGAGTAGAGTTGAGCGAAACGGGTCGAACAATTTCAAAAGTCGCCGACTTTTGGCAAAGTCGGGTTTCATGAAACGAAACCCGACCCTAGGATGAGGTCGGCCACGAGGTCGGCGACTTACGCGCCAAAGTCACGTTTCAAAAGTTTGTTTAGCGCTTTTTTTCAGCCAATCAGGATCCACGGACACTGTGGGCAACGTGATGACATAGGCAGGGGTCACCACCATCTTTCAAAAGGGCATGCAAGTGATTGGCTTGCTTTGGTGGACGTCACAGGGGTTATAAAAGGGCGTGCACGCCGACCGCCATCTTACTTCTGCCGATCTTAGCATAGGGAGAGGTTGCTGATTCTGTAGGGAGAGCGTTAGGCAGGGAAGAAGACAAAAAAACTGCTTCTGCTGCTAGCGATTTTGCCTGTACAACACACCAGTCACTGTGTGTGAAGTGCAAGGGGAGGCTATATTGTTGTGGATCAGCGGTGTTGGTTGTTAGGCTGCCTTCTAAGGCTTCATGACAGCTGCATTGCTGTTTCCCCACTGCTCTGCAAACTGCTTTTTTAAAAGCAATCCCAATTATTTTTTTTGTCCTGCTAAGGTACTGAGCGTGCATTTATTCACACCATACAGCGGTGTACGCTCCTCACACAGTACCGTGTAACGGCTGTTATCACAGCCACAGTGAAGCTATCTGTGTGTCACTGTGGAAGGATAAGCGGAGGACTTGTTCCGTTCTTACAGACCTACACTCTAGGGAGATTTCTATTCTGCCCAATTCTACAATTCACTTTTTTCACACCTGTGCCATCGAGCCTGTGACATAGCGCTCTGATATTCAGTGGGCCTCACACAATCCAAAAGTGTCCAGTGTCCACAAGTGTCTGCAGAAATTCAAAATCTCCCTTATCCTGTAGTCACTTTTTTCACACCTGTGCCATCGAGCCTGTGACATAGTGCTGTGATATTCAGTGGGCCTCACACAATCCAAGTGTCCAGTGTCCACAAGTGTCTGCAGAAATTCAAAATCTCCCTTATCATGTATTCACTTTTTTCACACCTGTGCCATCGAGCCTGTGACATAGCGCTTTGATATTCAGTAGGCCTCACACAATCCAAGTGTCCAGTGTCCACAAGTGTCTGCAGAAATTCAAAATCTCCCTTATCCTGTAGTCACTTTTTTCACACCTGTGCCATCGAGCCTGTGACATAGCGCTGTGATATTCAGTGGGCATCACACAATCCAAGTGTCCAGTGTCCACAAGTGTCTGCAGAAATTCAAAATCTCCCTTATCCTGTAGTCACTTTTTTCACACCTGTGCCATCGAGCCTGTGACATAGCGCTCTGATATTCAGTGGGCCTCACACAATCCAAGTGTCCAGTGTCCACAAGTGTCTGCAGAAATTCAAAATCTCCCTTATCCTGTAGTCACTTTTTTCACACCTGTGCCATCGAGCCTGTGACATAGCGCTTTGATATTCAGTAGGCCTCACACAATCCAAGTGTCCAGTGTCCACAAGTGTCTGCAGAAATTCAAAATCTCCCTTATCCTGTAGTCACTTTATTCACACCTGTGCCATCGAGCCTGTGACATAGCGCTGTGATATTCAGTGGGCATCACACAATCCAAGTGTCCAGTGTCCACAAGTGTCTGCAGAAATTCAAAATCTCCCTTATCCTGTAGTCACTTTTTTCACACCTGTGCCATCGAGCCTGTGACATAGCGCTCTGATATTCAGTGGGCCTCACACAATCCAAAAGTGTCCAGTGTCCACAAGTGTCTGCAGAAATTCAAAATCTCCCTTATCCTGTAGTCACTTTTTTCACACCTGTGCCATCGAGCCTGTGACATAGCGCTGTGATATTCAGTGGGCCTCACACAATCCAAAAGTGTCCACAAGTGTCTGCAGAAATTCAAAATCGCCCTTATCTTGTAGTCATTTTTTTCACACCTGTGCCATCGAGCCAGTGACATAGCGCTGTGATATTCAGTGGGCCTCACACAATCCAAGTGTCCAGTGTTCACAAGTGTCTGCAGAAATTCAAAATCTCCCTTATACTGTAGTCACTTTTTTCACACCTGTGCCATCGAGCCTGTGACATAGCGCTGTGATATTCAGTGGGCCTCACACAATCCAAGTGTCCAGTGTCCACAAGTGTCTGCAGAAATTCAAAATCTCCCTTATCCTGTAGTCACTTTTTTCACACCTGTGCCATCGAGCCTGTGACATAGCGCTGTGATATTCAGTGGGCCTCACACAATCCAAAAGTGTCCAGTGTCCACAAGTGTCTGCAGAAATTCAAAATCTCCCTTATCCTGTAGTCACTTTTTTCACACCTGTGCCATCGAGCCTGTGACATAGCGCTGTGATATTCAGTGGGCCTCACACAATCCATGTGTCCAGTGTCCACAAGTGTCTGCAGAAATTCAAAATCTCCCTTATCCTGTAGTCACTTTTTTCACACCTGTGCCATCGAGCCTGTGACATAGCGCTGTGATATTCAGTGGGCCTCACACAATCCAAAAGTGTCCAGTGTCCACAAGTGTCTGCAGAAATTCAAAATCTCCCTTATCCTGTAGTCACTTTTTTCTCACCTGTGCCATCAAGCCTGTAACATAGCGCTGTGATATTCAGTAAGCCTCACACAATCCAAGTGTCCAGTGTCCACAAGTGTCTGCAGAAATTCAAAATCTCCCTTATCCTGTAGTCACTTTTTTCACACCTGTGCCATCGAGCCTGTGACATAGCGCTCTGATATTCAGTGGGCCTCACAAAATCCAAGTGTCCAGTGTCCACAAGTGTCTGCAGAAATTCAAAATCTACTTTATCCTGTAGTCACTTTTTTCACACCTGTGCCATCGAGCCTGTGACATAGTGCTGTGATATTCAGTGGGCCTCACACAATCCAAGTGTCCAGTGTCCACAAGTGTCTGCAGAAATTCAAAATCTCCCTTATCCTGTAGTCACTTTTTTCACACCTGTGCCATCGAGCCTGTGACATAGCGCTGTGATATTCAGTGAGCCTCACACAATCCAAAAGTGTCCAGTGTCCACAAGTGTCTGCAGAAATTCAAAATCTCCCTTATCCTGTAGTCACTTTTTTCACACCTGTGCCATCGAGCCTGTGACATAGCGCTGTGATATTCAGTGGGCCTCACACAATCCAAGTGTCCAGTGTCCACAAGTGTCTGCAGAAATTCAAAATCTCCCTTATCCTGTAGTCACTTTTTTCACACCTGTGCCATCGAGCCTGTGACATAGCGCTGTGATATTCAGTGGGCCTCACACAATCCAAGTGTCCAGTGTCCACAAGTGTCTGCAGAAATTCAAAATCTCCCTTATCCTGTAGTCACTTTTTTCACACCTATGCCATCGAGCCTGTGACATAGCGCTCTGATATTCAGTGGGACTCACACAATCCAAGTGTCCAGTGTCCACAAGTGTCTGCAGAAATTCAAAATCTCCCTTATCCTGTAGTCACTTTTTTCACACCTGTGCCATCGAGCCTGTGACATAGCGCTGTGATATTCAGTGGGCCTCACACAATCCAAAAGTGTCCAGTGTCCACAAGTGTCTGCAGAAATTCAAAATCTCCCTTATCCTGTAGTCACTTTTTTCACACCTGTGCCATCGAGCCTGTGACATAGCGCTGTGACATTCAGTGGGCCTCACACAATCCAAAAGTGTCCACAAGTTTCTGCAGAAATTCAAAATCTCCCTTATCTTGTAGTCATTTTTTTCACACCTGTGCCATCGAGCCAGTGACATAGCGCTGTGCTATTCAGTGGGCCTCACACAATCCAAGTGTCCACTGTCCACAAGTGTCTGCAGAAATTCAAAATCTCCCTTATCCTGTAGTCACTTTTTTCACACCTGTGCCATCGAGCCTGTGACATAGCGCTGTGATATTCAGTGGGCCTCACACAATCCAAGTGTCCAGTGTCCACAAGTGTCTGCAGAAATTCAAAATCTCCCTTATCCTGTAGTCACTTTTTTCACACCTGTGCCATCGAGCCTGTGACATAGCGCTGTGATATTCAGTGGGCCTCACACAATCCAAAAGTGTCCAGTGTCCACAAGTGTCTGCAGAAATTCAAAATATCCCTTATACTTTAGTCACTTTTTTCACACCTGTGCCATCGAGCCTGTGACATAGCGCTGTGATATTCAGTGGGCCTCACACAATCCAAAAGTGTCCAGTGTCCACAAGTGTCTGCAGAAATTCAAAATCTCCCTTATCCTGTAGTCACTTTTTTCACACCTGTGCCATCGAGCCTGTGAAATAGCGCTCTGATATTCAGTGGGCCTCACACAATCCAAAAGTGTCCAGTGTCCACAAGTGTCTGCAGAAATTCAAAATCTCCCTTATCCTGTAGTCACTTTTTTCTCACCTGTGCCATCAAGCCTGTAACATAGCGCTGTGATATTCAGTGGGCCTCACACAATCCAAATGTCCAGTGTCCACAAGTGTCTGCAGAAATTCAATATCTCCCTTATCCTGTAGTCACTTTTTTCACACCTGTGCCATCGAGCCTGTGACATAGCGCTGTGATATTCAGTGGGCCTCACACAATCCAAGTGTCCAGTGTCCACAAGTGTCTGCAGAAATTCAAAATCTCCCTTATCCTGTAGTCACTTTTTTCACACCTGTGCCATCGAGCCTGTGACATAGCGCTGTGATATTCATTGGGCCTCACACAATCCAAAAGTGTCCAGTGTCCACAAGTGTCTGCAGAAATTCAAAATCTCCCTTATCCTGTAGTCACTTTTTTCACACCTGTGCCATCGAGCCTGTGACATAGCGCTGAGATATTCAGTGGGCCTCACGCAATCCAAGTGTCCAGTGTCCACAAGTGTCTGCAGAAATTCAAAATCTCCCTTATCCTGTAGTCACTTTTTTCACACCTGTGCCATCGAGCCTGTGACATAGTGCTGTGATATTCAGTGGGCCTCACACAATCCAAAAGTGTCCAGTGTCCACAAGTGTCTGCAGAAATTCAAAATCTCCCTTATCCTGTAGTCACTTTTTTCACACCTGTGCCATCGAGCCTGTGACATAGCGCTCTGATATTCAGTGGGCCTCACACAATCCAAGTGTCCAGTGTCCACAAGTGTCTGCAGAAATTCAAAATCTCCCTTATCCTGTAGTTACTTCTTTCACACCTGTGCCATCGAGCCTGTGACATAGCGCTGTGACATTCAGTGGGCCTCACACAATCCAAGTGTCCAGTGTCCACAAGTGTCTGCAGAAATTCAAAATCTCCCTTATCCTGCAGTCACTTTTTTCACACCTGTGCCATCGAGCCTGTGACATAGCGCTGTGATATTCAGTGGGCCTCACACAATCCAAAAGTGTCCAGTGTCCACAAGTGTCTGCAGAAATTCAAAATCTCCCTTATCCTGTAGTCACTTTTTTCACACTTGTGCCATCGAGCCTGTGACATAGCGCTGTGATATTCAGTGGGCCTCACACAATCCAAGTGTCCAGTGTCCACAAGTGTCTGCAGAAATTCAAAATCTCCCTTATCCTGTAGCCACTTTTTTCACACCTGTGCCATCGAGCCTGTGACATAGCGCTCTGATATTCAATGGGCCTCACACAATCCAAGTGTCCAGTGTCCACAAGTGTCTGCAGAAATTCAAAATCTCCCTTATCCTGTAGTCACTTTTTTCACACCTGTGCCATCGAGCCTGTGACATAGCACTGTGATATTCAGTGGGCCTCACACAATCCAAAGGTGTCCAGTGTCCACAAGTGTCTGCAGAAATTCAAAATATCCCTTATCCTGTAGTCACTTTTTTCACATCTGTGCCATCGTGCCTGTAACATAGCGCTCTGTTGTTCAGTGGGCCTCACACAATCCAAGTGTCCAGTGTCCACAAGTGTCTGCAGAAATTCAAAATCTCCCTTATCCTGAAGTCACTTTTTTCACACCTGTGCCATCGAGCCTGTGACATAGCGCTGTGTTATTCAGTGGGCCTCCCACAATCCAAGTGTCCATTGTCCACAAGTGTCTGCAGAAATTCAAAATCTCCCTTATCCTGTAGTCACTTTTTTCACACCTGTGCCATCGTGCCTGTGACATAGCGCTGTGATATTAAGTGGGCCTCACACAATCCAAAAGTGTCCAGTGTCCACAAGTGTCTGCAGAAATTGAAAATCTCCCTTATCATGTAGTCACTTTTTTCACACCTGTGCCATCGAGCCTGTGACATAGCGCTATGATATTCAGTGGGCCTCACACAATCCAAGTGTAGAGTGTCCACAAGTGTCTGCAGAAATTCAAAATCTCCCTTATCCTGTAGTCACTTTTTTCACACCTGTGCCATCGAGCCTGTGACATAGCGCTGTGATATTCAGTGGGCCTCACACAATCCAAAAGTGTCCAGTGTCCACAAGTGTCTGCAGAAATTCAAAATCTCCCTTATCCTGTAGTCACTTTTTTCTCACCTGTGCCATCGAGCCTGTGACATAGCGCTGTGATATTCAGTAAGCCTCGCACAATCCAAAAGTGTCCAGTGTCCACAAGTGTCTGCAGAAATTCAAAATCTCCCTTATCCTGTAGTCACTTTTTTCACACCTGTGCCATCGAGCCTGTGACATAGCGCTGTGATATTCAATGGGCCTCACACAATCCAAGTGTCCAGTGTCCACAAGTGTCTGCAGAAATTCAAAATCTCCCTTATCATGTAGTCACTTTTTTCACACCGGTGCCATCGAGCCTGTAACATAGCGCTGTGATATTCAGTGGGCCTTACACAATCCAAGTGTCCAGTGTCCACAAGTGTCTGCAGAAATTCAAAATCTCCCTTATCCTGTAGTCACTTTTTTCACACCTGTGCCATCGAGCCTGTGACATAGCGCTGTGATATTCAGTGGGCCTCTCACAATCCAAAAGTGTCCATTGTCCACAAGTGTCTGCAGAAATTCAAAATCTCCCTTATCCTGTAGTCACTTTTTTCACACCTGTGCCATTGAGCCTGTGACATAGCGCTGTGATATTCAGTGGGCCTCATACAATCCAAAAGTGTCCAGTGTCCACAAGTGTCTGCAGAAATTCAAAATCTCCCTTATCCTGTAGTCACTTTTTTCACAACTGTGCCATCGAGCCTGTGACATAGCACTGTGATATTCAGTGGGCCTCACACAATCCAAGTGTCCAGTGTCCACAAGTGTCTGCAGAAATTCAAAATCTCCCTTATCCTGTTGTCACTTTTTTCACACCTGTGCCATCGAGCCTGTGACATAGCGCTGTGATATTCAGTGGGCCTCACACAATCCAAGTGTCCAGTGTCCACAAGTGTCTGCAGAAATTCAAAATCTCCCTTATCCTGTAGTCACTTTTTTCACACCTGTGCCATCGAGCCTGTGACATAGCGCTGTGATATTCATTGGGCCTCACACAATCCAAGTGTCCAGTGTCCACAAGTGTCTGCAGAAATTCAAAATCTTCCTTATCCTGTAGTCACTTTTTTCACACCTGTGCCATCGAGCCTGTGACATAGTGCTGTGATATTCAGTGGGCCTCACACAATCCAAGTGTCCAGTGTCCACAAGTGTCTGCAGAAATTCAAAATCTCCCTTATCCTGTAGTCACTTTTTTCACACCTGTGCCATCGAGCCTGTGACATAGTGCTGTGATATTCAGTGGGCCTCACACAATCCAAAAGTGTCCAGTGTCCACAAGTGTCTGCAGAAATTCAAAATCTCCCTTATCCTGTAGTCACTTTTTTCACACCTGTGCCATCGAGCCTGTGACATAGCGCTCTGATATTCAGTGGGCCTCACACAATCCAAAAGTGTCCAGTGTCCACAAGTGTCTGCAGAAATTCAAAATCTCCCTTATCCTGTAGTCACTTTTTTCACACCTGTGCCATCGAGCCTGTGACATAGCGCTCTGATATTCAGTGGGCCTCACACAATCCAAAAGTGTCCAGTGTCCACAAGTGTCTGCAGAAATTCAAAATCTCCCTTATCCTGTAGTCACTTTTTTCTCACCTGTGCCATCAAGCCTGTAACATAGCGCTGTGATATTCAGTGGGCCTCACACAATCCAAATGTCCAGTGTCCACAAGTGTCTGCAGAAATTCAAAATCTCCCTTATCCTGTAGTCACTTTTTGCACACCTGTGCCATCGAGCCTGTGACATAGCGCTGTGATATTCAGTGGGCCTCACACAATCCAAGTGTCCACTGTCCACAAGTGTCTGCAGAAATTCAAAATCTCCCTTATCCTGTAGTCACTTTTTTCACACCTGTGCCATCGAGCCTGTGACATAGCGCTGTGATATTCATTGGGCCTCACACAATCCAAAAGTGTCCAGTGTCCACAAGTGTCTGCAGAAATTCAAAATCTCCCTTATCCTGTAGTCACTTTTTTCACACCTGTGCCATCGAGCCTGTGACATAGCGCTGAGATATTCAGTGGGCCTCACACAATCCAAGTGTCCAGTGTCCACAAGTGTCTGCAGAAATTCAAAATCTCCCTTATCCTGTAGTCACTTTTTTCACACCTGTGCCATCGAGCCTGTGACATAGCGCTGTGATATTCAGTGGGCCTCACACAATCCAAAAGTGTCCAGTGTCCACAAGTGTCTGCAGAAATTCAAAATCTCCCTTATCCTGTAGTCACTTTTTTCACACCTGTGCCATCGAGCCTGTGACATAGCGCTCTGATATTCAGTGGGCCTCACACAATCCAAGTGTCCAGTGTCCACGGGTGTCTGCAGAAATTCAAAATCTCCCTTATCCTGTAGTTACTTTTTTCACACCTGTGCCATCGAGCCTGTGACATAGCGCTGTGACATTCAGTGGGCCTCACACAATCCAAGTGTCCAGTGTCCACCAGTTTCTGCAGAAATTCAAAATCTCCCTTATCCTGTAGTCACTTTTTTCACACCTGTGCCATCGAGCCTGTGACATAGCTCTGTGATATTCAGTGGGCCTCACACAATCCAAAAGTGTCCAGTGTCCACAAGTGTCTGCAGAAATTCAAAATCTCCCTTATCCTGTAGTCACTTTTTTCACACTTGTGCCATCGAGCCTGTGACATAGCGCTGTGATATTCAGTGGGCCTCACACAATCCAAGTGTCCAGTGTCCACAAGTGTCTGCAGAAATTCAAAATCTCCCTTATCCTGTAGTCACTTTTTTCACACCTGTGCCATCGAGCCTGTGACATAGCGCTCTGATATTCAATGGGCCTCACACAATCCAAGTGTCCAGTGTCCACAAGTGTCTGCAGAAATTCAAAATCTCCCTTATCCTGAAGTCACTTTTTTCACACCTGTGCCATCGAGCCTGTGACATAGCGCTGTGATATTCAGTGGGCCTCACACAATCCAAAGGTGTCCAGTTTCCACAAGTGTCTGCAGAAATTCAAAATATCCCTTATCCTGTAGTCACTTTTTTCACACCTGTGCCATCGAGCCTGTGACATAGCGCTGTGATATTCAGTGGGCCTCACACAATCCAAGTGTCCAGTGTTCACAAGTGTCTGCAGAAATTCAAAATCTCCCTTATCCTGTAGTCACTTTTTTCACACCTGTGCCATCGAGCCTGTGACATAGCGCTGTGATATTCAGTGGGCCTCACACAATCCAAGTGTCCAGTGTCCACAAGTGTCTGCAGAAATTCAAAATCTCCCTTATCCTGTAGTCACTTTTTTCACACCTGTGCCATCGAGCCTGTGACATAGCGCTGTGATATTCAGTGGGCCTCACACAATCCAAGTGTCCAGTGTCCACAAGTGTCTGCAGAAATTCAAAATCTCCCTTATCCTGTAGTCACTTTTTTCACACCTGTGCCATCGAGCCTGTGACATAGCGCTGTGATATTCAGTGGGCCTCACACAATCCAAAAGTGTCCAGTGTCCACAAGTGTCTGCAGAAATTCAAAATCTCCCTTTTCCTGTAGTCACTTTTTTCTCACCTGTGCCATCAAGCCTGTAACATAGCGCTGTGATATTCAGTAAGCCTCACACAATCCAAGTGTCCAGTGTCCACAAGTGTCTGCAGAAATTCAAAATCTCCCTTATCCTGTAGTCACTTTTTTCACACCTGTGCCATCGAGCCTGTGACATTGCGCTCTGATATTCAGTGGGCCTCACAAAATCCAAGTGTCCAGTGTCCACAAGTGTCTGCAGAAATTCAAAATCTACTCTATCCTGTAGTCACTTTTTTCACACCTGTGCCATCGAGCCTGTGACATAGCGCTGTGATATTCAGTGGGCCTCACACAATCCAAGTGTCCAGTGTCCACAAGTGTCTGCAGAAATTCAAAATCTCCCTTATCCTGTAGTCACTTTTTTCACACCTGTGCCATCGAGCCTGTGACATAGCGCTGTGATATTCAGTGAGCCTCACACAATCCAAAAGTGTCCAGTGTCCACAAGTGTCTGCAGAAATTCAAAATCTCCCTTATCCTGTAGTCACTTTTTTCACACCTGTGCCATCGAGCCTGTGACATAGCGCTGTGATATTCAGTGGGTCTCACACAATCCAAGTGTCCAGTGTCCACAAGTGTCTGCAGAAATTCAAAATCTCCCTTATCCTGTAGTCACTTTTTTCACACCTGTGCCATCGATCCTGTGACATAGCGCTGTGATATTCAGTGGGCCTCACACAATCCAAGTGTCCAGCGTCCAAAAGTGTCTGCAGAAATTCAAAATCTCCCTTATCCTGTAGTCACTTTTTTCACACCTGTGCCATCGAGCCTGTGACATAGCGCTGTGATATTCAGTGGGCCTCACACAATCCAAAAGTGTCCAGTGTCCACAAGTGTCTGCAGAAATTCAAAATCTCCCTTATCCTGTAGTCACTTTTTTCTCACCTGTGCCATCAAGCCTGTAACATAGCGCTGTGATATTCAGTAAGCCTCACACAATCCAAGTGTCCAGTGTCCACAAGTGTCTGCAGAAATTAAAAATCTCCCTTATCCTGTAGTCACTTTTTTCACACCAGTGCCATCGAGCCTGTGACATAGCGCTCTGATATTCAGTGGGCCTCACAAAATCCAAGTGTCCAGTGTCCACAAGTGTCTGCAGAAATTCAAAATCTACTTTATCCTGTAGTCACTTTTTTCACACCTGTGCCATCGAGCCTGTGACATAGCGCTGTGATATTCAGTGGGCCTCACACAATCCAAGTGTCCAGTGTCCACAAGTGTCTGCAGAAATTCAAAATCTCCCTTATCCTGTAGTCACTTTTTTCACACCTGTGCCATCGAGCCTGTGACATAGCGCTGTGATATTCAGTGAGCCTCACACAATCCAAAAGTGTCCAGTGTCCACAAGTGTCTGCAGAAATTCAAAATCTCCCTTATCCTGTAGTCACTTTTTTCACACCTGTGCCATCGAGCCTGTGACATAGCGCTGTGATATTCAGTGGGCCTCACACAATCCAAGTGTCCAGTGCCCACAAGTTTCTGCAGAAATTCAAAATCTCCCTTATCCTGTAGTCACTTTTTTAACACCTGTGCCATCGAGCCTGTGACATAGCGCTGTGATATTCAGTGGGCATCACACAATCCAAGTGTCCATTGTCCACAAGTGTCTGCAGAAATTCAAAATCTCCCTTATTCTGTAGTCACTTTTTTCACACCTATGCCATCGAGCCTGTGACATAGCGCTCTGATATTCAGTGGGCCTCACACAATCCAAGTGTCCAGCGTCCACAAGTGTCTGCAGAAATTCAAAATCTCCCTTATCCTGTAATCACTTTTTTCACACCTGTGCCATCGAGCCTGTGACATAGCGCTGTGATATTCAGTGGGCCTCACACAATCCAAGTGTCCAGTGTCCACAAGTGTCTGCAGAAATTCAAAATCTCCCTTATCCTGTAGTCACTTTTTTCACACCTGTGCCATCGAGCCTGTGACATAGCGCTCTGATATTCAGTGGGCATCACACAATCCAAAAGTGTCCAGTGTCCACAAGTGTCTGCAGAAATTCAAAATCTCCCTTATCCTGTAGTCACTTTTTTCACACCTGTGCCATCGAGCCTGTGACATAGCGCTCTGATATTCAGTGGGCCTCACACAATCCAAAAGTGTCCAGTGTCCACAAGTGTCTGCAGAAATTCAAAATCTCCCTTATCCTGTAGTCACTTTTTTTCTCACCTGTGCCATCAAGCCTGTAACATAGCGCTGTGATATTCAGTGGGCCTCACACAATCCAAATGTCCAGTGTCCACAAGTGTCTGCAGAAATTCAAAATCTCCCTTATCCTGTAGTCACTTTTTTCACACCTGTGCCATCGAGCCTGTGACATAGCGCTGTGATATTCAGTGGGCCTCACACAATCCAAGTGTCCAGTGTCCACAAGTGTCTGCAGAAATTCAAAATCTCCCTTATCCTGTAGTCACTTTTTTCACACCTGTGCCATCGAGCCTGTGACATAGCGCTGTGATATTCAGTGGGCCTCACACAATCCAAAGGTGTCCAGTGTCCACAAGTGTCTGCAGAAATTCAAAATCTCCCTTATCCTGTAGTCACTTTTTTCACACCTGTGCCATCGAGCCTGTGACATAGCGCTCTGATATTCAGTGGGCCTCACACAATCCAAGTGTCCAGTGTCCACAAGTGTCTGCAGAAATTCAAAATCTCCCTTATCCTGTAGTTACTTTTTTCACACCTGTGCCATCGAGCCTGTGACATAGCGCTGTGACATTCAGTGGGCCTCACACAATCCAAGTGTCCAGTGTCCACAAGTGTCTGCAGAAATTCAAAATCTCCCTTATCCTGTAGTCACTTTTTTCACACCTGTGCCATCGAGCCTGTGACATAGCGCTGTGATATTCAGTGGGCCTCACACAATCCAAAAGTGTCCAATGTCCACAAGTGTCTGCAGAAATTCAAAATCTCCCTTATCCTGTAGTCACTTTTTTCACACTTGTGCCATCGAGCCTGTGACATAGCGCTATGATATTCAGTGGGCCTCACACAATCCAAGTGTCCAGTGTCCACAAGTGTCTGCAGAAATTCAAAATCTCCCTTATCCTGTAGTCACTTTTTTCACACCTGTGCCATCGAGCCTGTGACATAGCGCTCTGATATTCAATGGGCCTCACACAATCCAAGTGTCCAGTGTCCACAAGTGTCTGCAGAAATTCAAAATCTCCCTTATCCTGAAGTCACTTTTTTCACACCTGTGCCATCGAGCCTGTGACATAGCGCTGTGATATTCAGTGGGCCTCACACAATCCAAAGGTGTCCAGTTTCCACAAGTGTCTGCAGAAATTCAAAATATCCCTTATCCTGTAGTCACTTTTTTCACACCTGTGCCATCGAGCCTGTGACATAGCGCTCTGATGTTCAGTGGGCCTCACACAATCCAAGTGTCCAGTGTCCACAAGTGTCTGCAGAAATTCAAAATCTCCCTTATCCTGAAGTCACTTTTTTCACACCTGTGCCATCGAGCCTGTGACATAGCGCTGTGTTATTCAGTGGGCCTCACACAATCCAAGTGTCCATTGTCCACAAGTGTCTGCGGAAATTCAAAATCTCCCTTATCCTGTAGTCACTTTTTTCACACCTGTGCCATCGTGCGTGTGACATAGCGCTGTGATATTCAGTGGGCCTCACACAATCCAAAAGTGTCCAGTGTCCACAAGTGTCTGCAGAAATTCAAAATCTCCCTTATCCTGTAGTCACTTTTTTCACACCTGTGCCATCGAGCCTGTGACATAGCGCTGTGATATTCAATGGGCCTCACACAATCCAAGTGTCCAGTGTCCACAAGTGTCTGCAGAAATTCAAAATCTCCCTTATCATGTAGTCACTTTTTTCACACCGGTGCCATCGAGCCTGTGACATAGCGCTGTGATATTCAGTGGGCCTTACACAATCCAAGTGTCCAGTGTCCACAAGTGTCTGCAGAAATTCAAAATCTCCCTTATCCTGTAGTCACTTTTTTCACACCTGTGCCATCGAGCCTGTGACATAGCGCTCTGATATTCAATGGGCCTCACACAATCCAAGTGTCCAGTGTCCACAAGTGTCTGCAGAAATTCAAAATCTCCCTTATCCTGAAGTCACTTTTTTCACACCTGTGCCATCGAGCCTGTGACATAGCGCTGTGATATTCAGTGGGCCTCACACAATCCAAAGGTGTCCAGTTTCCACAAGTGTCTGCAGAAATTCAAAATATCCCTTATCCTGTAGTCACTTTTTTCACACCTGTGCCATCGAGCCTGTGACATAGCGCTCTGATGTTCAGTGGGCCTCACACAATCCAAGTGTCCAGTGTCCACAAGTGTCTGCAGAAATTCAAAATCTCCCTTATCCTGAAGTCACTTTTTTCACACCTGTGCCATCGAGCCTGTGACATAGCGCTGTGTTATTCAGTGGGCCTCACACAATCCAAGTGTCCATTGTCCACAAGTGTCTGCAGAAATTCAAAATCTCCCTTATCCTGTAGTCACTTTTTTCACACCTGTGCCATCGTGCCTGTGACATAGCGCTGTGATATTCAGTGGGCCTCACACAATCCAAAATTGTCCAGTGTCCACAAGTGTCTGCAGAAATTGAAAATCTCCCTTATCCTGCAGTCACTTTTTTCACACCTGTGCCATCGAGCCTGTGACATAGCGCTGTGATATTCAGTGGGCCTCACACAATCCAAGTGTAGAGTGTCCACAAGTGTCTGCAGAAATTCAAAATCTCCCTTATCCTGTAGTCACTTTTTTCACACCTGTGCCATCGAGCCTGTGACATAGCGCTGTGATATTCAGTGGGCCTCACACAATCCAAAAGTGTCCAGTGTCCACAAGTGTCTGCAGAAATTCAAAATCTCCCTTATCCTGTAGTCACTTTTTTCTCACCTGTGCCATCGAGCCTGTGACATAGCGCTGTGATATTCAGTGGGCCTCACACAATCCAAGTGTCCAGTGTCCACAAGTGTCTGCAGAAATTCAAAATCTCCCTTATCCTGTAGTCACTTTTTTCACACCTGTGCCATCGAGCCTGTGACATAGCGCTGTGATATTCAGTGGGCCTCACACAATCCAAGTGTCCAGTGTCCACAAGTGTCTGCAGAAATTCAAAATCTCCCTTATCCTGTAGTCACTTTTTTCACACCTGTGCCATCGAGCCTGTGACATAGCGCTGTGATATTCAGTGGGCCTCACACAATCCAAAGGTGTCCAGTGTCCACAAGTGTCTGCAGAAATTCAAAATCTCCCTTATCCTGTAGTCACTTTTTTCACACCTGTGCCATCGAGCCTGTGACATAGCGCTCTGATATTCAGTGGGCCTCACACAATCCAAGTGTCCAGTGTCCACAAGTGTCTGCAGAAATTCAAAATCTCCCTTATCCTGTAGTTACTTTTTTCACACCTGTGCCATCGAGCCTGTGACATAGCGCTGTGACATTCAGTGGGCCTCACACAATCCAAGTGTCCAGTGTCCACAAGTGTCTGCAGAAATTCAAAATCTCCCTTATCCTGTAGTCACTTTTTTCACACCTGTGCCATCGAGCCTGTGACATAGCGCTGTGATATTCAGTGGGCCTCACACAATCCAAAAGTGTCCAATGTCCACAAGTGTCTGCAGAAATTCAAAATCTCCCTTATCCTGTAGTCACTTTTTTCACACTTGTGCCATCGAGCCTGTGACATAGCGCTATGATATTCAGTGGGCCTCACACAATCCAAGTGTCCAGTGTCCACAAGTGTCTGCAGAAATTCAAAATCTCCCTTATCCTGTAGTCACTTTTTTCACACCTGTGCCATCGAGCCTGTGACATAGCGCTCTGATATTCAATGGGCCTCACACAATCCAAGTGTCCAGTGTCCACAAGTGTCTGCAGAAATTCAAAATCTCCCTTATCCTGAAGTCACTTTTTTCACACCTGTGCCATCGAGCCTGTGACATAGCGCTGTGATATTCAGTGGGCCTCACACAATCCAAAGGTGTCCAGTTTCCACAAGTGTCTGCAGAAATTCAAAATATCCCTTATCCTGTAGTCACTTTTTTCACACCTGTGCCATCGAGCCTGTGACATAGCGCTCTGATGTTCAGTGGGCCTCACACAATCCAAGTGTCCAGTGTCCACAAGTGTCTGCAGAAATTCAAAATCTCCCTTATCCTGAAGTCACTTTTTTCACACCTGTGCCATCGAGCCTGTGACATAGCGCTGTGTTATTCAGTGGGCCTCACACAATCCAAGTGTCCATTGTCCACAAGTGTCTGCGGAAATTCAAAATCTCCCTTATCCTGTAGTCACTTTTTTCACACCTGTGCCATCGTGCGTGTGACATAGCGCTGTGATATTCAGTGGGCCTCACACAATCCAAAAGTGTCCAGTGTCCACAAGTGTCTGCAGAAATTCAAAATCTCCCTTATCCTGTAGTCACTTTTTTCACACCTGTGCCATCGAGCCTGTGACATAGCGCTGTGATATTCAATGGGCCTCACACAATCCAAGTGTCCAGTGTCCACAAGTGTCTGCAGAAATTCAAAATCTCCCTTATCATGTAGTCACTTTTTTCACACCGGTGCCATCGAGCCTGTGACATAGCGCTGTGATATTCAGTGGGCCTTACACAATCCAAGTGTCCAGTGTCCACAAGTGTCTGCAGAAATTCAAAATCTCCCTTATCCTGTAGTCACTTTTTTCACACCTGTGCCATCGAGCCTGTGACATAGCGCTCTGATATTCAATGGGCCTCACACAATCCAAGTGTCCAGTGTCCACAAGTGTCTGCAGAAATTCAAAATCTCCCTTATCCTGAAGTCACTTTTTTCACACCTGTGCCATCGAGCCTGTGACATAGCGCTGTGATATTCAGTGGGCCTCACACAATCCAAAGGTGTCCAGTTTCCACAAGTGTCTGCAGAAATTCAAAATATCCCTTATCCTGTAGTCACTTTTTTCACACCTGTGCCATCGAGCCTGTGACATAGCGCTCTGATGTTCAGTGGGCCTCACACAATCCAAGTGTCCAGTGTCCACAAGTGTCTGCAGAAATTCAAAATCTCCCTTATCCTGAAGTCACTTTTTTCACACCTGTGCCATCGAGCCTGTGACATAGCGCTGTGTTATTCAGTGGGCCTCACACAATCCAAGTGTCCATTGTCCACAAGTGTCTGCAGAAATTCAAAATCTCCCTTATCCTGTAGTCACTTTTTTCACACCTGTGCCATCGTGCCTGTGACATAGCGCTGTGATATTCAGTGGGCCTCACACAATCCAAAATTGTCCAGTGTCCACAAGTGTCTGCAGAAATTGAAAATCTCCCTTATCCTGCAGTCACTTTTTTCACACCTGTGCCATCGAGCCTGTGACATAGCGCTGTGATATTCAGTGGGCCTCACACAATCCAAGTGTAGAGTGTCCACAAGTGTCTGCAGAAATTCAAAATCTCCCTTATCCTGTAGTCACTTTTTTCACACCTGTGCCATCGAGCCTGTGACATAGCGCTGTGATATTCAGTGGGCCTCACACAATCCAAAAGTGTCCAGTGTCCACAAGTGTCTGCAGAAATTCAAAATCTCCCTTATCCTGTAGTCACTTTTTTCTCACCTGTGCCATCGAGCCTGTGACATAGCGCTGTGATATTCAGTGGGCCTCACACAATCCAAGTGTCCAGTGTCCACAAGTGTCTGCAGAAATTCAAAATCTCCCTTATCCTGTAGTCACTTTTTTCACACCTGTGCCATCGAGCCTGTGACATAGCGCTCTGATATTCAGTGGGCCTCACACAATCCAAGTGTCCAGTGTCCACAAGTGTCTGCAGAAATTCAAAATCTCCCTTATCCTGTAGTTACTTTTTTCACACCTGTGCCATCGAGCCTGTGACATAGCGCTGTGACATTCAGTGGGCCTCACACAATCCAAGTGTCCAGTGTCCACAAGTGTCTGCAGAAATTCAAAATCTCCCTTATCCTGTAGTCACTTTTTTCACACCTGTGCCATCGAGCCTGTGACATAGCGCTGTGGCTGTGATATTCAGTGGGCCTCACACAATCCAAAAGTGTCCAGTGTCCACAAGTGTCTGCAGAAATTCAAAATCTCCCTTATCCTGTAGTCACTTTTTTCACACTTGTGTTATCGAGCCTGTGACATAGCGCTGTGATATTCAGTGGGCCTCACACAATCCAAGTGTCCAGTGCCACAAGTGTCTGCAGAAATTCAAAATCTCCCTTATCCTGTAGTCACTTTTTTCCCACCTGTGCCATCGAGCCTGTGACATAGCGCTCTGATATTCAATGGGCCTCACACAATCCAAGTGTCCAGTGTCCACAAGTGTCTGCAGAAATTCAAAATCTCCCTTATCCTGAAGTCACTTTTTTCACACCTGTGCCATCGAGCCTGTGACATAGCGCTGTGATATTCAGTGGGCCTCACACAATCCAAAGGTGTCCAGTTTCCACAAGTGTCTGCAGAAATTCAAAATATCCCTTATCCTGTAGTCACTTTTTTCACACCTGTGCCATCGAGCCTGTGACATAGCGCTCTGATGTTCAGTGGGCCTCACACAATCCAAGTATCCAGTGTCCACAAGTGTCTGCAGAAATTCAAAATCTCCCTTATCCTGAAGTCACTTTTTTCACACCTGTGCCATCGAGCCTGTGACATAGCGCTGTGTTATTCAGTGGGCCTCACACAATCCAAGTGTCCATTGTCCACAAGTGTCTGCAGAAATTCAAAATCTCCCTTATCCTGTAGTCACTTTTTTCACACCTGTGCCATCGTGCCTGTGACATAGCGCTGTGATATTCAGTGGGCCTCACACAATCCAAAAGTGTCCAGTGTCCACAAGTGTCTGCAGAAATTGAAAATCTCCCTTATCCTGTAGTCACTTTTTTCACACCTGTGCCATCGAGCCTGTGACATAGCGCTGTGATATTCAGTGGGCCTCACACAATCCAAGTGTAGAGTGTCCACAAGTGTCTGCAGAAATTCAAAATCTCCCTTATCCTGTAGTCACTTTTTTCACACCTGTGCCATCGAGCCTGTGACATAGCGCTGTGATATTCAATGGGCCTCACACAATCCAAAAGTGTCCAGTGTCCACAAGTGTCTGCAGAAATTCAAAATCTCCCTTATCCTGTAGTCACTTTTTTCTCACCTGTGCCATCGAGCCTGTGACATAGCGCTGTGATATTCAGTAAGCCTCACACAATCCAAAAGTGTCCAGTGTCCACAAGTGTCTGCATAAATTCAAAATCTCCCTTATCCTGTAGTCACTTTTTTCACACCTGTGCCATCGAGCCAGTGACATAGCGCTGTGATATTCAATGGGCCTCACACAATCCAAGTGTACAGTGTCCACAAGTGTCTGCAGAAATTCAAAATCTCCCTTATCCTGTAGTCACTTTTTTCACACCTGTGCCATCGAGCCTGTGACATAGCGCTCTGATATTCAATGGGCCTCACACAATCCAAGTGTCCAGTGTCCACAAGTGTCTACAGAAATTCAAAATCTCCCTTATCCTGAAGTCACTTTTTTCACACCTGTGCCATCGAGCCTGTGACATAGCGCTGTGATATTCAGTGGGCCTCACACAATCCAAAGGTGTCCAGTTTCCACAAGTGTCTGCAGAAATTCAAAATATCCCTTATCCTGTAGTCACTTTTTTCACACCTGTGCCATCGAGCCTGTGACATAGCGCTCTGATGTTCAGTGGGCCTCACACAATCCAAGTATCCAGTGTCCACAAGTGTCTGCAGAAATTCAAAATCTCCCTTATCCTGAAGTCACTTTTTTCATACCTGTGCCATCGAGCCTGTGACATAGCGCTGTGTTATTCAGTGGGCCTCACACAATCCAAGTGTCCATTGTCCACAAGTGTCTGCAGAAATTCAAAATCTCCCTTATCCTGTAGTCACTTTTTTCACACCTGTGCCATCGTGCCTGTGACATAGCGCTGTGATATTCAGTGGGCCTCACACAATCCAAAAGTGTCCAGTGTCCACAAGTGTCTGCAGAAATTGAAAATCTCCCTTATCCTGTAGTCACTTTTTTCACACCTGTGCCATCGAGCCTGTGACATAGCGCTGTGATATTCAGTGGGCCTCACACAATCCAAGTGTAGAGTGTCCACAAGTGTCTGCAGAAATTCAAAATCTCCCTTATCCTGTAGTCACTTTTTTCACACCTGTGCCATCGAGCCTGTGACATAGCGCTGTGATATTCAGTGGGCCTCACACAATCCAAAAGTGTCCAGTGTCCACAAGTGTCTGCAGAAATTCAAAATCTCCCTTATCCTGTAGTCACTTTTTTCTCACCTGTGCCATCGAGCCTGTGACATAGCGCTGTGATATTCAGTAAGCCTCACACAATCCAAAAGTGTCCAGTGTCCACAAGTGTCTGCAGAAATTCAAAATCTCCCTTATCCTGTAGTCACTTTTTTCACACCTGTGCCATCGAGCCAGTGACATAGCGCTGTGATATTCAATGGGCCTCACACAATCCAAGTGTCCAGTGTCCACAAGTGTCTGCAGAAATTCAAAATCTCCCTTATCCTGTAGTCACTTTTTTCACACCTGTGCCATCGAGCCTGTGACATAGCGCTCTGATATTCAATGGGCCTCACACAATCCAAGTGTCCAGTGTCCACAAGTGTCTGCAGAAATTCAAAATCTCCCTTATCCTGAAGTCACTTTTTTCACACCTGTGCCATCGAGCCTGTGACATAGCGCTGTGATATTCAGTGGGCCTCACACAATCCAAAGGTGTCCAGTTTCCACAAGTGTCTGCAGAAATTCAAAATATCCCTTATCCTGTAGTCACTTTTTTCACACCTGTGCCATCGAGCCTGTGACATAGCGCTCTGATGTTCAGTGGGCCTCACACAATCCAAGTGTCCAGTGTCCACAAGTGTCTGCAGAAATTCAAAATCTCCCTTATCCTGAAGTCACTTTTTTCACACCTGTGCCATCGAGCCTGTGACATAGCGCTGTGTTATTCAGTGGGCCTCACACAATCCAAGTGTCCATTGTCCACAAGTGTCTGCAGAAATTCAAAATCTCCCTTATCCTGTAGTCACTTTTTTCACACCTGTGCCATCGAGCCTGTGACATAGCGCTGTGATATTCAGTAAGCCTCACACAATCCAAAAGTGTCCAGTGTCCACAAGTGTCTGCAGAAATGCAAAATCTCCCTTATCCTGTAGTCACTTTTTTCACACCTGTGCCATCGAGCCTGTGACATAGCGCTGTGATATTCAATGGGCCTCACACAATCCAAGTGTCCAGTGTCCACAAGTGTCTGCAGAAATTCAAAATCTCCCTTATCATGTAGTCACATTTTTCACACCGGTGCCATCGAGCCTGTGACATAGCGCTGTGATATTCAGTGGGCCTTACACAATCCAAGTGTCCAGTGTCCACAAGTGTCTGCAGAAATTCAAAATCTCCCTTATCCTGAAGTCACTTTTTTCACACCTGTGCCATCGAGCCTGTGACATAGCGCTGTGATATTCAGTGGGCCTCACACAATCCAAAGGTGTCCAGTTTCCACAAGTGTCTGCAGAAATTCAAAATATCCCTTATCCTGTAGTCACTTTTTTCACACCTGTGCCATCGAGCCTGTGACATAGCGCTCTGATGTTCAGTGGGCCTCACACAATCCAAGTGTCCAGTGTCCACAAGTGTCTGCAGAAATTCAAAATCTCCCTTATCCTGAAGTCACTTTTTTCACACCTGTGCCATCGAGCCTGTGACATAGCGCTGTGTTATTCAGTGGGCCTCACACAATCCAAGTGTCCATTGTCCACAAGTGTCTGCAGAAATTCAAAATCTCCCTTATCCTGTAGTCACTTTTTTCACACCTGTGCCATCGAGCCTGTGACATAGCGCTGTGATATTCAGTAAGCCTCACACAATACAAAAGTGTCCAGTGCCCACAAGTGTCTGCAGAAATGCAAAATCTCCCTTATCCTGTAGTCACTTTTTTCACACCTGTGCCATCGAGCCTGTGACATAGCGCTGTGATATTCAATGGGCCTCACACAATCCAAGTGTCCAGTGTCCACAAGTGTCTGCAGAAATTCAAAATCTCCCTTATCATGTAGTCACATTTTTCACACTGGTGCCATCGAGCCTGTGACATAGCGCTGTGATATTCAGTGGGCCTTACACAATCCAAGTGTCCAGTGTCCACAAGTGTCTGCAGAAATTCAAAATCTCCCTTATCCTGTAGTCACTTTTTTCACACCTGTGCCATCGAGCCTGTGACATAGCGCTGTGATATTCAGTGGGCCTCTCACAATCCAAAAGTGTCCATTGTCCACAAGTGTCTGCAGAAATTCAAAATCTCCCTTATCCTGTAGTCACTTTTTTCACACCTGTGCCATTGAGCCTGTGACATAGCGCTGTGATATTCAGTGGGCCTCATACAATCCAAAAGTGTCCAGTGTCCACAAGTGTCTGCAGAAATTCAAAATCTCCCTTATCCTGTAGTCACTTTTTTCACAACTGTGCCATCGAGCCTGTGACATAGCACTGTGATATTCAGTGGGCCTCACACAATCCAAGTGTCCAGTGTCCACAAGTGTCTGCAGAAATTCAAAATCTCCCTTATCCTGTTGTCACTTTTTTCACACCTGTGCCATCGAGCCTGTGACATAGCGCTGTGATATTCAGTGGGCCTCACACAATCCAAGTGTCCAGTGTCCACAAGTGTCTGCAGAAATTCAAAATCTCCCTTATCCTGTAGTCACTTTTTTCACACCTGTGCCATCGAGCCTGTGACATAGTGCTGTGATATTCAGTGGGCCTTACACAATCCAAAAGTGTCCAGTGTCCACAAGTGTCTGCAGAAATTCAAAATCTCCCTTATCCTGTAGTCACTTTTTTCACACCTGTGCCATCGAGCCTGTGACATAGCGCTCTGATATTCAGTGGGCCTCACACAATACAAGTGTCCAGTGTCCACAAGTGTCTGCAGAAATTCAAAATCTCCCTTATCCTGTAGTCACTTTTTTCACACCTGTGCCATCGAGCCTGTGACATAGCGCTGTGATATTCAGTGGGCCTCACACAATCCAAGTGTCCAGTGTCCACAAGTGTCTGCAGAAATTCAAAATCTCCCTTATCCTGTAGTCACTTTTTTCACACCTGTGCCATCGAGCCTGTGACATAGCGCTGTGATATTCAGTGGGCCTCACACAATCCAAAAGTGTCCAGTGTCCACAAGTGTCTGCAGAAATTCAAAATCTCCCTTATCCTGTAGTCACTTTTTTCACACCTGTGCCATCGAGCCTGTGACATAGCGCTGTGATATTCAGTGGGCCTCACACAATCCAAGTGTCCAGTGTCCACAAGTGTCTGCAGAATTTCAAAATCTCCCTTATCCTGTAGTCACTTTTTTCACACCTGTGCCATCGAGCCTGTGACATAGCACTGTGATATTCAGTGGGCCTCACACAATCCAAAAGTGTCCAGTGTCCACAAGTGTCTGCAGAAATTCAAAATCTCCCTTATCCTGTTGTCACTTTTTTCACACCTGTGCCATCGAGCCTGTGACATAGCGCTGTGATATTCAGTGGGCCTCATACAATCCAAGTGTCCAGTGTCCACAAGTGTCTGCAGAAATTCAAAATCTCCCTTATCCTGTAGTCACTTTTTTCACACCAGTGCCATCGAGCCTGTGACATAGCGCTGTGATATTTAGTGGGCCTCACACAGTCCAAAAGTGTCCAGTGTCCACAAGTGTCTGCCGAAATTCAAAATCTCCCTTATCCTGTAGTCACTTTTTTCACACCTGTGCCATCGAGCCTGTGACATAGCGCTGTGATATTCAGTGGGCCTCACACAATCCAAGTGTCCAGTGTCCACAAGTGTCTGCAGAAATTCAAAATCTCCCTTATCCTGTAGTCACTTTTTTCACAACTGTGCCATCGAGCCTGTGACATAGCGCTGTGATATTCAGTGGGCCTCACACAATCCAAAGGTGTCCAGTGTCCACAAGTGTCTGCAGAAATTTAAAATCTCCCTTATCCTGTAGTCACTTTTTTCACACCTGTGCCATCGAGCCTGTGACATAGCGCTGTGATATTCAGTGGGCCTCACACAATCCAAAAGTGTCCAGTGTCCACAAGTGTCTGCAGAAATTCAAAATCTCCCTTATCCTGTAGTCACTTTTTTCACACCTGTGCCATCGAGCCTGTGACATAGCGCTGTGATATTCAGTGGGCCTCACACAATCCAAAAGTGTGCAGTGTCCACAAGTGTCTGCAGAAATTCAAAATCTCCCTTATCCTGTAGTCTCTTTTTTCACACCTGTGCCATCGAGCCTGTGACATAGCGCTCTGATATTCAGTGGGCCTCACACAATCCAAGTGTCCAGTGTCCACAAGTGTCTGCAGAAATTCAAAATCTCCCTTATCCTGTAGTCACTTTTTTCACACCTGTGCCATCGAGCCTGTGACATAGCGCTCTGATATTCAGTGGGCCTCACACAATCCAAGTGTCCAGTGTCCACAAGTGTCTGCAGAAATTCAAAATCTCCCTTATCCTGTAGTCACTTTTTTCACACCTGTGCCATCGAGCCTGTGACATAGCGCTCTGATATTCAGTGGGCCTCACACAATCCAAAGGTGTCCAGTGTCCACAAGTGTCTGCAGAAATTCAAAATATCCCTTATCCTGTAGTCACTTTTTTCACACCTGTGCCATCGAGCCTGTGACATAGCGCTCTGATATTCAGTGGGCCTCACACAATCCAAAAGTGTCCAGTGTCCATAAGTGTCTGCAGAAATTCAAAATCTCCCTTATCCTGTAGTCACTTTTTTCACACCTGTGCCATCGAGCCTGTGACATAGTGCTATGATATTCAGTGGGCCTCACACAATCCAAAAGTGTCCAGTGTCCACAAGTGTCTGCAGAAATTCAAAATCTCCCTTATCCTGTAGTCACTTTTTTCACACCTGTGCCATCGAGCCTGTGACATAGCGCTCTGATATTCAGTGGGCCTCACACAATCCAAGTGTCCAGTGTCCACAAGTGTCTGCAGAAATTCAAAATCTCCCTTATCCTGTAGTTACTTTTTTCACACCTGTGCCATCGAGCCTGTGACATAGCGCTGTGACATTCAGTGGGCCTCACACAATCCAAGTGTCCAGTGTCCACAAGTGTCTGCAGAAATTCAAAATCTCCCTTATCCAGTAGTCACTTTTTTCACACCTGTGCCATCGAGCCTGTGACATAGCGCTGTGATATTCAGTGGGCCTCACACAATCCAAAAGTGTCCAGTGTCCACAAGTGTCTGCAGAAATTCAAAATCTCCCTTATCCTGTAGTCACTTTTTTCACACTTGTGTTATCGAGCCTGTGACATAGCGCTGTGATATTCAGTGGGCCTCACACAATCCAAGTGTCCAGTGTCCACAAGTGTCTGCAGAAATTCAAAATCTCCCTTATCCTGTAGTCACTTTTTTCACACCTGTGCCATCGAGCCTGTGACATAGCGCTCTGATATTCAATGGGCCTCACACAATCCAAGTGTCCAGTGTCCACAAGTGTCTGCAGAAATTCAAAATCTCCCTTATCCTGAAGTCACTTTTTTCACACCTGTGCCATCGAGCCTGTGACATAGCGCTGTGATATTCAGTGGGCCTCACACAATCCAAAGGTGTCCAGTTTCCACAAGTGTCTGCAGAAATTCAAAATATCCCTTATCCTGTAGTCACTTTTTTCACACCTGTGCCATCGAGCCTGTGACATAGCGCTCTGATGTTCAGTGGGCCTCACACAATCCAAGTATCCAGTGTCCACAAGTGTCTGCAGAAATTCAAAATCTCCCTTATCCTGAAGTCACTTTTTTCACACCTGTGCCATCGAGCCTGTGACATAGCGCTGTGTTATTCAGTGGGCCTCACACAATCCAAGTGTCCATTGTCCACAAGTGTCTGCAGAAATTCAAAATCTCCCTTATCCTGTAGTCACTTTTTTCACACCTGTGCCATCGTGCCTGTGACATAGCGCTGTGATATTCAGTGGGCCTCACACAATCCAAAAGTGTCCAGTGTCCACAAGTGTCTGCAGAAATTGAAAATCTCCCTTATCCTGTAGTCACTTTTTTCACACCTGTGCCATCGAGCCTGTGACATAGCGCTGTGATATTCAGTGGGCCTCACACAATCCAAGTGTAGAGTGTCCACAAGTGTCTGCAGAAATTCAAAATCTCCCTTATCCTGTAGTCACTTTTTTCACACCTGTGCCATCGAGCCTGTGACATAGCGCTGTGATATTCAGTAAGCCTCACACAATCCAAAAGTGTCCAGTGTCCACAAGTGTCTGCAGAAATTCAAAATCTCCCTTATCCTGTAGTCACTTTTTTCACACCTGTGCCATCGAGCCAGTGACATAGCGCTGTGATATTCAATGGGCCTCACAAAATCCAAGTGTCCAGTGTCCACAAGTGTCTGCAGAAATTCAAAATCTCCCTTATCCTGTAGTCACTTTTTTCACACCTGTGCCATCGAGCCTGTGACATAGCGCTCTGATATTCAATGGGCCTCACACAATCCAAGTGTCCAGTGTCCACAAGTGTCTGCAGAAATTCAAAATCTCCCTTATCCTGAAGTCACTTTTTTCACACCTGTGCCATCGAGCCTGTGACATAGCGCTGTGATATTCAGTGTGCCTCACACAATCCAAAGGTGTCCAGTTTCCACAAGTGTCTGCAGAAATTCAAAATATCCCTTATCCTGTAGTCACTTTTTTCACACCTGTGCCATCGAGCCTGTGACATAGCGCTCTGATGTTCAGTGGGCCTCACACAATCCAAGTGTCCAGTGTCCACAAGTGTCTGCAGAAATTCAAAATCTCCCTTATCCTGAAGTCACTTTTTTCACACCTGTGCAATCGAGCCTGTGACATAGCGCTGTGTTATTCAGTGGGCCTCACACAATCCAAGTGTCCATTGTCCACAAGTGTCTGCAGAAATTCAAAATCTCCCTTATCCTGTAGTCACTTTTTTCACACCTGTGCCATCGAGCCTGTGACATAGCGCTGTGATATTCAGTAAGCCTCACACAATCCAAAAGTGTCCAGTGTCCACAAGTGTCTGCAGAAATGCAAAATCTCCCTTATCCTGTAGTCACTTTTTTCACACCTGTGCCATCGAGCCTGTGACATAGCGCTGTGATATTCAATGGGCCTCACACAATCCAAGTGTCCAGTGTCCACAAGTGTCTGCAGAAATTCAAAATCTCCCTTATCATGTAGTCACATTTTTCACACCGGTGCCATCGAGCCTGTGACATAGCGCTGTGATATTCAGTGGGCCTTACACAATCCAAGTGTCCAGTGTCCACAAGTGTCTGCAGAAATTCAAAATCTCCCTTATCCTGTAGTCACTTTTTTCACACCTGTGCCATCGAGCCTGTGACATAGCGCTGTGATATTCAGTGGGCCTCTCACAATCCAAAAGTGTCCATTGTCCACAAGTGTCTGCAGAAATTCAAAATCTCCCTTATCCTGTAGTCACTTTTTTCACACCTGTGCCATTGAGCCTGTGACATAGCGCTGTGATATTCAGTGGGCCTCATACAATCCAAAAGTGTCCAGTGTCCACAAGTGTCTGCAGAAATTCAAAATCTCCCTTATCCTGTAGTCACTTTTTTCACACCTGTGCCATCGAGCCTGTGACATAGCGCTCTGATGTTCAGTGGGCCTCACACAATCCAAGTGTCCAGTGTCCACAAGTGTCTGCAGAAATTCAAAATCTCCCTTATCCTGTAGTCACTTTTTTCACACCTGTGCCATCTAGCCTGTGACATAGCGCTCTGATATTCAGTGGGCCTCACACAATCCAAGTGTCCAGTGTCCACAAGTGTCTGCAGAAATTCAAAATCTCCCTTATCCTGTAGTCACTTTTTTCACACCTGTGCCATCGAGCATGTGACATAGCACTGTGATATTCAGTGGGCCTCACACAATCCAAGTGTCCAGTGTCCACAAGTGTCTGCAGAAATTCAAAATCTCCCTTATCCTGTAGTCACTTTTTTCACACCTGTGCCATCGAGCCTGTGACATAGCGCTGTGATATTCAGTGGGCCTCACACAATCCAAATGTGTCCAGTGTCCACAAGTGTCTGCAGAAATTCAAAATCTCCCTTATCCTGTAGTCACTTTTTTCACACCTGTGCCATCGAGCCTGTGAAAGCGCTGTGATATTCAGTGGGCCTCACACAATCCAAAAGTGTCCAGTGTCCACAAGTGTCTGCAGAAATTCAAAATCTCCCTTATCCTGTAGTCACTTTTTTCACACCTGTGGCATCGAGCCTGTGACATAGCGCTCTGATATTCAGTGGGCCTCACACAATCCAAGTGTCCAGTGTCCACAAGTGTCTGCAGAAATTCAAAATCTCCCTTATCCTGTAGTCACTTTTTTCACACCTGTGCCATCGAGCCTGTGACATAGCGCTGTGATATTCAGTGGTCCTCACACAATCCAAAAGTGTCCAGTGTGAACAAGTGTCTGCAGAAATTCAAAATCTCCCTTATCCTGTAGTCACTTTTTTCACACCTGTGCCATCGAGCCTGTGACATAGCGCTGTGATATTCAGTGGGCCTCACACAATCCAAGTGTCCAGTGTCCACAAGTGTCTGCAGAAATTCAAAATCTCCCTTATCCTGTAGTCACTTTTTTCACACCTGTGCCATCGAGCCTGTGACATAGCGCTGTGAAATTCAGTGGGCCTCACACAATCCAAGTGTCCAGTGTCCACAAGCCTCTGCAGAAATTCAAAATCTCCCTTATCCTGTAGTCACTTTTTTCACACCTGTGCCATCGAGCCTGTGACATAGCGCTGTGATATTCAGTGGGCCTCACACAATCCAAAAGTGTCCAGTGTCCACAAGTGTCTGCAGAAATTCAAAATCTCCCTTATCCTGTAGTCACTTTTTTCACACCTGTGCCATCGAGCCTGTGACATAGCGCTCTGATATTCAGTGGGCCTCACACAATCCAAGTGTCCAGTGTCCACAAGTGTCTGCAGAAATTCAAAATCTCCCTTATCCTGTAGTCACTTTTTTCACACCTGTGCCATCGAGCCTGTGACATAGCGCTGTGATATATAGTGGGCCTCACACAATCCAAGTGTCCAGTGTCCACATGTGTCTGCAGAAATTCAAAATCTCCCTTATCCTGTAGTCACTTTTTTCACACCTGTGCCATCGAGCCTGTGACATAGCGCTGTGAAATTCAGTGGGCCTCACACAATCCTAGTGTTCAGTGTCCACAAGCGTCTGCAGAAATTCAAAATCTCCCTTATCCTGTAGTTACTTTTTTCACACCTGTGCCATCGAGCCTGTCACATAGCGCTGTGATATTCAGTGGGCCTCACACAATCCAAAAGTGTCCAGTGTCCACAAGTGTCTGCAGAAATTCAAAATCTCCCTTATCCTGTAGTCACTTTTTTCACACCTGTGCCATCGAGCCTGTGACATAGCGCTCTGATATTCAGTGGGCCTCACACAATCCAAGTGTCCAGTGTCCACAAGTGTCTGCAGAAATTCAAAATCTCCCTTATCCTGTAGTCAATTTTTCACACCTGTGCCATCGAGCCTGTGACATAGCGCTGTGATATTCAGTGGGCCTCACACAATCCAAAAGTGTCCAGTGTCCACAAGTGTCTGCCGAAATTCAAAATCTCCCTTATCCTGTAGTTACTTTTTTCACACCTGTGCCATCGAGCCTGTGACATAGCGCTGTGATATTCAGTGGGCCTCACACAATCCAAGTGTCCAGAAGTGTCTGCAGAAATTCAAAATCTCCCTTATCCTGTAGTCACTTTTTTCACACCTGTGCCATCGAGCCTGTGACATAGCGCTGTGATATTCAGTGGGCGTCACACAATCCAAAAGTGTCCAGTGTCCACAAGTGTCTGCAGAAATTCAAAATCTCCATTATCCTGTAGTCACTTTTTTCACACCTGTGCCATCGAGCCTGTGACATAGCACTGTGATATTCAGTGGGCCTCACACAATCCAAGTGTCCAGTGTCCACAAGTGTCTGCAGAAATTCAAAATCTCCCTTATCCTGTAGTCACTTTTTTCACACCTGTGCCATCGAGCCTGTCACATAGCGCTGTGATATTCAGTGGGCCTCACACAATCCAAAAGTGTCCACTGTCCACAAGTGTCTGCAGAAATTCAAAGTCTCCCTTATCCTGTAGTCACTTTTTTCATACCTGTGCCATCGAGCCTGTGACATAGCGCTCTGATATTCAGTTGGCCTCACACAATCCAAGTGTCCAGTGTCCACAAGTGTCTGCAGAAATTCAAAATCTCCCTTATCCTGTAGTCACTTTTTTCACACCTGTGCCATCGAGCCTGTGACATAGCGATGTGATATTCAGTGGGCCTCACACAATCCAAAGGTGTCCAGTGTCCACAAGTGTCTGCACAAATTCAAAATATCCTTTATCCTGTATTCACTTTTTTTCACACATGTGCCATCGAGCCTGTGACATAGCGCTCTGATGTTCAGTGGGCCTCACACAATCCAAGTGTCCAGTGTCCACAAGTGTCTGCAGAAATTCAAAATCTCCCTTATCCTGTAGTCACTTTTTTCACACCTGTGCCATCGAGCCTGAGACATAGCACTGTGATATTCAGTGGGCCTCACACAATCCAAGTGTCCAGTGTCCACAAGTGTCTGCAGAAATTCAAAATCTCCCTTATCCTGTAGTCACTTTTTTCACACCTGTGCCATCGAGCCTGTCACATAGTGCTGTGATATTCAGTGGGCCTCACACAATCCAAAAGTGTCCACTGTCCACAAGTGTCTGCAGAAATTCAAAATCTCCCTTATCCTGTAGTCACTTTTTTCATACCTGTGCCATCGAGCCTGTGACATAGCGCTCTGATATTGAAGGGCCTCACACAATCCATGTGTCCAGTGTCCACAAGTGTCTGCAGAAATTCAAAATCTCCCTTATCCTGTAGTCACTTTTTTCACACCTGTGCCATCGAGCCTGTGACATAGCGCTGTGATATTCAGTGGGCCTCACACAATTCAAAGGTGTCCAGTGTCCACAAGTGTCTGCACAAATTCAAAATATCCCTTATCCTGTAGTCACTTTTTTCACACATGTGCCATCGAGCCTGTGACATAGCGCTCTGATGTTCAGTGGGCCTCACACAATGCAAGTGTCCAGTGTCCACAAGTGTCTGCAGAAATTCAAAATCTCCCTTATCCTGTAGTCACTTTTTTCACACCTGTGCCATCGAGCCTGTGACATAGCGCTGTGATATTCAGTGGGCCTCACACAATCCAAGTGTCCAGTGTCCACAAGTGTCTGCAGAAATTCAAAATCTCCCTTATCCTGTAGTCACTTTTTCACACCTGTGCCATTGTGCCTGTGACATAGCGCTGTGATATTCAGTGGGCCTCACACAATCCAAAAGTGTCCAGTGTCCACAAGTGTCTGCAGAAATTCAAAATCTCCCTTATCCTGTAGTCACTTTTTTCACACCTGTGCCATCGAGCCTGTGACATAGCGCTGTGATATTCAGTGGGCCTCACACAATCCAAGTGTCCAGTGTCCACAAGTGTCTGCAGAAATTCAAAATCTCCCTTATCCTGTAGTCACTTTTTTCTCACCTGTGCCATCGAGCCTGTGACATAGCGCTGTGATATTCAGTGGGCCTCACACAATCCAAAAGTGTCCAGTGTCCACAAGTGTCTGCAGAAATTCAAAATCTCCCTTATCCTGTAGTCACTTTTTTCACACCTGTGCCATCGAGCCTGTGACATAGCGCTCTGATATTCAGTGGGCCTCACACGATCCAAGTGTCCAGTGTCCACAAGTGTCTGCAGAAATTCCAAATCTCCCTTATCCTGTAGTTACTTTTTTCACACCTGTGCCATCGAGCCTGTGACATAGCGCTGTGATATTCAGTGGGCCTCACACAATCCAAGTGTCCAGTGTCCACAAGTGTCTGCAGAAATTCAAAATCTCCTTATCCTGTAGTCACTTTTTTCACACCTGTGCCATCGAGCCTGTGACATAGCGCTGTGATATTCAGTGGGCCTCACACAATCCAAAAGTGTCCAGTGTCCACAAGTGTCTGCAGAAATTCAAAATCTCGCTTATCCTGTAGTCACTTTTTTCACACCTGTGCCATCGAGCCTGTGACATAGCGCTGTGATATTCAGTGGGCCTCACACAATCCAAGTGTCCAGTGTCCACAAGTGTCTGCAGAAATTCAAAATCTCCCTTATCCTGTAGTCACTTTTTTCACACCTGTGCCATCGAGCCTGTGACATAGCGCTCTGATATTCAGTGGGCCTCACACAATCCAAATGTGACCAGTGTCCACAAGTGTCTGCAGAAATTCAAAATCTCCCTTATCCTGTAGTCACTTTTTTCACACCTGTGCCATCGAGCCTGTGACATAGTGATGTGATATTCAGTGGGCCTCACACAATCCAAAAGTGTCCAGTGTCCACAAGTGTCTGCAGAAATTCAAAATCTCCCTTATCCTGTAGTCACTTTTTTCACACCTGTGCCATCGAGCCTGTGACATAGCGCTGTGATATTCAGTGGTCCTCACACAATCCAAGTGTCCAGTGTCCACAAGTGTCTGCAGAAATTCAAAATCTCCCATATCCTGTAGTCACTTTTTTCACACCTGTGCCATCGAGCCTGTGACATTGCGCTGTGATATTCAGTGGGCCTCACACAATCCAAAAGTGTCCAGTGTCCACAAGTGTTTGCAGAAATTCAAAATCTCCCTTATCCTGTAGTCACTTTTTTCACACCTGTGCCATCGAGCCTGTGACATAGCGCTCTGATATTCAGTGGGCCTCACACAATCCAAGTGTCCAGTGTCCACAAGTGTCTGCAGAAATTCAAAATCTCCCTTATCCTGTAGTCACTTTTTTCACACCTGTGCCATCGAGCCTGTGACATAGCGCTCTGATATTCAGTGGGCCTCACACAATCCAAGTGTCCAGTGTCCACAAGTGTCTGCAGAAATTCAAAATCTCCCTTATCCTGTAGTCACTTTTTTCACACCTGTGCCATCGAGCCTGTGACATAGCGCTCTGATATTCAGTGGGCCTCACACAATCCAAGTGTCCAGTGTCCACAAGTGTCTGCAGAAATTCAAAATCTCCCTTATCCTGTAGTCACTTTTTTCACACCTGTGCCATCGAGCCTGTGACATAGCGCTGTGATATTCAGTGGGCCTCACACAATCCAAAGGTGTCCAGTGTCCACAAGTGTCTGCAGAAATTCAAAATATCCCTTATCCTGTAGTCACTTTTTTCACACCTGTGCCATCGAGCCTGTGACATAGCGCTCTGATATTCAGTGGGCCTCACACAATCCAAAAGTGTCCAGTGTCCATAAGTGTCTGCAGAAATTCAAAATCTCCCTTATCCTGTAGTCACTTTTTTCACACCTGTGCCATCGAGCCTGTGACATAGTGCTGTGATATTCAGTGGGCCTCACACAATCCAAAAGTGTCCAGTGTCCACAAGTGTCTGCAGAAATTCAAAATCTCCCTTATCCTGTAGTCACTTTTTTCACACCTGTGCCATCGAGCCTGTGACATAGCGCTGTGATATTCAGTGGGCCTCACACAATCCAAGTGTCCAGTGTCCACAAGTGTCTGCAGAAATTCAAAATCTCCCTTATCCTGTAGTCACTTTTTTCACACCTGTGCCATCGAGCCTGTGACATAGCGCTGTGATATTCAATGGGCCTCACACAATCCAAAAGTGTCCAGTGTCCACAAGTGTCTGCAGAAATTCAAAATCTCCCTTATCCTGTAGTCACTTTTTTCACACCTGTGCCATCGAACCTGTGACATAGCGCTGTGATATTCAGTGGGCCTCACACAATCCAAGTGTCCAGTGTCCACAAGTGTCTGCAGAAATTCAAAATCTCCCTTATCCTGTAGTCACTTTTTTCACACCTGTGCCATCGAGCCTGTGACATAGCGCTGTGATATTCAGTGGGCCTCACACAATCCAAAAGTTTCCAGTGTCCACAAGTGTCTGCAGAAATTCAAAATCTCCCTTATCCTGTAGTCACTTTTTTCACACCTGTGCCATCGAGCCTGTGACATAGCGCTCTGATGTTCAGTGGGCCTCACACAATCCAAGTGTCCAGTGTCCACAAGTGTCTGCAGAAATTCAAAATCTCCCTTATCCTGTAGTCACTTTTTTCACACCTGTGCCATCGAGCCTGTGACATCGCGCTCTGATATTCAGTGGGCCTCACACAATCCAAAAGTGTCCAGTGTCCATAAGTGTCTGCAGAAATTCAAAATCTCCCTTATCCTGTAGTCACTTTTTTCACACCTGTGCCATAGAGCCTGTGACATAGCGCTCTGATATTCAGTGGGCCTCACACAATCCAAGTGTCCAGTGTCCACAAGTGTCTGCAGAAATTCAAAATCACCCTTATCCTGTAGTCACTTTTTTCACACCTGTGCCATCGTGCCTGTGACATAGCGCTCTGATATTCAGTGGGCCTCACACAATCCAAGTGTCCAGTGTCCACAAGTGTCTGCAGAAATTCAAAATCTCCCTTATCCTGTAGTCACTTTTTTCACACCTGTGCCATCGAGCCTGTGACATAGCGCTGTGATATTCAGTGGGCCTCACACAATCCAAAGGTGTCCAGTGTCCACAAGTGTCTGCAGAAATTCAAAATATCCCTTATCCTGTAGTCACTTTTTTCACACCTGTGCCATCGAGCCTGTGACATAGCGCTCTGATGTTCAGTGGGCCTCACACAATCCAAGTGTCCAGTGTCCACAAGTGTCTGCAGAAATTCAAAATCTCCCTTATCCTGTAGTCACTTTTTTCACACCTGTGCCATCGAGCCTGTGACATAGCGCTCTGATATTCAGTGGGCCTCACACAATCCAAAAGTGTCCAGTGTCCACAAGTGTCTGCAGAAATTCAAAATCTCCCTTATCCTGTAGTCACTTTTTTCACACCTGTGCCATCTAGCCTGTGACATAGCGCTCTGATATTCAGTGGGCCTCACACAATCCAAGTGTCCAGTGTCCACAAGTGTCTGCAGAAATTCAAAATCTCCCTTATCCTGTAGTCACTTTTTTCACACCTGTGCCATCGAGCCTGTGACATCGCGCTCTGATATTCAGTGGGCCTCACACAATCCAAAAGTGTCCAGTGTCCATAAGTGTCTGCAGAAATTCAAAATCTCCCTTATCCTGTAGTCACTTTTTTCACACCTGTGCCATAGAGCCTGTGACATAGCGCTGTGATATTCAGTGGGCCTCACACAATCCAAGTGTCCAGTGTCCACAAGTGTCTGCAGAAATTCAAAATCACCCTTATCCTGTAGTCACTTTTTTCACACCTGTGCCATCGTGCCTGTGACATAGCGCTCTGATATTCAGTGGGCCTCACACAATCCAAGTGTCCAGTGTCCACAAGTGTCTGCAGAAATTCAAAATCTCCCTTATCCTGTAGTCACTTTTTTCACACCTGTGCCATCGAGCCTGTGACATAGCGCTGTGATATTCAGTGGGCCTCACACAATCCAAAGGTGTCCAGTGTCCACAAGTGTCTGCAGAAATTCAAAATATCCCTTATCCTGTAGTCACTTTTTTCACACCTGTGCCATCGAGCCTGTGACATAGCGCTCTGATGTTCAGTGGGCCTCACACAATCCAAGTGTCCAGTGTCCACAAGTGTCTGCAGAAATTCAAAATCTCCCTTATCCTGTAGTCACTTTTTTCACACCTGTGCCATCGAGCCTGTGACATAGCGCTCTGATATTCAGTGGGCCTCACACAATCCAAAAGTGTCCAGTGTCCATAAGTGTCTGCAGAAATTCAAAATCTCCCTTATCCTGTAGTCACTTTTTTCACACCTGTGCCATCGAGCCTGTGACATAGTGTTGTGATATTCAGTGGGCCTCTCACAATCCAAAAGTGTCCAGTGTCCACAAGTGTCTGCAGAAATTCAAAATCTCCCTTATCCTGTAGTCACTTTTTTCACACCTGTGCCATCGAGCCTGTGACATAGCGCTCTGATATTCAGTGGGCCTCACACAATCCAAATGTGTCCAGTGTCCACAAGTGTCTGCAGAAATTCAAAATCTCCCTTATCCTGTAGTCACTTTTTTCACACCTGTGCCATCGAGCCTGTGACATAGCGCTGTGATATTCAGTGAGCCTCACACAATCCAAGTGTCCAGTGTCCACAAGTGTCTGCAGAAATTCAAAATCTCCCTTATCCTGTGGTCACTTTTTTCACACCTGTGCCATCGAGCCTGTGACATAGCGCTGTGATATTCAGTGGGCCTCACACAATCCAAAAGTGTTCAGTGTCCACAAGTGTCTGCAGAAATTCAAAATCTCCCTTATCCTGTAGTCACTTTTTTCACACCTGTGCCATCGAGCCTGTGACATAGCGCTCTGATGTTCAGTGGGCCTCACACAATCCAAGTGTCCAGTGTCCACAAGTGTCTGCAGAAATTCAAAATCTCCCTTATCCTGTAGTCACTTTTTTCACACATGTGCCATCTAGCCTGTGACATAGCGCTCTGATATTCAGTGGGCCTCACACAATCCAAGTGTCCAGTGTCCACAAGTGTCTGCAGAAATTCAAAATCTCCCTTATCCTGTAGTCACTTTTTTCACACCTGTGCCATCGAGCCTGTGACATAGCGCTGTGATATTCAGTGGGCCTCACACAATCCAAGTGTCCAGTGTCCACAAGTGTCTGCAGAAATTCAAAATCTCCCTTATCCTGTAGTCACTTTTTTCACACCTGTGCCATCGAGCCTGTGACATAGCGCTGTGATATTCAGTGGGCCTCACACAATCCAAATGTGTCCAGTGTCCACAAGTGTCTGCAGAAATTCAAAATCTCCCTTATCCTGTAGTCACTTTTTTCACACCTGTGCCATCGAGCCTGTGACATAGCGCTGTGATATTCAGTGGGCCTCACACAATCCAAAAGTGTCCAGTGTCCACAAGTGTCTGCAGAAATTCAAAATCTCCCTTATCCTGTAGTCACTTTTTTCACACCTGTGCCATCGAGCCTGTGACATAGCGCTGTGATATTCAGTGGGCCTCACACAATCCAAGTGTCCAGTGTCCACAAGTGTCTGCAGAAATTCAAAATCTCCCTTATCCTGTAGTCACTTTTTTCACACCTGTGCCATCGAGCCTGTGACATAGCGCTGTGATATTCAGTGGGCCTCACACAATCCAAAAGTGTCCAGTGTGAACAAGTGTCTGCAGAAATTCAAAATCTCCCTTATCCTGTAGTCACTTTTTTCACACCTGTGCCATCGAGCCTGTGACATAGCGCTGTGATATTCAGTGGGCCTCACACAATCCAAGTGTCCAGTGTCCACAAGTGTCTGCAGAAATTCAAAATCTCCCTTATCCTGTAGTCACTTTTTTCACACCTGTGCCATCGAGCCTGTGACATAGCGCTGTGAAATTCAGTGGGCCTCACACAATCCAAGTGTCCAGTGTCCACAAGCCTCTGCAGAAATTCAAAATCTCCCTTATCCTGTAGTCACTTTTTTCACACCTGTGCCATCGAGCCTGTGACATAGCGCTGTGATATTCAGTGGGCCTCACACAATCCAAAAGTGTCCAGTGTCCACAAGTGTCTGCAGAAATTCAAAATCTCCCTTATCCTGTAGTCACTTTTTTCACACCTGTGCCATCGAGCCTGTGACATAGCGCTGTGATATTCAGTGGGCCTCACACAATCCCAGTGTCCAGTGTCCACAAGTGTCTGCAGAAATTCAAAATCTCCCTTATCCTGTAGTCACTTTTTTCACACCTGTGCCATCGAGCCTGTGACATAGCGCTGTGAAATTCAGTGGGCCTCACACAATCCTAGTGTTCAGTGTCCACAAGCGTCTGCAGAAATTCAAAATCTCCCTTATCCTGTAGTTACTTTTTTCACACCTGTGCCATCGAGCCTGTGACATAGCGCTGTGATATTCAGTGGGCCTCACACAATCCAAAAGTGTCCAGTGTCCACAAGTGTCTGCAGAAATTCAAAATCTCCCTTATCCTGTAGTCACTTTTTTCACACCTGTGCCATCGAGCCTGTGACATAGCGCTCTGATATTCAGTGGGCCTCACACAATCCAAGTGTCCAGTGTCCACAAGTGTCTGCAGAAATTCAAAATCTCCCTTATCCTGTAGTCACTTTTTTCACACCTGTGCCATCGAGCCTGTGACATAGCGCTGTGATATTCAGTGGGCCTCACACAATCCAAAGGTGTCCAGTGTCCACAAGTGTCTGCAGAAATTCAAAATATCCCTTATCCTGTAGTCACTTTTTTCACACCTGTGCCATCGAGCCTGTGACATAGCGCTCTGATATTCAGTGGGCCTCACACAATCCAAAAGTGTCCAGTGTCCATAAGTGTCTGCAGAAATTCAAAATCTCCCTTATCCTGTAGTCACTTTTTTCACACCTGTGCCATCGAGCCTGTGACATAGTGCTGTGATATTCAGTGGGCCTCACACAATCCAAAAGTGTCCAGTGTCCACAAGTGTCTGCAGAAATTCAAAATCTCCCTTATCCTGTAGTCACTTTTTTCACACCTGTGCCATCGAGCCTGTGACATAGCGCTGTGATATTCAGTGGGCCTCACACAATCCAAGTGTCCAGTGTCCACAAGTGTCTGCAGAAATTCAAAATCTCCCTTATCCTGTAGTCACTTTTTTCACACCTGTGCCATCGAGCCTGTGACATAGCGCTGTGATATTCAATGGGCCTCACACAATCCAAAAGTGTCCAGTGTCCACAAGTGTCTGCAGAAATTCAAAATCTCCCTTATCCTGTAGTCACTTTTTTCACACCTGTGCCATCGAACCTGTGACATAGCGCTGTGATATTCAGTGGGCCTCACACAATCCAAGTGTCCAGTGTCCACAAGTGTCTGCAGAAATTCAAAATCTCCCTTATCCTGTAGTCACTTTTTTCAAACCTGTGCCATCGAGCCTGTGACATAGCGCTGTGATATTCAGTGGGCCTCACACAATCCAAAAGTGTCCAGTGTCCACAAGTGTCTGCAGAAATTCAAAATCTCCCTTATCCTGTAGTCACTTTTTTCACACCTGTGCCATCGAGCCTGTGACATAGCGCTCTGATGTTCAGTGGGCCTCACACAATCCAAGTGTCCAGTGTCCACAAGTGTCTGCAGAAATTCAAAATCTCCCTTATCCTGTAGTCACTTTTTTCACACCTGTGCCATCGAGCCTGTGACATCGCGCTCTGATATTCAGTGGGCCTCACACAATCCAAAAGTGTCCAGTGTCCATAAGTGTCTGCAGAAATTCAAAATCTCCCTTATCCTGTAGTCACTTTTTTCACACCTGTGCCATAGAGCCTGTGACATAGCGCTCTGATATTCAGTGGGCCTCACACAATCCAAGTGTCCAGTGTCCACAAGTGTCTGCAGAAATTCAAAATCACCCTTATCCTGTAGTCACTTTTTTCACACCTGTGCCATCGTGCCTGTGACATAGCGCTCTGATATTCAGTGGGCCTCACACAATCCAAGTGTCCAGTGTCCACAAGTGTCTGCAGAAATTCAAAATCTCCCTTATCCTGTAGTCACTTTTTTCACACCTGTGCCATCGAGCCTGTGACATAGCGCTGTGATATTCAGTGGGCCTCACACAATCCAAAGGTGTCCAGTGTCCACAAGTGTCTGCAGAAATTCAAAATATCCCTTATCCTGTAGTCACTTTTTTCACACCTGTGCCATCGAGCCTGTGACATAGCGCTCTGATGTTCAGTGGGCCTCACACAATCCAAGTGTCCAGTGTCCACAAGTGTCTGCAGAAATTCAAAATCTCCCTTATCCTGTAGTCACTTTTTTCACACCTGTGCCATCGAGCCTGTGACATAGCGCTCTGATATTCAGTGGGCCTCACACAATCCAAAAGTGTCCAGTGTCCACAAGTGTCTGCAGAAATTCAAAATCTCCCTTATCCTGTAGTCACTTTTTTCACACCTGTGCCATCTAGCCTGTGACATAGCGCTCTGATATTCAGTGGGCCTCACACAATCCAAGTGTCCAGTGTCCACAAGTGTCTGCAGAAATTCAAAATCTCCCTTATCCTGTAGTCACTTTTTTCACACCTGTGCCATCGAGCCTGTGACATCGCGCTCTGATATTCAGTGGGCCTCACACAATCCAAAAGTGTCCAGTGTCCATAAGTGTCTGCAGAAATTCAAAATCTCCCTTATCCTGCAGTCACTTTTTTCACACCTGTGCCATAGAGCCTGTGACATAGCGCTGTGATATTCAGTGGGCCTCACACAATCCAAGTGTCCAGTGTCCACAAGTGTCTGCAGAAATTCAAAATCACCCTTATCCTGTAGTCACTTTTTTCACACCTGTGCCATCGTGCCTGTGACATAGCGCTCTGATATTCAGTGGGCCTCACACAATCCAAGTGTCCAGTGTCCACAAGTGTCTGCAGAAATTCAAAATCTCCCTTATCCTGTAGTCACTTTTTTCACACCTGTGCCATCGAGCCTGTGACATAGCGCTGTGATATTCAGTGGGCCTCACACAATCCAAAGGTGTCCAGTGTCCACAAGTGTCTGCAGAAATTCAAAATATCCCTTATCCTGTAGTCACTTTTTTCACACCTGTGCCATCGAGCCTGTGACATAGCGCTCTGATGTTCAGTGGGCCTCACACAATCCAAGTGTCCAGTGTCCACAAGTGTCTGCAGAAATTCAAAATCTCCCTTATCCTGTAGTCACTTTTTTCACACCTGTGCCATCGAGCCTGTGACATAGCGCTCTGATATTCAGTGGGCCTCACACAATCCAAAAGTGTCCAGTGTCCATAAGTGTCTGCAGAAATTCAAAATCTCCCTTATCCTGTAGTCACTTTTTTCACACCTGTGCCATCGAGCCTGTGACATAGTGTTGTGATATTCAGTGGGCCTCTCACAATCCAAAAGTGTCCAGTGTCCACAAGTGTCTGCAGAAATTCAAAATCTCCCTTATCCTGTAGTCACTTTTTTCACACCTGTGCCATCGAGCCTGTGACATAGCGCTCTGATATTCAGTGGGCCTCACACAATCCAAATGTGTCCAGTGTCCACAAGTGTCTGCAGAAATTCAAAATCTCCCTTATCCTGTAGTCACTTTTTTCACACCTGTGCCATCGAGCCTGTGACATAGCGCTGTGATATTCAGTGAGCCTCACACAATCCAAGTGTCCAGTGTCCACAAGTGTCTGCAGAAATTCAAAATCTCCCTTATCCTGTAGTCACTTTTTTCACACCTGTGCCATCGAGCCTGTGACATAGCGCTGTGATATTCAGTGGGCCTCACACAATCCAAAGGTGTCCAGTGTCCACAAGTGTCTGCAGAAATTCAAAATATCCCTTATCCTGTAGTCACTTTTTTCACACCTGTGCCATCGAGCCTGTGACATAGCGCTCTGATATTCAGTGGGCCTCACACAATCCAAAAGTGTCCAGTGTCCATAAGTGTCTGCAGAAATTCAAAATCTCCCTTATCCTGTAGTCACTTTTTTCACACCTGTGCCATCGAGCCTGTGACATAGTGCTGTGATATTCAGTGGGCCTCACACAATCCAAAAGTGTCCAGTGTCCACAAGTGTCTGCAGAAATTCAAAATCTCCCTTATCCTGTAGTCACTTTTTTCACACCTGTGCCATCGAGCCTGTGACATAGCGCTGTGATATTCAGTGGGCCTCACACAATCCAAGTGTCCAGTGTCCACAAGTGTCTGCAGAAATTCAAAATCTCCCTTATCCTGTAGTCACTTTTTTCACACCTGTGCCATCGAGCCTGTGACATAGCGCTGTGATATTCAATGGGCCTCACACAATCCAAAAGTGTCCAGTGTCCACAAGTGTCTGCAGAAATTCAAAATCTCCCTTATCCTGTAGTCACTTTTTTCACACCTGTGCCATCGAACCTGTGACATAGCGCTGTGATATTCAGTGGGCCTCACACAATCCAAGTGTCCAGTGTCCACAAGTGTCTGCAGAAATTCAAAATCTCCCTTATCCTGTAGTCACTTTTTTCAAACCTGTGCCATCGAGCCTGTGACATAGCGCTGTGATATTCAGTGGGCCTCACACAATCCAAAAGTGTCCAGTGTCCACAAGTGTCTGCAGAAATTCAAAATCTCCCTTATCCTGTAGTCACTTTTTTCACACCTGTGCCATCGAGCCTGTGACATAGCGCTCTGATGTTCAGTGGGCCTCACACAATCCAAGTGTCCAGTGTCCACAAGTGTCTGCAGAAATTCAAAATCTCCCTTATCCTGTAGTCACTTTTTTCACACCTGTGCCATCGAGCCTGTGACATCGCGCTCTGATATTCAGTGGGCCTCACACAATCCAAAAGTGTCCAGTGTCCATAAGTGTCTGCAGAAATTCAAAATCTCCCTTATCCTGTAGTCACTTTTTTCACACCTGTGCCATAGAGCCTGTGACATAGCGCTCTGATATTCAGTGGGCCTCACACAATCCAAGTGTCCAGTGTCCACAAGTGTCTGCAGAAATTCAAAATCACCCTTATCCTGTAGTCACTTTTTTCACACCTGTGCCATCGTGCCTGTGACATAGCGCTCTGATATTCAGTGGGCCTCACACAATCCAAGTGTCCAGTGTCCACAAGTGTCTGCAGAAATTCAAAATCTCCCTTATCCTGTAGTCACTTTTTTCACACCTGTGCCATCGAGCCTGTGACATAGCGCTGTGATATTCAGTGGGCCTCACACAATCCAAAGGTGTCCAGTGTCCACAAGTGTCTGCAGAAATTCAAAATATCCCTTATCCTGTAGTCACTTTTTTCACACCTGTGCCATCGAGCCTGTGACATAGCGCTCTGATGTTCAGTGGGCCTCACACAATCCAAGTGTCCAGTGTCCACAAGTGTCTGCAGAAATTCAAAATCTCCCTTATCCTGTAGTCACTTTTTTCACACCTGTGCCATCGAGCCTGTGACATAGCGCTCTGATATTCAGTGGGCCTCACACAATCCAAAAGTGTCCAGTGTCCACAAGTGTCTGCAGAAATTCAAAATCTCCCTTATCCTGTAGTCACTTTTTTCACACCTGTGCCATCTAGCCTGTGACATAGCGCTCTGATATTCAGTGGGCCTCACACAATCCAAGTGTCCAGTGTCCACAAGTGTCTGCAGAAATTCAAAATCTCCCTTATCCTGTAGTCACTTTTTTCACACCTGTGCCATCGAGCCTGTGACATCGCGCTCTGATATTCAGTGGGCCTCACACAATCCAAAAGTGTCCAGTGTCCATAAGTGTCTGCAGAAATTCAAAATCTCCCTTATCCTGCAGTCACTTTTTTCACACCTGTGCCATAGAGCCTGTGACATAGCGCTGTGATATTCAGTGGGCCTCACACAATCCAAGTGTCCAGTGTCCACAAGTGTCTGCAGAAATTCAAAATCACCCTTATCCTGTAGTCACTTTTTTCACACCTGTGCCATCGTGCCTGTGACATAGCGCTCTGATATTCAGTGGGCCTCACACAATCCAAGTGTCCAGTGTCCACAAGTGTCTGCAGAAATTCAAAATCTCCCTTATCCTGTAGTCACTTTTTTCACACCTGTGCCATCGAGCCTGTGACATAGCGCTGTGATATTCAGTGGGCCTCACACAATCCAAAGGTGTCCAGTGTCCACAAGTGTCTGCAGAAATTCAAAATATCCCTTATCCTGTAGTCACTTTTTTCACACCTGTGCCATCGAGCCTGTGACATAGCGCTCTGATGTTCAGTGGGCCTCACACAATCCAAGTGTCCAGTGTCCACAAGTGTCTGCAGAAATTCAAAATCTCCCTTATCCTGTAGTCACTTTTTTCACACCTGTGCCATCGAGCCTGTGACATAGCGCTCTGATATTCAGTGGGCCTCACACAATCCAAAAGTGTCCAGTGTCCATAAGTGTCTGCAGAAATTCAAAATCTCCCTTATCCTGTAGTCACTTTTTTCACACCTGTGCCATCGAGCCTGTGACATAGTGTTGTGATATTCAGTGGGCCTCTCACAATCCAAAAGTGTCCAGTGTCCACAAGTGTCTGCAGAAATTCAAAATCTCCCTTATCCTGTAGTCACTTTTTTCACACCTGTGCCATCGAGCCTGTGACATAGCGCTCTGATATTCAGTGGGCCTCACACAATCCAAATGTGTCCAGTGTCCACAAGTGTCTGCAGAAATTCAAAATCTCCCTTATCCTGTAGTCACTTTTTTCACACCTGTGCCATCGAGCCTGTGACATAGCGCTGTGATATTCAGTGAGCCTCACACAATCCAAGTGTCCAGTGTCCACAAGTGTCTGCAGAAATTCAAAATCTCCCTTATCCTGTGGTCACTTTTTTCACACCTGTGCCATCGAGCCTGTGACATAGCGCTGTGATATTCAGTGGGCCTCACACAATCCAAAAGTGTTCAGTGTCCACAAGTGTCTGCAGAAATTCAAAATCTCCCTTATCCTGTAGTCACTTTTTTCACACCTGTGCCATCGAGCCTGTGACATAGCGCTCTGATGTTCAGTGGGCCTCACACAATCCAAGTGTCCAGTGTCCACAAGTGTCTGCAGAAATTCAAAATCTCCCTTATCCTGTAGTCACTTTTTTCACACATGTGCCATCTAGCCTGTGACATAGCGCTCTGATATTCAGTGGGCCTCACACAATCCAAGTGTCCAGTGTCCACAAGTGTCTGCAGAAATTCAAAATCTCCCTTATCCTGTAGTCACTTTTTTCACACCTGTGCCATCGAGCCTGTGACATAGCGCTGTGATATTCAGTGGGCCTCACACAATCCAAGTGTCCAGTGTCCACAAGTGTCTGCAGAAATTCAAAATCTCCCTTATCCTGTAGTCACTTTTTTCACACCTGTGCCATCGAGCCTGTGACATAGCGCTGTGATATTCAGTGGGCCTCACACAATCCAAATGTGTCCAGTGTCCACAAGTGTCTGCAGAAATTCAAAATCTCCCTTATCCTGTAGTCACTTTTTTCACACCTGTGCCATCGAGCCTGTGACATAGCGCTGTGATATTCAGTGGGCCTCACACAATCCAAAAGTGTCCAGTGTCCACAAGTGTCTGCAGAAATTCAAAATCTCCCTTATCCTGTAGTCACTTTTTTCACACCTGTGCCATCGAGCCTGTGACATAGCGCTGTGATATTCAGTGGGCCTCACACAATCCAAGTGTCCAGTGTCCACAAGTGTCTGCAGAAATTCAAAATCTCCCTTATCCTGTAGTCACTTTTTTCACACCTGTGCCATCGAGCCTGTGACATAGCGCTGTGATATTCAGTGGGCCTCACACAATCCAAAAGTGTCCAGTGTGAACAAGTGTCTGCAGAAATTCAAAATCTCCCTTATCCTGTAGTCACTTTTTTCACACCTGTGCCATCGAGCCTGTGACATAGCGCTGTGATATTCAGTGGGCCTCACACAATCCAAGTGTCCAGTGTCCACAAGTGTCTGCAGAAATTCAAAATCTCCCTTATCCTGTAGTCACTTTTTTCACACCTGTGCCATCGAGCCTGTGACATAGCGCTGTGAAATTCAGTGGGCCTCACACAATCCAAGTGTCCAGTGTCCACAAGCCTCTGCAGAAATTCAAAATCTCCCTTATCCTGTAGTCACTTTTTTCACACCTGTGCCATCGAGCCTGTGACATAGCGCTGTGATATTCAGTGGGCCTCACACAATCCAAAAGTGTCCAGTGTCCACAAGTGTCTGCAGAAATTCAAAATCTCCCTTATCCTGTAGTCACTTTTTTCACACCTGTGCCATCGAGCCTGTGACATAGCGCTGTGATATTCAGTGGGCCTCACACAATCCCAGTGTCCAGTGTCCACAAGTGTCTGCAGAAATTCAAAATCTCCCTTATCCTGTAGTCACTTTTTTCACACCTGTGCCATCGAGCCTGTGACATAGCGCTGTGAAATTCAGTGGGCCTCACACAATCCTAGTGTTCAGTGTCCACAAGCGTCTGCAGAAATTCAAAATCTCCCTTATCCTGTAGTTACTTTTTTCACACCTGTGCCATCGAGCCTGTGACATAGCGCTGTGATATTCAGTGGGCCTCACACAATCCAAAAGTGTCCAGTGTCCACAAGTGTCTGCAGAAATTCAAAATCTCCCTTATCCTGTAGTCACTTTTTTCACACCTGTGCCATCGAGCCTGTGACATAGCGCTCTGATATTCAGTGGGCCTCACACAATCCAAGTGTCCAGTGTCCACAAGTGTCTGCAGAAATTCAAAATCTCCCTTATCCTGTAGTCACTTTTTTCACACCTGTGCCATCGAGCCTGTGACATAGCGCTGTGATATTCAGTGGGCCTCACACAATCCAAAAGTGTCCAGTGTCCACAAGTGTCTGCCGAAATTCAAAATCTCCCTTATCCTGTAGTCACTTTTTTCACACCTGTGCCATCGAGCCTGTGACATAGCGCTGTGATATTCAGTGGGCCTCACACAATCCAAGTGTCCAGTGTCCACAAGTGTCTGCAGAAATTCAAAATCTCCCTTATCCTGTAGTCACTTTTTTCACACCTGTGCCATCGAGCCTGTGACATAGCGCTGTGATATTCAGTGGGCCTCACACAATCCAAGTGTCCAGAAGTGTCTGCAGAAATTCAAAATCTCCCTTATCCTGTAGTCACTTTTTTCACACCTGTGCCATCGAGCCTGTGACATAGCGCTGTGATATTCAGTGGGCCTCACACAATCCAAAAGTGTCCAGTGTCCACAAGTGTCTGCAGAAATTCAAAATCTCCCTTATCCTGTAGTCACTTTTTTCACACCTGTGCCATCGAGCCTGTGACATAGCACTGTGATATTCAGTGGGCCTCACACAATCCAAGTGTCCAGTGTCCACAAGTGTCTGCAGAAATTCAAAATCTCCCTTATCCTGTAGTCACTTTTTTCACACCTGTGCCATCGAGCCTGTCACATAGCGCTGTGATATTCAGTGGGCCTCACACAATCCAAAAGTGTCCACTGTCCACAAGTGTCTGCAGAAATTCAAAGTCTCCCTTATCCTGTAGTCACTTTTTTCATACCTGTGCCATCGAGCCTGTGACATAGCGCTCTGATATTCAGTTGGCCTCACACAATCCAAGTGTCCAGTGTCCACAAGTGTCTGCAGAAATTCAAAATCTCCCTTATCCTGTAGTCACTTTTTTCACACCTGAGCCATCGAGCCTGTGACATAGCGCTGTGATATTCAGTGGGCATCACACAATCCAAAGGTGTCCAGTGTCCACAAGTGTCTGCACAAATTCAAAATATCCCTTATCCTGTATTCACTTTTTTTCACACATGTGCCATCGAGCCTGTGACATAGCGCTCTGATGTTCAGTGGGCCTCACACAATCCAAGTGTCCAGTGTCCACAAGTGTCTGCAGAAATTCAAAATCTCCCTTATCCTGTAGTCACTTTTTTCACACCTGTGCCATCGAGCCTGTGACATAGCACTGTGATATTCAGTGGGCCTCACACAATCCAAGTGTCCAGTGTCCACAAGTGTCTGCAGAAATTCAAAATCTCCCTTATCCTGTAGTCACTTTTTTCACACCTGTGCCATCGAGCCTGTCACAGTGCTGTGATATTCAGTGGGCCTCACACAATCCAAAAGTGTCCACTGTCCACAAGTGTCTGCAGAAATTCAAAATCTCCCTTATCCTGTAGTCACTTTTTTCATACCTGTGCCATCGAGCCTGTGACATAGCGCTCTGATATTGAAGGGCCTCACACAATCCATGTGTCCAGTGTCCACAAGTGTCTGCAGAAATTCAAAATCTCCCTTATCCTGTAGTCACTTTTTTCACACCTGTGCCATCGAGCCTGTGACATAGCGCTGTGATATTCAGTGGGCCTCACACAATCCAAAGGTGTCCAGTGTCCACAAGTGTCTGCACAAATTCAAAATATCCCTTATCCTGTAGTCACTTTTTTCACACATGTGCCATCGAGCCAGTGACATAGCGCTCTGATGTTCAGTGGGCCTCACACAATGCAAGTGTCCAGTGTCCACAAGTGTCTGCAGAAATTCAAAATCTCCCTTATCCTGTAGTCACTTTTTTCACACCTGTGCCATCGAGCCTGTGACATAGCGCTGTGATATTCAGTGGGCCTCACACAATCCAAGTGTCCAGTGTCCACAAGTGTCTGCAGAAATTCAAAATCTCCCTTATCCTGTAGTCACTTTTTCACACCTGTGCCATTGTGCCTGTGACATAGCGCTGTGATATTCAGTGGGCCTCACACAATCCAAAAGTGTCCAGTGTCCACAAGTGTCTGCAGAAATTCAAAATCTCCCTTATCCTGTAGTCACTTTTTTCACACCTGTGCCATCGAGCCTGTGACATAGCGCTGTGATATTCAGTGGGCCTCACACAATCCAAGTGTCCAGTGTCCACAAGTGTCTGCAGAAATTCAAAATCTCCCTTATCCTGTAGTCACTTTTTTCTCACCTGTGCCATCGAGCCTGTGACATAGCGCTGTGATATTCAGTGGGCCTCACACAATCCAAAAGTGTCCAGTGTCCACAAGTGTCTGCAGAAATTCAAAATCTCCCTTATCCTGTAGTCACTTTTTTCACACCTGTGCCATCGAGCCTGTGACATAGCGCTCTGATATTCAGTGGGCCTCACACGATCCAAGTGTCCAGTGTCCACAAGTGTCTGCAGAAATTCAAAATCTCCCTTATCCTGTAGTTACTTTTTTCACACCTGTGCCATCGAGCCTGTGACATAGCGCTGTGATATTCAGTGGGCCTCACACAATCCAAGTGTCCAGTGTCCACAAGTGTCTGCAGAAATTCAAAATCTCCCTTATCCTGTAGTCACTTTTTTCACACCTGTGCCATCGAGCCTGTGACATAGCGCTGTGATATTCAGTGGGCCTCACACAATCCAAAAGTGTCCAGTGTCCACAAGTGTCTGCAGAAATTCAAAATCTCGCTTATCCTGTAGTCACTTTTTTCACACCTGTGCCATCGAGCCTGTGACATAGCGCTGTGATATTCAGTGGGCCTCACACAATCCAAGTGTCCAGTGTCCACAAGTGTCTGCAGAAATTCAAAATCTCCCTTATCCTGTAGTCACTTTTTTCACACCTGTGCCATCGAGCCTGTGACATAGCGCTCTGATATTCAGTGGGCCTCACACAATCCAAATGTGTCCAGTGTCCACAAGTGTCTGCAGAAATTCAAAATCTCCCTTATCCTGTAGTCACTTTTTTCACACCTGTGCCATCGAGCCTGTGACATAGCGCTGTGATATTCAGTGGGCCTCACACAATCCAAAATTGTCCAGTGTCCACAAGTGTTTGCAGAAATTCAAAATCTCCCTTATCCTGTAGTCACTTTTTTCACACCTGTGCCATCGAGCCTGTGACATAGCGCTCTGATATTCAGTGGGCCTCACACAATCCAAGTGTCCAGTGTCCACAAGTGTCTGCAGAAATTCAAAATCTCCCTTATCCTGTAGTCACTTTTTTCACACCTGTGCCATCGAGCCTGTGACATAGCGCTGTGATATTCAGTGGGCCTCACACAATCCAAAAGTGTCCAGTGTCCACAAGTGTCTGCAGAAATTCAAAATCTCCCTTATCCTGTAGTCACTTTTTTCACACATGTGCCATCGAGCCTGTGATATAGCGCTCTGATATTCAGTGGGCCTCACATAATCCAAGTGTCCAGTGTCCACAAGTGTCTGCAGAAATTCAAAATCTCCCTTATCCTGTAGTCACTTTTTTCACACCTGTGCCATCGAGCCTGTGACATAGCGCTTTGATATTCAGTGGGCCTCACACAATCCAAGTGTCCAGTGTCCACAAGTGTCTGCAGAAATTCAAAATCTCCCTTATCCTGTAGTCACTTTTTTCACACCTGTGCCATCGAGCCTGTGACATAGCGCTGTGATATTCAGTGGGCCTCACACAATCCAAAGGTGTCCAGTGTCCACAAGTGTCTGCAGAAATTCAAAATCTCCCTTATCCTGTAGTCACTTTTTTCACACCTGTGCCATCGAGCCTGTGACATAGCGCTCTGATGTTCAGTGGGCCTCACACAATCCAAGTGTCCAGTGTCCACAAGTGTCTGCAGAAATTCAAAATCTCCCTTATCCTGTAGTCACTTTTTTCACACCTGTGCCATCGAGCCTGTGACATAGCGCTGTGTTATTCAGTGGGCCTCACACAATCCAAAAGTGTCCAGTGTCCACAAGTGTCTGCAGAAATTCAAAATCTCCCTTTTCCTGTAGTCACTTTTTTCACACCTGTGCCATCGAGCCTGTGACATAGCGCTGTGATATTCAGTGGGCCTCACACAATCCAAGTGTCCAGTGTCCACAAGTGTCTGCAGAAATTCAAAATCTCCCTTATCCTGTAGTCACTTTTTTCACACCTGTGCCATCGAGCCTGTGACATAGCGCTGTGATATTCAGTGGGCCTCACACAATCCAAGTGTCCAGTGTCCACAAGTGTCTGCAGAAATTCAAAATCTCCCTTATCCTGTAGTCACTTTTTTCACACCTGTGCCATCGAGCCTGTGACATAGCGCTGTGATATTCTGTGGGCCTCACACAATCCAAAGGTGTCCAGTGTCCACAAGTGTCTGCAGAAATTCAAAATATCCCTTATCCTGTAGTCACTTTTTTCACACCTGTGCCATCGAGCCTGTGACATAGCGCTGTGATATTCAGTGGGCCTCACACAATCCAAAAGTGTCCAGTGTCCACAAGTGTCTGCAGAAATTCAAAATCTCCCTTATCCTGTAGTCACTTTTTTCACACCTGTGCCATCGAGCCTGTGACATAGCGCTCTGATGTTCAGTGGGCCTCACACAATCCAAGTGTCCAGTGTCCACAAGTGTCTGCAGAAATTCAAAATCTCCTTTATCCTGTAGTCACTTTTTTCACACCTGTGCCATCGAGCCTGTGACATAGCGCTCTGATATTCAGTGGGCCTCACACAATCCAAGTGTCCACAAGTGTCTGCAGAAATTCAAAATCTCCCTTATCCTGTAGTCACTTTTTTCACACCTGTGCCATCGAGCCTGTGACATAGCGCTGTGATATTCAGTGGGCCTCACACAATCCAAAAGTGTCCAGTGTCCACAAGTGTCTGCAGAAATTCAAAATCTCCCTTATCCTCTAGTCACTTTTTTCACACCTGTGCCATCGAGCCTGTGATATAGCGCTCTGATATTCAGTGGGCCTCACACAATCCAAGTGTCCAGTGTCCACAAGTGTCTGCAGAAATTCAAAATCTCCCTTATCCTGTAGTCACTTTTTTCACACCTGTGCCATCGAGCCTGTGACATAGCGCTGTGATATTCAGTGGGCCTCACACAATCCAAGTGTCCAGTGTCCACAAGTGTCTGCAGAGATTCAAAATCTCCCTTATCCTGTAGTCACTTTTTTCACACCTGTGCCATCGAGCCTGTGACATAGCGCTGTGATATTCAGTGGGCCTCACACAATCCAAGTGTAGAGTGTCCACAAGTGTCTGCAGAAATTCAAAATCTCCCTTATCCTGTAGTCACTTTTTTCACACCTGTGCCATCGAGCCTGTGACATAGCGCTGTGATATTCAGTGGGCCTCACACAATCCAAAAGTGTCCAGTGTCCACAAGTGTCTGCAGAAATTCAAAATCTCCCTTATCCTGTAGTCACTTTTTTCTCACCTGTGCCATCGAGCCTGTGACATAGCGCTGTGATATTCAGTAAGCCTCACACAATCCAAAAGTGTCCAGTGTCCACAAGTGTCTGCAGAAATTCAAAATCTCCCTTATCCTGTAGTCACTTTTTTCACACCTGTGCCATCGAGCCTGTGACATAGCGCTGTGATATTCAGTGGGCCTTACACAATCCAAGTGTCCAGTGTCCACAAGTGTCTGCAGAAATTCAAAATCTCCCTTATCCTGTAGTCACTTTTTTCACACTTGTGCCATCGAGCCTGTGACATAGCGCTGTGATATTCAGTGGGCCTCACACAATCCAAGTGTCCAGTGTCCACAAGTGTCTGCAGAAATTCAAAATCTCCCTTATCCTGTAGTCACTTTTTTCACACCTGTGCCATCGAGCCTGTGACATAGCGCTCTGATATTCAATGGGCATCACACAATCCAAGTGTCCAGTGTCCACAAGTGTCTGCAGAAATTCAAAATCTCCCTTATCCTGAAGTCACTTTTTTCACACCTGTGCCATCGAGCCTGTGACATAGCGCTCTGATATTCAATGGGCATCACACAATCCAAGTGTCCAGTGTCCACAAGTGTCTGCAGAAATTCAAAATCTCCCTTATCCTGAAGTCACTTTTTTCACACCTGTGCCATCGAGCCTGTGACATAGCGCTGTGATATTCAGTGGGCCTCACACAATCCAAAGGTGTCCAGTGTCCACAAGTGTCTGCACAAATTCAAAATATCCCTTATCCTGTAGTCACTTTTTTCACACATGTGCCATCGAGCCAGTGACATAGCGCTCTGATGTTCAGTGGGCCTCACACAATGCAAGTGTCCAGTGTCCACAAGTGTCTGCAGAAATTCAAAATCTCCCTTATCCTGTAGTCACTTTTTTCACACCTGTGCCATCGAGCCTGTGACATAGCGCTGTGATATTCAGTGGGCCTCACACAATCCAAGTGTCCAGTGTCCACAAGTGTCTGCAGAAATTCAAAATCTCCCTTATCCTGTAGTCACTTTTTCACACCTGTGCCATTGTGCCTGTGACATAGCGCTGTGATATTCAGTGGGCCTCACACAATCCAAAAGTGTCCAGTGTCCACAAGTGTCTGCAGAAATTCAAAATCTCCCTTATCCTGTAGTCACTTTTTTCACACCTGTGCCATCGAGCCTGTGACATAGCGCTGTGATATTCAGTGGGCCTCACACAATCCAAGTGTCCAGTGTCCACAAGTGTCTGCAGAAATTCAAAATCTCCCTTATCCTGTAGTCACTTTTTTCTCACCTGTGCCATCGAGCCTGTGACATAGCGCTGTGATATTCAGTGGGCCTCACACAATCCAAAAGTGTCCAGTGTCCACAAGTGTCTGCAGAAATTCAAAATCTCCCTTATCCTGTAGTCACTTTTTTCACACCTGTGCCATCGAGCCTGTGACATAGCGCTCTGATATTCAGTGGGCCTCACACGATCCAAGTGTCCAGTGTCCACAAGTGTCTGCAGAAATTCAAAATCTCCCTTATCCTGTAGTTACTTTTTTCACACCTGTGCCATCGAGCCTGTGACATAGCGCTGTGATATTCAGTGGGCCTCACACAATCCAAGTGTCCAGTGTCCACAAGTGTCTGCAGAAATTCAAAATCTCCCTTATCCTGTAGTCACTTTTTTCACACCTGTGCCATCGAGCCTGTGACATAGCGCTGTGATATTCAGTGGGCCTCACACAATCCAAAAGTGTCCAGTGTCCACAAGTGTCTGCAGAAATTCAAAATCTCGCTTATCCTGTAGTCACTTTTTTCACACCTGTGCCATCGAGCCTGTGACATAGCGCTGTGATATTCAGTGGGCCTCACACAATCCAAGTGTCCAGTGTCCACAAGTGTCTGCAGAAATTCAAAATCTCCCTTATCCTGTAGTCACTTTTTTCACACCTGTGCCATCGAGCCTGTGACATAGCGCTCTGATATTCAGTGGGCCTCACACAATCCAAATGTGTCCAGTGTCCACAAGTGTCTGCAGAAATTCAAAATCTCCCTTATCCTGTAGTCACTTTTTTCACACCTGTGCCATCGAGCCTGTGACATAGCGCTGTGATATTCAGTGGGCCTCACACAATCCAAAATTGTCCAGTGTCCACAAGTGTTTGCAGAAATTCAAAATCTCCCTTATCCTGTAGTCACTTTTTTCACACCTGTGCCATCGAGCCTGTGACATAGCGCTCTGATATTCAGTGGGCCTCACACAATCCAAGTGTCCAGTGTCCACAAGTGTCTGCAGAAATTCAAAATCTCCCTTATCCTGTAGTCACTTTTTTCACACCTGTGCCATCGAGCCTGTGACATAGCGCTGTGATATTCAGTGGGCCTCACACAATCCAAAAGTGTCCAGTGTCCACAAGTGTCTGCAGAAATTCAAAATCTCCCTTATCCTGTAGTCACTTTTTTCACACATGTGCCATCGAGCCTGTGATATAGCGCTCTGATATTCAGTGGGCCTCACATAATCCAAGTGTCCAGTGTCCACAAGTGTCTGCAGAAATTCAAAATCTCCCTTATCCTGTAGTCACTTTTTTCACACCTGTGCCATCGAGCCTGTGACATAGCGCTTTGATATTCAGTGGGCCTCACACAATCCAAGTGTCCAGTGTCCACAAGTGTCTGCAGAAATTCAAAATCTCCCTTATCCTGTAGTCACTTTTTTCACACCTGTGCCATCGAGCCTGTGACATAGCGCTGTGATATTCAGTGGGCCTCACACAATCCAAAGGTGTCCAGTGTCCACAAGTGTCTGCAGAAATTCAAAATCTCCCTTATCCTGTAGTCACTTTTTTCACACCTGTGCCATCGAGCCTGTGACATAGCGCTTTGATGTTCAGTGGGCCTCACACAATCCAAGTGTCCAGTGTCCACAAGTGTCTGCAGAAATTCAAAATCTCCCTTATCCTGTAGTCACTTTTTTCACACCTGTGCCATCGAGCCTGTGACATAGCGCTGTGTTATTCAGTGGGCCTCACACAATCCAAAAGTGTCCAGTGTCCACAAGTGTCTGCAGAAATTCAAAATCTCCCTTTTCCTGTAGTCACTTTTTTCACACCTGTGCCATCGAGCCTGTGACATAGCGCTGTGATATTCAGTGGGCCTCACACAATCCAAGTGTCCAGTGTCCACAAGTGTCTGCAGAAATTCAAAATCTCCCTTATCCTGTAGTCACTTTTTTCACACCTGTGCCATCGAGCCTGTGACATAGCGCTGTGATATTCAGTGGGCCTCACACAATCCAAGTGTCCAGTGTCCACAAGTGTCTGCAGAAATTCAAAATCTCCCTTATCCTGTAGTCACTTTTTTCACACCTGTGCCATCGAGCCTGTGACATAGCGCTGTGATATTCTGTGGGCCTCACACAATCCAAAGGTGTCCAGTGTCCACAAGTGTCTGCAGAAATTCAAAATATCCCTTATCCTGTAGTCACTTTTTTCACACCTGTGCCATCGAGCCTGTGACATAGCGCTGTGATATTCAGTGGGCCTCACACAATCCAAAAGTGTCCAGTGTCCACAAGTGTCTGCAGAAATTCAAAATCTCCCTTATCCTGTAGTCACTTTTTTCACACCTGTGCCATCGAGCCTGTGACATAGCGCTCTGATGTTCAGTGGGCCTCACACAATCCAAGTGTCCAGTGTCCACAAGTGTCTGCAGAAATTCAAAATCTCCTTTATCCTGTAGTCACTTTTTTCACACCTGTGCCATCGAGCCTGTGACATAGCGCTCTGATATTCAGTGGGCCTCACACAATCCAAGTGTCCACAAGTGTCTGCAGAAATTCAAAATCTCCCTTATCCTGTAGTCACTTTTTTCACACCTGTGCCATCGAGCCTGTGACATAGCGCTGTGATATTCAGTGGGCCTCACACAATCCAAAAGTGTCCAGTGTCCACAAGTGTCTGCAGAAATTCAAAATCTCCCTTATCCTCTAGTCACTTTTTTCACACCTGTGCCATCGAGCCTGTGATATAGCGCTCTGATATTCAGTGGGCCTCACACAATCCAAGTGTCCAGTGTCCACAAGTGTCTGCAGAAATTCAAAATCTCCCTTATCCTGTAGTCACTTTTTTCACACCTGTGCCATCGAGCCTGTGACATAGCGCTGTGATATTCAGTGGGCCTCACACAATCCAAGTGTCCAGTGTCCACAAGTGTCTGCAGAGATTCAAAATCTCCCTTATCCTGTAGTCACTTTTTTCACACCTGTGCCATCGAGCCTGTGACATAGCGCTGTGATATTCAGTGGGCCTCACACAATCCAAGTGTAGAGTGTCCACAAGTGTCTGCAGAAATTCAAAATCTCCCTTATCCTGTAGTCACTTTTTTCACACCTGTGCCATCGAGCCTGTGACATAGCGCTGTGATATTCAGTGGGCCTCACACAATCCAAAAGTGTCCAGTGTCCACAAGTGTCTGCAGAAATTCAAAATCTCCCTTATCCTGTAGTCACTTTTTTCTCACCTGTGCCATCGAGCCTGTGACATAGCGCTGTGATATTCAGTAAGCCTCACACAATCCAAAAGTGTCCAGTGTCCACAAGTGTCTGCAGAAATTCAAAATCTCCCTTATCCTGTAGTCACTTTTTTCACACCTGTGCCATCGAGCCTGTGACATAGCGCTGTGATATTCAGTGGGCCTTACACAATCCAAGTGTCCAGTGTCCACAAGTGTCTGCAGAAATTCAAAATCTCCCTTATCCTGTAGTCACTTTTTTCACACTTGTGCCATCGAGCCTGTGACATAGCGCTGTGATATTCAGTGGGCCTCACACAATCCAAGTGTCCAGTGTCCACAAGTGTCTGCAGAAATTCAAAATCTCCCTTATCCTGTAGTCACTTTTTTCACACCTGTGCCATCGAGCCTGTGACATAGCGCTCTGATATTCAATGGGCATCACACAATCCAAGTGTCCAGTGTCCACAAGTGTCTGCAGAAATTCAAAATCTCCCTTATCCTGAAGTCACTTTTTTCACACCTGTGCCATCGAGCCTGTGACATAGCGCTGTGATATTCAGTGGGCCTCACACAATCCAAAGGTGTCCAGTTTCCACAAGTGTCTGCAGAAATTCAAAGTATCCCTTATCCTGTAGTCACTTTTTTCACACCTGTGCCATCGAGCCTGTGACATAGCGCTCTGATGTTCAGTGGGCCTCACACAATCCAAGTGTCCAGTGTCCACAAGTGTCTGCAGAAATTCAAAATCTCCCTTATCCTGAAGTCACTTTTTTCACACCTGTGCCATCGAGCCTGTGACATAGCGCTGTGTTATTCAGTGGGCCTCACACAATCCAAGTGTCCATTGTCCACAAGTGTCTGCAGAAATTCAAAATCTCCCTTATCCTGTAGTCACTTTTTTCACACCTGTGCCATCGTGCCTGTGACATAGCGCTGAGATATTCAGTGGGCCTCACACAATCCAAAAGTGTCCAGTGTCCACAAGTGTCTGCAGAAATTGAAAATCTCCCTTATCCTGTAGTCACTTTTTTCACACCTGTTTTATCGAGCCTGTGACATAGCGCTGTGATATTCAGTGGGCCTCACACAATCCAAGTGTAGAGTGTCCACAAGTGTCTGCAGAAATTCAAAATCTCCCTTATCCTGTAGTCACTTTTTTCACACCTGTGCCATCGAGCCTGTGACATAGCGCTGTGATATTCAGTGGGCCTCACACAATCCAAAAGTGTCCAGTGTCCACAAGTGTCTGCAGAAATTCAAAATCTCCCTTATCCTGTAGTCACTTTTTTCACACCTGTGCCATCGAGCCTGTGACATAGCGCTGTGATATTCAGTAAGCCTCACACAATCCAAAAGTGTCCAGTGTCCACAAGTGTCTGCAGAAATTCAAAATCTCCCTTATCATGTAGTCACTTTTTTCACACCGGTGCCATCGAGCCTGTGACATAGCGCTGTGATATTCAGTGGGCCTTACACAATCCAAGTGTCCAGTGTCCACAAGTGTCTGCAGAAATTCAAAATCTCCCTTATCCTGTAGTCACTTTTTTCACACCTGTGCCATCGAGCCTGTGACATAGCGCTGTGATATTCAGTGGGCCTCTCACAATCCAAAAGTGTCCATTGTCCACAAGTGTCTGCAGAAATTCAAAATCTCCCTTATCCTGTAGTCACTTTTTTCACACCTGTGCCATTGAGCCTGTGACATAGCGCTGTGATATTTAGTGGGCCTCATACAATCCAAAAGTGTCCAGTGTCCACAAGTGTCTGCAGAAATGCAAAATCTCCCTTATCCTGTAGTCACTTTTTTCACAACTGTGCCATCGAGCCTGTGACATAGCACTGTGATATTCAGTGGCCCTCACACAATCCAAGTGTCCAGTGTCCACAAGTGTCTGCAGAAATTCAAAATCTCCCTTATCCTGTAGTCACTTTTTTCACACCTGTGCCATCGAGCCTGTGACATAGCGCTCTGATATTCAGTGGGCCTCACACAATCCAAAAGTGTCCAGTGTCCACAAGTGTCTGCAGAAATTCAAAATCTCCCTTATCCTGTAGTCACTTTTTTCTCACCTGTGCCATCAAGCCTGTAACATAGCGCTGTGATATTCAGTGGGCCTCACACAATCCAAATGTCCAGTGTCCACAAGTGTCTGCAGAAATTCAAAATGTCCCTTATCCTGTAGTCACTTTTTTCACACCTGTGCCATCGAGCCTGTGACATAGCGCTGTGATATTCAGTGGGCCTCACACAATCCAAGTGTCCAGTGTCCACAAGTGTCTGCAGAAATTCAAAATCTCCCTTATCCTGTAGTCACTTTTTTCACACCTGTGCCATCGAGCCTGTGACATAGCGCTGTGATATTCATTGGGCCTCACACAATCCAAAAGTGTTCAGTGTCCACAAGTGTCTGCAGAAATTCAAAATCTCCCTTATCCTGTAGTCACTTTTTTCACACCTGTGCCATCGAGCCTGTGACATAGCGCTGAGATATTCAGTGGGCCTCACACAATCCAAGTGTCCAGTGTCCACAAGTGTCTGCAGAAATTCAAAATCTCCCTTATCCTGTAGTCACTTTTTTCACACCTGTGCCATCGAGCCTGTGACATAGCGCTGTGATATTCAGTGGGCCTCACACAATCCAAAAGTGTCCAGTGTCCACAAGTGTCTGCAGAAATTCAAAATCTCCCTTATCCTGTAGTCACTTTTTTCACACCTGTGCCATCGAGCCTGTGACATAGCGCTCTGATATTCAGTGGGCCTCACACAATCCAAGTGTCCAGTGTCCACAAGTGTCTGCAGAAATTCAAAATCTCCCTTATCCTGTAGTTACTTTTTTCACACCTGTGCCATCGAGCCTGTGACATAGTGCTGTGACATTCAGTGGGCCTCACACAATCCAAGTGTCCAGTGTCCACAAGTGTCTGCAGAAATTCAAAATCTCCCTTATCCTGTAGTCACTTTTTTCACACCTGTGCCATCGAGCCTGTGACATAGCGCTGTGATATTCAGTGGGCCTCACACAATCCAAAAGTGTCCAGTGTCCACAAATGTCTGCAGAAATTCAAAATCTCCCTTATCCTGTAGTCACTTTTTTCACACTTGTGTTATCGAGCCTGTGACATAGCGCTGTGATATTCAGTGGGCCTCACACAATCCAAGTGTCCAGTGTCCACAAGTGTCTGCAGAAATTCAAAATCTCCCTTATCCTGTAGTCACTTTTTTCACACCTGTGCCATCGAGCCTGTGACATAGCGCTCTGATATTCAATGGGCCTCACACAATCCAAGTGTCCAGTGTCCACAAGTGTCTGCAGAAATTCAAAATCTCCCTTATCCTGAAGTCACTTTTTTCACACCTGTGCCATCGAGCCTGTGACATAGCGCTATGTTATTCAGTGGGCCTCACACAATCCAAGTGTCCATTGTCCACAAGTGTCTGCAGAAATTCAAAATCTCCCTTATCCTGTAGTCACTTTTTTCACACCTGTGCCATCGTGCCTGTGACATAGCGCTGTGATATTCAGTGGGCCTCACACAATCCAAAAGTGTCCAGTGTCCACAAGTGTCTGCAGAAATTGAAAATCTCCCTTATCCTGTAGTCACTTTTTTCACACCTGTGCCATCGAGCCTGTGACATAGCGCTGTGATATTCAGTGGGCCTCACACAATCCAAGTGTAGAGTGTCCACAAGTGTCTGCAGAAATTCAAAATCTCCCTTATCCTGTAGTCACTTTTTTCACACCTGTGCCATCGAGCCTGTGACATAGCGCTGTGATATTCAGTGGGCCTCACACAATCCAAAAGTGTCCAGTGTCCACAAGTGTCTGCAGAAATTCAAAATCTCCCTTATCCTGTAGTCACTTTTTTCTCACCTGTGCCATCGAGCCTGTGACATAGCGCTGTGATATTCAGTAAGCCTCACACAATCCAAAAGTGTCCAGTGTCCACAAGTGTCTGCAGAAATTCAAAATCTCCCTTATCCTGTAGTCACTTTTTTCACACCTGTGCCATCGAGCCAGTGACATAGCGCTGTGATATTCAATGGTCCTCACACAATCCAAGTGTCCAGTGTCCACAAGTGTCTGCAGAAATTCAAAATCTCCCTTATCATGTAGTCACTTTTTTCACACCGGTGCCATCGAGCCTGTGACATAGCGCTGTGATATTCAGTGGGCCTTACACAATCCAAGTGTCCAGTGTCCACAAGTGTCTGCAGAAATTCAAAATCTCCCTTATCCTGTAGTCACTTTTTTCACACTTGTGCCATCGAGCCTGTGACATAGCGCTGTGATATTCAGTGGGCCTCACACAATCCAAGTGTCCAGTGTCCACAAGTGTCTGCAGAAATTCAAAATCTCCCTTATCCTGTAGTCACTTTTTTCACACCTGTGTCATCGAGCCTGTGACATAGCGCTCTGATATTCAATGGGCCTCACACAATCCAAGTGTCCAGTGTCCACAAGTGTCTGCAGAAATTCAAAATCTCCCTTATCCTGAAGTCACTTTTTTCACACCTGTGCCATCGAGCCTGTGACATAGCGCTGTGATATTCAGTGGGCCTCACACAATCCAAAGGTGTCCAGTTTCCACAAGTGTCTGCAGAAATTCAAAATATCCCTTATCCTGTAGTCACTTTTTTCACACCTGTGCCATCGAGCCTGTGACATAGCGCTCTGATGTTCAGTGGGCCTCACACAATCCAAGTGTCCAGTGTCCACAAGTGTCTGCAGAAATTCAAAATCTCCCTTATCCTGAAGTCACTTTTTTCACACCTGTGCCATCGAGCCTGTGACATAGCGCTGTGTTATTCAGTGGGCCTCACACAATCCAAGTGTCCATTGTCCACAAGTGTCTGCAGAAATTCAAAATCTCCCTTATCCTGTAGTCACTTTTTTCACACCTGTGACATCGTGCCTGTGACATAGCGATGTGATATTCAGTGGGCCTCACACAATCCAAAAGTGTCCAGTGTCCACAAGTGTCTGCAGAAATTGAAAATCTCCCTTATCCTGTAGTCACTTTTTTCACACCTGTGCCATCGAGCCTGTGACATAGTGCTGTGATATTCAGTGGGCCTCACACAATCCAAGTGTAGAGTGTCCACAAGTGTCTGCAGAAATTCAAAATCTCCCTTATCCTGTAGTCACTTTTTTCTCACCTGTGCCATCGAGCCTGTGACATAGCGCTGTGATATTCAGTAAGCCTCACACAATCCAAAAGTGTCCAGTGTCCACAAGTGTCTGCAGAAATGCAAAATCTCCCTTATCCTGTGGTCACTTTTTTCACACCTGTGCCATCGAGCCTGTGACATAGCGCTGTGATATTCAATGGGCCTCACACAATCCAAGTGTCGTGTCCACAAGTGTCTGCAGAAATTCAAAATCTCCCTTATCATGTAGTCACATTTTTCACACCGGTGCCATCGAGCCTGTGACATAGCGCTGTGATATTCAGTGGGCCTTACACAATCCAAGTGTCCAGTGTCCACAAGTGTCTGCAGAAATTCAAAATCTCCCTTATCCTGTAGTCACTTTTTTCACACCTGTGCCATCGAGCCTGTGACATAGCGCTGTGATATTCAGTGGGCCTCTCACAATCCAAAAGTGTCCATTGTCCACAAGTGTCTGCAGAAATTCAAAATCTCCCTTATCCTGTAGTCACTTTTTTCACACCTGTGCCATTGAGCCTGTGACATAGCGCTGTGATATTCAGTGGGCCTCATACAATCCAAAAGTGTCCAGTGTCCACAAGTGTCTGCAGAAATTCAAAATCTCCCTTATCCTGTAGTCACTTTTTTCACAACTGTGCCATCGAGCCTGTGACATAGCACTGTGATATTCAGTGGGCCTCACACAATCCAAGTGTCCAGTGTCCACAAGTGTCTGCAGAAATTCAAAATCTCCCTTATCCTGTTGTCACTTTTTTCACACCTGTGCCATCGAGCCTGTGACATAGCGCTGTGATATTCAGTGGGCCTCACACAATCCAAGTGTCCAGTGTCCACAAGTGTCTGCAGAAATTCAAAATCTCCCTTATCCTGTAGTCACTTTTTTCACACCTGTGCCATCGAGCCTGTGACATAGTGCTGTGATATTCAGTGGGCCTCACACAATCCAAAAGTGTCCAGTGTCCACAAGTGTCTGCAGAAATTCAAAATCTCCCTTATCCTGTAGTCACTTTTTTCACACCTGTGCCATCGAGCCTGTGACATAGCGCTCTGATATTCAGTGGGCCTCACACAATACAAGTGTCCAGTGTCCACAAGTGTCTGCAGAAATTCAAAATCTCCCTTATCCTGTAGTCACTTTTTTCACCCCTGTGCCATCGAGCCTGTGACATAGCGCTGTGATATTCAGTGGGCCTCACACAATCCAAGTGTCCAGTGTCCACAAGTGTCTGCAGAAATTCAAAATCTCCCTTATCCTGTAGTCACTTTTTTCACACCTGTGCCATCGAGCCTGTGACATAGCGCTGTGTTATTCAGTGGGCCTCACACAATCCAAAAGTGTCCAGTGTCCACAAGTGTCTGCAGAAATTCAAAATCTCCCTTTTCCTGTAGTCACTTTTTTCACACCTGTGCCATCGAGCCTGTGACATAGCGCTGTGATATTCAGTGGGCCTCACACAATCCAAGTGTCCAGTGTCCACAAGTGTCTGCAGAAATTCAAAATCTCCCTTATCCTGTAGTCACTTTTTTCACACCTGTGCCATCGAGCCTGTGACATAGCGCTGTGATATTCAGTGGGTCTCACACAATCCAAGTGTCCAGTGTCCACAAGTGTCTGCAGAAATTCAAAATCTCCCTTATCCTGTAGTCACTTTTTTCACACCTGTGCCATCGAGCCTGTGACATAGCGCTGTGATATTCTGTGGGCCTCACACAATCCAAAGGTGTCCAGTGTCCACAAGTGTCTGCAGAAATTCAAAATATCCCTTATCCTGTAGTCACTTTTTTCACACCTGTGCCATCGAGCCTGTGACATAGCGCTGTGATATTCAGTGGGCCTCACACAATCCAAAAGTGTCCAGTGTCCACAAGTGTCTGCAGAAATTCAAAATCTCCCTTATCCTGTAGTCACTTTTTTCACACCTGTGCCATCGAGCCTGTGACATAGCGCTCTGATGTTCAGTGGGCCTCACACAATCCAAGTGTCCAGTGTCCACAAGTGTCTGCAGAAATTCAAAATCTCCTTTATCCTGTAGTCACTTTTTTCACACCTGTGCCATCGAGCCTGTGACATAGCGCTCTGATATTCAGTGGGCCTCACACAATCCAAGTGTCCACAAGTGTCTGCAGAAATTCAAAATCTCCCTTATCCTGTAGTCACTTTTTTCACACCTGTGCCATCGAGCCTGTGACATAGCGCTGTGATATTCAGTGGGCCTCACACAATCCAAAAGTGTCCAGTGTCCACAAGTGTCTGCAGAAATTCAAAATCTCCCTTATCCTCTAGTCACTTTTTTCACACCTGTGCCATCGAGCCTGTGATATAGCGCTCTGATATTCAGTGGGCCTCACACAATCCAAGTGTCCAGTGTCCACAAGTGTCTGCAGAAATTCAAAATCTCCCTTATCCTGTAGTCACTTTTTTCACACCTGTGCCATCGAGCCTGTGACATAGCGCTGTGATATTCAGTGGGCCTCACACAATCCAAGTGTCCAGTGTCCACAAGTGTCTGCAGAGATTCAAAATCTCCCTTATCCTGTAGTCACTTTTTTCACACCTGTGCCATCGAGCCTGTGACATAGCGCTGTGATATTCAGTGGGCCTCACACAATCCAAGTGTAGAGTGTCCACAAGTGTCTGCAGAAATTCAAAATCTCCCTTATCCTGTAGTCACTTTTTTCACACCTGTGCCATCGAGCCTGTGACATAGCGCTGTGATATTCAGTGGGCCTCACACAATCCAAAAGTGTCCAGTGTCCACAAGTGTCTGCAGAAATTCAAAATCTCCCTTATCCTGTAGTCACTTTTTTCTCACCTGTGCCATCGAGCCTGTGACATAGCGCTGTGATATTCAGTGGGCCTCACACAATCCAAGTGTCCAGTGTCCACAAGTGTCTGCAGAGATTCAAAATCTCCCTTATCATGTAGTCACTTTTTTCACACCGGTGCCATCGAGCCTGTGACATAGCGCTGTGATATTCAGTGGGCCTTACACAATCCAAGTGTCCAGTGTCCACAAGTGTCTGCAGAAATTCAAAATCTCCCTTATCCTGTAGTCACTTTTTTCACACCTGTGCCATCGAGCCTGTGACATAGCGCTGTGATATTCAGTGGGCCTCTCACAATCCAAAAGTGTCCATTGTCCACAAGTGTCTGCAGAAATTCAAAATCTCCCTTATCCTGTAGTCACTTTTTTCACACCTGTGCCATTGAGCCTGTGACATAGCGCTGTGATATTTAGTGGGCCTCATACAATCCAAAAGTGTCCAGTGTCCACAAGTGTCTGCAGAAATGCAAAATCTCCCTTATCCTGTAGTCACTTTTTTCACAACTGTGCCATCGAGCCTGTGACATAGCACTGTGATATTCAGTGGCCCTCACACAATCCAAGTGTCCAGTGTCCACAAGTGTCTGCAGAAATTCAAAATCTCCCTTATCCTGTAGTCACTTTTTTCACACCTGTGCCATCGAGCCTGTGACATAGCGCTCTGATATTCAGTGGGCCTCACACAATCCAAAAGTGTCCAGTGTCCACAAGTGTCTGCAGAAATTCAAAAACTCCCTTATCCTGTAGTCACTTTTTTCTCACCTGTGCCATCAAGCCTGTAACATAGCGCTGTGATATTCAGTGGGCCTCACACAATCCAAATGTCCAGTGTCCACAAGTGTCTGCAGAAATTCAAAATGTCCCTTATCCTGTAGTCACTTTTTTCACACCTGTGCCATCGAGCCTGTGACATAGCGCTGTGATATTCAGTGGGCCTCACACAATCCAAGTGTCCAGTGTCCACAAGTGTCTGCAGAAATTCAAAATCTCCCTTATCCTGTAGTCACTTTTTTCACACCTGTGCCATCGAGCCTGTGACATAGCGCTGTGATATTCATTGGGCCTCACACAATCCAAAAGTGTTCAGTGTCCACAAGTGTCTGCAGAAATTCAAAATCTCCCTTATCCTGTAGTCACTTTTTTCACACCTGTGCCATCGAGCCTGTGACATAGCGCTGAGATATTCAGTGGGCCTCACACAATCCAAGTGTCCAGTGTCCACAAGTGTCTGCAGAAATTCAAAATCTCCCTTATCCTGTAGTCACTTTTTTCACACCTGTGCCATCGAGCCTGTGACATAGCGCTGTGATATTCAGTGGGCCTCACACAATCCAAAAGTGTCCAGTGTCCACAAGTGTCTGCAGAAATTCAAAATCTCCCTTATCCTGTAGTCACTTTTTTCACACCTGTGCCATCGAGCCTGTGACATAGCGCTCTGATATTCAGTGGGCCTCACACAATCCAAGTGTCCAGTGTCCACAAGTGTCTGCAGAAATTCAAAATCTCCCTTATCCTGTAGTTACTTTTTTCACACCTGTGCCATCGAGCCTGTGACATAGTGCTGTGACATTCAGTGGGCCTCACACAATCCAAGTGTCCAGTGTCCACAAGTGTCTGCAGAAATTCAAAATCTCCCTTATCCTGTAGTCACTTTTTTCACACCTGTGCCATCGAGCCTGTGACATAGCGCTGTGATATTCAGTGGGCCTCACACAATCCAAAAGTGTCCAGTGTCCACAAATGTCTGCAGAAATTCAAAATCTCCCTTATCCTGTAGTCACTTTTTTCACACTTGTGTTATCGAGCCTGTGACATAGCGCTGTGATATTCAGTGGGCCTCACACAATCCAAGTGTCCAGTGTCCACAAGTGTCTGCAGAAATTCAAAATCTCCCTTATCCTGTAGTCACTTTTTTCACACCTGTGCCATCGAGCCTGTGACATAGCGCTCTGATATTCAATGGGCCTCACACAATCCAAGTGTCCAGTGTCCACAAGTGTCTGCAGAAATTCAAAATCTCCCTTATCCTGAAGTCACTTTTTTCACACCTGTGCCATCGAGCCTGTGACATAGCGCTATGTTATTCAGTGGGCCTCACACAATCCAAGTGTCCATTGTCCACAAGTGTCTGCAGAAATTCAAAATCTCCCTTATCCTGTAGTCACTTTTTTCACACCTGTGCCATCGTGCCTGTGACATAGCGCTGTGATATTCAGTGGGCCTCACACAATCCAAAAGTGTCCAGTGTCCACAAGTGTCTGCAGAAATTGAAAATCTCCCTTATCCTGTAGTCACTTTTTTCACACCTGTGCCATCGAGCCTGTGACATAGCGCTGTGATATTCAGTGGGCCTCACACAATCCAAGTGTAGAGTGTCCACAAGTGTCTGCAGAAATTCAAAATCTCCCTTATCCTGTAGTCACTTTTTTCACACCTGTGCCATCGAGCCTGTGACATAGCGCTGTGATATTCAGTGGGCCTCACACAATCCAAAAGTGTCCAGTGTCCACAAGTGTCTGCAGAAATTCAAAATCTCCCTTATCCTGTAGTCACTTTTTTCTCACCTGTGCCATCGAGCCTGTGACATAGCGCTGTGATATTCAGTAAGCCTCACACAATCCAAAAGTGTCCAGTGTCCACAAGTGTCTGCAGAAATTCAAAATCTCCCTTATCCTGTAGTCACTTTTTTCACACCTGTGCCATCGAGCCAGTGACATAGCGCTGTGATATTCAATGGTCCTCACACAATCCAAGTGTCCAGTGTCCACAAGTGTCTGCAGAAATTCAAAATCTCCCTTATCATGTAGTCACTTTTTTCACACCGGTGCCATCGAGCCTGTGACATAGCGCTGTGATATTCAGTGGGCCTTACACAATCCAAGTGTCCAGTGTCCACAAGTGTCTGCAGAAATTCAAAATCTCCCTTATCCTGTAGTCACTTTTTTCACACTTGTGCCATCGAGCCTGTGACATAGCGCTGTGATATTCAGTGGGCCTCACACAATCCAAGTGTCCAGTGTCCACAAGTGTCTGCAGAAATTCAAAATCTCCCTTATCCTGTAGTCACTTTTTTCACACCTGTGTCATCGAGCCTGTGACATAGCGCTCTGATATTCAATGGGCCTCACACAATCCAAGTGTCCAGTGTCCACAAGTGTCTGCAGAAATTCAAAATCTCCCTTATCCTGAAGTCACTTTTTTCACACCTGTGCCATCGAGCCTGTGACATAGCGCTGTGATATTCAGTGGGCCTCACACAATCCAAAGGTGTCCAGTTTCCACAAGTGTCTGCAGAAATTCAAAATATCCCTTATCCTGTAGTCACTTTTTTCACACCTGTGCCATCGAGCCTGTGACATAGCGCTCTGATGTTCAGTGGGCCTCACACAATCCAAGTGTCCAGTGTCCACAAGTGTCTGCAGAAATTCAAAATCTCCCTTATCCTGAAGTCACTTTTTTCACACCTGTGCCATCGAGCCTGTGACATAGCGCTGTGTTATTCAGTGGGCCTCACACAATCCAAGTGTCCATTGTCCACAAGTGTCTGCAGAAATTCAAAATCTCCCTTATCCTGTAGTCACTTTTTTCACACCTGTGACATCGTGCCTGTGACATAGCGATGTGATATTCAGTGGGCCTCACACAATCCAAAAGTGTCCAGTGTCCACAAGTGTCTGCAGAAATTGAAAATCTCCCTTATCCTGTAGTCACTTTTTTCACACCTGTGCCATCGAGCCTGTGACATAGTGCTGTGATATTCAGTGGGCCTCACACAATCCAAGTGTAGAGTGTCCACAAGTGTCTGCAGAAATTCAAAATCTCCCTTATCCTGTAGTCACTTTTTTCTCACCTGTGCCATCGAGCCTGTGACATAGCGCTGTGATATTCAGTAAGCCTCACACAATCCAAAAGTGTCCAGTGTCCACAAGTGTCTGCAGAAATGCAAAATCTCCCTTATCCTGTGGTCACTTTTTTCACACCTGTGCCATCGAGCCTGTGACATAGCGCTGTGATATTCAATGGGCCTCACACAATCCAAGTGTCCAGTGTCCACAAGTGTCTGCAGAAATTCAAAATCTCCCTTATCATGTAGTCACATTTTTCACACCGGTGCCATCGAGCCTGTGACATAGCGCTGTGATATTCAGTGGGCCTTACACAATCCAAGTGTCCAGTGTCCACAAGTGTCTGCAGAAATTCAAAATCTCCCTTATCCTGTAGTCACTTTTTTCACACCTGTGCCATCGAGCCTGTGACATAGCGCTGTGATATTCAGTGGGCCTCTCACAATCCAAAAGTGTCCATTGTCCACAAGTGTCTGCAGAAATTCAAAATCTCCCTTATCCTGTAGTCACTTTTTTCACACCTGTGCCATTGAGCCTGTGACATAGCGCTGTGATATTCAGTGGGCCTCATACAATCCAAAAGTGTCCAGTGTCCACAAGTGTCTGCAGAAATTCAAAATCTCCCTTATCCTGTAGTCACTTTTTTCACAACTGTGCCATCGAGCCTGTGACATAGCACTGTGATATTCAGTGGGCCTCACACAATCCAAGTGTCCAGTGTCCACAAGTGTCTGCAGAAATTCAAAATCTCCCTTATCCTGTTGTCACTTTTTTCACACCTGTGCCATCGAGCCTGTGACATAGCGCTGTGATATTCAGTGGGCCTCACACAATCCAAGTGTCCAGTGTCCACAAGTGTCTGCAGAAATTCAAAATCTCCCTTATCCTGTAGTCACTTTTTTCACACCTGTGCCATCGAGCCTGTGACATAGTGCTGTGATATTCAGTGGGCCTCACACAATCCAAAAGTGTCCAGTGTCCACAAGTGTCTGCAGAAATTCAAAATCTCCCTTATCCTGTAGTCACTTTTTTCACACCTGTGCCATCGAGCCTGTGACATAGCGCTCTGATATTCAGTGGGCCTCACACAATACAAGTGTCCAGTGTCCACAAGTGTCTGCAGAAATTCAAAATCTCCCTTATCCTGTAGTCACTTTTTTCACACCTGTGCCATCGAGCCTGTGACATAGCGCTGTGATATTCAGTGGGCCTCACACAATCCAAGTGTCCAGTGTCCACAAGTGTCTGCAGAAATTCAAAATCTCCCTTATCCTGTAGTCACTTTTTTCACACCTGTGCCATCGAGCCTGTGACATAGCGCTGTGTTATTCAGTGGGCCTCACACAATCCAAAAGTGTCCAGTGTCCACAAGTGTCTGCAGAAATTCAAAATCTCCCTTTTCCTGTAGTCACTTTTTTCACACCTGTGCCATCGAGCCTGTGACATAGCGCTGTGATATTCAGTGGGCCTCACACAATCCAAGTGTCCAGTGTCCACAAGTGTCTGCAGAAATTCAAAATCTCCCTTATCCTGTAGTCACTTTTTTCACACCTGTGCCATCGAGCCTGTGACATAGCGCTGTGATATTCAGTGGGCCTCACACAATCCAAGTGTCCAGTGTCCACAAGTGTCTGCAGAAATTCAAAATCTCCCTTATCCTGTAGTCACTTTTTTCACACCTGTGCCATCGAGCCTGTGACATAGCGCTGTGATATTCTGTGGGCCTCACACAATCCAAAGGTGTCCAGTGTCCACAAGTGTCTGCAGAAATTCAAAATATCCCTTATCCTGTAGTCACTTTTTTCACACCTGTGCCATCGAGCCTGTGACATAGCGCTGTGATATTCAGTGGGCCTCACACAATCCAAAAGTGTCCAGTGTCCACAAGTGTCTGCAGAAATTCAAAATCTCCCTTATCCTGTAGTCACTTTTTTCACACCTGTGCCATCGAGCCTGTGACATAGCGCTCTGATGTTCAGTGGGCCTCACACAATCCAAGTGTCCAGTGTCCACAAGTGTCTGCAGAAATTCAAAATCTCCTTTATCCTGTAGTCACTTATTTCACACCTGTGCCATCGAGCCTGTGACATAGCGCTCTGATATTCAGTGGGCCTCACACAATCCAAGTGTCCACAAGTGTCTGCAGAAATTCAAAATCTCCCTTATCCTGTAGTCACTTTTTTCACACCTGTGCCATCGAGCCTGTGACATAGCGCTGTGATATTCAGTGGGCCTCACACAATCCAAAAGTGTCCAGTGTCCACAAGTGTCTGCAGAAATTCAAAATCTCCCTTATCCTCTAGTCACTTTTTTCACACCTGTGCCATCGAGCCTGTGATATAGCGCTCTGATATTCAGTGGGCCTCACACAATCCAAGTGTCCAGTGTCCACAAGTGTCTGCAGAAATTCAAAATCTCCCTTATCCTGTAGTCACTTTTTTCACACCTGTGCCATCGAGCCTGTGACATAGCGCTGTGATATTCAGTGGGCCTCACACAATCCAAGTGTCCAGTGTCCACAAGTGTCTGCAGAGATTCAAAATCTCCCTTATCCTGTAGTCACTTTTTTCACACCTGTGCCATCGAGCCTGTGACATAGCGCTGTGATATTCAGTGGGCCTCACACAATCCAAGTGTAGAGTGTCCACAAGTGTCTGCAGAAATTCAAAATCTCCCTTATCCTGTAGTCACTTTTTTCACACCTGTGCCATCGAGCCTGTGACATAGCGCTGTGATATTCAGTGGGCCTCACACAATCCAAAAGTGTCCAGTGTCCACAAGTGTCTGCAGAAATTCAAAATCTCCCTTATCCTGTAGTCACTTTTTTCTCACCTGTGCCATCGAGCCTGTGACATAGCGCTGTGATATTCAGTAAGCCTCACACAATCCAAAAGTGTCCAGTGTCCACAAGTGTCTGCAGAAATTCAAAATCTCCCTTATCCTGTAGTCACTTTTTTCACACCTGTGCCATCGAGCCTGTGACATAGCGCTGTGATATTCAGTGGGCCTTACACAATCCAAGTGTCCAGTGTCCACAAGTGTCTGCAGAAATTCAAAATCTCCCTTATCCTGTAGTCACTTTTTTCACACTTGTGCCATCGAGCCTGTGACATAGCGCTGTGATATTCAGTGGGCCTCACACAATCCAAGTGTCCAGTGTCCACAAGTGTCTGCAGAAATTCAAAATCTCCCTTATCCTGTAGTCACTTTTTTCACACCTGTGCCATCGAGCCTGTGACATAGCGCTCTGATATTCAATGGGCATCACACAATCCAAGTGTCCAGTGTCCACAAGTGTCTGCAGAAATTCAAAATCTCCCTTATCCTGAAGTCACTTTTTTCACACCTGTGCCATCGAGCCTGTGACATAGCGCTGTGATATTCAGTGGGCCTCACACAATCCAAAGGTGTCCAGTTTCCACAAGTGTCTGCAGAAATTCAAAATATCCCTTATCCTGTAGTCACTTTTTTCACACCTGTGCCATCGAGCCTGTGACATAGCGCTCTGATGTTCAGTGGGCCTCACACAATCCAAGTGTCCAGTGTCCACAAGTGTCTGCAGAAATTCAAAATCTCCCTTATCCTGAAGTCACTTTTTTCACACCTGTGCCATCGAGCCTGTGACATAGCGCTGTGTTATTCAGTGGGCCTCACACAATCCAAGTGTCCATTGTCCACAAGTGTCTGCAGAAATTCAAAATCTCCCTTATCCTGTAGTCACTTTTTTCACACCTGTGCCATCGTGCCTGTGACATAGCGCTGAGATATTCAGTGGGCCTCACACAATCCAAAAGTGTCCAGTGTCCACAAGTGTCTGCAGAAATTGAAAATCTCCCTTATCCTGTAGTCACTTTTTTCACACCTGTGCCATCGAGCCTGTGACATAGCGCTGTGATATTCAGTGGGCCTCACACAATCCAAGTGTAGAGTGTCCACAAGTGTCTGCAGAAATTCAAAATCTCCCTTATCCTGTAGTCACTTTTTTCACACCTGTGCCATCGAGCCTGTGACATAGCGCTGTGATATTCAGTGGGCCTCACACAATCCAAAAGTGTCCAGTGTCCACAAGTGTCTGCAGAAATTCAAAATCTCCCTTATCCTGTAGTCACTTTTTTCACACCTGTGCCATCGAGCCTGTGACATAGCGCTGTGATATTCAGTAAGCCTCACACAATCCAAAAGTGTCCAGTGTCCACAAGTGTCTGCAGAAATTCAAAATCTCCCTTATCATGTAGTCACTTTTTTCACACCGGTGCCATCGAGCCTGTGACATAGCGCTGTGATATTCAGTGGGCCTTACACAATCCAAGTGTCCAGTGTCCACAAGTGTCTGCAGAAATTCAAAATCTCCCTTATCCTGTAGTCACTTTTTTCACACCTGTGCCATCGAGCCTGTGACATAGCGCTGTGATATTCAGTGGGCCTCTCACAATCCAAAAGTGTCCATTGTCCACAAGTGTCTGCAGAAATTCAAAATCTCCCTTATCCTGTAGTCACTTTTTTCACACCTGTGCCATTGAGCCTGTGACATAGCGCTGTGATATTTAGTGGGCCTCATACAATCCAAAAGTGTCCAGTGTCCACAAGTGTCTGCAGAAATGCAAAATCTCCCTTATCCTGTAGTCACTTTTTTCACAACTGTGCCATCGAGCCTGTGACATAGCACTGTGATATTCAGTGGCCCTCACACAATCCAAGTGTCCAGTGTCCACAAGTGTCTGCAGAAATTCAAAATCTCCCTTATCCTGTAGTCACTTTTTTCACACCTGTGCCATCGAGCCTGTGACATAGCGCTCTGATATTCAGTGGGCCTCACACAATCCAAAAGTGTCCAGTGTCCACAAGTGTCTGCAGAAATTCAAAATCTCCCTTATCCTGTAGTCACTTTTTTCTCACCTGTGCCATCAAGCCTGTAACATAGCGCTGTGATATTCAGTGGGCCTCACACAATCCAAATGTCCAGTGTCCACAAGTGTCTGCAGAAATTCAAAATGTCCCTTATCCTGTAGTCACTTTTTTCACACCTGTGCCATCGAGCCTGTGACATAGCGCTGTGATATTCAGTGGGCCTCACACAATCCAAGTGTCCAGTGTCCACAAGTGTCTGCAGAAATTCAAAATCTCCCTTATCCTGTAGTCACTTTTTTCACACCTGTGCCATCGAGCCTGTGACATAGCGCTGTGATATTCATTGGGCCTCACACAATCCAAAAGTGTTCAGTGTCCACAAGTGTCTGCAGAAATTCAAAATCTCCCTTATCCTGTAGTCACTTTTTTCACACCTGTGCCATCGAGCCTGTGACATAGCGCTGAGATATTCAGTGGGCCTCACACAATCCAAGTGTCCAGTGTCCACAAGTGTCTGCAGAAATTCAAAATCTCCCTTATCCTGTAGTCACTTTTTTCACACCTGTGCCATCGAGCCTGTGACATAGCGCTGTGATATTCAGTGGGCCTCACACAATCCAAAAGTGTCCAGTGTCCACAAGTGTCTGCAGAAATTCAAAATCTCCCTTATCCTGTAGTCACTTTTTTCACACCTGTGCCATCGAGCCTGTGACATAGCGCTCTGATATTCAGTGGGCCTCACACAATCCAAGTGTCCAGTGTCCACAAGTGTCTGCAGAAATTCAAAATCTCCCTTATCCTGTAGTTACTTTTTTCACACCTGTGCCATCGAGCCTGTGACATAGTGCTGTGACATTCAGTGGGCCTCACACAATCCAAGTGTCCAGTGTCCACAAGTGTCTGCAGAAATTCAAAATCTCCCTTATCCTGTAGTCACTTTTTTCACACCTGTGCCATCGAGCCTGTGACATAGCGCTGTGATATTCAGTGGGCCTCACACAATCCAAAAGTGTCCAGTGTCCACAAATGTCTGCAGAAATTCAAAATCTCCCTTATCCTGTAGTCACTTTTTTCACACTTGTGTTATCGAGCCTGTGACATAGCGCTGTGATATTCAGTGGGCCTCACACAATCCAAGTGTCCAGTGTCCACAAGTGTCTGCAGAAATTCAAAATCTCCCTTATCCTGTAGTCACTTTTTTCACACCTGTGCCATCGAGCCTGTGACATAGCGCTCTGATATTCAATGGGCCTCACACAATCCAAGTGTCCAGTGTCCACAAGTGTCTGCAGAAATTCAAAATCTCCCTTATCCTGAAGTCACTTTTTTCACACCTGTGCCATCGAGCCTGTGACATAGCGCTATGTTATTCAGTGGGCCTCACACAATCCAAGTGTCCATTGTCCACAAGTGTCTGCAGAAATTCAAAATCTCCCTTATCCTGTAGTCACTTTTTTCACACCTGTGCCATCGTGCCTGTGACATAGCGCTGTGATATTCAGTGGGCCTCACACAATCCAAAAGTGTCCAGTGTCCACAAGTGTCTGCAGAAATTGAAAATCTCCCTTATCCTGTAGTCACTTTTTTCACACCTGTGCCATCGAGCCTGTGACATAGCGCTGTGATATTCAGTGGGCCTCACACAATCCAAGTGTAGAGTGTCCACAAGTGTCTGCAGAAATTCAAAATCTCCCTTATCCTGTAGTCACTTTTTTCACACCTGTGCCATCGAGCCTGTGACATAGCGCTGTGATATTCAGTGGGCCTCACACAATCCAAAAGTGTCCAGTGTCCACAAGTGTCTGCAGAAATTCAAAATCTCCCTTATCCTGTAGTCACTTTTTTCTCACCTGTGCCATCGAGCCTGTGACATAGCGCTGTGATATTCAGTAAGCCTCACACAATCCAAAAGTGTCCAGTGTCCACAAGTGTCTGCAGAAATTCAAAATCTCCCTTATCCTGTAGTCACTTTTTTCACACCTGTGCCATCGAGCCAGTGACATAGCGCTGTGATATTCAATGGTCCTCACACAATCCAAGTGTCCAGTGTCCACAAGTGTCTGCAGAAATTCAAAATCTCCCTTATCATGTAGTCACTTTTTTCACACCGGTGCCATCGAGCCTGTGACATAGCGCTGTGATATTCAGTGGGCCTTACACAATCCAAGTGTCCAGTGTCCACAAGTGTCTGCAGAAATTCAAAATCTCCCTTATCCTGTAGTCACTTTTTTCACACTTGTGCCATCGAGCCTGTGACATAGCGCTGTGATATTCAGTGGGCCTCACACAATCCAAGTGTCCAGTGTCCACAAGTGTCTGCAGAAATTCAAAATCTCCCTTATCCTGTAGTCACTTTTTTCACACCTGTGTCATCGAGCCTGTGACATAGCGCTCTGATATTCAATGGGCCTCACACAATCCAAGTGTCCAGTGTCCACAAGTGTCTGCAGAAATTCAAAATCTCCCTTATCCTGAAGTCACTTTTTTCACACCTGTGCCATCGAGCCTGTGACATAGCGCTGTGATATTCAGTGGGCCTCACACAATCCAAAGGTGTCCAGTTTCCACAAGTGTCTGCAGAAATTCAAAATATCCCTTATCCTGTAGTCACTTTTTTCACACCTGTGCCATCGAGCCTGTGACATAGCGCTCTGATGTTCAGTGGGCCTCACACAATCCAAGTGTCCAGTGTCCACAAGTGTCTGCAGAAATTCAAAATCTCCCTTATCCTGAAGTCACTTTTTTCACACCTGTGCCATCGAGCCTGTGACATAGCGCTGTGTTATTCAGTGGGCCTCACACAATCCAAGTGTCCATTGTCCACAAGTGTCTGCAGAAATTCAAAATCTCCCTTATCCTGTAGTCACTTTTTTCACACCTGTGACATCGTGCCTGTGACATAGCGATGTGATATTCAGTGGGCCTCACACAATCCAAAAGTGTCCAGTGTCCACAAGTGTCTGCAGAAATTGAAAATCTCCCTTATCCTGTAGTCACTTTTTTCACACCTGTGCCATCGAGCCTGTGACATAGTGCTGTGATATTCAGTGGGCCTCACACAATCCAAGTGTAGAGTGTCCACAAGTGTCTGCAGAAATTCAAAATCTCCCTTATCCTGTAGTCACTTTTTTCTCACCTGTGCCATCGAGCCTGTGACATAGCGCTGTGATATTCAGTAAGCCTCACACAATCCAAAAGTGTCCAGTGTCCACAAGTGTCTGCAGAAATGCAAAATCTCCCTTATCCTGTGGTCACTTTTTTCACACCTGTGCCATCGAGCCTGTGACATAGCGCTGTGATATTCAATGGGCCTCACACAATCCAAGTGTCCAGTGTCCACAAGTGTCTGCAGAAATTCAAAATCTCCCTTATCATGTAGTCACATTTTTCACACCGGTGCCATCGAGCCTGTGACATAGCGCTGTGATATTCAGTGGGCCTTACACAATCCAAGTGTCCAGTGTCCACAAGTGTCTGCAGAAATTCAAAATCTCCCTTATCCTGTAGTCACTTTTTTCACACCTGTGCCATCGAGCCTGTGACATAGCGCTGTGATATTCAGTGGGCCTCTCACAATCCAAAAGTGTCCATTGTCCACAAGTGTCTGCAGAAATTCAAAATCTCCCTTATCCTGTAGTCACTTTTTTCACACCTGTGCCATTGAGCCTGTGACATAGCGCTGTGATATTCAGTGGGCCTCATACAATCCAAAAGTGTCCAGTGTCCACAAGTGTCTGCAGAAATTCAAAATCTCCCTTATCCTGTAGTCACTTTTTTCACAACTGTGCCATCGAGCCTGTGACATAGCACTGTGATATTCAGTGGGCCTCACACAATCCAAGTGTCCAGTGTCCACAAGTGTCTGCAGAAATTCAAAATCTCCCTTATCCTGTTGTCACTTTTTTCACACCTGTGCCATCGAGCCTGTGACATAGCGCTGTGATATTCAGTGGGCCTCACACAATCCAAGTGTCCAGTGTCCACAAGTGTCTGCAGAAATTCAAAATCTCCCTTATCCTGTAGTCACTTTTTTCACACCTGTGCCATCGAGCCTGTGACATAGTGCTGTGATATTCAGTGGGCCTCACACAATCCAAAAGTGTCCAGTGTCCACAAGTGTCTGCAGAAATTCAAAATCTCCCTTATCCTGTAGTCACTTTTTTCACACCTGTGCCATCGAGCCTGTGACATAGCGCTCTGATATTCAGTGGGCCTCACACAATACAAGTGTCCAGTGTCCACAAGTGTCTGCAGAAATTCAAAATCTCCCTTATCCTGTAGTCACTTTTTTCACACCTGTGCCATCGAGCCTGTGACATAGCGCTGTGATATTCAGTGGGCCTCACACAATCCAAGTGTCCAGTGTCCACAAGTGTCTGCAGAAATTCAAAATCTCCCTTATCCTGTAGTCACTTTTTTCACACCTGTGCCATCGAGCCTGTGACATAGCGCTGTGATATTCAGTGGGCCTCACACAATCCAAGTGTCCAGTGTCCACAAGTGTCTGCAGAAATTCAAAATCTCCCTTATCCTGTAGTCACTTTTTTCACACCTGTGCCATCGAGCCTGTCACATAGCGCTGTGATATTCAGTGGGCCTCACACAATCCAAAAGTGTCCACTGTCCACAAGTGTCTGCAGAAATTCAAAATCTCCCTTATCCTGTAGTCACTTTTTTCATACCTGTGCCATCGAGCCTGTGACATAGCGCTCTGATATTCAGTGGGCCTCACACAATCCAAGTGTCCAGTGTCCACAAGTGTCTGCAGAAATTCAAAATCTCCCTTATCCTGTAGTCACTTTTTTCACACCTGTGCCATCGAGCCTGTGACATAGCGCTCTGATATTCAGTGGGCCTCACACAATCCAAAGGTGTCCAGTGTCCACAAGCGTCTGCACAAATTCAAAATATCCCTTATCCTGTAGTCACTTTTTTCACACCTGTGCCATCGTGCCTGTGACATAGCGCTCTGATGTTCAGTGGGCCTCACACAATCCAAGTGTCCAGTGTCCACAAGTGTCTGCAGAAATTCAAAATCTCCCTTATCCTGTAGTCACTTTTTCACACCTGTGACATTGTGCCTGTGACATAGCGCTGTGATATTCAGTGGGCCTCACACAATCCAAAAGTGTCCAGTGTCCACAATTGTCTGCAGAAATTCAAAATCTCCCTTATCCTGTAGTCACTTTTTTCACACCTGTGCCATCGAGCCTGTGACATAGCGCTGTGATATTCAGTGGGCCTCACACAATCCAAGTGTCCAGTGTCCACAAGTGTCTGCAGAAATTCAAAATCTCCCTTATCCTGTAGTCACTTTTTTCACACCTGTGCCATCGAGCCTGTGACATAGCGCTCTGATATTCAGTGGGCCTCACACAATCCAAGTGTCCAGTGTCCACAAGTGTCTGCAGAAATTCAAAATCTCCCTTATCCTGTAGTTACTTTTTTCACACCTGTGCCATCGAGCCTGTGACATAGCGCTGTGATATTCAGTGGGCCTCACACAATCCAAGTGTCCAGTGTCCACAAGTGTCTGCAGAAATTCAAAATCTCCCTTATCCTGTAGTCACTTTTTTCACACCTGTGCCATCGAGCCTGTGACATAGCGCTGTGATATTCAGTGGGCCTCACACAATCCAAAAGTGTCCAGTGTCCACAAGTGTCTGCAGAAATTCAAAATCTCGCTTATCCTGTAGTCACTTTTTTCACACCTGTGCCGTCGAGCCTGTGACATAGCGCTGTGATATTCAGTGGGCCTCACACAATCCAAGTGTCCAGTGTCCACAAGTGTCTGCAGAAATTCAAAATCTCCCTTATCCTGTAGTCACTTTTTTCACACCTGTGCCATCGAGCCTGTGACATAGCGCTCTGATATTCAGTGGGCCTCACACAATCCATGTGTCCAGTGTCCACAAGTGTCTGCAGAAATTCAAAATCTCCCTTATCCTGTAGTCACTTTTTTCACACCTGTGCCATCGAGCCTGTGACATAGCGCTGTGATATTCAGTGGGCCTCACACAATCCAAAGGTGTACAGTGTCCACAAGTGTCTGCAGAAATTCAAAATCTCCCTTATCCTGTAGTCACTTTTTTCACACCTGTGCCATCGAGCCTGTGACCTAGCGCTCTGATGTTCAGTGGGCCTCACACAATCCAAGTGTCCAGTGTCCACAAGTGTCTGCAGAAATTCAAAATCTCCCTTATCCTGTAGTCACTTTTTTCACACCTGTGCCATCGAGCCTGTGACATAGCGCTGTGATATTCAGTGGGCCTCACACAATCCAAAAGTGTCCAGTGTCCACAAGTGTCTGCAGAAATTCAAAATCTCCCTTATCCTGTAGTCACTTTTTTAACACCTGTGCCATCGAGCCTGTGACATAGCGCTCTGATATTCAGTGGGCCTCACACAATCCAAGTGTCCAGTGTCCACAAGTGTCTGCAGAAATTCAAAATCTCCCTTATCCTGTAGTCACTTTTTTCACACCTGTGCCATCGAGCCTGTGACATAGCGCTGTGATATTCAGTGGGCCTCACACAATCCAAAAGTGTCCAGTGTCCACAAGTGTCTGCAGAAATTGAAAATCTCCCTTATCCTGTAGTCACTTTTTTCACACCTGTGCCATCGAGCCTGTGACATAGCGCTCTGATATTCAGTGGGCCTCACACAATCCAAAAGTGTGCAGTGTCCACAAGTGTCTGCAGAAATTCAAAATCTCCCTTATCCTGTAGTCACTTTTTTCACACCTGTGCCATCGAGCCTGTGACATAGCGCTCTGATATTCAGTGGGCCTCACACAATCCAAATGTCCAGTGCCCACAAGTGTCTGCAGAAATTCAAAATCTCCCTTATCCTGTAGTCACTTTTTTCACACCTGTGCCATCGAGCCTGTGACATAGCGCTCTGATATTCAGTGGGCCTCACACAATCCAAGTGTCCAGTGTCCACAAGTGTCTGCAGAAATTCAAAATCTCCCTTATCCTGTAGTCACTTTTTTCACACCTGTGCCATCGAGCCTGTGACATAGCGCTGTGATATTCAGTGGGCCTCACACAATCCAAAAGTGTCCAGTGTCCACAAGTGTCTGCAGAAATTCAAAATCTCCCTTATTCTGAAGTCACTTTTTTCACACCTGTGCCATCGAGCCTGTGACATAGCGCTCTGATATTCAGTGGGCCTCACACAATCCAAGTGTCCAGTGTCCACAAGTGTCTGCAGAAATTCAAAATCTCCCTTATCCTGTAGTCACTTTTTTCACACCTGTGCCATCTAGCCTGTGACATAGCGCTCTGATATTCAGTGGGCCTCACACAATCCAAGTGTCCAGTGTCCACAAGTGTCTGCAGAAATTCATAATCTCCCTTATCCTGTAGTCACTTTTTTCACACCTGTGCCATCGAGCCTGTGACATAGCGCTGTGATATTCAGTGGGCCTCACACAATCCAAAGGTGTCCAGTGATCACAAGTGTCTGCAGAAATTCAAAATATCCCTTATCCTGTAGTCACTTTTTTCACACCTGTGCCATCGAGCCTGTGACATAGCGCTCTTATGTTCAGTGGGCCTCACACAATCCAAGTGTCCAGTGTCCACAAGTGTCTGCAGAAATTCAAAATCTCCCTTATCCTGTAGTCACTTTTTTCACACCTGTGCCATCGAGCCTGTGACATAGCGCTGTGATATTCAGTGGGCCTCACACAATCCAAAAGTGTCCAGTGTCCACAAGTGTCTGCAGAAATTCAAAATCTCCCTTATCCTGTAGTCACTTTTTTCACACCTGTGCCATCGAGCCTGTGACATAGCGCTGTGATATTCAGTGGGCCTCACACAATCCAAAAGTGTCCAGTGTCCACAAGTGTCTGCAGAAATTCAAAATCTCCCTTATCCTGTAGTCACTTTTTTCACACCTGTGCCATCGAGCCTGTGACATAGCGCTGTGATATTCAGTGGGCCTCACACAATCCAAAAGTGTGCAGTGTCCACAAGTGTCTGCAGAAATTCAAAATCTCCCTTATCCTGTAGTCACTTTTTTCACACCTGTGCCATCGAGCCTTTGACATAGCGCTCTGATATTCAGTGGGCCTCACACAATCCAAGTGTCCAGTGTCCACAAGTGTCTGCAGAAATTCAAAATCTCCCTTATCCTGTAGTCACTTTTTTCACACCTGTGCCATCGAGCCTGTGACATAGCGCTCTGATATTCAGTGGGCCTCACACAATCCAAGTGTCCAGTGTCCACAAGTGTCTGCAGAAATTCAAAATCTCCCTTATCCTGTAGTCACTTTTTTCACACCTGTGCCATCGAGCCTGTGACATAGCGCTGTGATATTCAGTGGGCCTCACACAATCCAAAGGTGTCCAGTGTCCACAAGTGTCTGCAGAAATTCAAAATATCCCTTATCCTGTAGTCACTTTTTTCACACCTGTGCCATCGAGCCTGTGACATAGCTCTCTGATATTCAGTGGGCCTCACACAATCCAAAAGTGTCCAGTGTCCATAAGTGTCTGCAGAAATTCAAAATCTCCCTTATCCTGTAGTCACTTTTTTCACACCTGTGCCATCGAGCCTGTGACATAGTGCTGTGATATTCAGTGGGCCTCACACAATCCAAAAGTGTCCAGTGTCCACAAGTGTCTGCAGAAATTCAAAATCTCCCTTATCCTGTAGTCACTTTTTTCACACCTGTGCCATCGAGCCTGTGACATAGCGCTGTGATATTCAGTGGGCCTCACACAATCCAAGTGTCCAGTGTCCACAAGTGTCTGCAGAAATTCAAAATCTCCCTTATCCTGTAGTCACTTTTTTCACACCTGTGCCATCGAGCCTGTGACATAGCGCTGTGATATTCAATGGGCCTCACACAATCCAAAAGTGTCCAGTGTCCACAAGTGTCTGCAGAAATTCAAAATCTCCCTTATCCTGTAGTCACTTTTTTCGCACCTGTGCCATCGAGCCTGTGACATAGCGCTGTGATATTCAGAGGGCCTCACACAATCCAAAAGTGTCCAGTGTCCACAAGTGTCTGCAGAAATTCAAAATCTCCCTTATCCTGTAGTCACTTTTTTAACACCTGTGCCATCGAGCCTGTGACATAGCGCTCTGATATTCAGTGGGCCTCACACAATCCAAGTGTCCAGTGTCCACAAGTGTCTGCAGAAATTCAAAATCTCCCTTATCCTGTAGTCACTTTTTTCACACCTGTGCCATCGAGCCTGTGACATAGCGCTGTGATATTCAGTGGGCCTCACACAATCCAAAAGTGTCCAGTGTCCACAAGTGTCTGCAGAAATTCAAAATCTCCCTTATCCTGTAGTCACTTTTTTCACACCTGTGCCATCGAGCCTGTGACATAGCGCTCTGATATTCAGTGGGCCTCACACAATCCAAGTGTCCAGTGTCCACAAGTGTCTGCAGAAATTCAAAATCTCCCTTATCCTGTAGTCACTTTTTTCACACCTGTGCCATCGAGCCTGTGACATAGCGCTGTGATATTCAGTGGGCCTCACACAATCCAAAAGTGTGCAGTGTCCACAAGTGTCTGCAGAAATTCAAAATCTCCCTTATCCTGTAGTCACTTTTTTCACACCTGTGCCATCGAGCCTGTGACATAGCGCTCTGATATTCAGTGGGCCTCACACAATCCAAGTGTCCAGTGCCCACAAGTGTCTGCAGAAATTCAAAATCTCCCTTATCCTGTAGTCACATTTTTCACACCTGTGCCATCGAGCCTGTGACATAGCGCTCTGATATTCAGTGGGCCTCACACAATCCAAGTGTCCAGTGTCCACAAGTGTCTGCAGAAATTCAAAATCTCCCTTATCCTGTAGTCACTTTTTTCACACCTGTGCCATCGAGCCTGTGACATAGCGCTGTGATATTCAGTGGGCCTCACACAATCCAAAAGTGTCCAGTGTCCACAAGTGTCTGCAGAAATTCAAAATCTCCCTTATCCTGAAGTCACTTTTTTCACACCTGTGCCATCGAGCCTGTGACATAGCGCTCTGATATTCAGTGGGCCTCACACAATCCAAGTGTCCAGTGTCCACAAGTGTCTGCAGAAATTCAAAATCTCCCTTATCCTGTAGTCACTTTTTTCACACCTGTGCCATCTAGCCTGTGACATAGCGCTCTGATATTCAGTGGGCCTCACACAATCCAAGTGTCCAGTGTCCACAAGTGTCTGCAGAAATTCATAATCTCCCTTATCCTGTAGTCACTTTTTTCACACCTGTGCCATCGAGCCTGTGACATAGCGCTGTGATATTCAGTGGGCCTCACACAATCCAAAGGTGTCCAGTGTCCACAAGTGTCTGCAGAAATTCAAAATATCCCTTATCCTGTAGTCACTTTTTTCACACCTGTGCCATCGAGCCTGTGACATAGCGCTCTTATGTTCAGTGGGCCTCACACAATCCAAGTGTCCAGTGTCCACAAGTGTCTGCAGAAATTCAAAATCTCCCTTATCCTGTAGTCACTTTTTTCACACCTGTGCCATCGAGCCTGTGACATAGCGCTGTGATATTCAGTGGGCCTCACACAATCCAAAAGTGTCCAGTGTCCACAAGTGTCTGCAGAAATTCAAAATCTCCCTTATCCTGTAGTCACTTTTTTCACACCTGTGCCATCGAGCCTGTGACATAGCGCTGTGATATTCAGTGGGCCTCACACAATCCAAAAGTGTCCAGTGTCCACAAGTGTCTGCAGAAATTCAAAATCTCCCTTATCCTGTAGTCACTTTTTTCACACCTGTGCCATCGAGCCTGTGACATAGCGCTGTGATATTCAGTGGGCCTCACACAATCCAAAAGTGTGCAGTGTCCACAAGTGTCTGCAGAAATTCAAAATCTCCCTTATCCTGTAGTCACTTTTTTCACACCTGTGCCATCGAGCCTGTGACATAGCGCTCTGATATTCAGTGGGCCTCACACAATCCAAGTGTCCAGTGTCCACAAGTGTCTGCAGAAATTCAAAATCTCTCTTATCCTGTAGTCACTTTTTTCACACCTGTGCCATCGAGCCTGTGACATAGCGCTCTGATATTCAGTGGGCCTCACACAATCCAAGTGTCCAGTGTCCACAAGTGTCTGCAGAAATTCAAAATCTCCCTTATCCTGTAGTCACTTTTTTCACACCTGTGCCATCGAGCCTGTGACATAGCGCTGTGATATTCAGTGGGCCTCACACAATCCAAAGGTGTCCAGTGTCCACAAGTGTCTGCAGAAATTCAAAATATCCCTTATCCTGTAGTCACTTTTTTCACACCTGTGCCATCGAGCCTGTGACATAGCGCTCTGATATTCAGTGGGCCTCACACAATCCAAAAGTGTCCAGTGTCCATAAGTGTCTGCAGAAATTCAAAATCTCCCTTATCCTGTAGTCACTTTTTTCACACCTGTGCCATCGAGCCTGTGACATAGTGCTGTGATATTCAGTGGGCCTCACACAATCCAAAAGTGTCCAGTGTCCACAAGTGTCTGCAGAAATTCAAAATCTCCCTTATCCTGTAGTCACTTTTTTCACACCTGTGCCATCGAGCCTGTGACATAGCGCTGTGATATTCAGTGGGCCTCACACAATCCAAGTGTCCAGTGTCCACAAGTGTCTGCAGAAATTCAAAATCTCCCTTATCCTGTAGTCACTTTTTTCACACCTGTGCCATCGAGCCTGTGACATAGCGCTGTGATATTCAGTGGGCCTCACACAATCCAAAAGTGTGCAGTGTCCACAAGTGTCTGCAGAAATTCAAAATCTCCCTTATCCTGTAGTCACTTTTTTCACACCTGTGCCATCGAGCCTGTGACATAGCGCTGTGATATTCAGTGGGCCTCACACAATCCAAAAGTGTGCAGTGTCCACAAGTGTCTGCAGAAATTCAAAATCTCCCTTATCCTGTAGTCACTTTTTTCACACCTGTGCCATCGAGCCTTTGACATAGCGCTCTGATATTCAGTGGGCCTCACACAATCCAAGTGTCCAGTGTCCACAAGTGTCTGCAGAAATTCAAAATCTCCCTTATCCTGTAGTCACTTTTTTCACACCTGTGCCATCGAGCCTGTGACATAGCGCTCTGATATTCAGTGGGCCTCACACAATCCAAGTGTCCAGTGTCCACAAGTGTCTGCAGAAATTCAAAATCTCCCTTATCCTGTAGTCACTTTTTTCACACCTGTGCCATCGAGCCTGTGACATAGCGCTGTGATATTCAGTGGGCCTCACACAATCCAAAGGTGTCCAGTGTCCACAAGTGTCTGCAGAAATTCAAAATATCCCTTATCCTGTAGTCACTTTTTTCACACCTGTGCCATCGAGCCTGTGACATAGCTCTCTGATATTCAGTGGGCCTCACACAATCCAAAAGTGTCCAGTGTCCATAAGTGTCTGCAGAAATTCAAAATCTCCCTTATCCTGTAGTCACTTTTTTCACACCTGTGCCATCGAGCCTGTGACATAGTGCTGTGATATTCAGTGGGCCTCACACAATCCAAAAGTGTCCAGTGTCCACAAGTGTCTGCAGAAATTCAAAATCTCCCTTATCCTGTAGTCACTTTTTTCACACCTGTGCCATCGAGCCTGTGACATAGCGCTGTGATATTCAGTGGGCCTCACACAATCCAAGTGTCCAGTGTCCACAAGTGTCTGCAGAAATTCAAAATCTCCCTTATCCTGTAGTCACTTTTTTCACACCTGTGCCATCGAGCCTGTGACATAGCGCTGTGATATTCAATGGGCCTCACACAATCCAAAAGTGTCCAGTGTCCACAAGTGTCTGCAGAAATTCAAAATCTCCCTTATCCTGTAGTCACTTTTTTCGCACCTGTGCCATCGAGCCTGTGACATAGCGCTGTGATATTCAGAGGGCCTCACACAATCCAAAAGTGTCCAGTGTCCACAAGTGTCTGCAGAAATTCAAAATCTCCCTTATCCTGTAGTCACTTTTTTAACACCTGTGCCATCGAGCCTGTGACATAGCGCTCTGATATTCAGTGGGCCTCACACAATCCAAGTGTCCAGTGTCCACAAGTGTCTGCAGAAATTCAAAATCTCCCTTATCCTGTAGTCACTTTTTTCACACCTGTGCCATCGAGCCTGTGACATAGCGCTGTGATATTCAGTGGGCCTCACACAATCCAAAAGTGTCCAGTGTCCACAAGTGTCTGCAGAAATTCAAAATCTCCCTTATCCTGTAGTCACTTTTTTCACACCTGTGCCATCGAGCCTGTGACATAGCGCTCTGATATTCAGTGGGCCTCACACAATCCAAGTGTCCAGTGTCCACAAGTGTCTGCAGAAATTCAAAATCTCCCTTATCCTGTAGTCACTTTTTTCACACCTGTGCCATCGAGCCTGTGACATAGCGCTGTGATATTCAGTGGGCCTCACACAATCCAAAAGTGTGCAGTGTCCACAAGTGTCTGCAGAAATTCAAAATCTCCCTTATCCTGTAGTCACTTTTTTCACACCTGTGCCATCGAGCCTGTGACATAGCGCTCTGATATTCAGTGGGCCTCACACAATCCAAGTGTCCAGTGCCCACAAGTGTCTGCAGAAATTCAAAATCTCCCTTATCCTGTAGTCACATTTTTCACACCTGTGCCATCGAGCCTGTGACATAGCGCTCTGATATTCAGTGGGCCTCACACAATCCAAGTGTCCAGTGTCCACAAGTGTCTGCAGAAATTCAAAATCTCCCTTATCCTGTAGTCACTTTTTTCACACCTGTGCCATCGAGCCTGTGACATAGCGCTGTGATATTCAGTGGGCCTCACACAATCCAAAAGTGTCCAGTGTCCACAAGTGTCTGCAGAAATTCAAAATCTCCCTTATCCTGAAGTCACTTTTTTCACACCTGTGCCATCGAGCCTGTGACATAGCGCTCTGATATTCAGTGGGCCTCACACAATCCAAGTGTCCAGTGTCCACAAGTGTCTGCAGAAATTCAAAATCTCCCTTATCCTGTAGTCACTTTTTTCACACCTGTGCCATCTAGCCTGTGACATAGCGCTCTGATATTCAGTGGGCCTCACACAATCCAAGTGTCCAGTGTCCACAAGTGTCTGCAGAAATTCATAATCTCCCTTATCCTGTAGTCACTTTTTTCACACCTGTGCCATCGAGCCTGTGACATAGCGCTGTGATATTCAGTGGGCCTCACACAATCCAAAGGTGTCCAGTGTCCACAAGTGTCTGCAGAAATTCAAAATATCCCTTATCCTGTAGTCACTTTTTTCACACCTGTGCCATCGAGCCTGTGACATAGCGCTCTTATGTTCAGTGGGCCTCACACAATCCAAGTGTCCAGTGTCCACAAGTGTCTGCAGAAATTCAAAATCTCCCTTATCCTGTAGTCACTTTTTTCACACCTGTGCCATCGAGCCTGTGACATAGCGCTGTGATATTCAGTGGGCCTCACACAATCCAAAAGTGTCCAGTGTCCACAAGTGTCTGCAGAAATTCAAAATCTCCCTTATCCTGTAGTCACTTTTTTCACACCTGTGCCATCGAGCCTGTGACATAGCGCTGTGATATTCAGTGGGCCTCACACAATCCAAAAGTGTCCAGTGTCCACAAGTGTCTGCAGAAATTCAAAATCTCCCTTATCCTGTAGTCACTTTTTTCACACCTGTGCCATCGAGCCTGTGACATAGCGCTGTGATATTCAGTGGGCCTCACACAATCCAAAAGTGTGCAGTGTCCACAAGTGTCTGCAGAAATTCAAAATCTCCCTTATCCTGTAGTCACTTTTTTCACACCTGTGCCATCGAGCCTGTGACATAGCGCTCTGATATTCAGTGGGCCTCACACAATCCAAGTGTCCAGTGTCCACAAGTGTCTGCAGAAATTCAAAATCTCTCTTATCCTGTAGTCACTTTTTTCACACCTGTGCCATCGAGCCTGTGACATAGCGCTCTGATATTCAGTGGGCCTCACACAATCCAAGTGTCCAGTGTCCACAAGTGTCTGCAGAAATTCAAAATCTCCCTTATCCTGTAGTCACTTTTTTCACACCTGTGCCATCGAGCCTGTGACATAGCGCTGTGATATTCAGTGGGCCTCACACAATCCAAAGGTGTCCAGTGTCCACAAGTGTCTGCAGAAATTCAAAATATCCCTTATCCTGTAGTCACTTTTTTCACACCTGTGCCATCGAGCCTGTGACATAGCGCTCTGATATTCAGTGGGCCTCACACAATCCAAAAGTGTCCAGTGTCCATAAGTGTCTGCAGAAATTCAAAATCTCCCTTATCCTGTAGTCACTTTTTTCACACCTGTGCCATCGAGCCTGTGACATAGTGCTGTGATATTCAGTGGGCCTCACACAATCCAAAAGTGTCCAGTGTCCACAAGTGTCTGCAGAAATTCAAAATCTCCCTTATCCTGTAGTCACTTTTTTCACACCTGTGCCATCGAGCCTGTGACATAGCGCTGTGATATTCAGTGGGCCTCACACAATCCAAGTGTCCAGTGTCCACAAGTGTCTGCAGAAATTCAAAATCTCCCTTATCCTGTAGTCACTTTTTTCACACCTGTGCCATCGAGCCTGTGACATAGCGCTGTGATATTCAGTGGGCCTCACACAATCCAAAAGTGTCCAGTGTCCACAATTGTCTGCAGAAATTCAAAATCTCCCTTATCCTGTAGTCACTTTTTTCACACCTGTGCCATCGAGCCTGTGACATAGCGCTGTGATATTCAGTGGGCCTCACACAATCCAAGTGTCCAGTGTCCACAAGTGTCTGCAGAAATTCAAAATCTCCCTTATCCTGTAGTCACTTTTTTCACACCTGTGCCATCGAGCCTGTGACATAGCGCTCTGATATTCAGTGGGCCTCACACAATCCAAGTGTCCAGTGTCCACAAGTGTCTGCAGAAATTCAAAATCTCCCTTATCCTGTAGTTACTTTTTTCACACCTGTGCCATCGAGCCTGTGACATAGCGCTGTGATATTCAGTGGGCCTCACACAATCCAAGTGTCCAGTGTCCACAAGTGTCTGCAGAAATTCAAAATCTCCCTTATCCTGTAGTCACTTTTTTCACACCTGTGCCATCGAGCCTGTGACATAGCGCTGTGATATTCAGTGGGCCTCACACAATCCAAAAGTGTCCAGTGTCCACAAGTGTCTGCAGAAATTCAAAATCTCGCTTATCCTGTAGTCACTTTTTTCACACCTGTGCCGTCGAGCCTGTGACATAGCGCTGTGATATTCAGTGGGCCTCACACAATCCAAGTGTCCAGTGTCCACAAGTGTCTGCAGAAATTCAAAATCTCCCTTATCCTGTAGTCACTTTTTTCACACCTGTGCCATCGAGCCTGTGACATAGCGCTCTGATATTCAGTGGGCCTCACACAATCCATGTGTCCAGTGTCCACAAGTGTCTGCAGAAATTCAAAATCTCCCTTATCCTGTAGTCACTTTTTTCACACCTGTGCCATCGAGCCTGTGACATAGCGCTGTGATATTCAGTGGGCCTCACACAATCCAAAGGTGTACAGTGTCCACAAGTGTCTGCAGAAATTCAAAATCTCCCTTATCCTGTAGTCACTTTTTTCACACCTGTGCCATCGAGCCTGTGACCTAGCGCTCTGATGTTCAGTGGGCCTCACACAATCCAAGTGTCCAGTGTCCACAAGTGTCTGCAGAAATTCAAAATCTCCCTTATCCTGTAGTCACTTTTTTCACACCTGTGCCATCGAGCCTGTGACATAGCGCTGTGATATTCAGTGGGCCTCACACAATCCAAAAGTGTCCAGTGTCCACAAGTGTCTGCAGAAATTCAAAATCTCCCTTATCCTGTAGTCACTTTTTTAACACCTGTGCCATCGAGCCTGTGACATAGCGCTCTGATATTCAGTGTGCCTCACACAATCCAAGTGTCCAGTGTCCACAAGTGTCTGCAGAAATTCAAAATCTCCCTTATCCTGTAGTCACTTTTTTCACACCTGTGCCATCGAGCCTGTGACATACCGCTGTGATATTCAGTGGGCCTCACACAATCCAAAAGTGTCCAGTGTCCACAAGTGTCTGCAGAAATTGAAAATCTCCCTTATCCTGTAGTCACTTTTTTCACACCTGTGCCATCGAGCCTGTGACATAGCGCTCTGATATTCAGTGGGCCTCACACAATCCAAGTGTCCAGTGTCCACAAGTGTCTGCAGAAATTCAAAATCTCCCTTATCCTGTAGTCACTTTTTTCACACCTGTGCCATCGAGCCTGTGACATAGCGCTGTGATATTCAGTGGGCCTCACACAATCCAAAAGTGTGCAGTGTCCACAAGTGTCTGCAGAAATTCAAAATCTCCCTTATCCTGTAGTCACTTTTTTCACACCTGTGCCATCGAGCCTGTGACATAGCGCTCTGATATTCAGTGGGCCTCACACAATCCAAATGTCCAGTGCCCACAAGTGTCTGCAGAAATTCAAAATCTCCCTTATCCTGTAGTCACTTTTTTCACACCTGTGCCATCGAGCCTGTGACATAGCGCTCTGATATTCAGTGGGCCTCACACAATCCAAGTGTCCAGTGTCCACAAGTGTCTGCAGAAATTCAAAATCTCCCTTATCCTGTAGTCACTTTTTTCACACCTGTGCCATCGAGCCTGTGACATAGCGCTGTGATATTCAGTGGGCCTCACACAATCCAAAAGTGTCCAGTGTCCACAAGTGTCTGCAGAAATTCAAAATCTCCCTTATCCTGAAGTCACTTTTTTCACACCTGTGCCATCGAGCCTGTGACATAGCGCTCTGATATTCAGTGGGCCTCACACAATCCAAGTGTCCAGTGTCCACAAGTGTCTGCAGAAATTCAAAATCTCCCTTATCCTGTAGTCACTTTTTTCACACCTGTGCCATCTAGCCTGTGACATAGCGCTCTGATATTCAGTGGGCCTCACACAATCCAAGTGTCCAGTGTCCACAAGTGTCTGCAGAAATTCATAATCTCCCTTATCCTGTAGTCACTTTTTTCACACCTGTGCCATCGAGCCTGTGACATAGCGCTGTGATATTCAGTGGGCCTCACACAATCCAAAGGTGTCCAGTGATCACAAGTGTCTGCAGAAATTCAAAATATCCCTTATCCTGTAGTCACTTTTTTCACACCTGTGCCATCGAGCCTGTGACATAGCGCTCTTATGTTCAGTGGGCCTCACACAATCCAAGTGTCCAGTGTCCACAAGTGTCTGCAGAAATTCAAAATCTCCCTTATCCTGTAGTCACTTTTTTCACACCTGTGCCATCGAGCCTGTGACATAGCGCTGTGATATTCAGTGGGCCTCACACAATCCAAAAGTGTCCAGTGTCCACAAGTGTCTGCAGAAATTCAAAATCTCCCTTATCCTGTAGTCACTTTTTTCACACCTGTGCCATCGAGCCTGTGACATAGCGCTGTGATATTCAGTGGGCCTCACACAATCCAAAAGTGTCCAGTGTCCACAAGTGTCTGCAGAAATTCAAAATCTCCCTTATCCTGTAGTCACTTTTTTCACACCTGTGCCATCGAGCCTGTGACATAGCGCTGTGATATTCAGTGGGCCTCACACAATCCAAAAGTGTGCAGTGTCCACAAGTGTCTGCAGAAATTCAAAATCTCCCTTATCCTGTAGTCACTTTTTTCACACCTGTGCCATCGAGCCTTTGACATAGCGCTCTGATATTCAGTGGGCCTCACACAATCCAAGTGTCCAGTGTCCACAAGTGTCTGCAGAAATTCAAAATCTCCCTTATCCTGTAGTCACTTTTTTCACACCTGTGCCATCGAGCCTGTGACATAGCGCTCTGATATTCAGTGGGCCTCACACAATCCAAGTGTCCAGTGTCCACAAGTGTCTGCAGAAATTCAAAATCTCCCTTATCCTGTAGTCACTTTTTTCACACCTGTGCCATCGAGCCTGTGACATAGCGCTGTGATATTCAGTGGGCCTCACACAATCCAAAGGTGTCCAGTGTCCACAAGTGTCTGCAGAAATTCAAAATATCCCTTATCCTGTAGTCACTTTTTTCACACCTGTGCCATCGAGCCTGTGACATAGCTCTCTGATATTCAGTGGGCCTCACACAATCCAAAAGTGTCCAGTGTCCATAAGTGTCTGCAGAAATTCAAAATCTCCCTTATCTTGTAGTCACTTTTTTCACACCTGTGCCATCGAGCCTGTGACATAGTGCTGTGATATTCAGTGGGCCTCACACAATCCAAAAGTGTCCAGTGTCCACAAGTGTCTGCAGAAATTCAAAATCTCCCTTATCCTGTAGTCACTTTTTTCACACCTGTGCCATCGAGCCTGTGACATAGCGCTGTGATATTCAGTGGGCCTCACACAATCCAAGTGTCCAGTGTCCACAAGTGTCTGCAGAAATTCAAAATCTCCCTTATCCTGTAGTCACTTTTTTCACACCTGTGCCATCGAGCCTGTGACATAGCGCTGTGATATTCAATGGGCCTCACACAATCCAAAAGTGTCCAGTGTCCACAAGTGTCTGCAGAAATTCAAAATCTCCCTTATCCTGTAGTCACTTTTTTCGCACCTGTGCCATCGAGCCTGTGACATAGCGCTGTGATATTCAGAGGGCCTCACACAATCCAAAAGTGTCCAGTGTCCACAAGTGTCTGCAGAAATTCAAAATCTCCCTTATCCTGTAGTCACTTTTTTAACACCTGTGCCATCGAGCCTGTGACATAGCGCTCTGATATTCAGTGGGCCTCACACAATCCAAGTGTCCAGTGTCCACAAGTGTCTGCAGAAATTCAAAATCTCCCTTATCCTGTAGTCACTTTTTTCACACCTGTGCCATCGAGCCTGTGACATAGCGCTGTGATATTCAGTGGGCCTCACACAATCCAAAAGTGTCCAGTGTCCACAAGTGTCTGCAGAAATTCAAAATCTCCCTTATCCTGTAGTCACTTTTTTCACACCTGTGCCATCGAGCCTGTGACATAGCGCTCTGATATTCAGTGGGCCTCACACAATCCAAGTGTCCAGTGTCCACAAGTGTCTGCAGAAATTCAAAATCTCCCTTATCCTGTAGTCACTTTTTTCACACCTGTGCCATCGAGCCTGTGACATAGCGCTGTGATATTCAGTGGGCCTCACACAATCCAAAAGTGTGCAGTGTCCACAAGTGTCTGCAGAAATTCAAAATCTCCCTTATCCTGTAGTCACTTTTTTCACACCTGTGCCATCGAGCCTGTGACATAGCGCTCTGATATTCAGTGGGCCTCACACAATCCAAGTGTCCAGTGCCCACAAGTGTCTGCAGAAATTCAAAATCTCCCTTATCCTGTAGTCACATTTTTCACACCTGTGCCATCGAGCCTGTGACATAGCGCTCTGATATTCAGTGGGCCTCACACAATCCAAGTGTCCAGTGTCCACAAGTGTCTGCAGAAATTCAAAATCTCCCTTATCCTGTAGTCACTTTTTTCACACCTGTGCCATCGAGCCTGTGACATAGCGCTGTGATATTCAGTGGGCCTCACACAATCCAAAAGTGTCCAGTGTCCACAAGTGTCTGCAGAAATTCAAAATCTCCCTTATCCTGAAGTCACTTTTTTCACACCTGTGCCATCGAGCCTGTGACATAGCGCTCTGATATTCAGTGGGCCTCACACAATCCAAGTGTCCAGTGTCCACAAGTGTCTGCAGAAATTCAAAATCTCCCTTATCCTGTAGTCACTTTTTTCACACCTGTGCCATCTAGCCTGTGACATAGCGCTCTGATATTCAGTGGGCCTCACACAATCCAAGTGTCCAGTGTCCACAAGTGTCTGCAGAAATTCATAATCTCCCTTATCCTGTAGTCACTTTTTTCACACCTGTGCCATCGAGCCTGTGACATAGCGCTGTGATATTCAGTGGGCCTCACACAATCCAAAGGTGTCCAGTGTCCACAAGTGTCTGCAGAAATTCAAAATATCCCTTATCCTGTAGTCACTTTTTTCACACCTGTGCCATCGAGCCTGTGACATAGCGCTCTTATGTTCAGTGGGCCTCACACAATCCAAGTGTCCAGTGTCCACAAGTGTCTGCAGAAATTCAAAATCTCCCTTATCCTGTAGTCACTTTTTTCACACCTGTGCCATCGAGCCTGTGACATAGCGCTGTGATATTCAGTGGGCCTCACACAATCCAAAAGTGTCCAGTGTCCACAAGTGTCTGCAGAAATTCAAAATCTCCCTTATCCTGTAGTCACTTTTTTCACACCTGTGCCATCGAGCCTGTGACATAGCGCTGTGATATTCAGTGGGCCTCACACAATCCAAAAGTGTCCAGTGTCCACAAGTGTCTGCAGAAATTCAAAATCTCCCTTATCCTGTAGTCACTTTTTTCACACCTGTGCCATCGAGCCTGTGACATAGCGCTGTGATATTCAGTGGGCCTCACACAATCCAAAAGTGTGCAGTGTCCACAAGTGTCTGCAGAAATTCAAAATCTCCCTTATCCTGTAGTCACTTTTTTCACACCTGTGCCATCGAGCCTGTGACATAGCGCTCTGATATTCAGTGGGCCTCACACAATCCAAGTGTCCAGTGTCCACAAGTGTCTGCAGAAATTCAAAATCTCTCTTATCCTGTAGTCACTTTTTTCACACCTGTGCCATCGAGCCTGTGACATAGCGCTCTGATATTCAGTGGGCCTCACACAATCCAAGTGTCCAGTGTCCACAAGTGTCTGCAGAAATTCAAAATCTCCCTTATCCTGTAGTCACTTTTTTCACACCTGTGCCATCGAGCCTGTGACATAGCGCTGTGATATTCAGTGGGCCTCACACAATCCAAAGGTGTCCAGTGTCCACAAGTGTCTGCAGAAATTCAAAATATCCCTTATCCTGTAGTCACTTTTTTCACACCTGTGCCATCGAGCCTGTGACATAGCGCTCTGATATTCAGTGGGCCTCACACAATCCAAAAGTGTCCAGTGTCCATAAGTGTCTGCAGAAATTCAAAATCTCCCTTATCCTGTAGTCACTTTTTTCACACCTGTGCCATCGAGCCTGTGACATAGTGCTGTGATATTCAGTGGGCCTCACACAATCCAAAAGTGTCCAGTGTCCACAAGTGTCTGCAGAAATTCAAAATCTCCCTTATCCTGTAGTCACTTTTTTCACACCTGTGCCATCGAGCCTGTGACATAGCGCTGTGATATTCAGTGGGCCTCACACAATCCAAGTGTCCAGTGTCCACAAGTGTCTGCAGAAATTCAAAATCTCCCTTATCCTGTAGTCACTTTTTTCACACCTGTGCCATCGAGCCTGTGACATAGCGCTGTGATATTCAATGGGCCTCACACAATCCAAAAGTGTCCAGTGTCCACAAGTGTCTGCAGAAATTCAAAATCTCCCTTATCCTGTAGTCACTTTTTTCACACCTGTGCCATCGAGCCTGTGACATAGCGCTGTGATATTCAGTGGGCCTCACACAATCCAAGTGTCCAGTGTCCACAAGTGTCTGCAGAAATTCAAAATCTCCCTTATCCTGTAGTCACTTTTTTCACACCTGTGCCATCGAGCCTGTGACATAGCGCTGTGATATTCAGTGGGCCTCACACAATCCAAAAGTGTCCAGTGTCCACAAGTGTCTGCAGAAATTCAAAATTTCCCTTATCCTGTAGTCACTTTTTTCACACCTGTGCCATGGAGCCTGTGACATAGCGCTCTGATGTTCAGTGGGCCTCACACAATCCAAGTGTCCAGTGTCCACAAGTGTCTGCAGAAATTCAAAATCTCCCTTATCCTGTAGTCACTTTTTTCACACCTGTGCCATCGAGCCTGTGACATAGCGCTCTGATATTCAGTGGGCCTCACACAATCCAAAAGTGTCCAGTGTCCATAAGTGTCTGCAGAAATTCAAAATCTCCCTTATCCTGTAGTCACTTTTTTCACACCTGTGCCATCGAGCCTGTGACATAGCGCTCTGATATTCAGTGGGCCTCACACAATCCAAGTGTCCAGTGTCCACAAGTGTCTGCAGAAATTCAAAATCACCCTTATCCTGTAGTCACTTTTTTCACACCTGTGCCATCGTGCCTGTGACATAGCGCTCTGATATTCAGTGGGCCTCACACAATCCAAGTGTCCAGTGTCCACAAGTGTCTGCAGAAATTCAAAATCTCCCTTATCCTGTAGTCACTTTTTTCACACCTGTGCCATCGAGCCTGTGACATAGCGCTGTGATATTCAGTGGGCCTCACACAATCCAAAGGTGTCCAGTGTCCACAAGTGTCTGCAGAAATTCAAAATATCCCTTATCCTGTAGTCACTTTTTTCACACCTGTGCCATCGAGCCTGTGACATAGCGCTCTGATGTTCAGTGGGCCTCACACAATCCAAGTGTCCAGTGTCCACAAGTGTCTGCAGAAATTCAAAATCTCCCTTATCCTGTAGTCACTTTTTTCACACCTGTGCCATCGAGCCTGTGACATAGCGCTCTGATATTCAGTGGGCCTCACACAATCCAAAAGTGTCCAGTGTCCATAAGTGTCTGCAGAAATTCAAAATCTCCCTTATCCTGTAGTCACTTTTTTCACACCTGTGCCATCGAGCCTGTGACATAGTGCTGTGATATTCAGTGGGCCTCTCACAATCCAAAAGTGTCCAGTGTCCACAAGTGTCTGCAGAAATTCAAAATCTCCCTTATCCTGTAGTCACTTTTTTCACACCTGTGCCATCGAGCCTGTGACATAGCGCTGTGATATTCAGTGGGCCTCACACAATCCAAGTGTCCAGTGTCCACAAGTGTCTGCAGAAATTCAAAATCTCCCTTATCCTGTAGTCACTTTTTTCACACCTGTGCCATCGAACCTGTGACATAGCGCTGTGATATTCAGTGGGCCTCACACAATCCAAAAGTGTCCAGTGTCCACAAGTGTCTGCAGAAATTCAAAATCTCGCTTATCCTGTAGTCACTTTTTTCACACCTGTGCCGTCGAGCCTGTGACATAGCGCTGTGATATTCAGTGGGCCTCACACAATCCAAGTGTCCAGTGTCCACAAGTGTCTGCAGAAATTCAAAATCTCCCTTATCCTGTAGTCACTTTTTTCACACCTGTGCCATCGAGCCTGTGACATAGCGCTCTGATATTCAGTGGGCCTCACACAATCCATGTGTCCAGTGTCAACAAGTGTCTGCAGAAATTCAAAATCTCCCTTATCCTGTAGTCACTTTTTTCACACCTGTGCCATCGAGCCTGTGACATAGCGCTGTGATATTCAGTGGGCCTCACACAATCCAAAGGTGTCCAGTGTCCACAAGTGTCTGCAGAAATTCAAAATCTCCCTTATCCTGTAGTCACTTTTTTCACACCTGTGCCATCGAGCCTGTGACATAGCGCTGTGATATTCAGTGGGCCTCACACAATCCAAAAGTGTCCAGTGTCCACAAGTGTCTGCAGAAATTCAAAATCTCCCTTATCCTGTAGTCACTTTTTTCACACCTGTGCCATCGAGCCTGTGACATAGCGCTGTGATATTCAGTGGGCCTCACACAATCCAAAAGTGTGCAGTGTCCACAAGTGTCTGCAGAAATTCAAAATCTCCCTTATCCTGTAGTCACTTTTTTCACACCTGTGCCATCGAGCCTGTGACATAGCGCTCTGATATTCAGTGGGCCTCACACAATCCAAGTGTCCAGTGTCCACAAGTGTCTGCAGAAATTCAAAATCTCCCTTATCCTGTAGTCACTTTTTTCACACCTGTGCCATCGAGCCTGTGACATAGCGCTCTGATATTCAGTGGGCCTCACACAATCCAAGTGTCCAGTGTCCACAAGTGTCTGCAGAAATTCAAAATCACCCTTATCATGTAGTCACTTTTTTCACACCTGTGCCATCGAGCCTGTGACATAGCGCTGTGATATTCAGTGGGCCTCACACAATCCAAAGGTGTCCAGTGTCCACAAGTGTCTGCAGAAATTCAAAATATCCCTTATCCTGTAGTCACTTTTTTCACACCTGTACCATCGAGCCTGTGACATAGCGCTCTGATATTCAGTGGGCCTCACACAATCCAAAAGTGTCCAGTGTCCATAAGTGTCTGCAGAAATTCAAAATCTCCCTTATCCTGTAGTCACTTTTTTCACACCTGTGCCATCGAGCCTGTGACATAGTGCTGTGATATTCAGTGGGCCTCACACAATCCAAAAGTGTCCAGTGTCCACAAGTGTCTGCAGAAATTCAAAATCTCCCTTATCCTGTAGTCACTTTTTTCACACCTGTGCCATCGAGCCTGTGACATAGCGCTGTGATATTCAGTGGGCCTCACACAATCCAAGTGTCCAGTGTCCACAAGTGTCTGCAGAAATTCAAAATCTCCCTTATCCTGTAGTCACTTTTTTCACACCTGTGCCATCGAGCCTGTGACATAGCGCTGTGATATTCAATGGGCCTCACACAATCCAAAAGTGTCCAGTGTCCACAAGTGTCTGCAGAAATTCAAAATCTCCCTTATCCTGTAGTCACTTTTTTCACACCTGTGCCATCGAGCCTGTGACATAGCGCTGTGATATTCAGTGGGCCTCACACAATCCAAGTGTCCAGTGTCCACAAGTGTCTGCAGAAATTCAAAATCTCCCTTATCCTGTAGTCACTTTTTTCACACCTGTGCCATCGAGCCTGTGACATAGCGCTGTGATATTCAGTGGGCCTCACACAATCCAAAAGTGTCCAGTGTCCACAAGTGTCTGCAGAAATTCAAAATCTCCCTTATCCTGTAGTCACTTTTTCCACACCTGTGCCATCGAGCCTGTGACATAGCGCTCTGATGTTCAGTGGGCCTCACACAATCCAAGTGTCCAGTGTCCACAAGTGTCTGCAGAAATTCAAAATCTCCCTTATCCTGTAGTCACTTTTTTCACACCTGTGCCATCGAGCCTGTGACATAGCGCTCTGATATTCAGTGGGCCTCACACAATCCAAAAGTGTCCAGTGTCCATAAGTGTCTGCAGAAATTCAAAATCTCCCTTAACCTGTAGTCACTTTTTTCACACCTGTGCCATCGAGCCTGTGACATAGCACTCTGATATTCAGTGGGCCTCACACAATCCAAGTGTCCAGTGTCCACAAGTGTCTGCAGAAATTCAAAATCACCCTTATCCTGTAGTCACTTTTTTCACACCTGTGCCATCGTGCCTGTGACATAGCGCTCTGATATTCAGTGGGCCTCACACAATCCAAGTGTCCAGTGTCCACAAGTGTCTGCAGAAATTCAAAATCTCCCTTATCCTGTAGTCACTTTTTTCACACCTGTGCCATCGAGCCTGTGACATAGCGCTGTGATATTCAGTGGGCCTCACACAATCCAAAGGTGTCCAGTGTCCACAAGTGTCTGCAGAAATTCAAAATATCCCTTATCCTGTAGTCACTTTTTTCACACCTGTGCCATCGAGCCTGTGACATAGCGCTCTGATGTTCAGTGGGCCTCACACAATCCAAGTGTCCAGTGTCCACAAGTGTCTGCAGAAATTCAAAATCTCCCTTATCCTGTAGTCACTTTTTTCACACCTGTGCCATCGAGCCTGTGACATAGCGCTCTGATATTCAGTGGGCCTCACACAATCCAAAAGTGTCCAGTGTCCATAAGTGTCTGCAGAAATTCAAAATCTCCCTTATCCTGAAGTCACTTTTTTCACACCTGTGCCATCGAGCCTGTGACATAGTGCTGTGATATTCAGTGGGCCTCTCACAATCCAAAAGTGTCCAGTGTCCACAAGTGTCTGCAGAAATTCAAAATCTCCCTTATCCTGTAGTCACTTTTTTCACACCTGTGCCATCGAGCCTGTGACATAGCGCTGTGATATTCAGTGGGCCTCACACAATCCAAGTGTCCAGTGTCCACAAGTGTCTGCAGAAATTCAAAATCTCGCTTATCCTGTAGTCACTTTTTTCACACCTGTGCCGTCGAGCCTGTGACATAGCGCTGTGATATTCAGTGGGCCTCACACAATCCAAGTGTCCAGTGTCCACAAGTGTCTGCAGAAATTCAAAATCTCCCTTATCCTGTAGTCACTTTTTTCACACCTGTGCCATCGAGCCTGTGACATAGCGCTCTGATATTCAGTGGGCCTCACACAATCCATGTGTCCAGTGTCCACAAGTGTCTGCAGAAATTCAAAATCTCCCTTATCCTGTTGTCACTTTTTTCACACCTGTGCCATCGAGCCTGTGACATAGCGCTGTGATATTCAGTGGGCCTCACACAATCCAAAGGTGTCCAGTGTCCACAAGTGTCTGCAGAAATTCAAAATCTCCCTTATCCTGTAGTCACTTTTTTCACACCTGTGCCATCGAGCCTGTGACATAGCGCTGTGATATTCAGTGGGCCTCACACAATCCAAAAGTGTCCAGTGTCCACAAGTGTCTGCAGAAATTCAAAATCTCCCTTATCCTGTAGTCACTTTTTTCACACCTGTGCCATCGAGCCTGTGACATAGCGCTGTGATATTCAGTGGGCCTCACACAATCCAAAAGTGTGCAGTGTCCACAAGTGTCTGCAGAAATTCAAAATCTCCCTTATCCTGTAGTCACTTTTTTCACACCTGTGCCATCGAGCCTGTGACATAGCGCTCTGATATTCAGTGGGCCTCACACAATCCAAGTGTCCAGTGTCCACAAGTGTCTGCAGAAATTCAAAATCTCCCTTATCCTGTAGTCACTTTTTTCACACCTGTGCCATCGAGCCTGTGACATAGCGCTCTGATATTCAGTGGGCCTCACACAATCCAAGTGTCCAGTGTCCGCAAGTAACTGCAGAAATTCAAAATCACCCTTATCCTGTAGTCACTTTTTTCACACCTGTGCCATCGAGCCTGTGACATAGCGCTGTGATATTCAGTGGGCCTCACACAATCCAAAAGTGTCCAGTGTCCACAAGTGTCTGCAGAAATTCAAAATCTCCCTTATCCTGTAGTCACTTTTTTCACACCTGTGCCATCGAGCCTGTGACATAGCGCTGTGATATTCAGTGGGCCTCACACAATCCAAAAGTGTGCAGTGTCCACAAGTGTCTGCAGAAATTCAAAATCTCCCTTATCCTGTAGTCACTTTTTTCACACCTGTGCCATCGAGCCTGTGACATAGCGCTCTGATATTCAGTGGGCCTCACACAATCCAAGTGTCCAGTGTCCACAAGTGTCTGCAGAAATTCAAAATCTCCCTTATCCTGTAGTCACTTTTTTCACACCTGTGCCATCGAGCCTGTGACATAGCGCTCTGATATTCAGTGGGCCTCACACAATCCAAGTGTCCAGTGTCCACAAGTAACTGCAGAAATTCAAAATCACCCTTATCCTGTAGTCACTTTTTTCACACCTGTGCCATCGAGCCTGTGACATAGCGCTGTGATATTCAGTGGGCCTCACACAATCCAAAGGTGTCCAGTGTCCACAAGTGTCTGCAGAAATTCAAAATGTCCCTTATCCTGTAGTCACTTTTTTCACTCCTGTACCATCGAGCCTGTGACATAGCGCTCTGATATTCAGTGGGCCTCACACAATCCAAAAGTGTCCAGTGTCCATAAGTGTCTGCAGAAATTCAAAATCTCCCTTATCCTGTAGTCACTTTTTTCACACCTGTGCCATCGAGCCTGTGACATAGTGCTGTGATATTCAGTGGGCCTCACACAATCCAAAAGTGTCCAGTGTCCACAAGTGTCTGCAGAAATTCAAAATCTCCCTTATCCTGTAGTCACTTTTTTCACACCTGTGCCATCGAGCCTGTGACATAGCGCTGTGATATTCAGTGGGCCTCACACAATCCAAGTGTCCAGTGTCCACAAGTGTCTGCAGAAATTCAAAATCTCCCTTATCCTGTAGTCACTTTTTTCACACCTGTGCCATCGAGCCTGTGACATAGCGCTGTGATATTCAATGGGCCTCACACAATCCAAAAGTGTCCAGTGTCCACAAGTGTCTGCAGAAATTCAAAATCTCCCTTATCCTGTAGTCACTTTTTTCACACCTGTGCCATCGAGCCTGTGACATAGCGCTGTGATATTCAGTGGGCCTCACACAATCCAAGTGTCCAGTGTCCACAAGTGTCTGCAGAAATTCAAAATCTCCCTTATCCTGTAGTCACTTTTTTCACACCTGTGCCATCGAGCCTGTGACATAGCGCTGTGATATTCAATGGGCCTCACACAATCCAAAAGTGTCCAGTGTCCACAAGTGTCTGCAGAAATTCAAAATCTCCCTTATCCTGTAGTCACTTTTTCCACACCTGTGCCATCGAGCCTGTGATATAGCGCTCTGATGTTCAGTGGGCCTCACACAATCCAAGTGTCCAGTGTCCACAAGTGTCTGCAGAAATTCAAAATCTCCCTTATCCTGTAGTCACTTTTTTCACACCTGTGCCATCGAGCCTGTGACATAGCGCTCTGATATTCAGTGGGCCTCACACAATCCAAAAGTGTCCAGTGTCCATAAGTGTCTGCAGAAATTCAAAATCTCCCTTAACCTGTAGTCACTTTTTTCACACCTGTGCCATCGAGCCTGTGACATAGCGCTCTGATATTCAGTGGGCCTCACACAATCCAAGTGTCCAGTGTCCACAAGTGTCTGCAGAAATTCAAAATCACCCTTATCCTGTAGTCACTTTTTTCACACCTGTGCCATCGTGCCTGTGACATAGCGCTCTGATATTCAGTGGGCCTCACACAATCCAAGTGTCCAGTGTCCACAAGTGTCTGCAGAAATTCAAAATCTCCCTTATCCTGTAGTCACTTTTTTCACACCTGTGCCATCGAGCCTGTGACATAGCGCTGTGATATTCAGTGGGCCTCACACAATCCAAAGGTGTCCAGTGTCCACAAGTGTCTGCAGAAATTCAAAATATCCCTTATCCTGTAGTCACTTTTTTCACACCTGTGCCATCGAGCCTGTGACATAGCGCTCTGATGTTCAGTGGGCCTCACACAATCCAAGTGTCCAGTGTCCACAAGTGTCTGCAGAAATTCAAAATCTCCCTTATCCTGTAGTCGCTTTTTTCACACCTGTGCCATCGAGCCTGTGACATAGCGCTCTGATATTCAGTGGGCCTCACACAATCCAAAAGTGTCCAGTGTCCATAAGTGTCTGCAGAAATTCAAAATCTCCCTTATCCTGTAGTCACTTTTTTCACACCTGTGCCATCGAGCCTGTGACATAGTGCTGTGATATTCAGTGGGCCTCTCACAATCCAAAAGTGTCCAGTGTCCACAAGTGTCTGCAGAAATTCAAAATCTCCCTTATCCTGTAGTCACTTTTTTCACACCTGTGCCATCGAGCCTGTGACATAGCGCTATGATATTCAGTGGGCCTCACACAATCCAAGTGTCCAGTGTCCACAAGTGTCTGCAGAAATTCAAAATCTCCCTTATCCTGTAGTCACTTTTTTCACACCTGTGCCATCGAGCCTGTGACATAGCGCTGTGATATTCAGTGGGCCTCACACAATCCAAATGTGTCCAGTGTCCACAAGTGTCTGCAGAAATTCAAAATCTCCCTTATCCTGTAGTCACTTTTTTCACACCTGTGCCATCGAGCCTGTGACATAGCGCTGTGATATTCAGTGGGCCTCACACAATCCAAGTGTCCAGTGTCCACAAGTGTCTGCAGAAATTCTAAATCTCCCTTATCCTGTGGTCACTTTTTTCACACCTGTGCCATCGAGCCTGTGACATAGCGCTGTGATATTCAGTGGGCCTCACACAATCCAAAAGTGTCCAGTGTCCACAAGTGTCTGCAGAAATTCAAAATCTCCCTTATCCTGTAGTCACTTTTTTCACACCTGTGCCATCGAGCCTGTGACATAGCGCTCTGATGTTCAGTGGGCCTCACCCATTCCAAGTGTCCAGTGTCCACAAGTGTCTGCAGAAATTCAAAATCTCCCTTATCCTGTAGTCACTTTTTTCACACCTGTGCCATCTAGCCTGTGACATAGCGCTCTGATATTCAGTGGGCCTCACACAATCCAAGTGTCCAGTGTCCACAAGTGTCTGCAGAAATTCAAAATCTCCCTTATCCTGTAGTCACTTTTTTCACACCTGTGCCATCGAGCCTGTGACATAGCGCTGTGATATTCAGTGGGCCTCACACAATCCAAGTGTCCAGTGTCCACAAGTGTCTGCAGAAATTCAAAATCTCCCTTATCCTGTAGTCACTTTTTTCACACCTGTGCCATCGAGCCTGTGACATAGCGCTGTGATATTCAGTGGGCCTCACACAATCCAAATGTGTCCAGTGTCCACAAGTGTCTGCAGAAATTCAAAATCTCCCTTATCCTGTAGTCACTTTTTTCACACCTGTGCCATCGAGCCTGTGACATAGCGCTGTGATATTCAGTGGGCCTCACACAATCCAAAAGTGTCCAGTGTCCACAAGTGTCTGCAGAAATTCAAAATCTCCCTTATCCTGTAGTCACTTTTTTCACACCTGTGCCATCGAGCCTGTGACATAGCGCTCTGATATTCAGTGGGCCTCACACAATCCAAGTGTCCAGTGTCCACAAGTGTCTGCAGAAATTCAAAATCTCCCTTATCCTGTAGTCACTTTTTTCACACCTGTGCCATCGAGCCTGTGACATAGCGCTGTGATATTCAGTGGGCCTCACACAATCCAAAAGTGTCCAGTGTGAACAAGTGTCTGCAGAAATTCAAAATCTCCCTTATCCTGTAGTCACTTTTTTCACACCTGTGCCATCGAGCCTGTGACATAGCGCTGTGATATTCAGTGGGCCTCACACAATCCAAGTGTCCAGTGTCCACAAGTGTCTGCAGAAATTCAAAATCTCCCTTATCCTGTAGTCACTTTTTTCACACCTGTGCCATCGAGCCTGTGACATAGCGCTGTGAAATTCAGTGGGCCTCACACAATCCAAGTGTCCAGTGTCCACAAGCCTCTGCAGAAATTCAAAATCTCCCTTATCCTGTAGTCACTTTTTTCACACCTGTGCCATCGAGCCTGTGACATAGCGCTGTGATATTCAGTGGGCCTCACACAATCCAAAGGTGTCCAGTGTCCACAAGTGTCTGCAGAAATTCAAAATGTCCCTTATCCTGTAGTCACTTTTTTCACACCTGTACCATCGAGCCTGTGACATAGCGCTCTGATATTCAGTGGGCCTCACACAATCCAAAAGTGTCCAGTGTCCATAAGTGTCTGCAGAAATTCAAAATCTCCCTTATCCTGTAGTCACTTTTTTCACACCTGTGCCATCGAGCCTGTGACATAGTGCTGTGATATTCAGTGGGCCTCACACAATCCAAAAGTGTCCAGTGTCCACAAGTGTCTGCAGAAATTCAAAATCTCCCTTATCCTGTAGTCACTTTTTTCACACCTGTGCCATCGAGCCTGTGACATAGCGCTGTGATATTCAGTGGGCCTCACACAATCCAAGTGTCCAGTGTCCACAAGTGTCTGCAGAAATTCAAAATCTCCCTTATCCTGTAGTCACTTTTTTCACACCTGTGCCATCGAGCCTGTGACATAGCGCTGTGATATTCAATGGGCCTCACACAATCCAAAAGTGTCCAGTGTCCACAAGTGTCTGCAGAAATTCAAAATCTCCCTTATCCTGTAGTCACTTTTTTCACACCTGTGCCATCGAGCCTGTGACATAGCGCTGTGATATTCAGTGGGCCTCACACAATCCAAGTGTCCAGTGTCCACAAGTGTCTGCAGAAATTCAAAATCTCCCTTATCCTGTAGTCACTTTTTTCACACCTGTGCCATCGAGCCTGTGACATAGCGCTGTGATATTCAGTGGGCCTCACACAATCCAAAAGTGTCCAGTGTCCACAAGTGTCTGCAGAAATTCAAAATCTCCCTTATCCTGTAGTCACTTTTTCCACACCTGTGCCATCGAGCCTGTGATATAGCGCTCTGATGTTCAGTGGGCCTCACACAATCCAAGTGTCCAGTGTCCACAAGTGTCTGCAGAAATTCAAAATCTCCCTTATCCTGTAGTCACTTTTTTCACACCTGTGCCATCGAGCCTGTGACATAGCGCTCTGATATTCAGTGGGCCTCACACAATCCAAAAGTGTCCAGTGTCCATAAGTGTCTGCAGAAATTCAAAATCTCCCTTAACCTGTAGTCACTTTTTTCACACCTGTGCCATCGAGCCTGTGACATAGCGCTCTGATATTCAGTGGGCCTCACACAATCCAAGTGTCCAGTGTCCACAAGTGTCTGCAGAAATTCAAAATCACCCTTATCCTGTAGTCACTTTTTTCACACCTGTGCCATCGTGCCTGTGACATAGCGCTCTGATATTCAGTGGGCCTCACACAATCCAAGTGTCCAGTGTCCACAAGTGTCTGCAGAAATTCAAAATCTCCCTTATCCTGTAGTCACTTTTTTCACACCTGTGCCATCGAGCCTGTGACATAGCGCTGTGATATTCAGTGGGCCTCACACAATCCAAAGGTGTCCAGTGTCCACAAGTGTCTGCAGAAATTCAAAATATCCCTTATCCTGTAGTCACTTTTTTCACACCTGTGCCATCGAGCCTGTGACATAGCGCTCTGATGTTCAGTGGGCCTCACACAATCCAAGTGTCCAGTGTCCACAAGTGTCTGCAGAAATTCAAAATCTCCCTTATCCTGTAGTCACTTTTTTCACACCTGTGCCATCGAGCCTGTGACATAGTGCTGTGATATTCAGTGGGCCTCTCACAATCCAAAAGTGTCCAGTGTCCACAAGTGTCTGCAGAAATTCAAAATCTCCCTTATCCTGTAGTCACTTTTTTCACACCTGTGCCATCGAGCCTGTGACATAGCGCTATGATATTCAGTGGGCCTCACACAATCCAAGTGTCCAGTGTCCACAAGTGTCTGCAGAAATTCAAAATCTCCCTTATCCTGTAGTCACTTTTTTCACACCTGTGCCATCGAGCCTGTGACATAGCGCTGTGATATTCAGTGGGCCTCACACAATCCAAATGTGTCCAGTGTCCACAAGTGTCTGCAGAAATTCAAAATCTCCCTTATCCTGTAGTCACTTTTTTCACACCTGTGCCATCGAGCCTGTGACATAGCGCTGTGATATTCAGTGGGCCTCACACAATCCAAGTGTCCAGTGTCCACAAGTGTCTGCAGAAATTCTAAATCTCCGTTATCCTGTGGTCACTTTTTTCACACCTGTGCCATCGAGCCTGTGACATAGCGCTGTGATATTCAGTGGGCCTCACACAATCCAAAAGTGTCCAGTGTCCACAAGTGTCTGCAGAAATTCAAAATCTCCCTTATCCTGTAGTCACTTTTTTCACACCAGTGCCATCGAGCCTGTGACATAGCGCTCTGATGTTCAGTGGGCCTCACCCATTCCAAGTGTCCAGTGTCCACAAGTGTCTGCAGAAATTCAAAATCTCCCTTATCCTGTAGTCACTTTTTTCACACCTGTGCCATCTAGCCTGTGACATAGCGCTCTGATATTCAGTGGGCCTCACACAATCCAAGTGTCCAGTGTCCACAAGTGTCTGCAGAAATTCAAAATCTCCCTTATCCTGTAGTCACTTTTTTCACACCTGTGCCATCGAGCCTGTGACATAGCGCTGTGATATTCAGTGGGCCTCACACAATCCAAGTGTCCAGTGTCCACAAGTGTCTGCAGAAATTCAAAATCTCCCTTATCCTGTAGTCACTTTTTTCACACCTGTGCCATCGAGCCTGTGACATAGCGCTGTGATATTCAGTGGGCCTCACACAATCCAAATGTGTCCAGTGTCCACAAGTGTCTGCAGAAATTCAAAATCTCCCTTATCCTGTAGTCACTTTTTTCACACCTGTGCCATCGAGCCTGTGACATAGCGCTGTGATATTCAGTGGGCCTCACACAATCCAAAAGTGTCCAGTGTCCACAAGTGTCTGCAGAAATTCAAAATCTCCCTTATCCTGTAGTCACTTTTTTCACACCTGTGCCATCGAGCCTGTGACATAGCGCTCTGATATTCAGTGGGCCTCACACAATCCAAGTGTCCAGTGTCCACAAGTGTCTGCAGAAATTCAAAATCTCCCTTATCCTGTAGTCACTTTTTTCACACCTGTGCCATCGAGCCTGTGACATAGCGCTGTGATATTCAGTGGGCCTCACACAATCCAAAAGTGTCCAGTGTGAACAAGTGTCTGCAGAAATTCAAAATCTCCCTTATCCTGTAGTCACTTTTTTCACACCTGTGCCATCGAGCCTGTGACATAGCGCTGTGATATTCAGTGGGCCTCACACAATCCAAGTGTCCAGTGTCCACAAGTGTCTGCAGAAATTCAAAATCTCCCTTATCCTGTAGTCACTTTTTTCACACCTGTGCCATCGAGCCTGTGACATAGCGCTGTGAAATTCAGTGGGCCTCACACAATCCAAGTGTCCAGTGTCCACAAGCCTCTGCAGAAATTCAAAATCTCCCTTATCCTGTAGTCACTTTTTTCACACCTGTGCCATCGAGCCTGTGACATAGCGCTGTGATATTCAGTGGGCCTCACACAATCCAAAAGTGTCCAGTGTCCACAAGTGTCTGCAGAAATTCAAAATCTCCCTTATCCTGTAGTCACTTTTTTCACACCTGTGCCATCGAGCCTGTGACATAGTGCTCTGATATTCAGTGGGCCTCACACAATCCATGTGTCCAGTGTCCACAAGTGTCTGCAGAAATTCAAAATCTCCCTTATCCTGTAGTCACTTTTTTCACACCTGTGCCATCGAGCCTGTGACATAGCGCTGTGAAATTCAGTGGGCCTCACACAATCCTAGTGTTCAGTGTCCACAAGCGTCTGCAGAAATTCAAAATCTCCCTTATCCTGTAGTTACTTTTTTCACACCTGTGCCATCGAGCCTGTCACATAGCGCTGTGATATTCAGTGGGCCTCACACAATCCAAAAGTGTCCAGTGTCCACAAGTGTCTGCAGAAATTCAAAATCTCCCTTATCCTGTAGTCACTTTTTTCACACCTGTGCCATCGAGCCTGTGACATAGCGCTCTGATATTCAGTGGGCCTCACACAATCCAAGTGTCCAGTGTCCACAAGTGTCTGCAGAAATTCAAAATCTCCCTTATCCTGTAGTCACTTTTTTCACACCTGTGCCATCGAGCCTGTGACATAGCGCTGTGATATTCAGTGGGCCTCACACAATCCAAAAGTGTCCAGTGTCCACAAGTGTCTGCCGAAATTCAAAATCTCCCTTATCCTGTAGTCACTTTTTTCACACCTGTGCCATCGAGCCTGTGACATAGCGCTGTGATATTCAGTGGGCCTCACACAATCCAAGTGTCCAGTGTCCACAAGTGTCTGCAGAAATTCAAAATCTCCCTTATCCTGTAGTCACTTTTTTCACACCTGTGCCATCGAGCCTGTGACATAGCGCTGTGATATTCAGTGGGCCTCACACAATCCAAGTGTCCAGAAGTGTCTGCAGAAATTCAAAATCTCCCTTATCCTGTAGTCACTTTTTTCACACCTGTGCCATCGAGCCTGTGACATAGCGCTGTGATATTCAGTGGGCGTCACACAATCCAAAAGTGTCCAGTGTCCACAAGTGTCTGCAGAAATTCAAAATCTCCCTTATCCTGTAGTCACTTTTTTCACACCTGTGCCATCGAGCCTGTGACATAGCACTGTGATATTCAGTGGGCCTCACACAATCCAAGTGTCCAGTGTCCACAAGTGTCTGCAGAAATTCAAAATCTCCCTTATCCTGTAGTCACTTTTTTCACACCTGTGCCATCGAGCCTGTCACATAGCGCTGTGATATTCAGTGGGCCTCACACAATCCAAAAGTGTCCACTGTCCACAAGTGTCTGCAGAAATTCAAAGTCTCCCTTATCCTGTAGTCACTTTTTTCATACCTGTGCCATCGAGCCTGTGACATAGCGCTCTGATATTCAGTTGGCCTCACACAATCCAAGTGTCCAGTGTCCACAAGTGTCTGCAGAAATTCAAAATCTCCCTTATCCTGTAGTCACTTTTTTCACACCTGTGCCATCGAGCCTGTGACATGGCGCTGTGATATTCAGTGGGCCTCACACAATCCAAAGGTGTCCAGTGTCCACAAGTGTCTGCACAAATTCAAAATATCCCTTATCCTGTATTCACTTTTTTTCACACATGTGCCATCGAGCCTGTGACATAGCGCTCTGATGTTCAGTGGGCCTCACACAATCCAAGTGTCCAGTGTCCACAAGTGTCTGCAGAAATTCAAAATCTCCCTTATCCTGTAGTCACTTTTTTCACACCTGTGCCATCGAGCCTGTGACATAGCACTGTGATATTCAGTGGGCCTCACACAATCCAAGTGTCCAGTGTCCACAAGTGTCTGCAGAAATTCAAAATCTCCCTTATCCTGTAGTCACTTTTTTCACACCTGTGCCATCGAGCCTGTCACATAGTGCTGTGATATTCAGTGGGCCTCACACAATCCAAAAGTGTCCACTGTCCACAAGTGTCTGCAGAAATTCAAAATCTCCCTTATCCTGTAGTCACTTTTTTCATACCTGTGCCATCGAGCCTGTGACATAGCGCTCTGATATTGAAGGGCCTCACACAATCCATGTGTCCAGTGTCCACAAGTGTCTGCAGAAATTCAAAATCTCCCTTATCCTGTAGTCACTTTTTTCACACCTGTGCCATCGAGCCTGTGACATAGCGCTGTGATATTCAGTGGGCCTCACACAATCCAAAGGTGTCCAGTGTCCACAAGTGTCTGCACAAATTCAAAATATCCCTTATCCTGTAGTCACTTTTTTCACACATGTGCCATCGAGCCTGTGACATAGCGCTCTGATGTTAAGTGGGCCTCACACAATGCAAGTGTCCAGTGTCCACAAGTGTCTGCAGAAATTCAAAATCTCCCTTATCCTGTAGTCACTTTTTTCACACCTGTGCCATCGAGCCTGTGACATAGCGCTGTGATATTCAGTGGGCCTCACACAATCCAAGTGTCCAGTGTCCACAAGTGTCTGCAGAAATTCAAAATCTCCCTTATCCTGTAGTCACTTTTTCACACCTGTGCCATTGTGCCTGTGACATAGCGCTGTGATATTCAGTGGGCCTCACACAATCCAAAAGTGTCCAGTGTCCACAAGTGTCTGCAGAAATTCAAAATCTCCCTTATCCTGTAGTCACTTTTTTCACACCTGTGCCATCGAGCCTGTGACATAGCGCTCTGATATTCAGTGGGCCTCACACAATCCAAGTGTCCAGTGTCCACAAGTGTCTGCAGAAATTCAAAATCTCCCTTATCCTGTAGTCACTTTTTTCACACCTGTGCCATCTAGCCTGTGACATAGCGCTCTGATATTCAGTGGGCCTCACACAATCCAAGTGTCCAGTGTCCACAAGTGTCTGCAGAAATTCATAATCTCCCCTATCCTGTAGTCACTTTTTTCACACCTGTGCCATCGAGCCTGTGACATAGCGCTGTGATATTCAGTGGGCCTCACACAATCCAAAGGTGTCCAGTGTCCACAAGTGTCTGCAGAAATTCAAAATATCCCTTATCCTGTTGTCACTTTTTTCACACCTGTGCCATCGAGCCTGTGACATAGCGCTCTGATGTTCAGTGGGCCTCACACAATCCAAGTGTCCAGTGTCCACAAGTGTCTGCAGAAATTCAAAATCTCCCTTATCCTGTAGTCACTTTTTTCACACCTGTGCCATCGAGCCTGTGACATAGCGCTGTGATATTCAGTGGGCCTCACACAATCCAAAAGTGTCCAGTGTCCACAAGTGTCTGCAGAAATTCAAAATCTCCCTTATCCTGTAGTCACTTTTTTCACACCTGTGCCATCGAGCCTGTGACATAGCGCTGTGATATTCAGTGGGCCTCACACAATCCAAAAGTGTGCAGTGTCCACAAGTGTCTGCAGAAATTCAAAATCTCCCTTATCCTGTAGTCACTTTTTTCACACCTGTGCCATCGAGCCTGTGACATAGCGCTCTGATATTCAGTGGGCCTCACACAATCCAAGTGTCCAGTGTCCACAAGTGTCTGCAGAAATTCAAAATCTCCCTTATCCTGTAGTCACTTTTTTCACACCTGTGCCATCGAGCCTGTGACATAGCGCTCTGATATTCAGTGGGCCTCACACAATCCAAGTGTCCAGTGTCCACAAGTGTCTGCAGAAATTCAAAATCTCCCTTATCCTGTAGTCACTTTTTTCACACCTGTGCCATCGAGCCTGTGACATAGCGCTGTGATATTCAGTGGGCCTCACACAATCCAAAGGTGTCCAGTGTCCACAAGTGTCTGCAGAAATTCAAAATATCCCTTATCCTGTAGTCACTTTTTTCACACCTGTGCCATCGAGCCTGTGACATAGCGCTCTGATATTCAGTGGGCCTCACACAATCCAAAAGTGTCCAGTTTCCATAAGTGTCTGCAGAAATTCAAAATCTCCCTTATCCTGTAGTCACTTTTTTCACACCTGTGCCATCGATCCTGTGACATAGTGCTGTGATATTCAGTGGGCCTCACACAATCCAAAAGTGTCCAGTGTCCACAAGTGTCTGCAGAAATTCAAAATCTCCCTTATCCTGTAGTCACTTTTTTCACACCTGTGCCATCGAGCCTGTGACATAGCGCTGTGATATTCAGTGGGCCTCACACAATCCAAGTGTCCAGTGTCCACAAGTGTCTGCAGAAATTCAAAATCTCCCTTATCCTCTAGTCACTTTTTTCACACCTGTGCCATCGAGCCTGTGACATAGCGCTGTGATATTCAATGGGCCTCACACAATCCAAAAGTGTCCAGTGTCCACAAGTGTCTGCAGAAATTCAAAATCTCCCTTATCCTGTAGTCACTTTTTTCACACCTGTGCCATCGAGCCTGTGACATAGCGCTGTGATATTCAGTGGGCCTCACACAATCCAAGTGTCCAGTGTCCACAAGTGTCTGCAGAAATTCAAAATCTCCCTTATCCTGTAGTCACTTTTTTCACACCTGTGCCATCGAGCCTGTGACATAGCGCTGTGATATTCAGTGGGCCTCACACAATCCATGTGTCCAGTGTCCACAAGTGTCTGCAGAAATTCAAAATCTCCCTTATCCTGTAGTCACTTTTTTCACACCTGTGCCATCGAGCCTGTGACATAGCGTTGTGATATTCAGTGGGCCTCACACAATCCAAAGGTGTCCAGTGTCCACAAGTGTCTGCACAAATTCAAAATATCCCTTATCCTGTAGTCACTTTTTTCACACATGTGCCATCGAGCCTGTGACATAGCGCTCTGATGTTCAGTGGGCCTCACACAATGCAAGTGTCCAGTGTCCACAAGTGTCTGCAGAAATTCAAAATCTCCCTTATACTGTAGTCACTTTTTTCACACCTGTGCCATCGAGCCTGTGACAAAGCGCTGTGATATTCAGTGGGCCTCACACAATCCATGTGTCCAGTGTCCACAAGTGTCTGCAGAAATTCAAAATCTCCCTTATCCTGTAGTCACTTTTTTCACACCTGTGCCATCGAGCCTGTGACATAGCGCTGTGATATTCAGTGGGCCTCACACAATCCAAAGGTGTCCAGTGTCCACAAGTGTCTGCACAAATTCAAAATATCCCTTATCCTGTAGTCACTTTTTTCACACATGTGCCATCGAGCCTGTGACATAGCGCTCTGATGTTCAGTGGGCCTCACACAATGCAAGTGTTCAGTGTCCACAATTGTCTGCAGAAATTCAAAATCTCCCTTATCCTGTAGTCACTTTTTTCACACCTGTGCCATCGAGCCTGTGACATAGCGCTGTGATATTCAGTGGGCCTCACACAATCCAAAGGTGTCCAGTGTCCACAAGTGTCTGCAGAAATTCAAAATGTCCCTTATCCTGTAGTCACTTTTTTCACACCTGTGCCATCGAGCCTGTGACATAGCGCTCTGATGTTCAGTGGGCCTCACACAATCCAAGTGTCCAGTGTCCACAAGTGTCTGCAGAAATTCAAAATCTCCCTTATCCTGTAGTCACTTTTTTCACACCTGTGCCATCGAGCCTGTGACATAGCGCTCTGATATTCAGTGGGCCTCACACAATCCAAAAGTGTCCAGTGTCCATAAGTGTCTGCAGAAATTCAAAATCTCCCTTATCCTGTAGTCACTTTTTTCACACCTGTGCCATCGAGCCTGTGACATAGTGCTGTGATATTCAGTGGGCCTCTCACAATCCAAAAGTGTCCAGTGTCCACAAGTGTCTGCAGAAATTCAAAATCTCCCTTATCCTGTAGTCACTTTTTTCACACCTGTGCCATCGAGCCTGTGACATAGCGCTGTGATATTCAGTGGGCCTCACACAATCCAAGTGTCCAGTGTCCACAAGTGTCTGCAGAAATTCAAAATCTCCCTTATCCTGTAGTCACTTTTTTCACACCTGTGCCATCGAGCCTGTGACATAGCGCTGTGATATTCAGTGGGCCTCACACAATCCAAAAGTGTCCAGTGTCCACAAGTGTCTGCAGAAATTCAAAATCTCGCTTATCCTGTAGTCACTTTTTTCACACCTGTGCCGTCGAGCCTGTGACATAGCGCTGTGATATTCAGTGGGCCTCACACAATCCAAGTGTCCAGTGTCCACAAGTGTCTGCAGAAATTCAAAATCTCCCTTATCCTGTAGTCACTTTTTTCACACCTGTGCCATCGAGCCTGTGACATAGTGCTCTGATATTCAGTGGGCCTCACACAATCCATGTGTCCAGTGTCCACAAGTGTCTGCAGAAATTCAAAATCTCCCTTATCCTGTAGTCACTTTTTTCACACCTGTGCCATCGAGCCTGTGACATAGCGCTGTGATATTCAGTGGGCCTCACACAATCCAAAGGTGTCCAGTGTCCACAAGTGTCTGCAGAAATTCAAAATCTCCCTTATCCTGTAGTCACTTTTTTCACAACTGTGCCATCGAGTCTGTGACATAGCGCTGTGATATTCAGTGGGCCTCACACAATCCAAAAGTGTCCAGTGTCCACAAGTGTCTGCAGAAATTCAAAATCTCCCTTATCCTGTAGTCACTTTTTTCACACCTGTGCCATCGAGCCTGTGACATAGCGCTGTGATATTCAGTGGGCCTCACACAATCCAAAAGTGTGCAGTGTCCACAAGTGTCTGCAAAAATTCAAAATCTCCCTTATCCTGTAGTCACTTTTTTCACACCTGTGCCATCGAGCCTGTGACATAGCGCTCTGATATTCAGTGGGCCTCACACAATCCAAGTGTCCAGTGTCCACAAGTGTCTGCAGAAATTCAAAATCTCCCTTATCCTGTAGTCACTTTTTTCACACCTGTGCCATCGAGCCTGTGACATAGCGCTGTGATATTCAGTGGGCCTCACACAATCCAAAAGTGTCCAGTGTCCACAAGTGTCTGCAGAAATTCAAAATCTCCCTTATCCTGTAGTCACTTTTTTCACACCTGTGCCATCGAGCCTGTGACATAGCGCTCTGATGTTCAGTGGGCCTCACACAATCCAAGTGTCCAGTGTCCACAAGTGTCTGCAGAAATTCAAAATCTCCCTTATCCTGTAGTCACTTTTTTCACACCTGTGCCATCGAGCCTGTGACATAGCGCTATGATATTCAGTGGGCCTCACACAATCCAAAAGTGTCCAGTGTCCATAAGTGTCTGCAGAAATTCAAAATCTCCCTTATCCTGTAGTCACTTTTTTCACACCTGTGCCATCGTGCCTGTGACATAGCGCTCTGATATTCAGTGGGCCTCACACAATCCAAGTGTCCAGTGTCCACAAGTGTCTGCAGAAATTCAAAATCACCCTTATCCTGTAGTCACTTTTTTCACACCTGTGCCATCGTGCCTGTGACATAGCGCTCTGATATTCAGTGGGCCTCACACAATCCAAGTGTCCAGTGTCCACAAGTGTCTGCAGAATTTCAAAATCTCCCTTATCCTGTAGTCACTTTTTTCACACCTGTGCCATCGAGCCTGTGACATAGCGCTGTGATATTCAGTGGGCCTCACACAATCCAAAGGTGTCCAGTGTCCACAAGTGTCTGCAGAAATTCAAAATATCCCTTATCCTGTAGTCACTTTTTTTCACACCTGTGCCATCGAGCCTGTGACATAGCGCTCTGATTTTCAGTGGGCATCACACAATCCAAGTGTCCAGTGTCCACAAGTGTCTGCAGAAATTCAAAATCTCCCTTATCCTGTAGTCACTTTTTTCACACCTGTGCCATCGAGCCTGTGACATAGCGCTCTGATATTCAGTGGGCCTCACACAATCCAAAAGTGTCCAGTGTCCATAAGTGTCTGCAGAAATTCAAAATCTCCCTTATACTGTAGTCACTTTTTTCACACCTGTGCCATCGAGCCTGTGACATAGTGCTGTGATATTCAGTGGGCCTCTCACAATCCAAAACTGTCCAGTGTCCACAAGTGTCTGCAGAAATTCAAAATCTCCCTTATCCTGTAGTCACTTTTTTCACACCTGTGCCATCGAGCCTGTGACATAGCGCTGTGATATTCAGTGGGCCTCACACAATCCAAGTGTCCAGTGTCCACAAGTGTCTGCAGAAATTCAAAATCTCCCTTATCCTGTAGTCACTTTTTTCACACCTGTGCCATCGAGCCTGTGACATAGCGCTGTGATATTCAGTGGGCCTCACACAATCCAAAAGTGTCCAGTGTCCACAAGTGTCTGCAGAAATTCAAAATCTCGCTTATCCTGTAGTCACTTTTTTCACACCTGTGCCGTCGAGCCTGTGACATAGCGCTGTGATATTCAGTGGGCCTCACACAATCCAAGTGTCCAGTGTCCACAAGTGTCTGCAGAAATTCAAAATCTCCCTTATCCTGTAGTCACTTTTTTCACACCTGTGCCATCGAGCCTGTGACATAGCGCTCTGATATTCAGTGGGCCTCACACAATCCATGTGTCCAGTGTCCACAAGTGTCTGCAGAAATTCAAAATCTCCCTTATCCTGTAGTCACTTTTTTCACACCTGTGCCATCGAGCCTGTGACATAGCGCTGTGATATTCAGTGGGCCCCACACAATCCAAAGGTGTCCAGTGTCCACAAGTGTCTGCAGAAATTCAAAATCTCCCTTATCCTGTAGTCACTTTTTTCACACCTGTGCCATCGAGTCTGTGACATAGCGCTGTGATATTCAGTGGGCCTCACACAATCCAAAAGTGTCCAGTGTCCACAAGTGTCTGCAGAAATTCAAAATCTCCCTTATCCTGTAGTCACTTTTTTCACACCTGTGCCATCGAGCCTGTGACATAGCGCTGTGATATTCAGTGGGCCTCACACAATCCAAAAGTGTGCAGTGTCCACAAGTGTCTGCAGAAATTCAAAATCTCCCTTATCCTGTAGTCACTTTTTTCACACCTGTGCCATCGAGCCTGTGACATAGCGCTCTGATATTCAGTGGGCCTCACACAATCCAAGTGTCCAGTGTCCACAAGTGTCTGCAGAAATTCAAAATCTCCCTTATCCTGTAGTCACTTTTTTCACACCTGTGCCATCGAGCCTGTGACATAGCGCTCTGATATTCAGTGGGCCTCACACAATCCAAGTGTCCAGTGTCCACAAGTGTCTGCAGAAATTCAAAATCTCCCTTATCCTGTAGTCACTTTTTTCACACCTGTGCCATCGAGCCTGTGACATAGCGCTGTGATATTCAGTGGGCCTCACACAATCCAAAGGTGTCCAGTGTCCACAAGTGTCTGCAGAAATTCAAAATATCCCTTATCCTGTAGTCACTTTTTTCACACCTGTGCCATCGAGCCTGTGACATAGCGCTCTGATATTCAGTGGGACTCACACAATCCAAAAGTGTCCAGTGTCCATAAGTGTCTGCAGAAATTCAAAATCTCCCTTATCCTGTAGTCACTTTTTTCACACCTGTGCCATCGAGCCTGTGACATAGTGCTGTGATATTCAGTGGGCCTCACACAATCCAAAAGTGTCCATTGTCCACAAGTGTCTGCAGAAATTCAAAATCTCCCTTATCCTGTAGTCACTTTTTTCACACCTGTGCCATCGAGCCTGTGACATAGCGCTGTGATATTCAGTGGGCCTCACACAATCCAAGTGTCCAGTGTCCACAAGTGTCTGCAGAAATTCAAAATCTCCCTTATCCTGTAGTCACTTTTTTCACACCTGTGCCATCGAGCCTGTGACATAGCGCTGTGATATTCAATGGGCCTCACACAATCTAAAAGTGTCCAGTGTCCACAAGTGTCTGCAGAAATTCAAAATCTCCCTTATCCTGTAGTCACTTTTTTCACACCTGTGCCATCGAGCCTGTGACATAGCGCTGTGATATTCAGTGGGCCTCACACAATCCAAGTGTCCAGTGTCCACAAGTGTCTGCAGAAATTCAAAATCTCCCTTATCCTGTAGTCACTTTTTTCACACCTGTGCCATCGAGCCTGTGACATAGCGCTGTGATATTCAGTGGGCCTCACACAATCCATGTGTCCAGTGTCCACAAGTGTCTGCAGAAATTCAAAATCTCCCTTATCCTGTAGTCACTTTTTTCACACCTGTGCCATCGAGCCTCTGACATAGCGCTGTGATATTCAGTGGGCCTCACACAATCCAAAGGTGTCCAGTGTCCACAAGTGTCTGCACAAATTCAAAATATCCCTTATCCTGTAGTCACTTTTTTCACACATGTGCCATCTAGCCTGTGACATAGCGCTCTGATGTTCAGTGGGCCTCACACAATGCAAGTGTCCAGTGTCCACAAGTGTCTGCAGAAATTCAAAATCTCCCTTATACTGTAGTCACTTTTTTCACACCTGTGCCATCGAGCCTGTGACATAGCGCTGTGATATTCAGTGGGCCTCACACAATCCATGTGTCCAGTGTCCACAAGTGTCTGCAGAAATTCAAAATCTCCCTTATCCTGTAGTCACTTTTTTCACACCTGTGCCATCGAGCCTGTGACATAGCGCTGTGATATTCAGTGGGCCTCACACAATCCAAAGGTGTCCAGTGTCCACAAGTGTCTGCACAAATTCAAAATATCCCTTATCCTGTAGTCACTTTTTTCACACATGTGCCATCGAGCCTGTGACATAGCGCTCTGATGTTCAGTGGGCCTCACACAATGCAAGTGTTCAGTGTCCACAAGTGTCTGCAGAAATTCAAAATCTCCCTTATCCTGTCGTCACTTTTTTCACACCTGTGCCATCGAGCCTGTGACATAGCGCTGTGATATTCAGTGGGCCTCACACAATCCAAAGGTGTCCAGTGTCCACAAGTGTCTGCAGAAATTCAAAATGTCCCTTATCCTGTAGTCACTTTTTTCACACCTGTGCCATCGAGCCTGTGACATAGCGCTCTGATGTTCAGTGGGCCTCACACAATCCAAGTGTCCAGTGTCCACAAGTGTCTGCAGAAATTCAAAATCTCCCTTATCCTGTAGTCACTTTTTTCACACCTGTGCCATCGAGCCTGTGACATAGCGCTCTGATATTCAGTGGGCCTCACACAATCCAAAAGTGTCCAGTGTCCATAAGTGTCTGCAGAAATTCAAAATCTCCCTTATCCTGTAGTCACTTTTTTCACACCTGTGCCATCGAGCCTGTGACATAGTGCTGTGATATTCAGTGGGCCTCTCACAATCCAAAAGTGTCCAGTGTCCACAAGTGTCTGCAGAAATTCAAAATCTCCCTTATCCTGTAGTCACTTTTTTCACACCTGTGCCATCGAACCTGTGACATAGCGCTGTGATATTCAGTGGGCCTCACACAATCCAAGTGTCCAGTGTCCACAAGTGTCTGCAGAAATTCAAAATCTCCCTTATCCTGTAGTCACTTTTTTCACACCTGTGCCATCGAGCCTGTGACATAGCGCTGTGATATTCAGTGGGCCTCACACAATCCAAAAGTGTCCAGTGTCCACAAGTGTCTGCAGAAATTCAAAATCTCGCTTATCCTGTAGTCACTTTTTTCACACCTGTGCCGTCGAGCCTGTGACATAGCGCTGTGATATTCAGTGGGCCTCACACAATCCAAGTGTCCAGTGTCCACAAGTGTCTGCAGAAATTCAAAATCTCCCTTATCCTGTAGTCACTTTTTTCACACCTGTGCCATCGAGCCTGTGACATAGCGCTGTGATATTCAGTGGGCCTCACACAATCCATGTGTCCAGTGTCCACAAGTGTCTGCAGAAATTCAAAATCTCCCTTATCCTGTAGTCACTTTTTTCACACCTGTGCCATCGAGCCTGTGACATAGCGCTGTGATATTCAGTGGGCCTCACACAATCCAAAGGTGTCCAGTGTCCACAAGTGTCTGCACAAATTCAAAATATCCCTTATCCTGTAGTCACTTTTTTCACACATGTGCCATCTAGCCTGTGACATAGCGCTCTGATGTTCAGTGGGCCTCACACAATGCAAGTGTCCAGTGTCCACAAGTGTCTGCAGAAATTCAAAATCTCCCTTATACTGTAGTCACTTTTTTCACACCTGTGCCATCGAGCCTGTGACATAGCGCTGTGATATTCAGTGGGCCTCACACAATCCATGTGTCCAGTGTCCACAAGTGTCTGCAGAAATTCAAAATCTCCCTTATCCTGTAGTCACTTTTTTCACACCTGTGCCATCGAGCCTGTGACATAGCGCTGTGATATTCAGTGGGCCTCACACAATCCAAAGGTGTCCAGTGTCCACAAGTGTCTGCACAAATTCAAAATATCCCTTATCCTGTAGTCACTTTTTTCACACATGTGCCATCGAGCCTGTGACATAGCGCTCTGATGTTCAGTGGGCCTCACACAATGCAAGTGTTCAGTGTCCACAAGTGTCTGCAGAAATTCAAAATCTCCCTTATCCTGTCGTCACTTTTTTCACACCTGTGCCATCGAGCCTGTGACATAGCGCTGTGATATTCAGTGGGCCTCACACAATCCAAAGGTGTCCAGTGTCCACAAGTGTCTGCAGAAATTCAAAATGTCCCTTATCCTGTAGTCACTTTTTTCACACCTGTGCCATCGAGCCTGTGACATAGCGCTCTGATGTTCAGTGGGCCTCACACAATCCAAGTGTCCAGTGTCCACAAGTGTCTGCAGAAATTCAAAATCTCCCTTATCCTGTAGTCACTTTTTTCACACCTGTGCCATCGAGCCTGTGACATAGCGCTCTGATATTCAGTGGGCCTCACACAATCCAAAAGTGTCCAGTGTCCATAAGTGTCTGCAGAAATTCAAAATCTCCCTTATCCTGTAGTCACTTTTTTCACACCTGTGCCATCGAGCCTGTGACATAGTGCTGTGATATTCAGTGGGCCTCTCACAATCCAAAAGTGTCCAGTGTCCACAAGTGTCTGCAGAAATTCAAAATCTCCCTTATCCTGTAGTCACTTTTTTCACACCTGTGCCATCGAGCCTGTGACATAGCGCTGTGATATTCAGTGGGCCTCACACAATCCAAGTGTCCAGTGTCCACAAGTGTCTGCAGAAATTCAAAATCTCCCTTATCCTGTAGTCACTTTTTTCACACCTGTGCCATCGAGCCTGTGACATAGCGCTGTGATATTCAGTGGGCCTCACACAATCCAAAAGTGTCCAGTGTCCACAAGTGTCTGCAGAAATTCAAAATCTCGCTTATCCTGTAGTCACTTTTTTCACACCTGTGCCGTCGAGCCTGTGACATAGCGCTGTGATATTCAGTGGGCCTCACACAATCCAAGTGTCCAGTGTCCACAAGTGTCTGCAGAAATTCAAAATCTCCCTTATCCTGTAGTCACTTTTTTCACACCTGTGCCATCGAGCCTGTGACATAGTGCTCTGATATTCAGTGGGCCTCAGACAATCCATGTGTCCAGTGTCCACAAGTGTCTGCAGAAATTCAAAATCTCCCTTATCCTGTAGTCACTTTTTTCACACCTGTGCCATCGAGCCTGTGACATAGCGCTGTGATATTCAGTGGGCCTCACACAATCCAAAGGTGTCCAGTGTCCACAAGTGTCTGCAGAAATTCAAAATCTCCCTTATCCTGTAGTCACTTTTTTCACACCTGTGCCATCGAGTCTGTGACATAGCGCTGTGATATTCAGTGGGCCTCACACAATCCAAAAGTGTCCAGTGTCCACAAGTTTCTGCAGAAATTCAAAATCTCCCTTATCCTGTAGTCACTTTTTTCACACCTGTGCCATCGAGCCTGTGACATAGCGCTGTGATATTCAGTGGGCCTCACACAATCCAAAAGTGTGCAGTGTCCACAAGTGTCTGCAAAAATTCAAAATCTCCCTTATCCTGTAGTCACTTTTTTCACACCTGTGCCATCGAGCCTGTGACATAGCGCTCTGATATTCAGTGGGCCTCACACAATCCAAGTGTCCAGTGTCCACAAGTGTCTGCAGAAATTCAAAATCTCCCTTATCCTGTAGTCACTTTTTTCACACCTGTGCCATCGAGCCTGTGACATAGCGCTGTGATATTCAGTGGGCCTCACACAATCCAAAAGTGTCCAGTGTCCACAAGTGTCTGCAGAAATTCAAAATCTCCCTTATCCTGTAGTCACTTTTTTCACACCTGTGCCATCGAGCCTGTGACATAGCGCTCTGATGTTCAGTGGGCCTCACACAATCCAAGTGTCCAGTGTCCACAAGTGTCTGCAGAAATTCAAAATCTCCCTTATCCTGTAGTCACTTTTTTCACACCTGTGCCATCGAGCCTGTGACATAGCGCTCTGATATTCAGTGGGCCTCACACAATCCAAAAGTGTCCAGTGTCCATAAGTGTCTGCAGAAATTCAAAATCTCCCTTATCCTGTAGTCACTTTTTTCACACCTGTGCCATCATGCCTGTGACATAGCGCTCTGATATTCAGTGGGCCTCACACAATCCAAGTGTCCAGTGTCCACAAGTGTCTGCAGAAATTCAAAATCACCCTTATCCTGTAGTCACTTTTTTCACACCTGTGCCATCGTGCCTGTGACATAGCGCTCTGATATTCAGTGGGCCTCACACAATCCAAGTGTCCAGTGTCCACAAGTGTCTGCAGAAATTCAAAATCTCCCTTATCCTGTAGTCACTTTTTTCACACCTGTGCCATCGAGCCTGTGACATAGCGCTGTGATATTCAGTGGGCCTCACACAATCCAAAGGTGTCCAGTGTCCACAAGTGTCTGCAGAAATTCAAAATATCCCTTATCCTGTAGTCACTTTTTTCACACCTGTGCCATCGAGCCTGTGACATAGCGCTCTGATTTTCAGTGGGCATCACACAATCCAAGTGTCCAGTGTCCACAAGTGTCTGCAGAAATTCAAAATCTCCCTTATCCTGTAGTCACTTTTTTCACACCTGTGCCATCGAGCCTGTGACATAGCGCTCTGATATTCAGTGGGCCTCACACAATCCAAAAGTGTCCAGTGTCCATAAGTGTCTGCAGAAATTCAAAATCTCCCTTATACTGTAGTCACTTTTTTCACACCTGTGCCATCGAGCCTGTGACATAGTGCTGTGATATTCAGTGGGCCTCTCACAATCCAAAAGTGTCCAGTGTCGACAAGTGTCTGCAGAAATTCAAAATCTCCCTTATCCTGTAGTCACTTTTTTCACACCTGTGCCATCGAGCCTGTGACATAGCACTGTGATATTCAGTGGGCCTCACACAATCCAAGTGTCCAGTGTCCACAAGTGTCTGCAGAAATTCAAAATCTCCCTTATCCTGTAGTCACTTTTTTCACACCTGTGCCATCGAGCCTGTGACATAGCGCTGTGATATTCAGTGGGCCTCACACAATCCAAAAGTGTCCAGTGTCCACAAGTGTCTGCAGAAATTCAAAATCTCGCTTATCCTGTAGTCACTTTTTTCACACCTGTGCCGTCGAGCCTGTGACATAGCGCTGTGATATTCAGTGGGCCTCACACAATCCAAGTGTCCAGTGTCCACAAGTGTCTGCAGAAATTCAAAATCTCCCTTATCCTGTAGTCACTTTTTTCAAACCTGTGCCATCGAGCCTGTGACATAGCGCTCTGATATTCAATGGGCCTCACACAATCCATGTGTCCAGTGTCCACAAGTGTCTGCAGAAATTCAAAATCTCCCTTATCCTGTAGTCACTTTTTTCACACCTGTGCCATCGAGCCTGTGACATAGCGCTGTGATATTCAGTGGGCCCCACACAATCCAAAGGTGTCCAGTGTCCACAAGTGTCTGCAGAAATTCAAAATCTCCCTTATCCTGTAGTCACTTTTTTCACACCTGTGCCATCGAGTCTGTGACATAGCGCTGTGATATTCAGTGGGCCTCACACAATCCAAAAGTGTCCAGTGTCCACAAGTGTCTGCAGAAATTCAAAATCTCCCTTATCCTGTAGTCACTTTTTTCACACCTGTGCCATCGAGCCTGTGACATAGCGCTGTGATATTCAGTGGGCCTCACACAATCCAAAAGTGTGCAGTGTCCACAAGTGTCTGCAGAAATTCAAAATCTCCCTTATCCTGTAGTCACTTTTTTCACACCTGTGCCATCGAGCCTGTGACATAGCGCTCTGATATTCAGTGGGCCTCACACAATCCAAGTGTCCAGTGTCCACAAGTGTCTGCAGAAATTCAAAATCTCCCTTATCCTGTAGTCACTTTTTTCACACCTGTGCCATCGAGCCTGTGACATAGCGCTCTGATATTCAGTGGGCCTCACACAATCCAAGTGTCCAGTGTCCACAAGTGTCTGCAGAAATTCACAATCTCCCTTATCCTGTAGTCACTTTTTTCACACCTGTGCCATCGAGCCTGTGACATAGCGCTGTGATATTCAGTGGGCCTCACACAATCCAAAGGTGTCCAGTGTCCACAAGTGTCTGCAGAAATTCAAAATATCCCTTATCCTGTAGTCACTTTTTTCACACCTGTGCCATCGAGCCTGTGACATAGCGCTCTGATATTCAGTGGGCCTCACACAATTCAAAAGTGTCCAGTGTCCATAAGTGTCTGCAGAAATTCAAAATCTCCCTTATCCTGTAGTCACTTTTTTCACACCTGTGCCATCGAGCCTGTGACATAGTGCTGTGATATTCAGTGGGCCTCACACAATCCAAAAGTGTCCATTGTCCACAAGTGTCTGCAGAAATTCAAAATCTCCCTTATCCTGTAGTCACTTTTTTCACACCTGTGCCATCGAGCCTGTGACATAGCGCTGTGATATTCAGTGGGCCTCACACAATCCAAGTGTCCAGTGTCCACAAGTGTCTGCAGAAATTCAAAATCTCCCTTATCCTGTAGTCACTTTTTTCACACCTGTGCCATCGAGCCTGTGACATAGTGCTGTGATATTCAGTGGGCCTCACACAATCCAAAAGTGTCCAGTGTCCACAAGTGTCTGCAGAAATTCAAAATCTCCCTTATCCTGTAGTCACTTTTTTCACACCTGTGCCATCGAGCCTGTGACATAGCGCTCTGATATTCAGTGGGCCTCACACAATCCAAAAGTGTCCAGTGTCCATAAGTGTCTGCAGAAATTCAAAATCTCCCTTATCCTGTAGTCACTTTTTTCACACCTGTGCCATCGAGCCTGTGACATAGCGCTGTGATATTCAGTGGGCCTCACACAATCCAAGTGTCCAGTGTCCACAAGTGTCTGCAGAAATTCAAAATCTCCCTTATCCTGTAGTCACTTTTTTCACACCTGTGCCATCGAGCCTGTGACATAGCGCTGTGATATTCAGTGTGCCTCACACAATCCAAAAGTGTCCAGTGTCCACAAGTGTCTGCAGAAATTCAAAATCTCGCTTATCCTGTAGTCACTTTTTTCACACCTGTGCCGTCGAGCCTGTGACATAGCGCTGTGATATTCAGTGGGCCTCACACAATCCAAGTGTCCAGTGTCCACAAGTGTCTGCAGAAATTCAAAATCTCCCTTATCCTGTAGTCACTTTTTTCACACCTGTGCCATCGAGCCTGTGACATAGCGCTCTGATATTCAGTGGGCCTCACACAATCCATGTGTCCAGTGTCCACAAGTGTCTGCAGAAATTCAAAATCTCCCTTATCCTGTAGTCACTTTTTTCACACCTGTGCCATCGAGCCTGTGACATAGCGCTGTGATATTCAGTGGGCCCCACACAATCCAAAGGTGTCCAGTGTCCACAAGTGTCTGCAGAAATTCAAAATCTCCCTTATCCTGTAGTCACTTTTTTCACACCTGTGCCATCGAGTCTGTGACATAGCGCTGTGATATTCAGTGGGCCTCACACAATCCAAAAGTGTCCAGTGTCCACAAGTGTCTGCAGAAATTCAAAATCTCCCTTATCCTGTAGTCACTTTTTTCACACCTGTGCCATCGAGCCTGTGACATAGCGCTGTGATATTCAGTGGGCCTCACACAATCCAAAAGTGTGCAGTGTCCACAAGTGTCTGCAGAAATTCAAAATCTCCCTTATCCTGTATTCACTTTTTTCACACCTGTGCCATCGAGCCTGTGACATAGCGCTCTGATATTCAGTGGGCCTCACACAATCCAAGTGTCCAGTGTCCACAAGTGTCTGCAGAAATTCAAAATCTCCCTTATCCTGTAGTCACTTTTTTCACACCTGTGCCATCGAGCCTGTGACATAGCGCTGTGATATTCAGTGTGCCTCACACAATCCAAGTGTCCAGTGTCCACAAGTGTCTGCAGAAATTCAAAATCTCCCTTATCCTGTAGTCACTTTTTTCACACCTGTGCCATCGAGCCTGTGACATAGCGCTGTGATATTCAGTGGGCCTCACACAATCCAAAGGTGTCCAGTGTCCACAAGTGTCTGCAGAAATTCAAAATATCCCTTATCCTGTAGTCACTTTTTTCACACCTGTGCCATCGAGCCTGTGACATCGCGCTCTGATATTCAGTGGGCCTCACACAATCCAAAAGTGTCCAGTGTCCATAAGTGTCTGCAGAAATTCAAAATCTCCCTTATCCTGTAGTCACTTTTTTCACACCTGTGCCATCGAGCCTGTGACATAGTGCTGTGATATTCAGTGGGCCTCACACAATCCAAAAGTGTCCATTGTCCACAAGTGTCTGCAGAAATTCAAAATCTCCCTTATCCTGTAGTCACTTTTTTCACACCTGTGCCATCGAGCCTGTGACATAGCGCTGTGATATTCAGTGGGCCTCACACAATCCAAGTGTCCAGTGTCCACAAGTGTCTGCAGAAATTCAAAATCTCCCTTATCCTGTAGTCACTTTTTTCACACCTGTGCCATCGAGCCTGTGACATAGCGCTGTGATATTCAGTGGGCCTCACACAATCCAAAAGTGTCCAGTGTCCACAAGTGTCTGCAGAAATTCAAAATCTCCCTTATCCTGTAGTCACTTTTTTCACACCTGTGCCATCGAGCCTGTGACATAGCGCTCTGATATTCAGTGGGCCTCACACAATCCAAAAGTGTCCAGTGTCCATAAGTGTCTGCAGAAATTCAAAATCTCCCTTATCCTGTAGTCACTTTTTTCACACCTGTGCCATCGAGCCTGTGACATAGTGCTGTGATATTCAGTGGGCCTCACACAATCCAAGTGTCCAGTGTCCACAAGTGTCTGCAGAAATTCAAAATCTCCCTTATCCTGTAGTCACTTTTTTCACACCTGTGCCATCGAGCCTGTGACATAGCGCTGTGATATTCAGTGGGCCTCACACAATCCAAAAGTGTCCAGTGTCCACAAGTGTCTGCAGAAATTCAAAATCTCGCTTATCCTGTAGTCACTTTTTTCACACCTGTGCCGTCGAGCCTGTGACATAGCGCTGTGATATTCAGTGGGCCTCACACAATCCAAGTGTCCAGTGTCCACAAGTGTCTGCAGAAATTCAAAATCTCCCTTATCCTGTAGTCACTTTTTTCACACCTGTGCCATCGAGCCTGTGACATAGCGCTCTGATATTCAGTGGGCCTCACACAATCCATGTGTCCAGTGTCCACAAGTGTCTGCAGAAATTCAAAATCTCCCTTATCCTGTAGTCACTTTTTTCACACCTGTGCCATCGAGCCTGTGACATAGCGCTGTGATATTCAGTGGGCCCCACACAATCCAAAGGTGTCCAGTGTCCACAAGTGTCTGCAGAAATTCAAAATCTCCCTTATCCTGTAGTCACTTTTTTCACACCTGTGCCATCGAGTCTGTGACAGCGCTGTGATATTCAGTGGGCCTCACACTATCCAAAAGTGTCCAGTGTCCACAAGTGTCTGCAGAAATTCAAAATCTCCCTTATCCTGTAGTCACTTTTTCCACACCTGTGCCATCGAGCCTGTGACATAGCGCTGTGATATTCAGTGGGCCTCACACAATCCAAAAGTGTGCAGTGTCCACAAGTGTCTGCAGAAATTCAAAATCTCCCTTATCCTGTAGTCACTTTTTTCACACCTGTGCCATCGAGCCTGTGACATAGCGCTCTGATATTCAGTGGGCCTCACACAATCCAAGTGTCCAGTGTCCACAAGTGTCTGCAGAAATTCAAAATCTCCCTTATCCTGTAGTCACTTTTTTCACACCTGTGCCATCGAGCCTGTGACATAGCGCTCTGATATTCAGTGGGCCTCACACAATCCAAGTGTCCAGTGTCCACAAGTGTCTGCAGAAATTCAAAATCTCCCTTATCCTGTAGTCACTTTTTTCACACCTGTGCCATCGAGCCTGTGACATAGCGCTGTGATATTCAGTGGGCCTCACACAATCCAAAGGTGTCCAGTGTCCACAAGTGTCTGCAGAAATTCAAAATATCCCTTATCCTGTAGTCATTTTTTTCACACCTGTGCCATCGAGCCTGTGACATAGCGCTCTGATATTCAGTGGGCCTCACACAATCCAAAAGTGTCCAGTGTCCATAAGTGTCTGCAGAAATTCAAAATCTCCCTTATCCTGTAGTCACTTTTTTCACACCTGTGCCATCGAGCCTGTGACATAGTGCTGTGATATTCAGTGGGCCTCACACAATCCAAAAGTGTCCATTGTCCACAAGTGTCTGCAGAAATTCAAAATCTCCCTTATCCTGTAGTCACTTTTTTCACACCTGTGCCATCGAGCCTGTGACATAGCGCTGTGATATTCAGTGGGCCTCACACAATCCAAGTGTCCAGTGTCCACAAGTGTCTGCAGAAATTCAAAATCTCCCTTATCCTGTAGTCACTTTTTTCACACCTGTGCCATCGAGCCTGTGACATAGCGCTGTGATATTCAATGGGCCTCACACAATCCAAAAGTGTCCAGTGTCCACAAGTGTCTGCAGAAATTCAAAATCTCCCTTATCCTGTAGTCACTTTTTTCACACCTGTGCCATCGAGCCTGTGACATAGCGCTCTGATATTCAGTGGGCCTCACACAATCCAAGTGTCCAGTGTCCACAAGTGTCTGCAGAAATTCAAAATCTCCCTTATCCTGTAGTCACTTTTTTCACACCTGTGCCATCGAGCCTGTGACATAGCGCTGTGATATTCAGTGGGCCTCACACAATCCAAAAGTGTCCAGTGTCCACAAGTGTCTGCACAAATTCAAAATCTCCCTTATCCTGTAGTCACTTTTTTCACACCTGTGCCATCGAGCCTGTGACATAGCGCTCTGATGTTCAGTGGGCCTCACACAATCCAAGTGTCCAGTGTCCACAAGTGTCTGCAGAAATTCAAAATCTCCCTTATCCTGTAGTCACTTTTTTCACACCTGTGCCATCGAGTCTGTGACATAGCGCTGTGATATTCAGTGGGCCTCACACAATCCAAAAGTGTCCAGTGTCCACAAGTGTCTGCAGAAATTCAAAATCTCCCTTATCCTGTAGTCACTTTTTTCACACCTGTGCCATCGAGCCTGTGACATAGCGCTGTGATATTCAGTGGGCCTCACACAATCCAAAAGTGTGCAGTGTCCACAAGTGTCTGCAGAAATTCAAAATCTCCCTTATCCTGTAGTCACTTTTTTCACACCTGTGCCATCGAGCATGTGACATAGCGCTCTGATATTCAGTGGGCCTCACACAATCCAAGTGTCCAGTGTCCACAAGTGTCTGCAGAAATTCAAAATCTCCCTTATCCTGTAGTCACTTTTTTCACACCTGTGCCATCGAGCCTGTGACATAGCGCTCTGATATTCAGTGGGCCTCACACAATCCAAGTGTCCAGTGTCCACAAGTGTCTGCAGAAATTCACAATCTCCCTTATCCTGTAGTCACTTTTTTCACACCTGTGCCATCGAGCCTGTGACATAGCGCTGTGATATTCAGTGGGCCTCACACAATCCAAAGGTGTCCAGTGTCCACAAGTGTCTGCAGAAATTCAAAATATCCCTTATCCTGTAGTCACTTTTTTCACACCTGTGCCATCGAGCCTGTGACATAGCGCTCTGATATTCAGTGGGCCTCACACAATTCAAAAGTGTCCAGTGTCCATAAGTGTCTGCAGAAATTCAAAATCTCCCTTATCCTGTAGTCACTTTTTTCACACCTGTGCCATCGAGCCTGTGACATAGTGCTGTGATATTCAGTGGGCCTCACACAATCCAAAAGTGTCCATTGTCCACAAGTGTCTGCAGAAATTCAAAATCTCCCTTATCCTGTAGTCACTTTTTTCACACCTGTGCCATCGAGCCTGTGACATAGCGCTGTGATATTCAGTGGGCCTCACACAATCCAAGTGTCCAGTGTCCACAAGTGTCTGCAGAAATTCAAAATCTCCCTTATCCTGTAGTCACTTTTTTCACACCTGTACCATCGAGCCTGTGACATAGTGCTGTGATATTCAGTGGGCCTCACACAATCCAAAAGTGTCCAGTGTCCACAAGTGTCTGCAGAAATTCAAAATCTCCCTTATCCTGTAGTCACTTTTTTCACACCTGTGCCATCGAGCCTGTGACATAGCGCTCTGATATTCAGTGGGCCTCACACAATCCAAAAGTGTCCAGTGTCCATAAGTGTCTGCAGAAATTCAAAATCTCCCTTATCCTGTAGTCACTTTTTTCACACCTGTGCCATCGAGCCTGTGACATAGCGCTCTGATGTTCAGTGGGCCTCACACAATCCAAGTGTCCAGTGTCCACAAGTGTCTGCAGAAATTCAAAATCTCCCTTATCCTGTAGTCACTTTTTTCACACCTGTGCCATCGAGCCTGTGACATAGCGCTCTGATATTCAGTGGGCCTCACACAATCCAAAAGTGTCCAGTGTCCATAAGTGTCTGCAGAAATTCAAAATCTCCCTTATCCTGTAGTCACTTTTTTCACACCTGTGCCATCATGCCTGTGACATAGCGCTCTGATATTCAGTGGGCCTCACACAATCCAAGTGTCCAGTGTCCACAAGTGTCTGCAGAAATTCAAAATCACCCTTATCCTGTAGTCACTTTTTTCACACCTGTGCCATCGTGCCTGTGACATAGCGCTCTGATATTCAGTGGGCCTCACACAATCCAAGTGTCCAGTGTCCACAAGTGTCTGCAGAAATTCAAAATCTCCCTTATCCTGTAGTCACTTTTTTCACACCTGTGCCATCGAGCCTGTGACATAGCGCTGTGATATTCAGTGGGCCTCACACAATCCAAAGGTGTCCAGTGTCCACAAGTGTCTGCAGAAATTCAAAATATCCCTTATCCTGTAGTCACTTTTTTCACACCTGTGCCATCGAGCCTGTGACATAGCGCTCTGATTTTCAGTGGGCATCACACAATCCAAGTGTCCAGTGTCCACAAGTGTCTGCAGAAATTCAAAATCTCCCTTATCCTGTAGTCACTTTTTTCACACCTGTGCCATCGAGCCTGTGACATAGCGCTCTGATATTCAGTGGGCCTCACACAATCCAAAAGTGTCCAGTGTCCATAAGTGTCTGCAGAAATTCAAAATCTCCCTTATACTGTAGTCACTTTTTTCACACCTGTGCCATCGAGCCTGTGACATAGTGCTGTGATATTCAGTGGGCCTCTCACAATCCAAAAGTGTCCAGTGTCGACAAGTGTCTGCAGAAATTCAAAATCTCCCTTATCCTGTAGTCACTTTTTTCACACCTGTGCCATCGAGCCTGTGACATAGCACTGTGATATTCAGTGGGCCTCACACAATCCAAGTGTCCAGTGTCCACAAGTGTCTGCAGAAATTCAAAATCTCCCTTATCCTGTAGTCACTTTTTTCACACCTGTGCCATCGAGCCTGTGACATAGCGCTGTGATATTCAGTGGGCCTCACACAATCCAAAAGTGTCCAGTGTCCACAAGTGTCTGCAGAAATTCAAAATCTCGCTTATCCTGTAGTCACTTTTTTCACACCTGTGCCGTCGAGCCTGTGACATAGCGCTGTGATATTCAGTGGGCCTCACACAATCCAAGTGTCCAGTGTCCACAAGTGTCTGCAGAAATTCAAAATCTCCCTTATCCTGTAGTCACTTTTTTCAAACCTGTGCCATCGAGCCTGTGACATAGCGCTCTGATATTCAATGGGCCTCACACAATCCATGTGTCCAGTGTCCACAAGTGTCTGCAGAAATTCAAAATCTCCCTTATCCTGTAGTCACTTTTTTCACACCTGTGCCATCGAGCCTGTGACATAGCGCTGTGATATTCAGTGGGCCCCACACAATCCAAAGGTGTCCAGTGTCCACAAGTGTCTGCAGAAATTCAAAATCTCCCTTATCCTGTAGTCACTTTTTTCACACCTGTGCCATCGAGTCTGTGACATAGCGCTGTGATATTCAGTGGGCCTCACACAATCCAAAAGTGTCCAGTGTCCACAAGTGTCTGCAGAAATTCAAAATCTCCCTTATCCTGTAGTCACTTTTTTCACACCTGTGCCATCGAGCCTGTGACATAGCGCTGTGATATTCAGTGGGCCTCACACAATCCAAAAGTGTGCAGTGTCCACAAGTGTCTGCAGAAATTCAAAATCTCCCTTATCCTGTAGTCACTTTTTTCACACCTGTGCCATCGAGCCTGTGACATAGCGCTCTGATATTCAGTGGGCCTCACACAATCCAAGTGTCCAGTGTCCACAAGTGTCTGCAGAAATTCAAAATCTCCCTTATCCTGTAGTCACTTTTTTCACACCTGTGCCATCGAGCCTGTGACATAGCGCTCTGATATTCAGTGGGCCTCACACAATCCAAGTGTCCAGTGTCCACAAGTGTCTGCAGAAATTCACAATCTCCCTTATCCTGTAGTCACTTTTTTCACACCTGTGCCATCGAGCCTGTGACATAGCGCTGTGATATTCAGTGGGCCTCACACAATCCAAAGGTGTCCAGTGTCCACAAGTGTCTGCAGAAATTCAAAATATCCCTTATCCTGTAGTCACTTTTTTCACACCTGTGCCATCGAGCCTGTGACATAGCGCTCTGATATTCAGTGGGCCTCACACAATTCAAAAGTGTCCAGTGTCCATAAGTGTCTGCAGAAATTCAAAATCTCCCTTATCCTGTAGTCACTTTTTTCACACCTGTGCCATCGAGCCTGTGACATAGTGCTGTGATATTCAGTGGGCCTCACACAATCCAAAAGTGTCCATTGTCCACAAGTGTCTGCAGAAATTCAAAATCTCCCTTATCCTGTAGTCACTTTTTTCACACCTGTGCCATCGAGCCTGTGACATAGCGCTGTGATATTCAGTGGGCCTCACACAATCCAAGTGTCCAGTGTCCACAAGTGTCTGCAGAAATTCAAAATCTCCCTTATCCTGTAGTCACTTTTTTCACACCTGTGCCATCGAGCCTGTGACATAGTGCTGTGATATTCAGTGGGCCTCACACAATCCAAAAGTGTCCAGTGTCCACAAGTGTCTGCAGAAATTCAAAATCTCCCTTATCCTGTAGTCACTTTTTTCACACCTGTGCCATCGAGCCTGTGACATAGCGCTCTGATATTCAGTGGGCCTCACACAATCCAAAAGTGTCCAGTGTCCATAAGTGTCTGCAGAAATTCAAAATCTCCCTTATCCTGTAGTCACTTTTTTCACACCTGTGCCATCGAGCCTGTGACATAGCGCTGTGATATTCAGTGGGCCTCACACAATCCAAGTGTCCAGTGTCCACAAGTGTCTGCAGAAATTCAAAATCTCCCTTATCCTGTAGTCACTTTTTTCACACCTGTGCCATCGAGCCTGTGACATAGCGCTGTGATATTCAGTGTGCCTCACACAATCCAAAAGTGTCCAGTGTCCACAAGTGTCTGCAGAAATTCAAAATCTCGCTTATCCTGTAGTCACTTTTTTCACACCTGTGCCGTCGAGCCTGTGACATAGCGCTGTGATATTCAGTGGGCCTCACACAATCCAAGTGTCCAGTGTCCACAAGTGTCTGCAGAAATTCAAAATCTCCCTTATCCTGTAGTCACTTTTTTCACACCTGTGCCATCGAGCCTGTGACATAGCGCTCTGATATTCAGTGGGCCTCACACAATCCATGTGTCCAGTGTCCACAAGTGTCTGCAGAAATTCAAAATCTCCCTTATCCTGTAGTCACTTTTTTCACACCTGTGCCATCGAGCCTGTGACATAGCGCTGTGATATTCAGTGGGCCCCACACAATCCAAAGGTGTCCAGTGTCCACAAGTGTCTGCAGAAATTCAAAATCTCCCTTATCCTGTAGTCACTTTTTTCACACCTGTGCCATCGAGTCTGTGACATAGCGCTGTGATATTCAGTGGGCCTCACACAATCCAAAAGTGTCCAGTGTCCACAAGTGTCTGCAGAAATTCAAAATCTCCCTTATCCTGTAGTCACTTTTTTCACACCTGTGCCATCGAGCCTGTGACATAGCGCTGTGATATTCAGTGGGCCTCACACAATCCAAAAGTGTGCAGTGTCCACAAGTGTCTGCAGAAATTCAAAATCTCCCTTATCCTGTATTCACTTTTTTCACACCTGTGCCATCGAGCCTGTGACATAGCGCTCTGATATTCAGTGGGCCTCACACAATCCAAGTGTCCAGTGTCCACAAGTGTCTGCAGAAATTCAAAATCTCCCTTATCCTGTAGTCACTTTTTTCACACCTGTGCCATCGAGCCTGTGACATAGCGCTGTGATATTCAGTGTGCCTCACACAATCCAAGTGTCCAGTGTCCACAAGTGTCTGCAGAAATTCAAAATCTCCCTTATCCTGTAGTCACTTTTTTCACACCTGTGCCATCGAGCCTGTGACATAGCGCTGTGATATTCAGTGGGCCTCACACAATCCAAAGGTGTCCAGTGTCCACAAGTGTCTGCAGAAATTCAAAATATCCCTTATCCTGTAGTCACTTTTTTCACACCTGTGCCATCGAGCCTGTGACATCGCGCTCTGATATTCAGTGGGCCTCACACAATCCAAAAGTGTCCAGTGTCCATAAGTGTCTGCAGAAATTCAAAATCTCCCTTATCCTGTAGTCACTTTTTTCACACCTGTGCCATCGAGCCTGTGACATAGTGCTGTGATATTCAGTGGGCCTCACACAATCCAAAAGTGTCCATTGTCCACAAGTGTCTGCAGAAATTCAAAATCTCCCTTATCCTGTAGTCACTTTTTTCACACCTGTGCCATCGAGCCTGTGACATAGCGCTGTGATATTCAGTGGGCCTCACACAATCCAAGTGTCCAGTGTCCACAAGTGTCTGCAGAAATTCAAAATCTCCCTTATCCTGTAGTCACTTTTTTCACACCTGTGCCATCGAGCCTGTGACATAGCGCTGTGATATTCAGTGGGCCTCACACAATCCAAAAGTGTCCAGTGTCCACAAGTGTCTGCAGAAATTCAAAATCTCCCTTATCCTGTAGTCACTTTTTTCACACCTGTGCCATCGAGCCTGTGACATAGCGCTCTGATATTCAGTGGGCCTCACACAATCCAAAAGTGTCCAGTGTCCATAAGTGTCTGCAGAAATTCAAAATCTCCCTTATCCTGTAGTCACTTTTTTCACACCTGTGCCATCGAGCCTGTGACATAGTGCTGTGATATTCAGTGGGCCTCACACAATCCAAGTGTCCAGTGTCCACAAGTGTCTGCAGAAATTCAAAATCTCCCTTATCCTGTAGTCACTTTTTTCACACCTGTGCCATCGAGCCTGTGACATAGCGCTGTGATATTCAGTGGGCCTCACACAATCCAAAAGTGTCCAGTGTCCACAAGTGTCTGCAGAAATTCAAAATCTCGCTTATCCTGTAGTCACTTTTTTCACACCTGTGCCGTCGAGCCTGTGACATAGCGCTGTGATATTCAGTGGGCCTCACACAATCCAAGTGTCCAGTGTCCACAAGTGTCTGCAGAAATTCAAAATCTCCCTTATCCTGTAGTCACTTTTTTCACACCTGTGCCATCGAGCCTGTGACATAGCGCTCTGATATTCAGTGGGCCTCACACAATCCATGTGTCCAGTGTCCACAAGTGTCTGCAGAAATTCAAAATCTCCCTTATCCTGTAGTCACTTTTTTCACACCTGTGCCATCGAGCCTGTGACATAGCGCTGTGATATTCAGTGGGCCCCACACAATCCAAAGGTGTCCAGTGTCCACAAGTGTCTGCAGAAATTCAAAATCTCCCTTATCCTGTAGTCACTTTTTTCACACCTGTGCCATCGAGTCTGTGACAGCGCTGTGATATTCAGTGGGCCTCACACTATCCAAAAGTGTCCAGTGTCCACAAGTGTCTGCAGAAATTCAAAATCTCCCTTATCCTGTAGTCACTTTTTCCACACCTGTGCCATCGAGCCTGTGACATAGCGCTGTGATATTCAGTGGGCCTCACACAATCCAAAAGTGTGCAGTGTCCACAAGTGTCTGCAGAAATTCAAAATCTCCCTTATCCTGTAGTCACTTTTTTCACACCTGTGCCATCGAGCCTGTGACATAGCGCTCTGATATTCAGTGGGCCTCACACAATCCAAGTGTCCAGTGTCCACAAGTGTCTGCAGAAATTCAAAATCTCCCTTATCCTGTAGTCACTTTTTTCACACCTGTGCCATCGAGCCTGTGACATAGCGCTCTGATATTCAGTGGGCCTCACACAATCCAAGTGTCCAGTGTCCACAAGTGTCTGCAGAAATTCAAAATCTCCCTTATCCTGTAGTCACTTTTTTCACACCTGTGCCATCGAGCCTGTGACATAGCGCTGTGATATTCAGTGGGCCTCACACAATCCAAAGGTGTCCAGTGTCCACAAGTGTCTGCAGAAATTCAAAATATCCCTTATCCTGTAGTCATTTTTTTCACACCTGTGCCATCGAGCCTGTGACATAGCGCTCTGATATTCAGTGGGCCTCACACAATCCAAAAGTGTCCAGTGTCCATAAGTGTCTGCAGAAATTCAAAATCTCCCTTATCCTGTAGTCACTTTTTTCACACCTGTGCCATCGAGCCTGTGACATAGTGCTGTGATATTCAGTGGGCCTCACACAATCCAAAAGTGTCCATTGTCCACAAGTGTCTGCAGAAATTCAAAATCTCCCTTATCCTGTAGTCACTTTTTTCACACCTGTGCCATCGAGCCTGTGACATAGCGCTGTGATATTCAGTGGGCCTCACACAATCCAAGTGTCCAGTGTCCACAAGTGTCTGCAGAAATTCAAAATCTCCCTTATCCTGTAGTCACTTTTTTCACACCTGTGCCATCGAGCCTGTGACATAGCGCTGTGATATTCAATGGGCCTCACACAATCCAAAAGTGTCCAGTGTCCACAAGTGTCTGCAGAAATTCAAAATCTCCCTTATCCTGTAGTCACTTTTTTCACACCTGTGCCATCGAGCCTGTGACATAGCGCTCTGATATTCAGTGGGCCTCACACAATCCAAGTGTCCAGTGTCCACAAGTGTCTGCAGAAATTCAAAATCTCCCTTATCCTGTAGTCACTTTTTTCACACCTGTGCCATCGAGCCTGTGACATAGCGCTGTGATATTCAGTGGGCCTCACACAATCCAAAAGTGTCCAGTGTCCACAAGTGTCTGCACAAATTCAAAATCTCCCTTATCCTGTAGTCACTTTTTTCACACCTGTGCCATCGAGCCTGTGACATAGCGCTCTGATGTTCAGTGGGCCTCACACAATCCAAGTGTCCAGTGTCCACAAGTGTCTGCAGAAATTCAAAATCTCCCTTATCCTGTAGTCACTTTTTTCACACCTGTGCCATCGAGTCTGTGACATAGCGCTGTGATATTCAGTGGGCCTCACACAATCCAAAAGTGTCCAGTGTCCACAAGTGTCTGCAGAAATTCAAAATCTCCCTTATCCTGTAGTCACTTTTTTCACACCTGTGCCATCGAGCCTGTGACATAGCGCTGTGATATTCAGTGGGCCTCACACAATCCAAAAGTGTGCAGTGTCCACAAGTGTCTGCAGAAATTCAAAATCTCCCTTATCCTGTAGTCACTTTTTTCACACCTGTGCCATCGAGCATGTGACATAGCGCTCTGATATTCAGTGGGCCTCACACAATCCAAGTGTCCAGTGTCCACAAGTGTCTGCAGAAATTCAAAATCTCCCTTATCCTGTAGTCACTTTTTTCACACCTGTGCCATCGAGCCTGTGACATAGCGCTCTGATATTCAGTGGGCCTCACACAATCCAAGTGTCCAGTGTCCACAAGTGTCTGCAGAAATTCACAATCTCCCTTATCCTGTAGTCACTTTTTTCACACCTGTGCCATCGAGCCTGTGACATAGCGCTGTGATATTCAGTGGGCCTCACACAATCCAAAGGTGTCCAGTGTCCACAAGTGTCTGCAGAAATTCAAAATATCCCTTATCCTGTAGTCACTTTTTTCACACCTGTGCCATCGAGCCTGTGACATAGCGCTCTGATATTCAGTGGGCCTCACACAATTCAAAAGTGTCCAGTGTCCATAAGTGTCTGCAGAAATTCAAAATCTCCCTTATCCTGTAGTCACTTTTTTCACACCTGTGCCATCGAGCCTGTGACATAGTGCTGTGATATTCAGTGGGCCTCACACAATCCAAAAGTGTCCATTGTCCACAAGTGTCTGCAGAAATTCAAAATCTCCCTTATCCTGTAGTCACTTTTTTCACACCTGTGCCATCGAGCCTGTGACATAGCGCTGTGATATTCAGTGGGCCTCACACAATCCAAGTGTCCAGTGTCCACAAGTGTCTGCAGAAATTCAAAATCTCCCTTATCCTGTAGTCACTTTTTTCACACCTGTACCATCGAGCCTGTGACATAGTGCTGTGATATTCAGTGGGCCTCACACAATCCAAAAGTGTCCAGTGTCCACAAGTGTCTGCAGAAATTCAAAATCTCCCTTATCCTGTAGTCACTTTTTTCACACCTGTGCCATCGAGCCTGTGACATAGCGCTCTGATATTCAGTGGGCCTCACACAATCCAAAAGTGTCCAGTGTCCATAAGTGTCTGCAGAAATTCAAAATCTCCCTTATCCTGTAGTCACTTTTTTCACACCTGTGCCATCGAGCCTGTGACATAGCGCTGTGATATTCAGTGGGCCTCACACAATCCAAGTGTCCAGTGTCCACAAGTGTCTGCAGAAATTCAAAATCTCCCTTATCCTGTAGTCACTTTTTTCACACCTGTGCCATCGAGCCTGTGACATAGCGCTGTGATATTCAGTGGGCCTCACACAATCCAAAAGTGTCCAGTGTCCACAAGTGTCTGCAGAAATTCAAAATCTCGCTTATCCTGTAGTCACTTTTTTCACACCTGTGCCGTCGAGCCTGTGACATAGCGCTGTGATATTCAGTGGGCCTCACACAATCCAAGTGTCCAGTGTCCACAAGTGTCTGCAGAAATTCAAAATCTCCCTTATCCTGTAGTCACTTTTTTCACACCTGTGCCATCGAGCCTGTGACATAGCGCTCTGATATTCAGTGGGCCTCACACAATCCATGTGTCCAGTGTCCACAAGTGTCTGCAGAAATTCAAAATCTCCCTTATCCTGTAGTCACTTTTTTCACACCTGTGCCATCGAGCCTGTGACATAGCGCTGTGATATTCAGTGGGCCCCACACAATCCAAAGGTGTCCAGTGTCCACAAGTGTCTGCAGAAATTCAAAATCTCCCTTATCCTGTAGTCACTTTTTTCACACCTGTGCCATCGAGTCTGTGACATAGCGCTGTGATATTCAGTGGGCCTCACACAATCCAAAAGTGTCCAGTGTCCACAAGTGTCTGCAGAAATTCAAAATCTCCCTTATCCTGTAGTCACTTTTTTCACACCTGTGCCATCGAGCCTGTGACATAGCGCTGTGATATTCAGTGGGCCTCACACAATCCAAAAGTGTGCAGTGTCCACAAGTGTCTGCAGAAATTCAAAATCTCCCTTATCCTGTATTCACTTTTTTCACACCTGTGCCATCGAGCCTGTGACATAGCGCTCTGATATTCAGTGGGCCTCACACAATCCAAGTGTCCAGTGTCCACAAGTGTCTGCAGAAATTCAAAATCTCCCTTATCCTGTAGTCACATTTTTCACACCTGTGCCATCGAGCCTGTGACATAGCGCTGTGATATTCAGTGTGCCTCACACAATCCAAGTGTCCAGTGTCCACAAGTGTCTGCAGAAATTCAAAATCTCCCTTATCCTGTAGTCACTTTTTTCACACCTGTGCCATCGAGCCTGTGACATAGCGCTGTGATATTCAGTGGGCCTCACACAATCCAAAGGTGTCCAGTGTCCACAAGTGTCTGCAGAAATTCAAAATATCCCTTATCCTGTAGTCACTTTTTTCACACCTGTGCCATCGAGCCTGTGACATCGCGCTCTGATATTCAGTGGGCCTCATACAATCCAAAAGTGTCCAGTGTCCATAAGTGTCTGCAGAAATTCAAAATCTCCCTTATCCTGTAGTCACTTTTTTCACACCTGTGCCATCGAGCCTGTGACATAGTGCTGTGATATTCAGTGGGCCTCACACAATCCAAAAGTGTCCATTGTCCACAAGTGTCTGCAGAAATTCAAAATCTCCCTTATCCTGTAGTCACTTTTTTCACACCTGTGCCATCGAGCCTGTGACATAGCGCTGTGATATTCAGTGGGCCTCACACAATCCAAGTGTCCAGTGTCCACAAGTGTCTGCAGAAATTCAAAATCTCCCTTATCCTGTAGTCACTTTTTTCACACCTGTGCCATCGAGCCTGTGACATAGCGCTGTGATATTCAGTGGGCCTCACACAATCCAAAAGTGTCCAGTGTCCACAAGTGTCTGCAGAAATTCAAAATCTCCCTTATCCTGTAGTCACTTTTTTCACACCTGTGCCATCGAGCCTGTGACATAGCGCTCTGATATTCAGTGGGCCTCACACAATCCAAAAGTGTCCAGTGTCCATAAGTGTCTGCAGAAATTCAAAATCTCCCTTATCCTGTAGTCACTTTTTTCACACCTGTGCCATCGAGCCTGTGACATAGTGCTGTGATATTCAGTGGGCCTCACACAATCCAAGTGTCCAGTGTCCACAAGTGTCTGCAGAAATTCAAAATCTCCCTTATCCTGTAGTCACTTTTTTCACACCTGTGCCATCGAGCCTGTGACATAGCGCTGTGATATTCAGTGGGCCTCACACAATCCAAAAGTGTCCAGTGTCCACAAGTGTCTGCAGAAATTCAAAATCTCGCTTATCCTGTAGTCACTTTTTTCACACCTGTGCCGTCGAGCCTGTGACATAGCGCTGTGATATTCAGTGGGCCTCACACAATCCAAGTGTCCAGTGTCCACAAGTGTCTGCAGAAATTCAAAATCTCCCTTATCCTGTAGTCACTTTTTTCACACCTGTGCCATCGAGCCTGTGACATAGCGCTCTGATATTCAGTGGGCCTCACACAATCCATGTGTCCAGTGTCCACAAGTGTCTGCAGAAATTCAAAATCTCCCTTATCCTGTAGTCACTTTTTTCACACCTGTGCCATCGAGCCTGTGACATAGCGCTGTGATATTCAGTGGGCCCCACACAATCCAAAGGTGTCCAGTGTCCACAAGTGTCTGCAGAAATTCAAAATCTCCCTTATCCTGTAGTCACTTTTTTCACACCTGTGCCATCGAGTCTGTGACAGCGCTGTGATATTCAGTGGGCCTCACACTATCCAAAAGTGTCCAGTGTCCACAAGTGTCTGCAGAAATTCAAAATCTCCCTTATCCTGTAGTCACTTTTTCCACACCTGTGCCATCGAGCCTGTGACATAGCGCTGTGATATTCAGTGGGCCTCACACAATCCAAAAGTGTGCAGTGTCCACAAGTGTCTGCAGAAATTCAAAATCTCCCTTATCCTGTAGTCACTTTTTTCACACCTGTGCCATCGAGCCTGTGACATAGCGCTCTGATATTCAGTGGGCCTCACACAATCCAAGTGTCCAGTGTCCACAAGTGTCTGCAGAAATTCAAAATCTCCCTTATCCTGTAGTCACTTTTTTCACACCTGTGCCATCGAGCCTGTGACATAGCGCTCTGATATTCAGTGGGCCTCACACAATCCAAGTGTCCAGTGTCCACAAGTGTCTGCAGAAATTCAAAATCTCCCTTATCCTGTAGTCACTTTTTTCACACCTGTGCCATCGAGCCTGTGACATAGCGCTGTGATATTCAGTGGGCCTCACACAATCCAAAGGTGTCCAGTGTCCACAAGTGTCTGCAGAAATTCAAAATATCCCTTATCCTGTAGTCATTTTTTTCACACCTGTGCCATCGAGCCTGTGACATAGCGCTCTGATATTCAGTGGGCCTCACACAATCCAAAAGTGTCCAGTGTCCATAAGTGTCTGCAGAAATTCAAAATCTCCCTTATCCTGTAGTCACTTTTTTCACACCTGTGCCATCGAGCCTGTGACATAGTGCTGTGATATTCAGTGGGCCTCACACAATCCAAAAGTGTCCATTGTCCACAAGTGTCTGCAGAAATTCAAAATCTCCCTTATCCTGTAGTCACTTTTTTCACACCTGTGCCATCGAGCCTGTGACATAGCGCTGTGATATTCAGTGGGCCTCACACAATCCAAGTGTCCAGTGTCCACAAGTGTCTGCAGAAATTCAAAATCTCCCTTATCCTGTAGTCACTTTTTTCACACCTGTGCCATCGAGCCTGTGACATAGCGCTGTGATATTCAGTGGGCCTCACACAATCCAAAAGTGTCCAGTGTCCACAAGTGTCTGCACAAATTCAAAATCTCCCTTATCCTGTAGTCACTTTTTTCACACCTGTGCCATCGAGCCTGTGACATAGCGCTCTGATGTTCAGTGGGCCTCACACAATCCAAGTGTCCAGTGTCCACAAGTGTCTGCAGAAATTCAAAATCTCCCTTATCCTGTAGTCACTTTTTTCACACCTGTGCCATCGAGCCTGTGACATAGCGCTCTGATATTCAGTGGGCCTCACACAATCCAAAAGTGTCCAGTGTCCATAAGTGTCTGCAGAAATTCAAAATCTCTCTTATCCTGTAGTCACTTTTTTCACACCTGTGCCATCGAGCCTGTGACATAGCGCTCTGATATTCAGTGGGCCTCACACAATCCAAGTGTCCAGTGTCCACAAGTGTCTGCAGAAATTCAAAATCACCCTTATCCTGTAGTCACTTTTTTCACACCTGTGCCATCGTGCCTGTGACATAGCGCTCTGATATTCAGTGGGCCTCACACAATCCAAGTGTCCAGTGTCCACAAGTGTCTGCAGAAATTCAAAATCTCCCTTATCCTGTAGTCACTTTTTTCACACCTGTGCCATCGAGCCTGTGACATAGCGCTGTGATATTCAGTGGGCCTCACACAATCCAAAGGTGTCCAGTGTCCACAAGTGTCTGCAGAAATTCAAAATATCCCTTATCCTGTAGTCACTTTTTTCACACCTGTGCCATCGAGCCTGTGACATAGCGCTCTGATGTTCAGTGGGCCTCACACAATCCAAGTGTCCAGTGTCCACAAGTGTCTGCAGAAATTCAAAATCTCCCTTATCCTGTAGTCACTTTTTTCACACCTGTGCCATCGAGCCTGTGACATAGTGCTGTGATATTCAGTGGGCCTCTCACAATCCAAAAGTGTCCAGTGTCCACAAGTGTCTGCAGAAATTCAAAATCTCCCTTATCCTGTAGTCACTTTTTTCACACCTGTGCCATCGAGCCTGTGACATAGCGCTGAGATATTCAGTGGGCCTCACACAATCCAAGTGTCCAGTGTCCACAAGTGTCTGCAGAAATTCAAAATCTCCCTTATCCTGTAGTCACTTTTTTCACACCTGTGCCATCGAGCCTGTGACATAGCGCTGTGATATTCAGTGGGCCTCACACAATCCAAATGTGTCCAGTGTCCACAAGTGTCTGCAGAAATTCAAAATCTCCCTTATCCTGTAGTCACTTTTTTCACACCTGTGCCATCGAGCCTGTGACATAGCGCTGTGATATTCAGTGGGCCTCACACAATCCAAGTGTCCAGTGTCCACAAGTGTCTGCAGAAATTCAAAATCTCCCTTATCCTGTGGTCACTTTTTTCACACCTGTGCCATCGAGCCTGTGACATAGCGCTGTGATATTCAGTGGGCCTCACACAATCCAAAAGTGTCCAGTTTCCACAAGTGTCTGCAGAAATTCAAAATCTCCCTTATCCTGTAGTCACTTTTTTCACACCTGTGCCATCGAGCCTGTGACATAGCGCTCTGATGTTCAGTGGGCCTCACACAATCCAAGTGTCCAGTGTCCACAAGTGTCTGCAGAAATTCAAAATCTCCCTTATCCTGTAGTCACTTTTTTCACACCTGTGCCATCGAGCCTGTGACATAGCGCTCTGATATTCAGTGGGCCTCACACAATCCAAGTGTCCAGTGTCCACAAGTGTCTGCAGAAATTCAAAATCTCCCTTATCCTGTAGTCACTTTTTTCACACCTGTGCCATCGAGCCTGTGACATAGCGCTGTGATATTCAGTGGGCCTCACACAATCCAAGTGTCCAGTGTCCACAAGTGTCTGCAGAAATTCAAAATCTCCCTTATCCTGTAGTCACTTTTTTCACACCTGTGCCATCGAGCCTGTGACATAGCGCTGTGATATTCAGTGGGCCTCACACAATCCAAATGTGTCCAGTGTCCACAAGTGTCTGCAGAAATTCAAAATCTCCCTTATCCTGTAGTCACTTTTTTCACACCTGTGCCATCGAGCCTGTGACATAGCGCTGTGATATTCAGTGGGCCTCACACAATCCAAAAGTGTCCAGTGTGAACAAGTGTCTGCAGAAATTCAAAATCTCCCTTATCCTGTAGTCACTTTTTTCACACCTGTGCCATCGAGCCTGTGACATAGCGCTGTGATATTCAGTGGGCCTCACACAATCCAAGTGTCCAGTGTCCACAAGTGTCTGCAGAAATTCAAAATCTCCCTTATCCTGTAGTCACTTTTTTCACACCTGTGCCATCGAGCCTGTGACATAGCGCTGTGAAATTCAGTGGGCCTCACACAATCCAAGTGTCCAGTGTCCACAAGCCTCTGCAGAAATTCAAAATCTCCCTTATCCTGTAGTCACTTTTTTCACACCTGTGCCATCGAGCCTGTGACATAGCGCTGTGATATTCAGTGGGCCTCACACAATCCAAAAGTGTCCAGTGTCCACAAGTGTCTGCAGAAATTCAAAATCTCCCTTATCCTGTAGTCACTTTTTTGACACCTGTGCCATCGAGCCTGTGACATAGCGCTGTGATATTCAGTGGGCCTCACACAATCCAAGTGTCCAGTGTCCACAAGTGTCTGCAGAAATTCAAAATCTCCCTTATCCTGTAGTCACTTTTTTCACACCTGTGCCATCGAGCCTGTGACATAGCGCTGTGAAATTCAGTGGGCCTCACACAATCCAAGTGTCCAGTGTCCACAAGCCTCTGCAGAAATTCAAAATCTCCCTTATCCTGTAGTCACTTTTTTCACACCTGTGCCATCGAGCCTGTGACATAGCGCTGTGATATTCAGTGGGCCTCACACAATCCAAAAGTGTCCAGTGTCCACAAGTGTCTGCAGAAATTCAAAATCTCCCTTATCCTGTAGTCACTTTTTTCACACCTGTGCCATCGAGCCTGTGACATAGCGCTGTGATATTCAGTGGGCCTCACACAATCCAAGTGTCCAGTGTCCACAAGTGTCTGCAGAAATTCAAAATCTCCCTTATCCTGTAGTCACTTTTTTCACACCTGTGCCATCGAGCCTGTGACATAGCGCTGTGAAATTCAGTGGGCCTCACACAATCCTAGTGTTCAGTGTCCACAAGCGTCTGCAGAAATTCAAAATCTCCCTTATCCTGTAGTTACTTTTTTCACACCTGTGCCATCGAGCCTGTGACATAGCGCTGTGATATTCAGTGGGCCTCACACAATCCAAAAGTGTCCAGTGTCCACAAGTGTCTGCAGAAATTCAAAATCTCCCTTATCCTGTAGTCACTTTTTTCACACCTGTGCCATCGAGCCTGTGACATAGCGCTCTGATATTCAGTGGGCCTCACACAATCCAAGTGTCCAGTGTCCACAAGTGTCTGCAGAAATTCAAAATCTCCCTTATCCTGTAGTCACTTTTTTCACACCTGTGCCATCGAGCCTGTGACATAGCGCTGTGATATTCAGTGGGCCTCACACAATCCAAAAGTGTCCAGTGTCCACAAGTGTCTGCCGAAATTCAAAATCTCCCTTATCCTGTAGTCACTTTTTTCACACCTGTGCCATCGAGCCTGTGACATAGCGCTGTGATATTCAGTGGGCCTCACACAATCCAAGTGTCCAGTGTCCACAAGTGTCTACAGAAATTCAAAATCTCCCTTATCCTGTAGTCACTTTTTTCACACCTGTGCCATCGAGCCTGTGACATAGCGCTGTGATATTCAGTGGGCCTCACACAATCCAAGTGTCCAGAAGTGTCTGCAGAAATTCAAAATCTCCCTTATCCTGTAGTCACTTTTTTCACACCTGTGCCATCGAGCCTGTGACATAGCGCTGTGATATTCAGTGGGCGTCACACAATCCAAAAGTGTCCAGTGTCCACAAGTGTCTGCAGAAATTCAAAATCTCCCTTATCCTGTAGTCACTTTTTTCACACCTGTGCCATCGAGCCTGTGACATAGCACTGTGATATTCAGTGGGCCTCACACAATCCAAGTGTCCAGTGTCCACAAGTGTCTGCAGAAATTCAAAATCTCCCTTATCCTGTAGTCACTTTTTTCACACCTGTGCCATCGAGCCTGTCACATAGCGCTGTGATATTCAGTGGGCCTCACACAATCCAAAAGTGTCCACTGTCCACAAGTGTCTGCAGAAATTCAAAGTCTCCCTTATCCTGTAGTCACTTTTTTCATACCTGTGCCATCGAGCCTGTGACATAGCGCTCTGATATTCAGTTGGCCTCACACAATCCAAGTGTCCAGTGTCCACAAGTGTCTGCAGAAATTCAAAATCTCCCTTATCCTGTAGTCACTTTTTTCACACCTGTGCCATCGAGCCTGTGACATAGCGCTGTGATATTCAGTGGGCCTCACACAATCCAAAGGTGTCCAGTGTCCACAAGTGTCTGCACAAATTCAAAATATCCCTTATCCTGTATTCACTTTTTTTCACACATGTTCCATCGAGCCTGTGACATAGCGCTCTGATGTTCAGTGGGCCTCACACAATCCAAGTGTCCAGTGTCCACAAGTGTCTGCAGAAATTCAAAATCTCCCTTATCCTGTAGTCACTTTTTTCACACCTGTGCCATCGAGCCTGTGACATAGCACTGTGATATTCAGTGGGCCTCACACAATCCAAGTGTCCAGTGTCCACAAGTGTCTGCAGAAATTCAAAATCTCCCTTATCCTGTAGTCACTTTTTTCACACCTGTGCCATCGAGCCTGTCACATAGTGCTGTGATATTCAGTGGGCCTCACACAATCCAAAAGTGTCCACTGTCCACAAGTGTCTGCAGAAATTCAAAATCTCCCTTATCCTGTAGTCACTTTTTTCATACCTGTGCCATCGAGCCTGTGACATAGCGCTCTGATATTGAAGGGCCTCACACAATCCATGTGTCCAGTGTCCACAAGTGTCTGCAGAAATTCAAAATCTCCCTTATCCTGTAGTCACTTTTTTCACACCTGTGCCATCGAGCCTGTGACATAGCGCTGTGATATTCAGTGGGCCTCACACAATCCAAAGGTGTCCAGTGTCCACAAGTGTCTGCACAAATTCAAAATATCCCTTATCCTGTAGTCACTTTTTTCACACATGTGCCATCGAGCCTGTGACATAGCGCTCTGATGTTCAGTGGGCCTCACACAATGCAAGTGTCCAGTGTCCACAAGTGTCTGCAGAAATTCAAAATCTCCCTTATCCTGTAGTCACTTTTTTCACACCTGTGCCATCGAGCCTGTGACATAGCGCTGTGATATTCAGTGGGCCTCACACAATCCAAGTGTCCAGTGTCCACAAGTGTCTGCAGAAATTCAAAATCTCCCTTATCCTGTAGTCACTTTTTCACACCTGTGCCATTGTGCCTGTGACATAGCGCTGTGATATTCAGTGGGCCTCACACTATCCAAAAGTGTCCAGTGTCCACAAGTGTCTGCAGAAATTCAAAATCTCCCTTATCCTGTAGTCACTTTTTTCACACCTGTGCCATCGAGCCTGTGACATAGCGCTGTGATATTCAGTGGGCCTCACACAATCCAAGTGTCCAGTGTCCACAAGTGTCTGCAGAAATTCAAAATCTCCCTTATCCTGTAGTCACTTTTTTCTCACCTGTGCCATCGAGCCTGTGACATAGCGCTGTGATATTCAGTGTGCCTCACACAATCCAAAAGTGTCCAGTGTCCACAAGTGTCTGCAGAAATTCAAAATCTCCCTTATCCTGTAGTCACTTTTTTCACACCTGTGCCATCGAGCCTGTGACATAGCGCTCTGATATTCAGTGGGCCTCACACGATCCAAGTGTCCAGTGTCCACAAGTGTCTGCAGAAATTCAAAATCTCCCTTATCCTGTAGTCACTTTTTTCACACCTGTGCCATCGAGCCTGTGACATAGCGCTGTGATATTCAGTGGGCCTCACACAATCCAAAGGTGTCCAGTGTCCACAAGTGTCTGCACAAATTCAAAATATCCCTTATCCTGTATTCACTTTTTTTCACACATGTGCCATCGAGCCTGTGACATAGCGCTCTGATGTTCAGTGGGCCTCACACAATCCAAGTGTCCAGTGTCCACAAGTGTCTGCAGAAATTCAAAATCTCCCTTATCCTGTAGTCACTTTTTTCACACCTGTGCCATCGAGCCTGTGACATAGCACTGTGATATTCAGTGGGCCTCACACAATCCAAGTGTCCAGTGTCCACAAGTGTCTGCAGAAATTCAAAATCTCCCTTATCCTGTAGTCACTTTTTTCACACCTGTGCCATCGAGCCTGTGACATAGCGCTCTGATATTCAGTGGGCCTCACACGATCCAAGTGTCCAGTGTCCACAAGTGTCTGCAGAAATTCAAAATCTCCCTTATCCTGTAGTCACTTTTTTCACACCTGTGCCATCGAGCCTGTGACATAGCGCTGTGATATTCAGTGGGCCTCACACAATCCAAAGGTGTCCAGTGTCCACAAGTGTCTGCACAAATTCAAAATATCCCTTATCCTGTATTCACTTTTTTTCACACATGTGCCATCGAGCCTGTGACATAGCGCTCTGATGTTCAGTGGGCCTCACACAATCCAAGTGTCCAGTGTCCACAAGTGTCTGCAGAAATTCAAAATCTCCCTTATCCTGTAGTCACTTTTTTCACACCTGTGCCATCGAGCCTGTGACATAGCACTGTGATATTCAGTGGGCCTCACACAATCCAAGTGTCCAGTGTCCACAAGTGTCTGCAGAAATTCAAAATCTCCCTTATCCTGTAGTCACTTTTTTCACACCTGTGCCATCGAGCCTGTCACATAGTGCTGTGATATTCAGTGGGCCTCACACAATCCAAAAGTGTCCACTGTCCACAAGTGTCTGCAGAAATTCAAAATCTCCCTTATCCTGTAGTCACTTTTTTCATACCTGTGCCATCGAGCCTGTGACATAGCGCTCTGATATTGAAGGGCCTCACACAATCCATGTGTCCAGTGTCCACAAGTGTCTGCAGAAATTCAAAATCTCCCTTATCCTGTAGTCACTTTTTTCACACCTGTGCCATCGAGCCTGTGACATAGCGCTGTGATATTCAGTGGGCCTCACACAATCCAAAGGTGTCCAGTGTCCACAAGTGTCTGCACAAATTCAAAATATCCCTTATCCTGTAGTCACTTTTTTCACACATGTGCCATCGAGCCTGTGACATAGCGCTCTGATGTTCAGTGGGCCTCACACAATGCAAGTGTCCAGTGTCCACAAGTGTCTGCAGAAATTCAAAATCTCCCTTATCCTGTAGTCACTTTTTTCACACCTGTGCCATCGAGCCTGTGACATAGCGCTGTGATATTCAGTGGGCCTCACACAATCCAAGTGTCCAGTGTCCACAAGTGTCTGCAGAAATTCAAAATCTCCCTTATCCTGTAGTCACTTTTTCACACCTGTGCCATTGTGCCTGTGACATAGCGCTGTGATATTCAGTGGGCCTCACACTATCCAAAAGTGTCCAGTGTCCACAAGTGTCTGCAGAAATTCAAAATCTCCCTTATCCTGTAGTCACTTTTTTCACACCTGTGCCATCGAGCCTGTGACATAGCGCTGTGATATTCAGTGGGCCTCACACAATCCAAGTGTCCAGTGTCCACAAGTGTCTGCAGAAATTCAAAATCTCCCTTATCCTGTAGTCACTTTTTTCTCACCTGTGCCATCGAGCCTGTGACATAGCGCTGTGATATTCAGTGGGCCTCACACAATCCAAAAGTGTCCAGTGTCCACAAGTGTCTGCAGAAATTCAAAATCTCCCTTATCCTGTAGTCACTTTTTTCACACCTGTGCCATCGAGCCTGTGACATAGCGCTCTGATATTCAGTGGGCCTCACACGATCCAAGTGTCCAGTGTCCACAAGTGTCTGCAGAAATTCAAAATCTCCCTTATCCTGTAGTCACTTTTTTCACACCTGTGCCATCGAGCCTGTCACATAGTGCTGTGATATTCAGTGGGCCTCACACAATCCAAAAGTGTCCACTGTCCACAAGTGTCTGCAGAAATTCAAAATCTCCCTTATCCTGTAGTCACTTTTTTCATACCTGTGCCATCGAGCCTGTGACATAGCGCTCTGATATTGAAGGGCCTCACACAATCCATGTGTCCAGTGTCCACAAGTGTCTGCAGAAATTCAAAATCTCCCTTATCCTGTAGTCACTTTTTTCACACCTGTGCCATCGAGCCTGTGACATAGCGCTGTGATATTCAGTGGGCCTCACACAATCCAAAGGTGTCCAGTGTCCACAAGTGTCTGCACAAATTCAAAATATCCCTTATCCTGTAGTCACTTTTTTCACACATGTGCCATCGAGCCTGTGACATAGCGCTCTGATGTTCAGTGGGCCTCACACAATGCAAGTGTCCAGTGTCCACAAGTGTCTGCAGAAATTCAAAATCTCCCTTATCCTGTAGTCACTTTTTTCACACCTGTGCCATCGAGCCTGTGACATAGCGCTGTGATATTCAGTGGGCCTCACACAATCCAAGTGTCCAGTGTCCACAAGTGTCTGCAGAAATTCAAAATCTCCCTTATCCTGTAGTCACTTTTTCACACCTGTGCCATTGTGCCTGTGACATAGCGCTGTGATATTCAGTGGGCCTCACACTATCCAAAAGTGTCCAGTGTCCACAAGTGTCTGCAGAAATTCAAAATCTCCCTTATCCTGTAGTCACTTTTTTCACACCTGTGCCATCGAGCCTGTGACATAGCGCTGTGATATTCAGTGGGCCTCACACAATCCAAGTGTCCAGTGTCCACAAGTGTCTGCAGAAATTCAAAATCTCCCTTATCCTGTAGTCACTTTTTTCTCACCTGTGCCATCGAGCCTGTGACATAGCGCTGTGATATTCAGTGGGCCTCACACAATCCAAAAGTGTCCAGTGTCCACAAGTGTCTGCAGAAATTCAAAATCTCCCTTATCCTGTAGTCACTTTTTTCACACCTGTGCCATCGAGCCTGTGACATAGCGCTCTGATATTCAGTGGGCCTCACACGATCCAAGTGTCCAGTGTCCACAAGTGTCTGCAGAAATTCAAAATCTCCCTTATCCTGTAGTTACTTTTTTCACACCTGTGCCATCGAGCCTGTGACATAGCGCTGTGATATTCAGTGGGCCTCACACAATCCAAGTGTCCAGTGTCCACAAGTGTCTGCAGAAATTCAAAATCTCCCTTATCCTGTAGTCACTTTTTTCACACCTGTGCCATCGAGCCTGTGACATAGCGCTCTGATGTTCAGTGGGCCTCACACAATCCAAGTGTCCAGTGTCCACAAGTGTCTGCAGAAATTCAAAATCTCCCTTATCCTGTAGTCACTTTTTTCACACCTGTGCCATCGAGCCTGTGACATAGCACTGTGATATTCAGTGGGCCTCACACAATCCAAGTGTCCAGTGTCCACAAGTGTCTGCAGAAATTCAAAATCTCCCTTATCCTGTAGTCACTTTTTTCACACCTGTGCCATCGAGCCTGTCACATAGTGCTGTGATATTCAGTGGGCCTCACACAATCCAAAAGTGTCCACTGTCCACAAGTGTCTGCAGAAATTCAAAATCTCCCTTATCCTGTAGTCACTTTTTTCATACCTGTGCCATCGAGCCTGTGACATAGCGCTCTGATATTGAAGGGCCTCACACAATCCATGTGTCCAGTGTCCACAAGTGTCTGCAGAAATTCAAAATCTCCCTTATCCTGTAGTCACTTTTTTCACACCTGTGCCATCGAGCCTGTGACATAGCGCTGTGATATTCAGTGGGCCTCACACAATCCAAAGGTGTCCAGTGTCCACAAGTGTCTGCACAAATTAAAAATATCCCTTATCCTGTATTCACTTTTTTTCACACATGTGCCATCGAGCCTGTGACATAGCGCTCTGATGTTCAGTGGGCCTCACACAATCCAAGTGTCCAGTGTCCACAAGTGTCTGCAGAAATTCAAAATCTCCCTTATCCTGTAGTCACTTTTTTCACACCTGTGCCATCGAGCCTGTGACATAGCACTGTGATATTCAGTGGGCCTCACACAATCCAAGTGTCCAGTGTCCACAAGTGTCTGCAGAAATTCAAAATCTCCCTTATCCTGTAGTCACTTTTTTCACACCTGTGCCATCGAGCCTGTCACATAGTGCTGTGATATTCAGTGGGCCTCACACAATCCAAAAGTGTCCACTGTCCACAAGTGTCTGCAGAAATTCAAAATCTCCCTTATCCTGTAGTCACTTTTTTCATACCTGTGCCATCGAGCCTGTGACATAGCGCTCTGATATTGAAGGGCCTCACACAATCCATGTGTCCAGTGTCCACAAGTGTCTGCAGAAATTCAAAATCTCCCTTATCCTGTAGTCACTTTTTTCACACCTGTGCCATCGAGCCTGTGACATAGCGCTGTGATATTCAGTGGGCCTCACACAATCCAAAGGTGTCCAGTGTCCACAAGTGTCTGCACAAATTCAAAATATCCCTTATCCTGTAGTCACTTTTTTCACACATGTGCCATCGAGCCTGTGACATAGCGCTCTGATGTTCAGTGGGCCTCACACAATGCAAGTGTCCAGTGTCCACAAGTGTCTGCAGAAATTCAAAATCTCCCTTATCCTGTAGTCACTTTTTTCACACCTGTGCCATCGAGCCTGTGACATAGCGCTGTGATATTCAGTGGGCCTCACACAATCCAAGTGTCCAGTGTCCACAAGTGTCTGCAGAAATTCAAAATCTCCCTTATCCTGTAGTCACTTTTTCACACCTGTGCCATTGTGCCTGTGACATAGCGCTGTGATATTCAGTGGGACTCACACAATCCAAAAGTGTCCAGTGTCCACAAGTGTCTGCAGAAATTCAAAATCTCCCTTATCCTGTAGTCACTTTTTTCACACCTGTGCCATCGAGCCTGTGACATAGCGCTGTGATATTCAGTGGGCCTCACACAATCCAAGTGTCCAGTGTCCACAAGTGTCTGCAGAAATTCAAAATCTCCCTTATCCTGTAGTCACTTTTTTCTCACCTGTGCCATCGAGCCTGTGACATAGCGCTGTGATATTCAGTGGGCCTCACACAATCCAAAAGTGTCCAGTGTCCACAAGTGTCTGCAGAAATTCAAAATCTCCCTTATCCTGTAGTCACTTTTTTCACACCTGTGCCATCGAGCCTGTGACATAGCGCTCTGATATTCAGTGGGCCTCACACGATCCAAGTGTCCAGTGTCCACAAGTGTCTGCAGAAATTCAAAATCTCCCTTATCCTGTAGTTACTTTTTTCACACCTGTGCCATCGAGCCTGTGACATAGCGCTGTGATATTCAGTGGGCCTCACACAATCCAAGTGTCCAGTGTCCACAAGTGTCTGCAGAAATTCAAAATCTCCCTTATCCTGTAGTCACTTTTTTCACACCTGTGCCATCGAGCCTGTGACATAGCGCTCTGATGTTCAGTGGGCCTCACACAATCCAAGTGTCCAGTGTCCACAAGTGTCTGCAGAAATTCAAAATCTCCCTTATCCTGTAGTCACTTTTTTCACACCTGTGCCATCGAGCCTGTGACATAGCACTGTGATATTCAGTGGGCCTCACACAATCCAAGTGTCCAGTGTCCACAAGTGTCTGCAGAAACTCAAAATCTCCCTTATCCTGTAGTCACTTTTTTCACACCTGTGCCATCGAGGATGTCACATAGTGCTGTGATATTCAGTGGGCCTCACACAATCCAAAAGTGTCCAGTGTCCACAAGTGTCTGCAGAAATTCAAAATCTCCCTTATCCTGTAGTCACTTTTTTCACACCTGTGCCATCGAGCCTGTGACATAGCGCTCTGATATTCAGTGGGCCTCACACGATCCAAGTGTCCAGTGTCCACAAGTGTCTGCAGAAATTCAAAATCTCCCTTATCCTGTAGTTACTTTTTTCACACCTGTGCCATCGAGCCTGTGACATAGCGCTGTGATATTCAGTGGGCCTCACACAATCCAAGTGTCCAGTGTCCACAAGTGTCTGCAGAAATTCAAAATCTCCCTTATCCTGTAGTCACTTTTTTCACACCTGTGCCATCGAGCCTGTGACATAGCGCTCTGATGTTCAGTGGGCCTCACACAATCCAAGTGTCCAGTGTCCACAAGTGTCTGCAGAAATTCAAAATCTCCCTTATCCTGTAGTCACTTTTTTCACACCTGTGCCATCGAGCCTGTGACATAGCACTGTGATATTCAGTGGGCCTCACACAATCCAAGTGTCCAGTGTCCACAAGTGTCTGCAGAAACTCAAAATCTCCCTTATCCTGTAGTCACTTTTTTCACACCTGTGCCATCGAGGATGTCACATAGTGCTGTGATATTCAGTGGGCCTCACACAATCCAAAAGTGTCCACTGTCCACAAGTGTCTGCAGAAATTCAAAATCTCCCTTATCCTGTAGTCACTTTTTTCATACCTGTGCCATCGAGCCTGTGACATAGCGCTCTGATATTGAAGGGCCTCACACAATCCATGTGTCCAGTGTCCACAAGTGTCTGCAGAAATTCAAAATCTCCCTTATCCTGTAGTCACTTTTTTCACACCTGTGCCATCGAGCCTGTGACATAGCGCTGTGATATTCAGTGGGCCTCACACAATCCAAAGGTGTCCAGTGTCCACAAGTGTCTGCACAAATTCAAAATATCCCTTATCCTGTAGTCACTTTTTTCACACATGTGCCATCGAGCCTGTGACATAGCGCTCTGATGTTCAGTGGGCCTCACACAATGCAAGTGTCCAGTGTCCACAAGTGTCTGCAGAAATTCAAAATCTCCCTTATCCTGTAGTCACTTTTTTCACACCTGTGCCATCGAGCCTGTGACATAGCGCTGTGATATTCAGTGGGCCTCACACAATCCAAGTGTCCAGTGTCCACAAGTGTCTGCAGAAATTCAAAATCTCCCTTATCCTGTAGTCACTTTTTCACACCTGTGCCATTGTGCCTGTGACATAGCGCTGTGATATTCAGTGGGCCTCACACAATCCAAAAGTGTCCAGTGTCCACAAGTGTCTGCAGAAATTCAAAATCTCCCTTATCCTGTAGTCACTTTTTTCACACCTGTGCCATCGAGCCTGTGACATAGCGCTGTGATATTCAGTGGGCCTCACACAATCCAAGTGTCCAGTGTCCACAAGGTGTCTGCAGAAATTCAAAATCTCCCTTATCCTGTAGTCACTTTTTTCTCACCTGTGCCATCGAGCCTGTGACATAGCGCTGTGATATTCAGTGGGCCTCACACAATCCAAAAGTGTCCAGTGTCCACAAGTGTCTGCAGAAATTCAAAATCTCCCTTATCCTGTAGTCACTTTTTTCACACCTGTGCCATCGAGCCTGTGACATAGCGCTCTGATATTCAGTGGGCCTCACACGATCCAAGTGTCCAGTGTCCACAAGTGTCTGCAGAAATTCAAAATCTCCCTTATCCTGTAGTTACTTTTTTCACACCTGTGCCATCGAGCCTGTGACATAGCGCTGTGATATACAGTGGGCCTCACACAATCCAAGTGTCCAGTGTCCACAAGTGTCTGCAGAAATTCATAATCTCCCTTATCCTGTAGTCACTTTTTTCACACCTGTGCCATCGAGCCTGTGACATAGCGCTGTGATATTCAGTGGGCCTCACACAATCCAAAAGTGTCCAGTGTCCACAAGTGTCTGCAGAAATTCAAAATCTCGCTTATCCTGTAGTCACTTTTTTCACACCTGTGCCATCGAGCCTGTGACATAGCGCTGTGATATTCAGTGGGCCTCACACAATCCAAGTGTCCAGTGTCCACAAGTGTCTGCAGAAATTCAAAATCTCCCTTATCCTGTAGTCACTTTTTTCACACCTGTGCCATCGAGCCTGTGACATAGCGCTCTGATATTCAGTGGGCCTCACACAATCCAAATGTGTCCAGTGTCCTCAAGTGTCTGCAGAAATTCAAAATCTCCCTTATCCTGTAGTCACTTTTTTCACACCTGTGCCATCGAGCCTGTGACATAGTGATGTGATATTCAGTGGGCCTCACACAATCCAAAAGTGTGCAGTGTCCACAAGTGTCTGCAGAAATTCAAAATCTCCCTTATCCTGTAGTCACTTTTTTCACACCTGTGCCATCGAGCCTGTGACATAGCGCTGTGATATTCAGTGGGCCTCACACAATCCAAGTGTCCAGTGTCCACAAGTGTCTGCAGAAATTCAAAATCTCCCTTATCCTGTAGTCACTTTTTTCACACCTGTGCCATCGAGCCTGTGACATAGCGCTGTGATATTCAGTGGGCCTCACACAATCCAAGTGTCCAGAAGTGTCTGCAGAAATTCAAAATCTCCCTTATCCTGTAGTCACTTTTTTCACACCTGTGCCATCGAGCCTGTGACATAGCGCTGTGATATTCAGTGGGCGTCACACAATCCAAAAGTGTCCAGTGTCCACAAGTGTCTGCAGAAATTCAAAATCTCCCTTATCCTGTAGTCACTTTTTTCACACCTGTGCCATCGAGCCTGTGACATAGCACTGTGATATTCAGTGGGCCTCACACAATCCAAGTGTCCAGTGTCCACAAGTGTCTGCAGAAATTCAAAATCTCCCTTATCCTGTAGTCACTTTTTTCACACCTGTGCCATCGAGCCTGTCACATAGCGCTGTGATATTCAGTGGGCCTCACACAATCCAAAAGTGTCCACTGTCCACAAGTGTCTGCAGAAATTCAAAGTCTCCCTTATCCTGTAGTCACTTTTTTCATACCTGTGCCATCGAGCCTGTGACATAGCGCTCTGATATTCAGTTGGCCTCACACAATCCAAGTGTCCAGTGTCCACAAGTGTCTGCAGAAATTCAAAATCTCCCTTATCCTGTAGTCACTTTTTTCACACCTGTGCCATCGAGCCTGTGACATAGCGCTGTGATATTCAGTGGGCCTCACACAATCCAAAGGTGTTCAGTGTCCACAAGTGTCTGCACAAATTCAAAATATCCCTTATCCTGTATTCACTTTTTTTCACACATGTGCCATCGAGCCTGTGACATAGCGCTCTGATGTTCAATGGGCCTCACACAATCCAAGTGTCCAGTGTCCACAAGTGTCTGCAGAAATTCAAAATCTCCCTTATCCTGTAGTCACTTTTTTCACACCTGTGCCATCGAGCCTGTGACATAGCACTGTGATATTCAGTGGGCCTCACACAATCCAAGTGTCCAGTGTCCACAAGTGTCTGCAGAAATTCAAAATCTCCCTTATCCTGTAGTCACTTTTTTCACACCTGTGCCATCGAGCCTGTCACATAGTGCTGTGATATTCAGTGCGCCTCACACAATCCAAAAGTGTCCACTGACCACAAGTGTCTGCAGAAATTCAAAATCTCCCTTATCCTGTTGTCACTTTTTTCACACCTGTGCCATCGAGCCTGTGACATAGCGCTGTGATATTCAGTGGGCCTCACACAATCCAAAGGTGTCCAGTGTCCACAAGTGTCTGCACAAATTCAAAATATCCCTTATCCTGTAGTCACTTTTTTCACACATGTGCCATCGAGCCTGTGACATAGCGCTCTGATGTTCAGTGGGCCTCACACAATGCAAGTGTCCAGTGTCCACAAGTGTCTGCAGAAATTCAAAATCTCCCTTATCCTGTAGTCACTTTTTTCACACCTGTGCCATCGAGCCTGTGACATAGCGCTGTGATATTCAGTGGGCCTCACACAATCCAAGTGTCCAGTGTCCACAAGTGTCTGCAGAAATTCAAAATCTCCCTTATCCTGTAGTCAGTTTTTCACACCTGTGCCATTGTGCCTGTGACATAGCGCTGTGATATTCAGTGGGCCTCACACAATCCAAAAGTGTCCAGTGTCCACAAGTGTCTGCAGAAATTCAAAATCTCCCTTATCCTGTAGTCACTTTTTTCACACCTGTGCCATCGAGCCTGTGACATAGCGCTGTGATATTCAGTGGGCCTCACACAATCCAAGTGTCCAGTGTCCACAAGTGTCTGCAGAAATTCAAAATCTCCCTTATCCTGTAGTCACTTTTTTCTCACCTGTGCCATCGAGCCTGTGACATAGCGCTGTGATATTCAGTGGGCCTCACACAATCCAAAAGTGTCCAGTGTACACAAGTGTCTGCAGAAATTCAAAATCTCCCTTATCCTGTAGTCACTTTTTTCACACCTGTGCCATCGAGCCTGTGACATAGCGCTCTGATATTCAGTGGGCCTCACACGATCCAAGTGTCCAGTGTCCACAAGTGTCTGCAGAAATTCAAAATCTCCCTTATCCTGTAGTTACTTTTTTCACACCTGTGCCATCGAGCCTGTGACATAGCGCTGTGATATTCAGTGGGCCTCACACAATCCAAGTGTCCAGTGTCCACAAGTGTCTGCAGAAATTCAAAATCTCCCTTATCCTGTAGTCACTTTTTTCACACCTGTGCCATCGAGCCTGTGACATAGCACTGTGATATTCAGTGGGCCTCACACAATCCAAGTGTCCAGTGTCCACAAGTGTCTGCAGAAATTCAAAATCTCCCTTATCCTGTAGTCACTTTTTTCACACCTGTGCCATCGAGCCTGTCACATAGTGCTGTGATATTCAGTGCGCCTCACACAATCCAAAAGTGTCCACTGACCACAAGTGTCTGCAGAAATTCAAAATCTCCCTTATCCTGTAGTCACTTTTTTCACACCTGTGCCATCGAGCCTGTGACATAGCGCTGTGATATTCAGTGGGCCTCACACAATCCAAAGGTGTCCAGTGTCCACAAGTGTCTGCACAAATTCAAAATATCCCTTATCCTGTAGTCACTTTTTTCACACATGTGCCATCGAGCCTGTGACATAGCGCTCTGATGTTCAATGGGCCTCACACAATCCAAGTGTCCAGTGTCCACAAGTGTCTGCAGAAATTCAAAATCTCCCTTATCCTGTAGTCACTTTTTTCACACCTGTGCCATCGAGCCTGTGACATAGCACTGTGATATTCAGTGGGCCTCACACAATCCAAGTGTCCAGTGTCCACAAGTGTCTGCAGAAATTCAAAATCTCCCTTATCCTGTAGTCACTTTTTTCACACCTGTGCCATCGAGCCTGTCACATAGTGCTGTGATATTCAGTGCGCCTCACACAATCCAAAAGTGTCCACTGACCACAAGTGTCTGCAGAAATTCAAAATCTCCCTTATCCTGTAGTCACTTTTTTCACACCTGTGCCATCGAGCCTGTGACATAGCGCTGTGATATTCAGTGGGCCTCACACAATCCAAAGGTGTCCAGTGTCCACAAGTGTCTGCACAAATTCAAAATATCCCTTATCCTGTAGTCACTTTTTTCACACATGTGCCATCGAGCCTGTGACATAGCGCTCTGATGTTCAGTGGGCCTCACACAATGCAAGTGTCCAGTGTCCACAAGTGTCTGCAGAAATTCAAAATCTCCCTTATCCTGTAGTCACTTTTTTCACACCTGTGCCATCGAGCCTGTGACATAGCGCTGTGATATTCAGTGGGCCTCACACAATCCAAGTGTCCAGTGTCCACAAGTGTCTGCAGAAATTCAAAATCTCCCTTATCCTGTAGTCACTTTTTCACACCTGTGCCATTGTGCCTGTGACATAGCGCTGTGATATTCAGTGGGCCTCACACAATCCAAAAGTGTCCAGTGTCCACAAGTGTCTGCAGAAATTCAAAATCTCCCTTATCCTGTAGTCACTTTTTTCACACCTGTGCCATCGAGCCTGTGACATAGCGCTGTGATATTCAGTGGGCCTCACACAATCCAAGTGTCCAGTGTCCACAAGTGTCTGCAGAAATTCAAAATCTCCCTTATCCTGTAGTCACTTTTTTCTCACCTGTGCCATCGAGCCTGTGACATAGCGCTGTGATATTCAGTGGGCCTCACACAATCCAAAAGTGTCCAGTGTACACAAGTGTCTGCAGAAATTCAAAATCTCCCTTATCCTGTAGTCACTTTTTTCACACCTGTGCCATCGAGCCTGTGACATAGCGCTCTGATATTCAGTGGGCCTCACACGATCCAAGTGTCCAGTGTCCACAAGTGTCTGCAGAAATTCAAAATCTCCCTTATCCTGTAGTTACTTTTTTCACACCTGTGCCATCGAGCCTGTGACATAGCGCTGTGATATTCAGTGGGCCTCACACAATCCAAGTGTCCAGTGTCCACAAGTGTCTGCAGAAATTCAAAATCTCCCTTATCCTGTAGTCACTTTTTTCACACCTGTGCCATCGAGCCTGTGACATAGCGCTGTGATATTCAGTGGGCCTCACACAATCCAAAAGTGTCCAGTGTCCACAAGTGTCTGCAGAAATTCAAAATCTCGAATATCCTGTAGTCACTTTTTTCACACCTGTGCCATCGAGCCTGTGACATAGCGCTGTGATATTCAGTGGGCCTCACACAATCCAAGTGTCCAGTGTCCACAAGTGTCTGCAGAAATTCAAAATCTCCCTTATCCTGTAGTCACTTTTTTCACACCTGTGCCATCGAGCCTGTGACATAGCGCTCTGATATTCAGTGGGCCTCACACAATCCAAATGTGTCCAGTGTCCACAAGTGTCTGCAGAAATTCAAAATCTCCCTTATCCTCTAGTCACTTTTTTCACACCTGTGCCATCGAGCCTGTGACATAGTGATGTGATATTCAGTGGGCCTCACACAATCCAAAAGTGTCCAGTGTCCACAAGTGTCTGCAGAAATTCAAAATCTCCCTTATCCTGTAGTCACATTTTTCACACCTGTGCCATCGAGCCTGTGACATAGCGCTGTGATATTCAGTGGGCCTCACACAATCCAAGTGTCCAGTGCCCACAAGTGTCTGCAGAAATTCAAAATCTCCCTTATCCTGTAGTCACTTTTTTCACACCTGTGCCATCGAGCCTGTGACATAGCGCTGTGATATTCAGTGGGCCTCACACAATCCAAAAGTGTCCAGTGTCCACAAGTGTCTGCAGAAATTCAAAATCTCCCTTATCCTGTAGTCACTTTTTTCACACCTGTGCCATCGAGCCTGTGACATAGCGCTGTGATATTCAGTGGTCCTCACACAATCCAAGTGTCCAGTGTCCACAAGTGTCTGCAGAAATTCAAAATCTCCCATATCCTGTAGTCACTTTTTTCACACCTGTGCCATCGAGCCTGTGACATAGCGCTGTGATATTCAGTGGGCCTCACACAATCCAAAAGTGTCCAGTGTCCACAAGTGTTTGCAGAAATTCTAAATCTCCCTTATCCTGTAGTCACTTTTTTCACACCTGTGCCATCGAGCCTGTGACATAGCGCTCTGATATTCAGTGGGCCTCACACAATCCAAGTGTCCAGTGTCCACAAGTGTCTGCAGAAATTCAAAATCTCCCTTATCCTGTAGTCACTTTTTTCACACCTGTGCCATCGAGCCTGTGACATAGCGCTGTGATATTCAGTGGGCCTCACACAATCCAAATGTGTCCAGTGTCCACAAGTGTCTGCAGAAATTCAAAATCTCCCTTATCCTGTAGTCACTTTTTTCACACATGTGCCATCGAGCCTGTGATATAGCGCTCTGATATTCAGTGGGCCTCACATAATCCAAGTGTCCAGTGTCCACAAGTGTCTGCAGAAATTCAAAATCTCCCTTATCCTGTAGTCACTTTTTTCACACCTGTGCCATCGAGCCTGTGACATAGCGCTCTGATATTCAGTGGGCCTCACACAATCCAAATGTGTCCAGTGTCCACAAGTGTCTGCAGAAATTCAAAATCTCCCTTATCCTGTAGTCACTTTTTTCACACCTGTGCCATCGAGCCTGTGACATAGTGATGTGATATTCAGTGGGCCTCACACAATCCAAAAGTGTGCAGTGTCCACAAGTGTCTGCAGAAATTCAAAATCTCCCTTATCCTGTAGTCACTTTTTTCACACCTGTGCCATCGAGCCTGTGACATAGCGCTGTGATATTCAGTGGGCCTCACACAATCCAAGTGTCCAGTGTCCACAAGTGTCTGCAGAAATTCAAAATCTCCCTTATCCTGTAGTCACTTTTTTCACACCTGTGCCATCGAGCCTGTGACATAGCGCTGTGATATTCAGTGGGCCTCACACAATCCAAGTGTCCAGAAGTGTCTGCAGAAATTCAAAATCTCCCTTATCCTGTAGTCACTTTTTTCACACCTGTGCCATCGAGCCTGTGACATAGCGCTGTGATATTCAGTGGGCGTCACACAATCCAAAAGTGTCCAGTGTCCACAAGTGTCTGCAGAAATTCAAAATCTCCCTTATCCTGTAGTCACTTTTTTCACACCTGTGCCATCGAGCCTGTGACATAGCACTGTGATATTCAGTGGGCCTCACACAATCCAAGTGTCCAGTGTCCACAAGTGTCTGCAGAAATTCAAAATCTCCCTTATCCTGTAGTCACTTTTTTCACACCTGTGCCATCGAGCCTGTCACATAGCGCTGTGATATTCAGTGGGCCTCACACAATCCAAAAGTGTCCACTGTCCACAAGTGTCTGCAGAAATTCAAAGTCTCCCTTATCCTGTAGTCACTTTTTTCATACCTGTGCCATCGAGCCTGTGACATAGCGCTCTGATATTCAGTTGGCCTCACACAATCCAAGTGTCCAGTGTCCACAAGTGTCTGCAGAAATTCAAAATCTCCCTTATCCTGTAGTCACTTTTTTCACACCTGTGCCATCGAGCCTGTGACATAGCGCTGTGATATTCAGTGGGCCTCACACAATCCAAAGGTGTCCAGTGTCCACAAGTGTCTGCACAAATTCAAAATATCCCTTATCCTGTGTTCACTTTTTTTCACACATGTGCCATCGAGCCTGTGACATAGCGCTCTGATGTTCAGTGGGCCTCACACAATCCAAGTGTCCAGTGTCCACAAGTGTCTGCAGAAATTCAAAATCTCCCTTATCCTGTAGTCACTTTTTTCACACCTGTGCCATCGAGCCTGTGACATAGCACTGTGATATTCAGTGGGCCTCACACAATCCAAGTGTCCAGTGTCCACAAGTGTCTGCAGAAATTCAAAATCTCCCTTATCCTGTAGTCACTTTTTTCACACCTGTGCCATCGAGCCTGTCACATAGTGCTGTGATATTCAGTGCGCCTCACACAATCCAAAAGTGTCCACTGTCCACAAGTGTCTGCAGAAATTCAAAATCTCCCTTATCCTGTAGTCACTTTTTTCATACCTGTGCCATCGAGCCTGTGACATAGCGCTCTGATATTGAAGGGCCTCACACAATCCATGTGTCCAGTGTCCACAAGTGTCTGCAGAAATTCAAAATCTCCCTTATCCTGTAGTCACTTTTTTCACACCTGTGCCATCGAGCCTGTGACATAGCGCTGTGATATTCAGTGGGCCTCACACAATCCAAAGGTGTCCAGTGTCCACAAGTGTCTGCACAAATTCAAAATATCCCTTATCCTGTAGTCACTTTTTTCACACATGTGCCATCGAGCCTGTGACATAGCGCTCTGATGTTCAGTGGGCCTCACACAATGCAAGTGTCCAGTGTCCACAAGTGTCTGCAGAAATTCAAAATCTCCCTTATCCTGTAGTCACTTTTTTCACACCTGTGCCATCGAGCCTGTGACATAGCGCTGTGATATTCAGTGGGCCTCACACAATCCAAGTGTCCAGTGTCCACAAGTGTCTGCAGAAATTCAAAATCTCCCTTATCCTGTAGTCACTTTTTCACACCTGTGCCATTGTGCCTGTGACATAGCGCTGTGATATTCAGTGGGCCTCACACAATCCAAAAGTGTCCAGTGTCCACAAGTGTCTGCAGAAATTCAAAATCTCCCTTATCCTGTAGTCACTTTTTTCACACCTGTGCCATCGAGCCTGTGACATAGCGCTGTGATATTCAGTGGGCCTCACACAATCCAAGTGTCCAGTGTCCACAAGTGTCTGCAGAAATTCAAAATCTCCCTTATCCTGTAGTCACTTTTTTCTCACCTGTGCCATCGAGCCTGTGACATAGCGCTGTGATATTCAGTGGGCCTCACACAATCCAAAAGTGTCCAGTGTCCACAAGTGTCTGCAGAAATTCAAAATCTCCCTTATCCTGTAGTCACTTTTTTCACACCTGTGCCATCGAGCCTGTGACATAGCGCTCTGATATTCAGTGGGCCTCACACGATCCAAGTGTCCAGTGTCCACAAGTGTCTGCAGAAATTCAAAATCTCCCTTATCCTGTAGTTACTTTTTTCACACCTGTGCCATCGAGCCTGTGACATAGCGCTGTGATATTCAGTGGGCCTCACACAATCCAAGTGTCCAGTGTCCACAAGTGTCTGCAGAAATTCAAAATCTCCCTTATCCTGTAGTCACTTTTTTCACACCTGTGCCATCGAGCCTGTGACATAGCGCTGTGATATTCAGTGGGCCTCACACAATCCAAAAGTGTCCAGTGTCCACAAGTGTCTGCAGAAATTCAAAATCTCGCATATCCTGTAGTCACTTTTTTCACACCTGTGCCATCGAGCCTGTGACATAGCGCTGTGATATTCAGTGGGCCTCACACAATCCAAGTGTCCAGTGTCCACAAGTGTCTGCAGAAATTCAAAATCTCCCTTATCCTGTAGTCACTTTTTTCACACCTGTGCCATCGAGCCTGTGACATAGCGCTCTGATATTCAGTGGGCCTCACACAATCCAAATGTGTCCAGTGTCCACAAGTGTCTGCAGAAATTCAAAATCTCCCTTATCCTCTAGTCACTTTTTTCACACCTGTGCCATCGAGCCTGTGACATAGTGATGTGATATTCAGTGGGCCTCACACAATCCAAAAGTGTCCAGTGTCCACAAGTGTCTGCAGAAATTCAAAATCTCCCTTATCCTGTAGTCACTTTTTTCACACCTGTGCCATCGAGCCTGTGACATAGCGCTGTGATATTCAGTGGGCCTCACACAATCCAAGTGTCCAGTGCCCACAAGTGTCTGCAGAAATTCAAAATCTCCCTTATCCTGTAGTCACTTTTTTCACACCTGTGCCATCGAGCCTGTGACATAGCGCTGTGATATTCAGTGGGCCTCACACAATCCAAAAGTGTCCAGTGTCCACAAGTGTCTGCAGAAATTCAAAATCTCCCTTATCCTGTAGTCACTTTTTTCATACCTGTGCCATCGAGCCTGTGACATAGCGCTGTGATATTCAGTGGTCCTCACACAATCCAAGTGTCCAGTGTCCACAAGTGTCTGCAGAAATTCAAAATCTCCCATATCCTGTAGTCACTTTTTTCACACCTGTGCCATCGAGCCTGTGACATAGCGCTGTGATATTCAGTGGGCCTCACACAATCCAAAAGTGTCCAGTGTCCACAAGTGTTTGCAGAAATTCTAAATCTCCCTTATCCTGTAGTCACTTTTTTCACACCTGTGCCATCGAGCCTGTGACATAGCGCTCTGATATTCAGTGGGCCTCACACAATCCAAGTGTCCAGTGTCCACAAGTGTCTGCAGAAATTCAAAATCTCCCTTATCCTGTAGTCACTTTTTTCACACCTGTGCCATCGAGCCTGTGACATAGCGCTGTGATATTCAGTGGGCCTCACACAATCCAAAAGTGTCCAGTGTCCACAAGTGTCTGCAGAAATTCAAAATCTCCCTTATCCTGTAGTCACTTTTTTCACACATGTGCCATCGAGCCTGTGATATAGCGCTCTGATATTCAGTGGGCCTCACATAATCCAAGTGTCCAGTGTCCACAAGTGTCTGCAGAAATTCAAAATCTCCCTTATCCTGTAGTCACTTTTTTCACACCTGTGCCATCGAGCCTGTGACATAGCGCTTTGATATTCAGTGGGCCTCACACAATCCAAGTGTCCAGTGTCCACAAGTGTCTGCAGAAATTCAAAATCTCCCTTATCCTGTAGTCACTTTTTTCACACCTGTGCCATCGAGCCTGTGACATAGCGCTGTGATATTCAGTGGGCCTCACACAATCCAAAGGTGTCCAGTGTCCACAAGTGTCTGCAGAAATTCAAAATATCCCTTATCCTGTAGTCACTTTTTTCACACCTGTGCCATCGAGCCTGTGACATAGCGCTCTGATGTTCAGTGGGCCTCACACAATCCAAGTGTCCAGTGTCCACAAGTGTCTGCAGAAATTCAAAATCTCCCTTATCCTGTAGTCACTTTTTTCACACCTGTGCCATCGAGCCTGTGACATAGCGCTGTGTTATTCAGTGGGCCTCACACAATCCAAAAGTGTCCAGTGTCCACAAGTGTCTGCAGAAATTCAAAATCTCCCTTATCCTGTAGTCACTTTTTTCACACCTGTGCCATCGAGCCTGTGACATAGCGCTGTGATATTCAGTGGGCCTCACACAATCCAAGTGTCCAGTGTCCACAAGTGTCTGCAGAAATTCAAAATCTCCCTTATCCTGTAGTCACTTTTTTCACACCTGTGCCATCGAGCCTGTGACATAGCGCTCTGATATTCAGTGGGCCTCACACAATCCAAGTGTCCAGTGTCCACAAGTGTCTGCAGAAATTCAAAATCTCCCTTATCCTGTAGTCACTTTTTTCACACCTGTGCCATCGAGCCTGTGACATAGCGCTGTGATATTCTGTGGGCCTCACACAATCCAAAGGTGTCCAGTGTCCACAAGTGTCTGCAGAAATTCAAAATATCCCTTATCCTGTAGTCACTTTTTTCACACCTGTGCCATCGAGCCTGTGACATAGCGCTGTGATATTCAGTGGGCCTCACACAATCCAAAAGTGTCCAGTGTCCACAAGTGTCTGCAGAAATTCAAAATCTCCCTTATCCTGTATTCACTTTTTTTCACACCTGTGCCATCGAGCCTGTGACATAGCGCTCTGATGTTCAGTGGGCCTCACACAATCCAAGTGTCCAGTGTCCACAAGTGTCTGCAGAAATTCAAAATCTCCTTTATCCTATAGTCACTTTTTTCACACCTGTGCCATCGAGCCTGTGACATAGCGCTCTGATATTCAGTGGGCCTCACACAATCCAAGTGTCCACAAGTGTCTGCAGAAATTCAAAATCTCCCTTATCCTGTAGTCACTTTTTTCACACCTGTGCCATCGAGCCTGTGACATAGCGCTGTGATATTCAGTGGGCCTCACACAATCCAAAAGTGTCCATTGTCCACAAGTGTCTGCAGAAATTCAAAATTTCCCTTATCCTCTAGTCACTTTTTTCACACCTGTGCCATCGAGCCTGTGATATAGCGCTCTGATATTCAGTGGGCCTCACACAATCCAAGTGTCCAGTGTCCACAAGTGTCTGCAGAAATTCAAAATCTCCCTTATCCTGTAGTCACTTTTTTCACACCTGTGCCATCTAGCCTGTGACATAGCGCTCTGATATTCAGTGGGCCTCACACAATCCAAGTGTCCAGTGTCCACAAGTGTCTGCAGAAATTCAAAATCTCCCTTATCCTGTAGTCACTTTTTTCACACCTGTGCCATCGAGCCTGTGACATAGCGCTGTGATATTCAGTGGGCCTCACACAATCCAAAAGTGTCCAGTGTCCACAAGAGTCTGCAGAAATTCAAAATATCCCTTATCCTGTAGTCATTTTTTTCACACCTGTGCCATCGAGCCTGTGACATAGCACTCTGATGTTCAGTGGGCCTCACACAATCCAAGTGTCCAGTGTCCACAAGTGTCTGCAGAAATTCAAAATCTCCCTTCTCCTGTAGTCACTTTTTTCACACCTGTGCCATCGAGCCTGTGACATAGCGCTCTGATATTCAGTGGGCCTCACACAATCCAAAAGTGTCCAGTGTCCACAAGTGTCTGCAGAAATTCAAAATCTCCCTTATCCTGTAGTCACTTTTTTCACACCTGTGCCATCGAGCCTGTGACATAGCGCTGTGATATTCAGTTGGCCTCACACAATCCAAAAGTGTCCAGTGTCCACAAGTGTCTGCAGAAATTAAAATCTCCCTTAACCTGTAGTCACTTTTTTCACACCTGTGCCATCGAGCCTGTGACATAGCGCTCTGATATTCAGTGGGCCTCACACAATCCAAGTGTCCAGTGTCCACAAGTGTCTGCAGAAATTCAAAATCTCCCTTATCCTGTAGTCACTTTTTTCACACCTGTGCCATCGAGCCTGTGACATAGCGCTGTGATATTCAGTGGGCCTCACACAATCCAAAAGTGTCCAGTGTGAACAAGTGTCTGCAGAAATTCAAAATCTCCCTTATCCTGCAGTCACTTTTTTCACACCTGTGCCATCGAGCCTGTGACATAGCGCTGTGATATTCAGTGGGCCTCACACAATCCAAGTGTCCAGTGTCCACAAGTGTCTGCAGAAATTCAAAATCTCCCTTATCCTGTAGTCACTTTTTTCACACCTGTGCCATCGAGCCTGTGACATAGCGCTGTGAAATTCAGTGGGCCTCACACAATCCTAGTGTCCAGTGTTCACAAGCGTCTGCAGAAATTCAAAATCTCCCTTATCCTGTAGTCACTTTTTTCACACCTGTGCCATCGAGCCTGTGACATAGCGCTGTGATATTCAGTGGGCCTCACACAATCCAAAAGTGTCCAGTGTCCACAAGTGTCTGCAGAAATTCAAAATCTCCCTTATCCTGTAGTCACTTTTTTCACACCTGTGCCATCGAGCCTGTGACATAGCGCTGTGATATTCAGTGGGCCTCACACAATCCAAGTGTCCAGTGTCCACAAGTGTCTGCAGAAATTCAAAATCTCCCTTATCCTGTAGTCACTTTTTTCACACCTGTGCCATCAAGCCTGTGACATAGCGCTGTGATATTCAGTGGGCCTCACACAATCCAAAAGTGTCCAGTGTCCACAAGTGTCTGCCGAAATTCAAAATCTCCCTTATCCTGTAGTCACTTTTTTCACACCTGTGCCATCGAGCCTGTGACATAGCGATGTGATATTCAGTGGGCCTCACACAATCCAAGTGTCCAGTGTCCACAAGTGTCTGCAGAAATTCAAAATCTCCCTTATCCTGTAGTCACTTTTTTCACACCTGTGCCATTGAGCCTGTGACATAGCGCTGTGATATTCAGTGGGCCTCACACATTCCAAGTGTCCAGTGTCCACAAGTGTCTGCAGAAATTCAAAATATCCCTTATCCTGTAGTCACTTTTTTCACACCTGTGCCATCGAGCCTGTGACATAGCACTGTGATATTCAATGGGCCTCACACAATCCAAGTGTCCAGTGTCCACAAGTGTCTGCAGAAATTCAAAATCTCCCTTATCCTGTAGTCACTTTTTTCACACCTGTGCCATCGAGCATGTCACATAGCGCTGTGATATTCAGTGGGCCTCACACAATCCAAAAGTGTCCACTGTCCACAAGTGTCTGCAGAAATTCAAAATCTCCCTTGTCCTGTAGTCACTTTTTTCATACCTGTGCCATCGAGCCTGTGACATAGCGCTCTGATATTCAGTGGGCCTCACACAATCCAAGTGTCCAGTGTCCACAAGTGTCTGCAGAAATTCAAAATCTCCCTTATCCTGTAGTCACTTTTTTCACACCTGTGCCATCGAGCCTGTGACATAGCGCTGTGATATTCAGTGGGCCTCACACAATCCAAAGGTGTCCAGTGTCCACAAGTGTCTGCACAAATTCAAAATCTCCCTTATCCTGTAGTCACTTTTTTCACACATGTGCCATCGAGCCTGTGACATAGCGCTCTGATGTTCAGTGGGCCTCACACAATCCAAGTGTCCAGTGTCCACAAGTGTCTGCAGAAATTCAAAATCTCCCTTATCCTGTAGTCAGTTTTTTCACACCTGTGCCATCGAGCCTGTGACATAGCACTGTGATATTCAGTGGGCCTCACACAATCCAAGTGTCCAGTGTCCACAAGTGTCTGCAGAAATTCAAAATCTCCCTTATCCTGTAGTCACTTTTTTCACACCTGTGCCATCGAGCCTGTCACTTAGCGCTCTGATATTCAGTGGGCCTCACACAATCCAAAAGTGTCCAGTGTCCACAAGTGTCTGCAGAAATTCAAAATCTCCCTTATCCTGTAGTCACTTTTTTCATACCTGTGCCATCGAGCCTATGACATAGCGCTCTGATATTCAAAGGGCCTCACACAATCCATGTGTCCAGTGTCCACAAGTGTCTGCAGAAATTCAAAATCTCCCTTATCCTGTAGTCACTTTTTTCACACCTGTGCCATCGAGCCTGTGACATAGCGCTCTGATATTCAAAGGGCCTCACACAATCCATGTGTCCAGTGTCCACAAGTGTCTGCAGAAATTCAAAATCTCCCTTATCCTGTAGTCACTTTTTTCATACCTGTGCCATCGAGCCTATGACATAGCGCTCTGATATTCAAAGGGCCTCACACAATCCATGTGTCCAGTGTCCACAAGTGTCTGCAGAAATTCAAAATCTCCCTTATCCTGTAGTCACTTTTTTCACACCTGTGCCATCGAGCCTGTGACATAGCGCTCTGATATTCAGTGGGCCTCACACAATCCAAATGTGTCCAGTGTCCACAAGTGTCTGCAGAAATTCAAAATCTCCCTTATCCTGTAGTCACTTTTTTCAAACCTGTGCCATCGAGCCTGTAACATAGCGTTGTGATATTCAGTGGGCCTCACACAATCCAAAGGTGTCCAGTGTCCACAAGTGTCTGCCGAAATTCAAAATCTCCCTTATCCTGTAGTCACTTTTTTCACACCTGTGCGATCGAGCCTGTGACATAGCGATGTGATATTCAGTGGGCCTCACACAATCCAAGTGTCCAGTGTCCACAAGTGTCTGCAGAAATTCAAAATCTCCCTTATCCTGTAGTCACTTTTTTCACACCTGTGCCATTGAGCCTGTGACATAGCGCTGTGATATTCAGTGGGCCTCACACATTCCAAGTGTCCAGTGTCCACAAGTGTCTGCAAAAATTCAAAATATCCCTTATCCTGTAGTCACTTTTTTCACACCTGTGCCATCGAGCCTGTGACATAGCACTGTGATATTCAATGGGCCTCACACAATCCAAGTGTCCAGTGTCCACAAGTGTCTGCAGAAATTCAAAATCTCCCTTATCCTGTAGTCACTTTTTTCACACCTGTGCCATCGAGCATGTCACATAGCGCTGTGATATTCAGTGGGCCTCACACAATCCAAAAGTGTCCACTGTCCACAAGTGTCTGCAGAAATTCAAAATCTCCCTTGTCCTGTAGTCACTTTTTTCATACCTGTGCCATCGAGCCTGTGACATAGCGCTCTGATATTCAGTGGGCCTCACACAATCCAAGTGTCCAGTGTCCACAAGTGTCTGCAGAAATTCAAAATCTCCCTTATCCTGTAGTCACTTTTTTCACACCTGTGCCATCGAGCCTGTGACATAGCGCTGTGATATTCAGTGGGCCTCACACAATCCAAAGGTGTCCAGTGTCCACAAGTGTCTGCACAAATTCAAAATCTCCCTTATCCTGTAGTCACTTTTTTCACACATGTGCCATCGAGCCTGTGACATAGCGCTCTGATGTTCAGTGGGCCTCACACAATCCAAGTGTCCAGTGTCCACAAGTGTCTGCAGAAATTCAAAATCTCCCTTATCCTGTAGTCACTTTTTTCACACCTGTGCCATCGAGCCTGTGACATAGCACTGTGATATTCAGTGGGCCTCACACAATCCAAGTGTCCAGTGTCCACAAGTGTCTGCAGAAATTCAAAATCTCCCTTATCCTGTAGTCACTTTTTTCACACCTGTGCCATCGAGCCTGTCACTTAGCGCTCTGATATTCAGTGGGCCTCACACAATCCAAAAGTGTCCAGTGTCCACAAGTGTCTGCAGAAATTCAAAATCTCCCTTATCCTGTAGTCACTTTTTTCATACCTGTGCCATCGAGCCTATGACATAGCGCTCTGATATTCAAAGGGCCTCACACAATCCATGTGTCCAGTGTCCACAAGTGTCTGCAGAAATTCAAAATCTCCCTTATCCTGTAGTCACTTTTTTCACACCTGTGCCATCGAGCCTGTGACATAGCGCTCTGATATTCAAAGGGCCTCACACAATCCATGTGTCCAGTGTCCACAAGTGTCTGCAGAAATTCAAAATCTCCCTTATCCTGTAGTCACTTTTTTCATACCTGTGCCATCGAGCCTATGACATAGCGCTCTGATATTCAAAGGGCCTCACACAATCCATGTGTCCAGTGTCCACAAGTGTCTGCAGAAATTCAAAATCTCCCTTATCCTGTAGTCACTTTTTTCACACCTGTGTCATCGAGCCTGTGACATAGCGCTCTGATATTCAGTGGGCCTCACACAATCCAAATGTGTCCAGTGTCCACAAGTGTCTGCAGAAATTCAAAATCTCCCTTATCCTGTAGTCACTTTTTTCAAACCTGTGCCATCGAGCCTGTAACATAGCGTTGTGATATTCAGTGGGCCTCACACAATCCAAAGGTGTCCAGTGTCCACAAGTGTCTGCAGAAATTCAAAATATCCCTTATCCTGTAGTCACTTTTTTCACACCTGTGCCATCGAGCCTGTGACATAGCGCTTTGATGTTCAGTGGGCCTCACACAATCCAAGTGTCCAGTGTCCACAAGTGTCTGCAGAAATTCAAAATCTCCCTTATCCTGTAGTCACTTTTTTCACACCTGTGCCATCGAGCCTGTGACATAGCGCTGTGATAGTCAGTGGACCTCACACAATCCAAAGTTGTCCAGTGTCCACAAGTGTCTGCACAAATTCAAAATATCCCTTATCCTGTAGTCACTTTTTTCACACCTGTGCCATCGAGCCTGTGACATAGCGCTCTGATGTTCAGTGGGCCTCACACAATCCAAGTGTCCAGTGTCCACAAGTGTCTGCAGAAATTCAAAATCTCCCTTATCCTGTAGTCACTTTTTTCACACCTGTGCCATCGAGCCTGTGACATAGCACTGTGATATTCAGTGGGCCTCACACAATCCAAGTGTCCAGTGTCCACAAGTGTCTGCAGAAATTCAAAATCTCCCTTATCCTGTAGTCACTTTTTCACACCTGTGCCATTGTGCCTGTGACATAGCGCTGTGATATTCAGTGAGCCTCACACAATACAAAAGTGTCCAGTGTCCACAAGTGTCTGCAGAAATTCAAAATCTCCCTTATCCTGTAGTCAATTTTTTTACACCTGTGCCATCGAGCCTGTGACAAAGCGCTGTGATATTCAGTGGGCCTCACACAATCCAAGTGTCCAGTGTCCACAAGTGTCTGCAGAAATTCAAAATCTCCCTTATCCTGTAGTCACTTTTTTCACACCTGTGCCATCGAGCCTGTGACATAGCGCTGTGATATTCAGTGGGCCTCACACAATCCAAAAGTGTCCAGTGTCCACAAGTGTCTGCAGAAATTCAAAATCTCCCTTATCCTGTAGTCACTTTTTTCACACCTGTGCCATCGAGCCTGTGACATAGCGCTGTGATATTCAGTGGGCCTCACACAATCCAAGTGTCCAGTGTCCACAAGTGTCTGCAGAAATTCAAAATCTCCCTTATCCTGTAGTCACTTTTTTCTCACCTGTGCCATCGAGCCTGTGACATAGCGCTGTGATATTCAGTGGGCCTCACACAATCCAAAAGTGTCCAGTGTCCACAAGTGTCTGCAGAAATTCAAAATCTCCCTTATCCTGTAGTCACTTTTTTCACACCTGTGCCATCGAGCCTGTGACATAGCGCTCTGATATTCAGTGGGCCTCACACGATCCAAGTGTCCAGTGTCCACAAGTGTCTGCAGAAATTCAAAATCTCCCTTATCCTGTAGTTACTTTTTTCACACCTGTGCCATCGAGCCTGTGACATAGCGCTGTGATATTCAGTGGGCCTCACACAATCCAAGTGTCCAGTGTCCACAAGTGTCTGCAGAAATTCAAAATCTCCCTTATCCTGTAGTCACTTTTTTCACACCTGTGCCATCGAGCCTGTGACATAGCGCTGTGATATTCAGTGGGCCTCACACAATCCAAAAGTGTCCAGTGTCCACAAGTGTCTGCAGAAATTCAAAATCTCGCATATCCTGTAGTCACTTTTTTCACACCTGTGCCATCGAGCCTGTGACATAGCGCTGTGATATTCAGTGGGCCTCACACAATCCAAGTGTCCAGTGTCCACAAGTGTCTGCAGAAATTCAAAATCTCCCTTATCCTGAAGTCACTTTTTTCACACCTGTGCCATCGAGCCTGTGACATAGCGCTCTGATATTCAGTGGGCCTCACACAATCCAAATGTGTCCAGTGTCCACAAGTGTCTGCAGAAATTCAAAATCTCCCTTATCCTCTAGTCACTTTTTTCACACCTGTGCCATCGAGCCTGTGACATAGTGATGTGATATTCAGTGGGCCTCACACAATCCAAAAGTGTCCAGTGTCCACAAGTGTCTGCAGAAATTCAAAATCTCCCTTATCCTGTAGTCACTTTTTTCACACCTGTGCCATCGAGCCTGTGACATAGCGCTGTGATATTCAGTGGGCCTCACACAATCCAAGTGTCCAGTGCCCACAAGTGTCTGCAGAAATTCAAAATCTCCCTTATCCTGTAGTCACTTTTTTCACACCTGTGCCATCGAGCCTGTGACATAGCGCTGTGATATTCAGTGGGCCTCACACAATCCAAAAGTGTCCAGTGTCCACAAGTGTCTGCAGAAATTCAAAATCTCCCTTATCCTGTAGTCACTTTTTTCACACCTGTGCCATCGAGCCTGTGACATAGCGCTGTGATATTCAGTGGTCCTCACACAATCCAAGTGTCCAGTGTCCACAAGTGTCTGCAGAAATTCAAAATCTCCCATATCCTGTAGTCACTTTTTTCACACCTGTGCCATCGAGCCTGTGACATAGCGCTGTGATATTCAGTGGGCCTCACACAATCCAAAAGTGTCCAGTGTCCACAAGTGTTTGCAGAAATTCTAAATCTCCCTTATCCTGTAGTCACTTTTTTCACACCTGTGCCATCGAGCCTGTGACATAGCGCTCTGATATTCAGTGGGCCTCACACAATCCAAGTGTCCAGTGTCCACAAGTGTCTGCAGAAATTCAAAATCTCCCTTATCCTGTAGTCACTTTTTTCACACCTGTGCCATCGAGCCTGTGACATAGCGCTGTGATATTCAGTGGGCCTCACACAATCCAAGTGTCCAGTGTCCACAAGTGTCTGCAGAAATTCAAAATCTCCCTTATCCTGTAGTCACTTTTTTCACACATGTGCCATCGAGCCTGTGATATAGCGCTCTGATATTCAGTGGGCCTCACATAATCCAAGTGTCCAGTGTCCACAAGTGTCTGCAGAAATTCAAAATCTCCCTTATCCTGTAGTCACTTTTTTCACACCTGTGCCATCGAGCCTGTGACATAGCGCTTTGATATTCAGTGGGCCTCACACAATCCAAGTGTCCAGTGTCCACAAGTGTCTGCAGAAATTCAAAATCTCCCTTATCCTGTAGTCACTTTTTTCACACCTGTGCCATCGAGCCTGTGACATAGCGCTGTGATATTCAGTGGGCCTCACACAATCCAAAGGTGTCCAGTGTCCACAAGTGTCTGCAGAAATTCAAAATATCCCTTATCCTGTAGTCACTTTTTTCACACCTGTGCCATCGAGCCTGTGACATAGCGCTCTGATGTTCAGTGGGCCTCACACAATCCAAGTGTCCAGTGTCCACAAGTGTCTGCAGAAATTCAAAATCTCCCTTATCCTGTAGTCACTTTTTTCACACCTGTGCCATCGAGCCTGTGACATAGCGCTGTGTTATTCAGTGGGCCTCACACAATCCAAAAGTGTCCAGTGTCCACAAGTGTCTGCAGAAATTCAAAATCTCCCTTATCCTGTAGTCACTTTTTTCACACCTGTGCCATCGAGCCTGTGACATAGCGCTGTGATATTCAGTGGGCCTCACACAATCCAAGTGTCCAGTGTCCACAAGTGTCTGCAGAAATTCAAAATCTCCCTTATCCTGTAGTCACTTTTTTCACACCTGTGCCATCGAGCCTGTGACATAGCGCTCTGATATTCAGTGGGCCTCACACAATCCAAGTGTCCAGTGTCCACAAGTGTCTGCAGAAATTCAAAATCTCCCTTATCCTGTAGTCACTTTTTTCACACCTGTGCCATCGAGCCTGTGACATAGCGCTGTGATATTCTGTGGGCCTCACACAATCCAAAGGTGTCCAGTGTCCACAAGTGTCTGCAGAAATTCAAAATATCCCTTATCCTGTAGTCACTTTTTTCACACCTGTGCCATCGAGCCTGTGACATAGCGCTGTGATATTCAGTGGGCCTCACACAATCCAAAAGTGTCCAGTGTCCACAAGTGTCTGCAGAAATTCAAAATCTCCCTTATCCTGTATTCACTTTTTTTCACACCTGTGCCATCGAGCCTGTGACATAGCGCTCTGATGTTCAGTGGGCCTCACACAATCCAAGTGTCCAGTGTCCACAAGTGTCTGCAGAAATTCAAAATCTCCTTTATCCTATAGTCACTTTTTTCACACCTGTGCCATCGAGCCTGTGACATAGCGCTCTGATATTCAGTGGGCCTCACACAATCCAAGTGTCCACAAGTGTCTGCAGAAATTCAAAATCTCCCTTATCCTGTAGTCACTTTTTTCACACCTGTGCCATCGAGCCTGTGACATAGCGCTGTGATATTCAGTGGGCCTCACACAATCCAAAAGTGTCCATTGTCCACAAGTGTCTGCAGAAATTCAAAATCTCCCTTATCCTCTAGTCACTTTTTTCACACCTGTGCCATCGAGCCTGTGATATAGCGCTCTGATATTCAGTGGGCCTCACACAATCCAAGTGTCCAGTGTCCACAAGTGTCTGCAGAAATTCAAAATCTCCCTTATCCTGTAGTCACTTTTTTCACACCTGTGCCATCTAGCCTGTGACATAGCGCTCTGATATTCAGTGGGCCTCACACAATCCAAGTGTCCAGTGTCCACAAGTGTCTGCAGAAATTCAAAATCTCCCTTATCCTGTAGTCACTTTTTTCACACCTGTGCCATCGAGCCTGTGACATAGCGCTGTGATATTCAGTGGGCCTCACACAATCCAAAAGTGTCCAGTGTCCACAAGAGTCTGCAGAAATTCAAAATATCCCTTATCCTGTAGTCATTTTTTTCACACCTGTGCCATCGAGCCTGTGACATAGCACTCTGATGTTCAGTGGGCCTCACACAATCCAAGTGTCCAGTGTCCACAAGTGTCTGCAGAAATTCAAAATCTCCCTTCTCCTGTAGTCACTTTTTTCACACCTGTGCCATCGAGCCTGTGACATAGCGCTCTGATATTCAGTGGGCCTCACACAATCCAAAAGTGTCCAGTGTCCACAAGTGTCTGCAGAAATTCAAAATCTCCCTTATCCTGTAGTCACTTTTTTCACACCTGTGCCATCGAGCCTGTGACATAGCGCTGTGATATTCAGTGGGCCTCACACAATCCAAAAGTGTCCAGTGTCCACAAGTGTCTGCAGAAATTAAAATCTCCCTTAACCTGTAGTCACTTTTTTCACACCTGTGCCATCGAGCCTGTGACATAGCGCTCTGATATTCAGTGGGCCTCACACAATCCAAGTGTCCAGTGTCCACAAGTGTCTGCAGAAATTCAAAATCTCCCTTATCCTGTAGTCACTTTTTTCACACCTGTGCCATCAAGCCTGTGACATAGCGCTGTGATATTCAGTGGGCCTCACACAATCCAAAAGTGTCCAGTGTGAACAAGTGTCTGCAGAAATTCAAAATCTCCCTTATCCTGCAGTCACTTTTTTCACACCTGTGCCATCGAGCCTGTGACATAGCGCTGTGATATTCAGTGGGCCTCACACAATCCAAGTGTCCAGTGTCCACAAGTGTCTGCAGAAATTCAAAATCTCCCTTATCCTGTAGTCACTTTTTTCACACCTGTGCCATCGAGCCTGTGACATAGCGCTGTGAAATTCAGTGGGCCTCACACAATCCTAGTGTCCAGTGTTCACAAGCGTCTGCAGAAATTCAAAATCTCCCTTATCCTGTAGTCACTTTTTTCACACCTGTGCCATCGAGCCTGTGACATAGCGCTGTGATATTCAGTGGGCCTCACACAATCCAAAAGTGTCCAGTGTCCACAAGTGTCTGCAGAAATTCAAAATCTCCCTTATCCTGTAGTCACTTTTTTCACACCTGTGCCATCGAGCCTGTGACATAGCGCTGTGATATTCAGTGGGCCTCACACAATCCAAGTGTCCAGTGTCCACAAGTGTCTGCAGAAATTCAAAATCTCCCTTATCCTGTAGTCACTTTTTTCACACCTGTGCCATCAAGCCTGTGACATAGCGCTGTGATATTCAGTGGGCCTCACACAATCCAAAAGTGTCCAGTGTCCACAAGTGTCTGCCGAAATTCAAAATCTCCCTTATCCTGTAGTCACTTTTTTCACACCTGTGCCATCGAGCCTGTGACATAGCGATGTGATATTCAGTGGGCCTCACACAATCCAAGTGTCCAGTGTCCACAAGTGTCTGCAGAAATTCAAAATCTCCCTTATCCTGTAGTCACTTTTTTCACATCTGTGCCATTGAGCCTGTGACATAGCGCTGTGATATTCAGTGGGCCTCACACATTCCAAGTGTCCAGTGTCCACAAGTGTCTGCAGAAATTCAAAATATCCCTTATCCTGTAGTCACTTTTTTCACACCTGTGCCATCGAGCCTGTGACATAGCACTGTGATATTCAATGGGCCTCACACAATCCAAGTGTCCAGTGTCCACAAGTGTCTGCAGAAATTCAAAATCTCCCTTATCCTGTAGTCACTTTTTTCACACCTGTGCCATCGAGCATGTCACATAGCGCTGTGATATTCAGTGGGCCTCACACAATCCAAAAGTGTCCACTGTCCACAAGTGTCTGCAGAAATTCAAAATCTCCCTTGTCCTGTAGTCACTTTTTTCATACCTGTGCCATCGAGCCTGTGACATAGCGCTCTGATATTCAGTGGGCCTCACACAATCCAAGTGTCCAGTGTCCACAAGTGTCTGCAGAAATTCAAAATCTCCCTTATCCTGTAGTCACTTTTTTCACACCTGTGCCATCGAGCCTGTGACATAGCGCTGTGATATTCAGTGGGCCTCACACAATCCAAAGGTGTCCAGTGTCCACAAGTGTCTGCACAAATTCAAAATCTCCCTTATCCTGTAGTCACTTTTTTCACACATGTGCCATCGAGCCTGTGACATAGCGCTCTGATGTTCAGTGGGCCTCACACAATCCAAGTGTCCAGTGTCCACAAGTGTCTGCAGAAATTCAAAATCTCCCTTATCCTGTAGTCACTTTTTTCACACCTGTGCCATCGAGCCTGTGACATAGCACTGTGATATTCAGTGGGCCTCACACAATCCAAGTGTCCAGTGTCCACAAGTGTCTGCAGAAATTCAAAATCTCCCTTATCCTGTAGTCACTTTTTTCACACCTGTGCCATCGAGCCTGTCACTTAGCGCTCTGATATTCAGTGGGCCTCACACAATCCAAAAGTGTCCAGTGTCCACAAGTGTCTGCAGAAATTCAAAATCTCCCTTATCCTGTAGTCACTTTTTTCATACCTGTGCCATCGAGCCTATGACATAGCGCTCTGATATTCAAAGGGCCTCACACAATCCATGTGTCCAGTGTCCACAAGTGTCTGCAGAAATTCAAAATCTCCCTTATCCTGTAGTCACTTTTTTCACACCTGTGCCATCGAGCCTGTGACATAGCGCTCTGATATTCAAAGGGCCTCACACAATCCATGTGTCCAGTGTCCACAAGTGTCTGCAGAAATTCAAAATCTCCCTTATCCTGTAGTCACTTTTTTCATACCTGTGCCATCGAGCCTATGACATAGCGCTCTGATATTCAAAGGGCCTCACACAATCCATGTGTCCAGTGTCCACAAGTGTCTGCAGAAATTCAAAATCTCCCTTATCCTGTAGTCACTTTTTTCACACCTGTGCCATCGAGCCTGTGACATAGCGCTCTGATATTCAGTGGGCCTCACACAATCCAAATGTGTCCAGTGTCCACAAGTGTCTGCAGAAATTCAAAATCTCCCTTATCCTGTAGTCACTTTTTTCAAACCTGTGCCATCGAGCCTGTAACATAGCGTTGTGATATTCAGTGGGCCTCACACAATCCAAAGGTGTCCAGTGTCCACAAGTGTCTGCCGAAATTCAAAATCTCCCTTATCCTGTAGTCACTTTTTTCACACCTGTGCGATCGAGCCTGTGACATAGCGATGTGATATTCAGTGGGCCTCACACAATCCAAGTGTCCAGTGTCCACAAGTGTCTGCAGAAATTCAAAATCTCCCTTATCCTGTAGTCACTTTTTTCACACCTGTGCCATTGAGCCTGTGACATAGCGCTGTGATATTCAGTGGGCCTCACACATTCCAAGTGTCCAGTGTCCACAAGTGTCTGCAAAAATTCAAAATATCCCTTATCCTGTAGTCACTTTTTTCACACATGTGCCATCGAGCCTGTGACATAGCACTGTGATATTCAATGGGCCTCACACAATCCAAGTGTCCAGTGTCCACAAGTGTCTGCAGAAATTCAAAATCTCCCTTATCCTGTAGTCACTTTTTTCACACCTGTGCCATCGAGCATGTCACATAGCGCTGTGATATTCAGTGGGCCTCACACAATCCAAAAGTGTCCACTGTCCACAAGTGTCTGCAGAAATTCAAAATCTCCCTTGTCCTGTAGTCACTTTTTTCATACCTGTGCCATCGAGCCTGTGACATAGCGCTCTGATATTCAGTGGGCCTCACACAATCCAAGTGTCCAGTGTCCACAAGTGTCTGCAGAAATTCAAAATCTCCCTTATCCTGTAGTCACTTTTTTCACACCTGTGCCATCGAGCCTGTGACATAGCGCTGTGATATTCAGTGGGCCTCACACAATCCAAAGGTGTCCAGTGTCCACAAGTGTCTGCACAAATTCAAAATCTCCCTTATCCTGTAGTCACTTTTTTCACACATGTGCCATCGAGCCTGTGACATAGCGCTCTGATGTTCAGTGGGCCTCACACAATCCAAGTGTCCAGTGTCCACAAGTGTCTGCAGAAATTCAAAATCTCCCTTATCCTGTAGTCACTTTTTTCACACCTGTGCCATCGAGCCTGTGACATAGCACTGTGATATTCAGTGGGCCTCACACAATCCAAGTGTCCAGTGTCCACAAGTGTCTGCAGAAATTCAAAATCTCCCTTATCCTGTAGTCACTTTTTTCACACCTGTGCCATCGAGCCTGTCACTTAGCGCTCTGATATTCAGTGGGCCTCACACAATCCAAAAGTGTCCAGTGTCCACAAGTGTCTGCAGAAATTCAAAATCTCCCTTATCCTGTAGTCACTTTTTTCATACCTGTGCCATCGAGCCTATGACATAGCGCTCTGATATTCAAAGGGCCTCACACAATCCATGTGTCCAGTGTCCACAAGTGTCTGCAGAAATTCAAAATCTCCCTTATCCTGTAGTCACTTTTTTCACACCTGTGCCATCGAGCCTGTGACATAGCGCTCTGATATTCAAAGGGCCTCACACAATCCATGTGTCCAGTGTCCACAAGTGTCTGCAGAAATTCAAAATCTCCCTTATCCTGTAGTCACTTTTTTCATACCTGTGCCATCGAGCCTATGACATAGCGCTCTGATATTCAAAGGGCCTCACACAATCCATGTGTCCAGTGTCCACAAGTGTCTGCAGAAATTCAAAATCTCCCTTATCCTGTAGTCACTTTTTTCACACCTGTGTCATCGAGCCTGTGACATAGCGCTCTGATATTCAGTGGGCCTCACACAATCCAAATGTGTCCAGTGTCCACAAGTGTCTGCAGAAATTCAAAATCTCCCTTATCCTGTAGTCACTTTTTTCAAACCTGTGCCATCGAGCCTGTAACATAGCGTTGTGATATTCAGTGGGCCTCACACAATCCAAAGGTGTCCAGTGTCCACAAGTGTCTGCAGAAATTCAAAATATCCCTTATCCTGTAGTCACTTTTTTCACACCTGTGCCATCGAGCCTGTGACATAGCGCTTTGATGTTCAGTGGGCCTCACACAATCCAAGTGTCCAGTGTCCACAAGTGTCTGCAGAAATTCAAAATCTCCCTTATCCTGTAGTCACTTTTTTCACACCTGTGCCATCGAGCCTGTGACATAGCGCTGTGATAGTCAGTGGACCTCACACAATCCAAAGTTGTCCAGTGTCCACAAGTGTCTGCACAAATTCAAAATATCCCTTATCCTGTAGTCACTTTTTTCACACCTGTGCCATCGAGCCTGTGACATAGCGCTCTGATGTTCAGTGGGCCTCACACAATCCAAGTGTCCAGTGTCCACAAGTGTCTGCAGAAATTCAAAATCTCCCTTATCCTGTAGTCACTTTTTTCACACCTGTGCCATCGAGCCTGTGACATAGCACTGTGATATTCAGTGGGCCTCACACAATCCAAGTGTCCAGTGTCCACAAGTGTCTGCAGAAATTCAAAATCTCCCTTATCCTGTAGTCACTTTTTCACACCTGTGCCATTGTGCCTGTGACATAGCGCTGTGATATTCAGTGAGCCTCACACAATACAAAAGTGTCCAGTGTCCACAAGTGTCTGCAGAAATTCAAAATCTCCCTTATCCTGTAGTCAATTTTTTTACACCTGTGCCATCGAGCCTGTGACAAAGCGCTGTGATATTCAGTGGGCCTCACACAATCCAAGTGTCCAGTGTCCACAAGTGTCTGCAGAAATTCAAAATCTCCCTTATCCTGTAGTCACTTTTTTCACACCTGTGCCATCGAGCCTGTGACATAGCGCTGTGATATTCAGTGGGCCTCACACAATCCAAAAGTGTCCAGTGTCCACAAGTGTCTGCAGAAATTCAAAATCTCCCTTATCCTGTAGTCACTTTTTTCACACCTGTGCCATCGAGCCTGTGACATAGCGCTCTGATATTCAGTGGGCCTCACACGATCCAAGTGTCCAGTGTCCACAAGTGTCTGCAGAAATTCAAAATCTCCCTTATCCTGTAGTTACTTTTTTCACACCTGTGCCATCGAGCCTGTGACATAGCGCTGTGATATTCAGTGGGCCTCACACAATCCAAGTGTCCAGTGTCCACAAGTGTCTGCAGAAATTCAAAATCTCCCTTATCCTGTAGTCACTTTTTTCACACCTGTGCCATCGAGCCTGTGACATAGCGCTGTGATATTCAGTGGGCCTCACACAATCCAAAAGTGTCCAGTGTCCACAAGTGTCTGCAGAAATTCAAAATCTCGCTTATCCTGTGGTCACTTTTTTCACACCTGTGCCATCGAGCCTGTGACAAAGCGCTGTGATATTCAGTGGGCCTCACACAATCCAAGTGTCCAGTGTCCACAAGTGTCTGCAGAAATTCAAAATCTCCCTTATCCTGTAGTCACTTTTTTCACACCTGTGCCATCGAGCCTTTGACATAGCGCTGTGATATTCAGTGGGCCTCACACAATCCAAAAGTGTCCAGTGTCCACAAGTGTCTGCAGAAATTCAAAATCTCCCTTATCCTGTAGTCACTTTTTTCACACCTGTGCCATCGAGCCTGTGACATAGCGCTCTGATATTCAGTGGGCCTCACACAATCCAAGTGTCCAGTGTCCACAAGTGTCTGCAGAAATTCAAAATCTCCCTTATCCTGAAGTCACCTTTTTCACACCTGTGCCATCGAGCCTGTGACATAGCGCTGTGATATTCAGTGGGCCTCACACAATCCAAAAGTGTCCAGTGTCCACAAGTGTCTGCAGAAATTCAAAATCTCCCTTATCCTGTAGTCCCTTTTTTCACACCTGTGCCATCGAGCCTGTGACATAGCGCTGTGATATTCAGTGGGCCTCACACAATCCAAAAGTGTCCAGTGTCCACAAGAGTCTGCAGAAATTCAAAATCTCCCTTATCCTGTAGTCACTTTTTTCACACCTGTGCCATCGAGACTGTGACATAGCGCTCTGATATTCAGTGGGCCTCACACAATCCAAGTGTCCAGTGTCCACAAGTGTCTGCAGAAATTCAAAATCTCCCTTATCCTGTAGTCACTTTTTTCACACCTGTGCCATCGAGCCTGTGACATAGCGCTCTGATATTCAGTGGGCCTCACACAATCCAAGTGTCCAGTGTCCACAAGTGTCTGCAGAAATTCAAAATCTCCCTTATCCTGTAGTCACTTTTTTCACACCTGTGTCATCGAGCCTGTGACATAGCGCTCTGATATTCAGTGGGCCTCACACAATCCAAAAGTGTCCAGTGTCCACAAGTGTCTGCAGAAATTCAAAATCTCCCTTATCCTGTAGTCACTTTTTTCACACCTGTGCCATCGAGCCTGTGACATAGCGCTCTGATATTCAGTGGGCCTCACACAATCCAAGTGTCCAGTGTCCACAAGTGTCTGCAGAAATTCAAAATCTCCCTTATCCTGTAATCACTTTTTTCACACCTGTGCCATCGAGCCTGTGACATAGCGCTGTGATATTCAGTGGGCCTCACACAATCCAAAAGTGTCCAGTGTCCACAAGTGTCTGCAGAAATTCAAAATCTCCCTTATCCTGTAGTCACTTTTTTCACACCTGTGCCATCGAGCCTGTGACATAGCGCTGTGATATTCAGTGGGCCTCACACAATCCAAGTGTGTCCAGTGTCCACAAGTGTCTGCAGAAATTCAAAATCTCCCTTATCCTGTAGTCACTTTTTTCACACCTGTGCCATCGAGCCTGTGACATAGCGCTGTGATATTCAGTGGGCCTCACACAATCCAAAAGTGTCCAGTGTCCACAAGTGTCTGCAGAAATTCAAAATCTCCCTTATCCTGTAGTCACTTTTTTCACACCTGTGCCATCGAGCCTGTGACATAGCGCTGTGATATTCAGTGGGCCTCACACAATCCAAGTGTCCAGTGTCCACAAGTGTCTGCAGAAATTCAAAATCTCCCTTATCCTGTAGTCACTTTTTTCACACCTGTGCCATCGAGCCTGTGACATAGCGCTATGATATTCAGTGGGCCTCACACAATCCAAAAGTGTCCAGTGTCCACAAGTGTCTGCAGAAATTCAAAATCTCCCTTATCCTGTAGTCACTTTTTTCACACCTGTGCCATCGAGCCTGTGACATAGCGCTGTGAAATTCAGTGGGCCTCTCACAATCCAAGTGTCCAGTGTCCACAAGCGTCTGCAGAAATTCAAAATCTCCCTTATCCTGTAGTCACTTTTTTCACACCTGTGCCATCGAGCCTGTCACTTAGCGCTGTGATATTCAGTGGGCCTCACACAATCCAAAAGTGTCCAGTGTCCACAAGTGTCTGCAGAAATTCAAAATCTCCCTTATCCTGTAGTCACTTTTTTCACACCTGTGCCATCGAGCCTGTGACATAGCGCTCTGATATTCAGTGGGCCTCACACAATCCAAGTGTCCAGTGTCCACAAGTGTCTGCAGAAATTCAAAATCTCCCTTATCCTGTAGTCACTTTTTTCACACCTGTGCCATCGAGCCTGTGACATAGCGCTGTGATATTCAGTGGGCCTCACACAATCCAAAAGTGTCCAGTGTCCACAAGTGTCTGCAGAAATTCAAAATCTCCCTTATCCTGTAGTCACTTTTTTCACACCTGTGCCATCGAGCCTGTGACATAGCGCTGTGATATTCAGTGGGTCTCACACAATCCAAGTGTCCAGTGTCCACAAGTGTCTGCAGAAATTCAAAATCTCCCTTATCCTGTAGTCACTTTTTTCACACCTGTGCCATCGAGCCTGTGACATAGCGCTGTGATATTCAGTGGGCCTCACACAATCCAAAAGTGTCCAGTGTCCACAAGTGTCTGCAGAAATTCAAAATCTCCCTTATCCTGTAGTCACTTTTTTCACACCTGTGCCATCGAGCCTGTGACATAGCGCTGTGATATTCAGTGGGCCTCACACAATCCAAGTGTCCAGTGTCCACAAGTGTCTGCAGAAATTCAAAATCTCCCTTAACCTGGAGTCACTTTTTTCACACCTGTGCCATCGAACCTGTGACATAGCGCTGTGATATTCAGTCGGCCTCACACAATCCAAAAGTGTCCAGTTTCCACAAGTGTCTGCAGAAATTCAAAATCACCCTTATCCTGTAATCACTTTTTTCACACCTGTGCCATCGAGCCTGTGACATAGCGCTGTGATATTCAGTGGGCCTCACACAATCCAAGTGTCCAGTGTCCACAAGTGTCTGCAGAAATTCAAAATCTCCCTTATCCTGTAGTTACTTTTTTCACACCTGTGCCATCGAGCCTGTGACATAGCGCTGTGATATTCAGTGGGCCTCACACAATCCAAGTGTCCAGTGTCCACAAGTGTCTGCAGAGATTCAAAATCTCCCTTATCCTGTAGTCACTTTTTTCACACCTGTGCCATCGAGCCTGAGACATAGCGCTGTGATATTCAGTGGGCCTCACACAATCCAAAAGTGTCCAGTGTCCACAAGTGTCTGCAGAAATTCAAAATCTCCCTTATCCTGTAGTCACTTTTTTCACACCTGTGCCATCGAGCCTGTGACATAGCGCTGTGATATTCAGTGGGCCTCACACAGTCCAAGTGTCCAGTGTCCACAAGTGTCTGCAGAAATTCAAAATCTCCCTTATCCTGTAGTCACTTTTCTCACACATGTGCCATCGAGCCTGTGACATAGCACTGTGATAGTCAGTGGGCCTCACACAATCCAAAAGTGTCCAGTGTCCACAAGTGTCTGCAGAAATTCAAAATCTCCCTTATCTTGTAGTCACTTTTTTCACACCTGTGCCATCGAGTCTGTGACATAGCGCTCTGATATTCAGTGGGCCTCACACAATCCAAGTGTCCAGTGTCCACAAGTGTCTGCAGAAATTCAAAATCTCCCTTATCCTGTAGTCACTTTTTTCACACCTGTGCCATCGAGCCTGTGACATAGCGCTGTGATATTCAGTGGGCCTCACACAATCCAAAAGTGTCCAGTGTCCACAAGTGTCTGCAGAAATTCAAAATCTCCCTTATCCTGTAGTCACTTTTTTCACACCTGTGCCATCGAGCCTGTGACATAGCGCTGTGATATTCAGTGGGCCTCACACAATCCAAGTGTCCAGTGTCCACAAGTGTCTGCAGAAATTCAAAATCTCCCTTATCCTGTAGTCACTTTTTTCACACCTGTGCCATCGAGCCTGTGACATAGCGCTATGATATTCAGTGGGCCTCACACAATCCAAAAGTGTCCAGTGTCCACAAGTGTCTGCAGAAATTCAAAATCTCCCTTATCCTGTAGTCACTTTTTTCACACCTGTGCCATCGAGCCTGTGACATAGCGCTGTGATATTCAGTGGGCCTCACACAATCCAAGTGTCCAGTGTCCACAAGTGTCTGCAGAAATTCAAAATCTCCCTTATCCTGTAGTCACTTTTTTCACACCTGTGCCATCGAGCCTGTGACATAGCGCTCTGATATTCAGTGGGCCTCACACAATCCAAGTGTCCAGTGTCCACAAGTGTCTGCAGAAATTCAAAATCTCCCTTATCCTGTAGTCACTTTTTTCACACCTGTGCCATCGAGCCTGTGACATAGCGCTGTGATATTCAGTGGGCCTCACACAATCCAAAAGTGTCCAGTGTCCACAAGTGTCTTCAGAAATTCAAAATCTCCCTTATCCTGTAGTCACTTTTTTCACACATGTGCCATCGAGCCTGTGACATAGCGCTGTGATATTCAGTGGGTCTCACACAATCCAAGTGTCCAGTGTCCACAAGTGTCTGCAGAAATTCAAAATCTCCCTTATCCTGTAGTCACTTTTTTCACACCTGTGCCATCGAGCCTGTGACATAGCGCTGTGATATTCAGTGGGCCTCACACAATCCAAAAGTGTCCAGTGTCCACAAGTGTCTGCAGAAATTCAAAATCTCCCTTATCCTGTAGTCACTTTTTTCACACCTGTGCCATTGAGCCTGTGACATAGCGCTATGATATTCAGTGGGCCTCACACAATCCAAAAGTGTCCAGTGTCCACAAGTGTCTGCAGAAATTCAAAATCTCCCTTATCCTGTAGTCACTTTTTTCACACCTGTGCCATCGAGCCTGTGACATAGCGCTGTGATATTCAGTGGGCCTCACACAATCCAAGTGTCCAGTGTCCACAAGTGTCTGCAGAAATTCAAAATCTCCCTTATCCTGTAGTCACTTTTTTCACACCTGTGCCATCGAGCCTGTGACATAGCGCTCTGATATTCAGTGGGCCTCACACAATCCAAGTGTCCAGTGTCCACAAGTGTCTGCAGAAATTCAAAATCTCCCTTATCCTGTAGTCACTTTTTTCACACCTGTGCCATCGAGCCTGTGACATAGCGCTGTGATATTCAGTGGGCCTCACACAATCCAAAAGTGTCCAGTGTCCACAAGTGTCTGCAGAAATTCAAAATCTCCCTTATCCTGTAGTCACTTTTTTCACACCTGTGCCATCGAGCCTGTGACATAGCGCTGTGATATTCAGTGGGTCTCACACAATCCAAGTGTCCAGTGTCCACAAGTGTCTGCAGAAATTCAAAATCTCCCTTATCCTGTAGTCACTTTTTTCACACCTGTGCCATCGAGCCTGTGACATAGCGCTGTGGTATTCAGTGGGCATCACACAATCCAAAAGTGTCCAGTGTCCACAAGTGTCTGCAGAAATTCAAAATCTCCCTTATCCTGTAGTCACTTTTTTCACACCTGTGCCATCGAGCCTGTGACATAGCGCTGTGATATTCAGTGGGCCTCACACAATCCAAGTGTCCAGTGTCCACAAGTGTCTGCAGAAATTCAAAATCTCCCTTAACCTGGAGTCACTTTTTTCACACCTGTGCCATCGAGCCTGTGACATAGCGCTGTGATATTCAGTCGGCCTCACACAATCCAAAAGTGTCCAGTTTCCACAAGTGTCTGCAGAAATTCAAAATCACCCTTATCCTGTAATCACTTTTTTCACACCTGTGCCATCGAGCCTGTGACATAGCGCTGTGATATTCAGTGGGCCTCACACAATCCAAGTGTCCAGTGTCCACAAGTGTCTGCAGAAATTCAAAATCTCCCTTATCCTGTAGTTACTTTTTTCACACCTGTGCCATCGAGCCTGTGACATAGCGCTGTGATATTCAGTGGGCCTCACACAATCCAAGTGTCCAGTGTCCACAAGTGTCTGCAGAGATTCAAAATCTCCCTTATCCTGTAGTCACTTTTTTCACACCTGTGCCATCGAGCCTGAGACATAGCGCTGTGATATTCAGTGGGCCTCACACAATCCAAAAGTGTCCAGTGTCCACAAGTGTCTGCAGAAATTCAAAATCTCCCTTATCCTGTAGTCACTTTTTTCACACCTGTGCCATCGAGTCTGTGACATAGCGCTGTCATATTCAGTGGGCCTCACACAATCCAAGTGTCCAGTGTCCACAAGTGTCTGCAGAAATTCAAAATCTCCCTTATCCTGTAGTCACTTTTTTCACACCTGTGCCATCGAGCCTGTGACATAGCGCTGTGATATTCAGTGGGCCTCACACAATCCAAAGGTGTCCAGTGTCCACAAGTGTCTGCAGAAATTCAAAATCTCCCTTATCCTGTAGTCACTTTTTTCACACCTGTGCCATCGAGCCTGTGACATAGCGCTCTGATGTTCAGTGGGCCTCACACAATCCAAGTGTCCAGTGTCCACAAGTGTCTGCAGAAATTCAAAATCTCCCTTATCCTGTAGTCACTTTTTTCACACCTGTGCCATCGAGCCTGTGACATAGCGCTCTGATATTCAGTGGGCCTCACACAATCCAAAAGTGTCCAGTGTCCACAAGTGTCTGCAGAAATTCAAAATCTCCCTTATCCTGTAGTCACTTTTTTCACACCTGTGCCATCGAGCCTGTGACATAGCGCTGTGATATTCAGTGGGCCTCACACAATCCAAAAGTGTCCAGTGTCCACAAGTGTCTGCAGAAATTCAAAATCTCCCTTATCCTGTAGTCACTTTTTTCACACCTGTGCCATCGAGTCTGTGACATAGCGCTGTGATATTCAGTGGGCCTCACACAATCCAAAAGTGTCCATTGTCCACAAGTGTCTGCAGAAATTCAAAATCTCCCTTATCCTGTAGTCACTTTTTTCACACCTGTGCCATCGAGCCTGTGACATAGCGCTCTGATGTTCAGTGGGCCTCACACAATCCAAGTGTCCAGTGTCCACAAGTGTCTGCAGAAATTCAAAATCTCCCTTATCTTGTAGTCACTTTTTTCACACCTGTGCCATCGAGCCTGTGACATAGCGCTCTGATATTCAGTGGGCCTCACACAATCCAAAAGTGTCCAGTGTCCACAAGTGTCTGCAGAAATTCAAAATCTCCCTTATCCTGTAGTCACTTTTTTCACACCTGTGCCATCGAGCCTGTGACATAGCGCAGTAATATTCAGTGGGCCTCACACAATCCAAAAGTGTCCAGTGTCCACAAGTGTCTGCAGAAATTCAAAATCTCCCTTATCCTGTAGTCACTTTTTTCACACCTGTGCCATCGAGCCTGTGACATAGCGCTGTGATATTCAGTGGGCCTCACACAATCCAAGTGTCCAGTGTCCACAAGTGTCTGCAGAAATTCAAAATCTCCCTTATCCTGTAGTCACTTTTTTCACACCTGTGCCATCGAGCCTGTGACATAGCGCTGTGATATTCAGTGGGCCTCACACAATCCAAATGTGTCCAGTGTCCACAAGTGTCTGCAGAAATTCAAAATCTCCCTTATCCTGTAGTCACTTTTTTCACACCTGTGCCATCGAGCCTGTGACATAGCGCTCTGATATTCAGTGGGCCTCACACAATCCAAGTGTCCAGTGTCCACAAGTGTCTGCAGAAATTCAAAATCTCCCTTATCCTGTGGTCACTTTTTTCACACCTGTGCCATCGAGCCTGTGACATAGCGCTGTGATATTCAGTGGGCCTCACACAATCCAAAAGTGTCCAGTGTCCACAAGTGTCTGCAGAAATTCAAAATCTCCCTTATCCTGTAGTCACTTTTTTCACACCTGTGCCATCGAGCCTGTGACATAGCTCTCTGATGTTCAGTGGGCCTCACACAATCCAAGTGTCCAGTGTCCACAAGTGTCTGCAGAAATTCAAAATCTCCCTTATCCTGTAGTCACTTTTTTCACACCTGTGCCATCGAGCCTGTGACATAGCGCTGTGATATTCAGTGGGCCTCACACAATCCAAAAGTGTCCAGTGTCCATAAGTGTCTGCAGAAATTCAAAATCTCCCTTATCCTGTAGTCACTTTTTTCACACCTCTGCCATCGAGCCTGTGACATAGCGCTGTGATATTCAGTGGGCCTCACACAATCAAAAAGTGTCCAGTGTCCACAAGTGTCTGCAGAAATTCAAAATCTCCCTTATCCTGTAGTCACTTTTTTCACACCTGTGCCATCGAGCCTGTGACATAGCGCTCTGATATTCAGTGGGCCTCACACAATCCAAGTGTCCAGTGTCCACAAGTGTCTGCAGAAATTCAAAATCTCCCTTATCCTGTAGTCACTTTTTTCACACCTGTGCCATCGAGCCTGTGACATAGCGCTCTGATATTCAGTGGGCCTCACACAATCCAAGTGTCCAGTGTCCACAAGTGTCTGCAGAAATTCAAAATCTCCCTTATCCTGTAGTCACTTTTTTCACACCTGTGCCATCGAGCCTGTGACATAGCGCTCTGATATTCAGTGGGCCTCACACAATCCAAAAGTGTCCAGTGTCCACAAGTGTCTGCAGAAATTCAAAATCTCCCTTATCCTGTAGTCACTTTTTTCACACCTGTGCCATCGAGCCTGTGACATAGCGCTCTGATATTCAGTGGGCCTCACACAATCCAAGTGTCCAGTGTCCACAAGTGTCTGCAGAAATTCAAAATCTCCCTTTTCCTGTAGTCACTTTTTTCACACCTGTGCCATCGAGCCTGTGACATAGCGCTGTGATATTCAGTGGGCCTCACACAATCCAAAAGTGTCCAGTGTCCACAAGTGTCTGCAGAAATTCAAAATCTCCCTTATCCTGTAGTCACTTTTTTCACACCTGTGACATCGAGCCTGTGACATAGCGCTGTGATATTCAGTGGGCCTCACACAATCCAAGTGTGTCCAGTGTCCACAAGTGTCTGCAGAAATTCAAAATCTCCCTTATCCTGTAGTCACTTTTTTCACACCTGTGCCATCGAGCCTGTGACATAGCGCTGTGATATTCAGTGGGCCTCACACAATCCAAAAGTGTCCAGTGTCCACAAGTGTCTGCAGAAATTCAAAATCTCCCTTATCCTGTAGTCACTTTTTTCACACCTGTGCCATCGAGCCTGTGACATAGCGCTGTGATATTCAGTGGGCCTCACACAATCCAAGTGTCCAGTGTCCACAAGTGTCTGCAGAAATTCAAAATCTCCCTTATCCTGTAGTCACTTTTTTCACACCTGTGCCATCGAGCCTGTGACATAGCGCTCTGATATTCAGTGGGCCTCACACAATCCAAGTGTCCAGTGTCCACAAGTGTCTGCTGAAATTCAAAATCTCCCTTATCCTGTAGTCACTTTTTTCACACCTGTGCCATCGAGCCTGTGACATAGCGCTGTGAAATTCAGTGGGCCTCTCACAATCCAAGTGTCCAGTGTCCACAAGCGTCTGCAGAATTTCAAAATCTCCCTTATCCTGTAGTCACTTTTTTCACACCTGTGCCATCGAGCCTGTGACATAGCGCTGTGATATTCAGTGGGCCTCACACAATCCAAGTGTCCAGTGTCCACAAGTGTCTGCAGAAATTCAAAATCTCCCTTAACCTGGAGTCACTTTTTTCACACCTGTGCCATCGAGCCTGTGACATAGCGCTGTGATATTCAGTCGGCCTCACACAATCCAAAAGTGTCCAGTTTCCACAAGTGTCTGCAGAAATTCAAAATCACCCTTATCCTGTAATCACTTTTTTCACACCTGTGCCATCGAGCCTGTGACATAGCGCTGTGATATTCAGTGGGCCTCACACAATCCAAGTGTCCAGTGTCCACAAGTGTCTGCAGAAATTCAAAATCTCCCTTATCCTGTAGTTACTTTTTTCACACCTGTGCCATCGAGCCTGTGACATAGCGCTGTGATATACAGTGGGCCTCACACAATCCAAGTGTCCAGTGTCCACAAGTGTCTGCAGAGATTCAAAATCTCCCTTATCCTGTAGTCACTTTTTTCACACCTGTGCCATCGAGCCTGAGACATAGCGCTGTGATATTCAGTGGGCCTCACACAATCCAAAAGTGTCCAGTGTCCACAAGTGTCTGCAGAAATTCAAAATCTCCCTTATCCTGTAGTCACTTTTCTCACACATGTGCCATCGAGCCTGTGACATAGCGCTGTGATAGTCAGTGGGCCTCACACAATCCAAAAGTGTCCAGTGTCCACAAGTGTCTGCAGAAATTCAAAATCTCCCTTATCCTGTAGTCACTTTTTTCGCACCTGTGCCATCGAGCCTGAGACATAGCGCTGTGATATTCAGTGGGCCTCACACAATCCAAGTGTCCAGTGTCCACAAGTGTCTGCAGAAATTCAAAATCTCCCTTATCCTGTAGTCACTTTTCTCACACATGTGCCATCGAGCCTGTGACATAGCGCTGTGATTGTCAGTGGGCCTCACACGATCCAAAAGTGTCCAGTGTCCACAAGTGTCTGCAGAAATTCAAAATCTCCCTTATCCTGTAGTCACTTTTTTCACACCTGTGCCATCGAGCCTGTGACATAGCGCTCTGATATTCAGTGGGCCTCACACAATCCAAGTGTCCAGTGTCCACAAGTGTCTGCAGAAATTCAAAATCTCCCTTATCCTGTAGTCACTTTTTTCACACCTGTGCCATCGAGCCTGTGACATAGCGCTGTGATATTCAGTGGGCCTCACACAATCCAAAAGTGTCCAGTGTCCACAAGTGTCTGCAGAAATTCAAAATCTCCCTTATCCTGTAGTCACTTTTTTCACACCTGTGCCATCGAGCCTGTGACATAGCGCTGTGATATTCAGTGGGCCTCACACAATCCAAGTGTCCAGTGTCCACAAGTGTCTGCAGAAATTCGAAATCTCCCTTATCCTGTAGTCACTTTTTCACACCTGTGCCATCGAGCCTGTGACATAGCGCTGTGATATTCAGTGGGCCTCACACAATCCAAATGTGTCCAGTGTCCACAAGTGTCTGCAGAAATTCAAAATCTCCCTTATCCTGTAGTCACTTTTTTCACACCTGTGCCATCGAGCCTGTGACATAGCGCTCTGATATTCAGTGGGCCTCACACAATCCAAGTGTCCAGTGTCCACAAGTGTCTGCAGAAATTCAAAATCTCCCTTATCCTGTGGTCACTTTTTTCACACCTGTGCCATCGAGCCTGTGACATAGCGCTGTGATATTCAGTGGGCCTCACACAATCCAAAAGTGTCCAGTGTCCACAAGTGTCTGCAGAAATTCAAAATCTCCCTTATCCTGTAGTCACTTTTTTCACACCTGTGCCATCGAGCCTGTGACATAGCTCTCTGATGTTCAGTGGGCCTCACACAATCCAAGTGTCCAGTGTCCACAAGTGTCTGCAGAAATTCAAAATCTCCCTTATCCTGTAGTCACTTTTTTCACACCTGTGCCATCGAGCCTGTGACATAGCGCTGTGATATTCAGTGGGCCTCACACAATCCAAAAGTGTCCAGTGTCCATAAGTGTCTGCAGAAATTCAAAATCTCCCTTATCCTGTAGTCACTTTTTTCACACCTGTGCCATCGAGCCTGTGACATAGCGCTGTGATATTCAGTGGGCCTCACACAATCCAAATGTGTCCAGTGTCCACAAGTGTCTGCAGAAATTCAAAATCTCCCTTATCCTGTAGTCACTTTTTTCACACCTGTGCCATCGAGCCTGTGACATAGCGCTGTGATATTCAGTGGGCCTCACACAATCCAAGTGTCCAGTGTCCACAAGTGTCTGCAGAAATTCAAAATCTCCCTTATCCTGTAGTCACTTTTTTCACACCTGTGCCATCGAGCCTGTGACGTAGCGCTGTGATATTCAGTGGGCCTCACACAATCCAAAAGTGTCCAGTGTCCACAAGTGTCTGCAGAAATTCAAAATCTCCCTTATCCTGCAGTCACTTTTTTCACACCTGTGCCATCGAGCCTGTGACATAGCGCTCTGATATTCAGTGGGCCTCACACAATCCAAAAGTGTCCAGTGTCCACAAGTGTCTGCAGAAATTCAAAATCTCCCTTATCCTGTAGTCACTTTTTTCACACCTGTGCCATCGAGCCTGTGACATAGCGCTGTGATATTCAGTGGGCCTCACACAATCCAAAAGTGTCCAGTGTCCACAAGTGTCTGCAGAAATTCAAAATCTCCCTTATCCTGTAGTCACTTTTTTCACACCTGTGCCATCGAGCCTGTGACATAGCGCTCTGATATTCAGTGGGCCTCACACAATCCAAGTGTCCAGTGTCCACAAGTGTCTGCAGAAATTCAAAATCTCCCTTATCCTGTAGTCACTTTTTTCACACCTGTGCCATCGAGCCTGTGACATAGCGCTCTGATATTCAGTGGGCCTCACACAATCCAAAAGTGTCCAGTGTCCACAAGTGTCTGCAGAAATTCAAAATCTCCCTTATCCTGTAGTCACTTTTTTCACAACTGTGCCATCGAGCCTGTGACATAGCGCTGTGATATTCAGTGGGCCTCACACAATCCAAAGGTTTCCAGTGTCCACAAGTGTCTGCAGAAATTCAAAATATCCCTTATCCTGTAGTCACTTTTTTCACACCTGTGCCATCGAGCCTGTGACATAGCGCTCTGATGTTGAGTGTGCCTCACACAATCCAAGTGTCCAGTGTCCACAAGTGTCTGCAGAAATTCAAAATCTCCCTTATCCTGTAGTCACTTTTTTCACACCTGTGCCATCGAGCCTGTGACATAGCGCTCTGATATTCAGTGGGCCTCACACAATCCAAAAGTGTCCAGTGTCCACAAGTGTCTGCAGAAATTCAAAATCTCCCTTATCCTGTAGTCACTTTTTTCACACCTGTGCCATCGAGCCTGTGACATAGCGCTGTGATATTCAGTGGGCCTCACACAATCCAAAAGTGTCCAGTGTCCACGAGTGTCTGCAGAAATTCAAAATCTCCCTTATCCTGTAGTCACTTTTTTCACACCTGTGCCATCGAGCCTGTGACATAGCGCTATGATATTCAGTGGGCCTCACACAATCCAAGTGTCCAGTGTCCACAAGTGTCTGCAGAAATTCAAAATCTCCCTTATCCTGTAGTCACTTTTTTCACACCTGTGCCATCGAGCCTGTGACATAGCGCTGTGATATACAGTGGGCCTCACACAATCCAAATGTGTCCAGTGTCCACAAGTGTCTGCAGAAATTCAAAATCTCCCTTATCCTGTAGTCACTTTTTTCACACCTGTGCCATCGAGCCTGTGACATAGCGCTGTGATATTCAGTGGGCCTCACAAAATCCAAAAGTGTCCAGTGTCCACAAGTGTCTGCAGAAATTCAAAATCTCCCTTATCCTGTAGTCACTTTTTTCACACCTGTGCCATCGAGCCTGTGACATAGCGCTCTGATATTCAGTGGGCCTCACACAATCCAAGTGTCCAGTGTCCACAAGTGTCTGCAGAAATTCAAAATCTCCCTTATCCTGTAGTCACTTTTTTCACACCTGTGCCATCGAGCCTGTGACAGCGCTGTGATATTCAGTGGGCCTCACACAATCCAAAAGTGTCCAGTGTCCACAAGTGTCTGCAGAAATTCAAAATCTCCCTTATCCTGTAGTCACTTTTTTCACACCTGTGCCATCGAGCCTGTGACATAGCGCTGTGATATTCAGTGGGCCTCACACAATCCAAGTGTCCAGTGTCCACAAGTGTCTGCAGAAATTCAAAATCTCCCTTATCCTGTAGTCACTTTTTTCACACCTGTGCCATCGAGCCTGTGACATAGCGCTGTGAAATTCAGTGGGCCTCACACAATCCAAGTGTCCAGTGTCCACAAGCGTCTGCAGAAATTCAAAATCTCCCTTATCCTGTATTCACTTTTTTCACACCTGTGCCATCGAGCCTGTCACATAGCGCTGTGATATTCAGTGGGCCTCACACAATCCAAAAGTGTCCAGTGTCCACAAGTGTCTGCAGAAATTCAAAATCTCCCTTATCCTGTAGTCACTTTTTTCACACCTGTGCCATCGAGCCTGTGACATAGCGCTCTGATATTCAGTGGACCTCACACAATCCAAGTGTCCAGTGTCCACAAGTGTCTGCGGAAATTCAAAATCTCCCTTATCCTGTAGTCACTTTTTTCACACCTGTGCCATCGAGCCTGTGACATAGCGCTGTGATATTCAGTGGGCCTCACACAATCCAAAAGTGTCCAGTGTCCACAAGTGTCTGCAGAAATTCAAAACCTCCCTTATCCTGTAGTCACTTTTTTCACACCTGTGCCATAGAGCCTGTGACAGCGCTGTGATATTCAGTGGGCCTCACACAATCCAAGTGTCCAGTGTCCACAAGTGTCTGCAGAAATTCAAAATCTCCCTTATCCTGTAGTCACTTTTTTCACACCTGTGCCATCGAGCCTGTGACATAGCGCTCTGATATTCAGTGGGCCTCACACAATCCAAAAGTGTCCAGTGTCCACAAGTGTCTGCAGAAATTCAAAATCTCCCTTATCCTGTAGTCACTTTTTTCACACCTGTGCCATCGAGCCTGTGACATAGCGCTCTGATATTCAGTGGGCCTCACACAATCCAAGTGTCCAGTGTCCACAAGTGTCTGCAGAAATTCAAAATCTCCCTTATCCTGTAGTCACTTTTCTCACACATGTGCCATCGAGTCTGTGACATAGCGCTGTGATATTCAGTCGGCCTCACACAATCCAAAAGTGTCCAGTGTCCACAAGTGTCTGCAGAAATTCAAAATCTCCCTTATCCTGTAGTCACTTTTTTCACACCTGTGCCATCGAGCCTGTGACATAGCGCTGTGATATTCAGTGGGCCTCACACAATCCAAGTGTCCAGTGTCCACAAGTGTCTGCAGAAATTCAAAATCTCCCTTATCCTGTAGTTACTTTTTTCACACCTGTGCCATCGAGCCTGTGACATAGCGCTGTGATATTCAGTGGGCCTCACACAATCCAAGTGTCCAGTGTCCACAAGTGTCTGCAGAGATTCAAAATCTCCCTTATCCTGTAGTCACTTTTTTCACACCTGTGCCATCGAGCCTGAGACATAGCGCTGTGATATTCAGTGGGCCTCACACAATCCAAAAGTGTCCAGTGTCCACAAGTGTCTGCAGAAATTCAAAATCTCCCTTATCCTGTAGTCACTTTTTTCACACCTGTGCCATCGAGCCTGTGACATAGTGCTGTGATATTCAGTGGGCCTCACACAATCCAAAAGTGTCCAGTGTCCACAAGTGTCTGCAGAAATTCAAAATCTCCCTTATCCTGTAGTCACTTTTTTCACACCTGTGCCATCGAGCCTGTGACATAGCGCTCTGATATTCAGTGGGCCTCACACAATCCAAGTGTCCAGTGTCCACAAGTGTCTGCAGAAATTCAAAATCTCCCTTATCCTGTAGTCACTTTTTTCACACCTGTGCCATCGAGCCTGTGACATAGCGCTCTGATATTCAGTGGGCCTCACACAATCCAAAAGTGTCCAGTGTCCACAAGTGTCTGCAGAAATTCAAAATCTCCCTTATCCTGTAGTCACTTTTTTCACAACTGTGCCATCGAGCCTGTGACATAGCGCTGTGATATTCAGTGGGCCTCACACAATCCAAAGGTTTCCAGTGTCCACAAGTGTCTGCAGAAATTCAAAATATCCCTTATCCTGTAGTCACTTTTTTCACACCTGTGCCATCGAGCCTGTGACATAGCGCTCTGATGTTGAGTGTGCCTCACACAATCCAAGTGTCCAGTGTCCACAAGTGTCTGCAGAAATTCAAAATCTCCCTTATCCTGTAGTCACTTTTTTCACACCTGTGCCATCGAGCCTGTGACATAGCGCTCTGATATTCAGTGGGCCTCACACAATCCAAAAGTGTCCAGTGTCCACAAGTGTCTGCAGAAATTCAAAATCTCCCTTATCCTGTAGTCACTTTTTTCACACCTGTGCCATCGAGCCTGTGACATAGCGCTGTGATATTCAGTGGGCCTCACACAATCCAAAAGTGTCCAGTGTCCACGAGTGTCTGCAGAAATTCAAAATCTCCCTTATCCTGTAGTCACTTTTTTCACACCTGTGCCATCGAGCCTGTGACATAGCGCTGTGATATTCAGTGGGCCTCACACAATCCAAGTGTCCAGTGTCCACAAGTGTCTGCAGAAATTCAAAATCTCCCTTATCCTGTAGTCACTTTTTTCACACCTGTGCCATCGAGCCTGTGACATAGCGCTGTGATATACAGTGGGCCTCACACAATCCAAATGTGTCCAGTGTCCACAAGTGTCTGCAGAAATTCAAAATCTCCCTTATCCTGTAGTCACTTTTTTCACACCTGTGCCATCGAGCCTGTGACATAGCGCTGTGATATTCAGTGGGCCTCACAAAATCCAAAAGTGTCCAGTGTCCACAAGTGTCTGCAGAAATTCAAAATCTCCCTTATCCTGTAGTCACTTTTTTCACACCTGTGCCATCGAGCCTGTGACATAGCGCTCTGATATTCAGTGGGCCTCACACAATCCAAGTGTCCAGTGTCCACAAGTGTCTGCAGAAATTCAAAATCTCCCTTATCCTGTAGTCACTTTTTTCACACCTGTGCCATCGAGCCTGTGACAGCGCTGTGATATTCAGTGGGCCTCACACAATCCAAAAGTGTCCAGTGTCCACAAGTGTCTGCAGAAATTCAAAATCTCCCTTATCCTGTAGTCACTTTTTTCACACCTGTGCCATCGAGCCTGTGACATAGCGCTGTGATATTCAGTGGGCCTCACACAATCCAAGTGTCCAGTGTCCACAAGTGTCTGCAGAAATTCAAAATCTCCCTTATCCTGTAGTCACTTTTTTCACACCTGTGCCATCGAGCCTGTGACATAGCGCTGTGAAATTCAGTGGGCCTCACACAATCCAAGTGTCCAGTGTCCACAAGCGTCTGCAGAAATTCAAAATCTCCCTTATCCTGTATTCACTTTTTTCACACCTGTGCCATCGAGCCTGTCACATAGCGCTGTGATATTCAGTGGGCCTCACACAATCCAAAAGTGTCCAGTGTCCACAAGTGTCTGCAGAAATTCAAAATCTCCCTTATCCTGTAGTCACTTTTTTCACACCTGTGCCATCGAGCCTGTGACATAGCGCTCTGATATTCAGTGGACCTCACACAATCCAAGTGTGTCCAGTGTCCACAAGTGTCTGCGGAAATTCAAAATCTCCCTTATCCTGTAGTCACTTTTTTCACACCTGTGCCATCGAGCCTGTGACATAGCGCTGTGATATTCAGTGGGCCTCACACAATCCAAAAGTGTCCAGTGTCCACAAGTGTCTGCAGAAATTCAAAACCTCCCTTATCCTGTAGTCACTTTTTTCACACCTGTGCCATAGAGCCTGTGACAGCGCTGTGATATTCAGTGGGCCTCACACAATCCAAGTGTCCAGTGTCCACAAGTGTCTGCAGAAATTCAAAATCTCCCTTATCCTGTAGTCACTTTTTTCACACCTGTGCCATCGAGCCTGTGACATAGCGCTGTGATATTCAGTGGGCCTCACACAATCCAAAAGTGTCCAGTGTCCACAAGTGTCTGCAGAAATTCAAAATCTCCCTTATCCTGTAGTCACTTTTTTCACACCTGTGCCATCGAGCCTGTGACATAGCGCTCTGATATTCAGTGGGCCTCACACAATCCAAGTGTCCAGTGTCCACAAGTGTCTGCAGAAATTCAAAATCTCCCTTATCCTGTAGTCACTTTTCTCACACATGTGCCATCGAGTCTGTGACATAGCGCTGTGATATTCAGTCGGCCTCACACAATCCAAAAGTGTCCAGTGTCCACAAGTGTCTGCAGAAATTCAAAATCTCCCTTATCCTGTAGTCACTTTTTTCACACCTGTGCCATCGAGCCTGTGACATAGCGCTGTGATATTCAGTGGGCCTCACACAATCCAAGTGTCCAGTGTCCACAAGTGTCTGCAGAAATTCAAAATCTCCCTTATCCTGTAGTTACTTTTTTCACACCTGTGCCATCGAGCCTGTGACATAGCGCTGTGATATTCAGTGGGCCTCACACAATCCAAGTGTCCAGTGTCCACAAGTGTCTGCAGAGATTCAAAATCTCCCTTATCCTGTAGTCACTTTTTTCACACCTGTGCCATCGAGCCTGAGACATAGCGCTGTGATATTCAGTGGGCCTCACACAATCCAAAAGTGTCCAGTGTCCACAAGTGTCTGCAGAAATTCAAAATCTCCCTTATCCTGTAGTCACTTTTTTCACACCTGTGCCATCGAGCCTGTGACATAGTGCTGTGATAGTCAGTGGGCCTCACACAATCCAAAAGTGTCCAGTGTCCACAAGTGTCTGCAGAAATTCAAAATCTCCCTTATCCTGTAGTCACTTTTTTCACACCTGTGCCATCGAGCCTGTGACATAGCGCTCTGATATTCAGTGGGCCTCACACAATCCAAGTGTCCAGTGTCCACAAGTGTCTGCAGAAATTCAAAATCTCCCTTATCCTGTAGTCACTTTTTTCACACCTGTGCCATCGAGCCTGTGACATAGCGCTCTGATATTCAGTGGGCCTCACACAATCCAAGTGTCCAGTGTCCACAAGTGTCTGCAGAAATTCAAAATCTCCCTTATCCTGTAGTCACTTTTTTCACACCTGTGCCATCGAGCCTGTGACATAGCGCTCTGATATTCAGTGGGCCTCACACAATCCAAGTGTCCAGTGTCCACAAGTGTCTGCAGAAATTCAAAATCTCCCTTATCCTGTAGTCACTTTTTTCACACCTGTGCCATCGAGCCTGTGACATAGCGCTGTGATATTCAGTGGGCCTCACACAATCCAAAGGTGTCCAGTGTCCACAAGTGTCTGCAGAAATTCAAAATCTCCCTTATCCTGTAGTCACTTTTTTCACACCTGTGCCATCGAGCCTGTGACATAGCGCTCTGATGTTCAGTGGGCCTCACACAATCCAAGTGTCCAGTGTCCACAAGTGTCTGCATAAATTCAAAATCTCCCTTATCCTGTAGTCACTTTTTTCACACCTGTGCCATCGAGCCTGTGACATAGCGCTCTGATATTCAGTGGGCCTCACACAATCCAAAAGTGTCCAGTGTCCACAAGTGTCTGCAGAAATTCAAAATCTTCCTTATCCTGTAGTCACTTTTTTCACACCTGTGCCATCGAGCCTGTGACATAGCGCTGTGATATTCAGTGGGCCTCACACAATCCAAAAGTGTCCAGTGTCCACAAGTGTCTGCAGAAATTCAAAATCTCCCTTATCCTGTAGTCACTTTTTTCACACCTGTGCCATCGAGCCTGTGACATAGCGCTGTGATATTCAGTGGGCCTCACACAATCCAAAAGTGTCCAGTGTCCACAAGTGTCTGCAGAAATTCAAAATCTCCCTTATCCTGTAGTCACTTTTTTCACACCTGTGCCATCGAGCCTGTGACATAGCGCTGTGATATTCAGTGGGCCTCACACAATCCAAATGTGTCCAGTGTCCACAAGTGTCTGCAGAAATTCAAAATCTCCCTTATCCTGTAGTCACTTTTTTCACACCTGTGCCATCGAGCCTGTGACATAGCGCTCTGATATTCAGTGGGCCTCACACAATCCAAGTGTCCAGTGTCCACAAGTGTCTGCAGAAATTCAAAATCTCCCTTATCCTGTAGTCACTTTTTTCACACCTGTGCCATCGAGCCTGTGACATAGCGCTGTGATATTCAGTGGGCCTCACACAATCCAAAGGTGTCCAGTGTCCACAAGTGTCTGCAGAAATTCAAAATCTCCCTTATCCTGTAGTCACTTTTTTCACACCTGTGCCATCGAGCCTGTGACATAGCGCTCTGATGTTCATTGGGCCTCACACAATCCAAGTGTCCAGTGTCCACAAGTGTCTGCAGAAATTCAAAATCTCCCTTATCCTGTAGTCACTTTTTTCACACCTGTGCCATCGAGCCTGTGACATAGCGCTCTGATATTCAGTGGGCCTCACACAATCCAAAAGTGTCCAGTGTCCACAAGTGTCTGCAGAAATTCAAAATCTCCCTTATCCTGTAGTCACTTTTTTCACACCTGTGCCATCGAGCCTGTGACATAGCGCTGTGATATTCAGTGGGCCTCACACAATCCAAAAGTGTCCAGTGTCCACAAGTGTCTGCAGAAATTCAAAATCTCCCTTATCCTGTAGTCACTTTTTTCACACCTGTGCCATCGAGCCTGTGACATAGCGCTGTGATATTCAGTGGGCCTCACACAATCCAAGTGTCCAGTGTCCACAAGTGTCTGCAGAAATTCAAAATCTCCCTTATCCTGTAGTCACTTTTTTCACACCTGTGCCATCGAGCCTGTGACATAGCGCTGTGATATTCAGTGGGCCTCACACAATCCAAATGTGTCCAGTGTCCACAAGTGTCTGCAGAAATTCAAAATCTCCCTTATCCTGTAGTCACTTTTTTCACACCTGTGCCATCGAGCCTGTGACATAGCGCTCTGATATTCAGTGGGCCTCACACAATCCAAGTGTCCAGTGTCCACAAGTGTCTGCAGAAATTCAAAATCTCCCTTATCCTGTGGTCACTTTTTTCACACCTGTGCCATCGAGCCTGTGACATAGCGCTGTGATATTCAGTGGGCCTCACACAATCCAAAAGTGTCCAGTGTCCACAAGTGTCTGCAGAAATTCAAAATCTCCCTTATCCTGTAGTCACTTTTTTCACACCTGTGCCATCGAGCCTGTGACATAGCTCTCTGATGTTCAGTGGGCCTCACACAATCCAAGTGTCCAGTGTCCACAAGTGTCTGCAGAAATTCAAAATCTCCCTTATCCTGTAGTCACTTTTTTCACACCTGTGCCATCGAGCCTGTGACATAGCGCTGTGATATTCAGTGGGCCTCACACAATCCAAAAGTGTCCAGTGTCCATAAGTGTCTGCAGAAATTCAAAATCTCCCTTATCCTGTAGTCACTTTTTTCACACCTGTGCCATCGAGCCTGTGACATAGCGCTGTGATATTCAGTGGGCCTCACACAATCCAAATGTGTCCAGTGTCCACAAGTGTCTGCAGAAATTCAAAATCTCCCTTATCCTGTAGTCACTTTTTTCACACCTGTGCCATCGAGCCTGTGACATAGCGCTGTGATATTCAGTGGGCCTCACACAATCCAAGTGTCCAGTGTCCACAAGTGTCTGCAGAAATTCAAAATCTCCCTTATCCTGTAGTCACTTTTTTCACACCTGTGCCATCGAGCCTGTGACGTAGCGCTGTGATATTCAGTGGGCCTCACACAATCCAAAAGTGTCCAGTGTCCACAAGTGTCTGCAGAAATTCAAAATCTCCCTTATCCTGCAGTCACTTTTTTCACACCTGTGCCATCGAGCCTGTGACATAGCGCTCTGATATTCAGTGGGCCTCACACAATCCAAGTGTCCAGTGTCCACAAGTGTCTGCAGAAATTCAAAATCTCCCTTATCCTGTAGTCACTTTTTTCACACCTGTGCCATCGAGCCTGTGACATAGCGCTGTGATATTCAGTGGGCCTCACACAATCCAAAAGTGTCCAGTGTCCACAAGTGTCTGCAGAAATTCAAAATCTCCCTTATCCTGTAGTCACTTTTTTCACACCTGTGCCATCGAGCCTGTGACATAGCGCTCTGATATTCAGTGGGCCTCACACAATCCAAGTGTCCAGTGTCCACAAGTGTCTGCAGAAATTCAAAATCTCCCTTATCCTGTAGTCACTTTTTTCACACCTGTGCCATCGAGCCTGTGACATAGCGCTCTGATATTCAGTGGGCCTCACACAATCCAAAAGTGTCCAGTGTCCACAAGTGTCTGCAGAAATTCAAAATCTCCCTTATCCTGTAGTCACTTTTTTCACAACTGTGCCATCGAGCCTGTGACATAGCGCTGTGATATTCAGTGGGCCTCACACAATCCAAAGGTTTCCAGTGTCCACAAGTGTCTGCAGAAATTCAAAATATCCCTTATCCTGTAGTCACTTTTTTCACACCTGTGCCATCGAGCCTGTGACATAGCGCTCTGATGTTGAGTGTGCCTCACACAATCCAAGTGTCCAGTGTCCACAAGTGTCTGCAGAAATTCAAAATCTCCCTTATCCTGTAGTCACTTTTTTCACACCTGTGCCATCGAGCCTGTGACATAGCGCTCTGATATTCAGTGGGCCTCACACAATCCAAAAGTGTCCAGTGTCCACAAGTGTCTGCAGAAATTCAAAATCTCCCTTATCCTGTAGTCACTTTTTTCACACCTGTGCCATCGAGCCTGTGACATAGCGCTGTGATATACAGTGGGCCTCACACAATCCAAATGTGTCCAGTGTCCACAAGTGTCTGCAGAAATTCAAAATCTCCCTTATCCTGTAGTCACTTTTTTCACACCTGTGCCATCGAGCCTGTGACATAGCGCTGTGATATTCAGTGGGCCTCACAAAATCCAAAAGTGTCCAGTGTCCACAAGTGTCTGCAGAAATTCAAAATCTCCCTTATCCTGTAGTCACTTTTTTCACACCTGTGCCATCGAGCCTGTGACATAGCGCTCTGATATTCAGTGGGCCTCACACAATCCAAGTGTCCAGTGTCCACAAGTGTCTGCAGAAATTCAAAATCTCCCTTATCCTGTAGTCACTTTTTTCACACCTGTGCCATCGAGCCTGTGACAGCGCTGTGATATTCAGTGGGCCTCACACAATCCAAAAGTGTCCAGTGTCCACAAGTGTCTGCAGAAATTCAAAATCTCCCTTATCCTGTAGTCACTTTTTTCACACCTGTGCCATCGAGCCTGTGACATAACGCTGTGATATTCAGTGGGCCTCACACAATCCAAGTGTCCAGTGTCCACAAGTGTCTGCAGAAATTCAAAATCTCCCTTATCCTGTAGTCACTTTTTTCACACCTGTGCCATCGAGCCTGTGACAGCGCTGTGATATTCAGTGGGCCTCACACAATCCAAAAGTGTCCAGTGTCCACAAGTGTCTGCAGAAATTCAAAATCTCCCTTATCCTGTAGTCACTTTTTTCACACCTGTGCCATCGAGCCTGTGACATAGCGCTGTGATATTCAGTGGGCCTCACACAATCCAAAAGTGTCCAGTGTCCACAAGTGTCTGCAGAAATTCAAAATCTCCCTTATCCTGTAGTCACTTTTTTCACACCTGTGCCATCGAGCCTGTGACATAGCGCTGTGATATTCAGTGGGCCTCACACAATCCAAGTGTCCAGTGTCCACAAGTGTCTGCAGAAATTCAAAATCTCCCTTATCCTGTAGTCACTTTTTTCACACCTGTGCCATCGAGCCTGTGACATAGCGCTGTGATATTCAGTGGGCCTCACACAATCCAAATGTGTCCAGTGTCCACAAGTGTCTGCAGAAATTCAAAATCTCCCTTATCCTGTAGTCACTTTTTTCACACCTGTGCCATCGAGCCTGTGACATAGCGCTCTGATATTCAGTGGGCCTCACACAATCCAAGTGTCCAGTGTCCACAAGTGTCTGCAGAAATTCAAAATCTCCCTTATCCTGTGGTCACTTTTTTCACACCTGTGCCATCGAGCCTGTGACATAGCGCTGTGATATTCAGTGGGCCTCACACAATCCAAAAGTGTCCAGTGTCCACAAGTGTCTGCAGAAATTCAAAATCTCCCTTATCCTGTAGTCACTTTTTTCACACCTGTGCCATCGAGCCTGTGACATAGCTCTCTGATGTTCAGTGGGCCTCACACAATCCAAGTGTCCAGTGTCCACAAGTGTCTGCAGAAATTCAAAATCTCCCTTATCCTGTAGTCACTTTTTTCACACCTGTGCCATCGAGCCTGTGACATAGCGCTGTGATATTCAGTGGGCCTCACACAATCCAAAAGTGTCCAGTGTCCATAAGTGTCTGCAGAAATTCAAAATCTCCCTTATCCTGTAGTCACTTTTTTCACACCTGTGCCATCGAGCCTGTGACATAGCGCTGTGATATTCAGTGGGCCTCACACAATCCAAATGTGTCCAGTGTCCACAAGTGTCTGCAGAAATTCAAAATCTCCCTTATCCTGTAGTCACTTTTTTCACACCTGTGCCATCGAGCCTGTGACATAGCGCTGTGATATTCAGTGGGCCTCACACAATCCAAGTGTCCAGTGTCCACAAGTGTCTGCAGAAATTCAAAATCTCCCTTATCCTGTAGTCACTTTTTTCACACCTGTGCCATCGAGCCTGTGACGTAGCGCTGTGATATTCAGTGGGCCTCACACAATCCAAAAGTGTCCAGTGTCCACAAGTGTCTGCAGAAATTCAAAATCTCCCTTATCCTGCAGTCACTTTTTTCACACCTGTGCCATCGAGCCTGTGACATAGCGCTCTGATATTCAGTGGGCCTCACACAATCCAAGTGTCCAGTGTCCACAAGTGTCTGCAGAAATTCAAAATCTCCCTTATCCTGTAGTCACTTTTTTCACACCTGTGCCATCGAGCCTGTGACATAGCGCTGTGATATTCAGTGGGCCTCACACAATCCAAAAGTGTCCAGTGTCCACAAGTGTCTGCAGAAATTCAAAATCTCCCTTATCCTGTAGTCACTTTTTTCACACCTGTGCCATCGAGCCTGTGACATAGCGCTCTGATATTCAGTGGGCCTCACACAATCCAAGTGTCCAGTGTCCACAAGTGTCTGCAGAAATTCAAAATCTCCCTTATCCTGTAGTCACTTTTTTCACACCTGTGCCATCGAGCCTGTGACATAGCGCTCTGATATTCAGTGGGCCTCACACAATCCAAAAGTGTCCAGTGTCCACAAGTGTCTGCAGAAATTCAAAATCTCCCTTATCCTGTAGTCACTTTTTTCACAACTGTGCCATCGAGCCTGTGACATAGCGCTGTGATATTCAGTGGGCCTCACACAATCCAAAGGTTTCCAGTGTCCACAAGTGTCTGCAGAAATTCAAAATATCCCTTATCCTGTAGTCACTTTTTTCACACCTGTGCCATCGAGCCTGTGACATAGCGCTCTGATGTTGAGTGTGCCTCACACAATCCAAGTGTCCAGTGTCCACAAGTGTCTGCAGAAATTCAAAATCTCCCTTATCCTGTAGTCACTTTTTTCACACCTGTGCCATCGAGCCTGTGACATAGCGCTCTGATATTCAGTGGGCCTCACACAATCCAAAAGTGTCCAGTGTCCACAAGTGTCTGCAGAAATTCAAAATCTCCCTTATCCTGTAGTCACTTTTTTCACACCTGTGCCATCGAGCCTGTGACATAGCGCTGTGATATTCAGTGGGCCTCACACAATCCAAAAGTGTCCAGTGTCCACAAGTGTCTGCAGAAATTCAAAATCTCCCTTATCCTGTAGTCACTTTTTTCACACCTGTGCCATCGAGCCTGTGACATAGCGCTGTGATATTCAGTGGGCCTCACACAATCCAAGTGTCCAGTGTCCACAAGTGTCTGCAGAAATTCAAAATCTCCCTTATCCTGTAGTCACTTTTTTCACACCTGTGCCATCGAGCCTGTGACATAGCGCTGTGATATACAGTGGGCCTCACACAATCCAAATGTGTCCAGTGTCCACAAGTGTCTGCAGAAATTCAAAATCTCCCTTATCCTGTAGTCACTTTTTTCACACCTGTGCCATCGAGCCTGTGACATAGCGCTGTGATATTCAGTGGGCCTCACAAAATCCAAAAGTGTCCAGTGTCCACAAGTGTCTGCAGAAATTCAAAATCTCCCTTATCCTGTAGTCACTTTTTTCACACCTGTGCCATCGAGCCTGTGACATAGCGCTCTGATATTCAGTGGGCCTCACACAATCCAAGTGTCCAGTGTCCACAAGTGTCTGCAGAAATTCAAAATCTCCCTTATCCTGTAGTCACTTTTTTCACACCTGTGCCATCGAGCCTGTGACAGCGCTGTGATATTCAGTGGGCCTCACACAATCCAAAAGTGTCCAGTGTCCACAAGTGTCTGCAGAAATTCAAAATCTCCCTTATCCTGTAGTCACTTTTTTCACACCTGTGCCATCGAGCCTGTGACATAACGCTGTGATATTCAGTGGGCCTCACACAATCCAAGTGTCCAGTGTCCACAAGTGTCTGCAGAAATTCAAAATCTCCCTTATCCTGTAGTCACTTTTTTCACACCTGTGCCATCGAGCCTGTGACAGCGCTGTGATATTCAGTGGGCCTCACACAATCCAAAAGTGTCCAGTGTCCACAAGTGTCTGCAGAAATTCAAAATCTCCCTTATCCTGTAGTCACTTTTTTCACACCTGTGCCATCGAGCCTGTGACATAACGCTGTGATATTCAGTGGGCCTCACACAATCCAAGTGTCCAGTGTCCACAAGTGTCTGCAGAAATTCAAAATCTCCCTTATCCTGTAGTCACTTTTTTCACACCTGTGCCATCGAGCCTGTGACATAGCGCTGTGAAATTCAGTGGGCCTCACACAATCCAAGTGTCCAGTGTCCACAAGCGTCTGCAGAAATTCAAAATCTCCCTTATCCTGTATTCACTTTTTTCACACCTGTGCCATCGAGCCTGTCACATAGCGCTGTGATATTCAGTGGGCCTCACACAATCCAAAAGTGTCCAGTGTCCACAAGTGTCTGCAGAAATTCAAAATCTCCCTTATCCTGTAGTCACTTTTTTCACACCTGTGCCATCGAGCCTGTGACATAGCGCTCTGATATTCAGTGGGCCTCACACAATCCAAGTGTCCAGTGTCCACAAGTGTCTGCAGAAATTCAAAATCTCCCTTATCCTGTAGTCACTTTTTTCACACCTGTGCCATCGAGCCTGTGACATAGCGCTGTGATATTCAGTGGGCCTCACACAATCCAAAGGTGTCCAGTGTCCACAAGTGTCTGCAGAAATTCAAAATCTCCCTTATCCTGTAGTCACTTTTTTCACACCTGTGCCATCGAGCCTGTGACATAGCGCTCTGATGTTCAGTGGGCCTCACACAATCCAAGTGTCCAGTGTCCACAAGTGTCTGCATAAATTCAAAATCTCCCTTATCCTGTAGTCACTTTTTTCACACCTGTGCCATCGAGCCTGTGACATAGCGCTCTGATATTCAGTGGGCCTCACACAATCCAAAAGTGTCCAGTGTCCACAAGTGTCTGCAGAAATTCAAAATCTTCCTTATCCTGTAGTCACTTTTTTCACACCTGTGCCATCGAGCCTGTGACATAGCGCTGTGATATTCAGTGGGCCTCACACAATCCAAAAGTGTCCAGTGTCCACAAGTGTCTGCAGAAATTCAAAATCTCCCTTATCCTGTAGTCACTTTTTTCACACCTGTGCCATCGAGCCTGTGACATAGCGCTGTGATATTCAGTGGGCCTCACACAATCCAAAAGTGTCCAGTGTCCACAAGTGTCTGCAGAAATTCAAAATCTCCCTTATCCTGTAGTCACTTTTTTCACACCTGTGCCATCGAGCCTGTGACATAGCGCTGTGATATTCAGTGGGCCTCACACAATCCAAATGTGTCCAGTGTCCACAAGTGTCTGCAGAAATTCAAAATCTCCCTTATCCTGTAGTCACTTTTTTCACACCTGTGCCATCGAGCCTGTGACATAGCGCTCTGATATTCAGTGGGCCTCACACAATCCAAGTGTCCAGTGTCCACAAGTGTCTGCAGAAATTCAAAATCTCCCTTATCCTGTAGTCACTTTTTTCACACCTGTGCCATCGAGCCTGTGACATAGCGCTGTGATATTCAGTGGGCCTCACACAATCCAAAGGTGTCCAGTGTCCACAAGTGTCTGCAGAAATTCAAAATCTCCCTTATCCTGTAGTCACTTTTTTCACACCTGTGCCATCGAGCCTGTGACATAGCGCTCTGATGTTCATTGGGCCTCACACAATCCAAGTGTCCAGTGTCCACAAGTGTCTGCAGAAATTCAAAATCTCCCTTATCCTGTAGTCACTTTTTTCACACCTGTGCCATCGAGCCTGTGACATAGCGCTCTGATATTCAGTGGGCCTCACACAATCCAAAAGTGTCCAGTGTCCACAAGTGTCTGCAGAAATTCAAAATCTCCCTTATCCTGTAGTCACTTTTTTCACACCTGTGCCATCGAGCCTGTGACATAGCGCTGTGATATTCAGTGGGCCTCACACAATCCAAAAGTGTCCAGTGTCCACAAGTGTCTGCAGAAATTCAAAATCTCCCTTATCCTGTAGTCACTTTTTTCACACCTGTGCCATCGAGCCTGTGACATAGCGCTGTGATATTCAGTGGGCCTCACACAATCCAAGTGTCCAGTGTCCACAAGTGTCTGCAGAAATTCAAAATCTCCCTTATCCTGTAGTCACTTTTTTCACACCTGTGCCATCGAGCCTGTGACATAGCGCTGTGATATTCAGTGGGCCTCACACAATCCAAATGTGTCCAGTGTCCACAAGTGTCTGCAGAAATTCAAAATCTCCCTTATCCTGTAGTCACTTTTTTCACACCTGTGCCATCGAGCCTGTGACATAGCGCTCTGATATTCAGTGGGCCTCACACAATCCAAGTGTCCAGTGTCCACAAGTGTCTGCAGAAATTCAAAATCTCCCTTATCCTGTGGTCACTTTTTTCACACCTGTGCCATCGAGCCTGTGACATAGCGCTGTGATATTCAGTGGGCCTCACACAATCCAAAAGTGTCCAGTGTCCACAAGTGTCTGCAGAAATTCAAAATCTCCCTTATCCTGTAGTCACTTTTTTCACACCTGTGCCATCGAGCCTGTGACATAGCTCTCTGATGTTCAGTGGGCCTCACACAATCCAAGTGTCCAGTGTCCACAAGTGTCTGCAGAAATTCAAAATCTCCCTTATCCTGTAGTCACTTTTTTCACACCTGTGCCATCGAGCCTGTGACATAGCGCTGTGATATTCAGTGGGCCTCACACAATCCAAAAGTGTCCAGTGTCCATAAGTGTCTGCAGAAATTCAAAATCTCCCTTATCCTGTAGTCACTTTTTTCACACCTGTGCCATCGAGCCTGTGACATAGCGCTGTGATATTCAGTGGGCCTCACACAATCCAAATGTGTCCAGTGTCCACAAGTGTCTGCAGAAATTCAAAATCTCCCTTATCCTGTAGTCACTTTTTTCACACCTGTGCCATCGAGCCTGTGACATAGCGCTGTGATATTCAGTGGGCCTCACACAATCCAAGTGTCCAGTGTCCACAAGTGTCTGCAGAAATTCAAAATCTCCCTTATCCTGTAGTCACTTTTTTCACACCTGTGCCATCGAGCCTGTGACGTAGCGCTGTGATATTCAGTGGGCCTCACACAATCCAAAAGTGTCCAGTGTCCACAAGTGTCTGCAGAAATTCAAAATCTCCCTTATCCTGCAGTCACTTTTTTCACACCTGTGCCATCGAGCCTGTGACATAGCGCTCTGATATTCAGTGGGCCTCACACAATCCAAGTGTCCAGTGTCCACAAGTGTCTGCAGAAATTCAAAATCTCCCTTATCCTGTAGTCACTTTTTTCACACCTGTGCCATCGAGCCTGTGACATAGCGCTGTGATATTCAGTGGGCCTCACACAATCCAAAAGTGTCCAGTGTCCACAAGTGTCTGCAGAAATTCAAAATCTCCCTTATCCTGTAGTCACTTTTTTCACACCTGTGCCATCGAGCCTGTGACATAGCGCTCTGATATTCAGTGGGCCTCACACAATCCAAGTGTCCAGTGTCCACAAGTGTCTGCAGAAATTCAAAATCTCCCTTATCCTGTAGTCACTTTTTTCACACCTGTGCCATCGAGCCTGTGACATAGCGCTCTGATATTCAGTGGGCCTCACACAATCCAAAAGTGTCCAGTGTCCACAAGTGTCTGCAGAAATTCAAAATCTCCCTTATCCTGTAGTCACTTTTTTCACAACTGTGCCATCGAGCCTGTGACATAGCGCTGTGATATTCAGTGGGCCTCACACAATCCAAAGGTTTCCAGTGTCCACAAGTGTCTGCAGAAATTCAAAATATCCCTTATCCTGTAGTCACTTTTTTCACACCTGTGCCATCGAGCCTGTGACATAGCGCTCTGATGTTGAGTGTGCCTCACACAATCCAAGTGTCCAGTGTCCACAAGTGTCTGCAGAAATTCAAAATCTCCCTTATCCTGTAGTCACTTTTTTCACACCTGTGCCATCGAGCCTGTGACATAGCGCTCTGATATTCAGTGGGCCTCACACAATCCAAAAGTGTCCAGTGTCCACAAGTGTCTGCAGAAATTCAAAATCTCCCTTATCCTGTAGTCACTTTTTTCACACCTGTGCCATCGAGCCTGTGACATAGCGCTGTGATATACAGTGGGCCTCACACAATCCAAATGTGTCCAGTGTCCACAAGTGTCTGCAGAAATTCAAAATCTCCCTTATCCTGTAGTCACTTTTTTCACACCTGTGCCATCGAGCCTGTGACATAGCGCTGTGATATTCAGTGGGCCTCACAAAATCCAAAAGTGTCCAGTGTCCACAAGTGTCTGCAGAAATTCAAAATCTCCCTTATCCTGTAGTCACTTTTTTCACACCTGTGCCATCGAGCCTGTGACATAGCGCTCTGATATTCAGTGGGCCTCACACAATCCAAGTGTCCAGTGTCCACAAGTGTCTGCAGAAATTCAAAATCTCCCTTATCCTGTAGTCACTTTTTTCACACCTGTGCCATCGAGCCTGTGACAGCGCTGTGATATTCAGTGGGCCTCACACAATCCAAAAGTGTCCAGTGTCCACAAGTGTCTGCAGAAATTCAAAATCTCCCTTATCCTGTAGTCACTTTTTTCACACCTGTGCCATCGAGCCTGTGACATAACGCTGTGATATTCAGTGGGCCTCACACAATCCAAGTGTCCAGTGTCCACAAGTGTCTGCAGAAATTCAAAATCTCCCTTATCCTGTAGTCACTTTTTTCACACCTGTGCCATCGAGCCTGTGACAGCGCTGTGATATTCAGTGGGCCTCACACAATCCAAAAGTGTCCAGTGTCCACAAGTGTCTGCAGAAATTCAAAATCTCCCTTATCCTGTAGTCACTTTTTTCACACCTGTGCCATCGAGCCTGTGACATAGCGCTGTGATATTCAGTGGGCCTCACACAATCCAAAAGTGTCCAGTGTCCACAAGTGTCTGCAGAAATTCAAAATCTCCCTTATCCTGTAGTCACTTTTTTCACACCTGTGCCATCGAGCCTGTGACATAGCGCTGTGATATTCAGTGGGCCTCACACAATCCAAGTGTCCAGTGTCCACAAGTGTCTGCAGAAATTCAAAATCTCCCTTATCCTGTAGTCACTTTTTTCACACCTGTGCCATCGAGCCTGTGACATAGCGCTGTGATATTCAGTGGGCCTCACACAATCCAAATGTGTCCAGTGTCCACAAGTGTCTGCAGAAATTCAAAATCTCCCTTATCCTGTAGTCACTTTTTTCACACCTGTGCCATCGAGCCTGTGACATAGCGCTCTGATATTCAGTGGGCCTCACACAATCCAAGTGTCCAGTGTCCACAAGTGTCTGCAGAAATTCAAAATCTCCCTTATCCTGTGGTCACTTTTTTCACACCTGTGCCATCGAGCCTGTGACATAGCGCTGTGATATTCAGTGGGCCTCACACAATCCAAAAGTGTCCAGTGTCCACAAGTGTCTGCAGAAATTCAAAATCTCCCTTATCCTGTAGTCACTTTTTTCACACCTGTGCCATCGAGCCTGTGACATAGCTCTCTGATGTTCAGTGGGCCTCACACAATCCAAGTGTCCAGTGTCCACAAGTGTCTGCAGAAATTCAAAATCTCCCTTATCCTGTAGTCACTTTTTTCACACCTGTGCCATCGAGCCTGTGACATAGCGCTGTGATATTCAGTGGGCCTCACACAATCCAAAAGTGTCCAGTGTCCATAAGTGTCTGCAGAAATTCAAAATCTCCCTTATCCTGTAGTCACTTTTTTCACACCTGTGCCATCGAGCCTGTGACATAGCGCTGTGATATTCAGTGGGCCTCACACAATCCAAATGTGTCCAGTGTCCACAAGTGTCTGCAGAAATTCAAAATCTCCCTTATCCTGTAGTCACTTTTTTCACACCTGTGCCATCGAGCCTGTGACATAGCGCTGTGATATTCAGTGGGCCTCACACAATCCAAGTGTCCAGTGTCCACAAGTGTCTGCAGAAATTCAAAATCTCCCTTATCCTGTAGTCACTTTTTTCACACCTGTGCCATCGAGCCTGTGACGTAGCGCTGTGATATTCAGTGGGCCTCACACAATCCAAAAGTGTCCAGTGTCCACAAGTGTCTGCAGAAATTCAAAATCTCCCTTATCCTGCAGTCACTTTTTTCACACCTGTGCCATCGAGCCTGTGACATAGCGCTCTGATATTCAGTGGGCCTCACACAATCCAAGTGTCCAGTGTCCACAAGTGTCTGCAGAAATTCAAAATCTCCCTTATCCTGTAGTCACTTTTTTCACACCTGTGCCATCGAGCCTGTGACATAGCGCTGTGATATTCAGTGGGCCTCACACAATCCAAAAGTGTCCAGTGTCCACAAGTGTCTGCAGAAATTCAAAATCTCCCTTATCCTGTAGTCACTTTTTTCACACCTGTGCCATCGAGCCTGTGACATAGCGCTCTGATATTCAGTGGGCCTCACACAATCCAAGTGTCCAGTGTCCACAAGTGTCTGCAGAAATTCAAAATCTCCCTTATCCTGTAGTCACTTTTTTCACACCTGTGCCATCGAGCCTGTGACATAGCGCTCTGATATTCAGTGGGCCTCACACAATCCAAAAGTGTCCAGTGTCCACAAGTGTCTGCAGAAATTCAAAATCTCCCTTATCCTGTAGTCACTTTTTTCACAACTGTGCCATCGAGCCTGTGACATAGCGCTGTGATATTCAGTGGGCCTCACACAATCCAAAGGTTTCCAGTGTCCACAAGTGTCTGCAGAAATTCAAAATATCCCTTATCCTGTAGTCACTTTTTTCACACCTGTGCCATCGAGCCTGTGACATAGCGCTCTGATGTTGAGTGTGCCTCACACAATCCAAGTGTCCAGTGTCCACAAGTGTCTGCAGAAATTCAAAATCTCCCTTATCCTGTAGTCACTTTTTTCACACCTGTGCCATCGAGCCTGTGACATAGCGCTCTGATATTCAGTGGGCCTCACACAATCCAAAAGTGTCCAGTGTCCACAAGTGTCTGCAGAAATTCAAAATCTCCCTTATCCTGTAGTCACTTTTTTCACACCTGTGCCATCGAGCCTGTGACATAGCGCTGTGATATTCAGTGGGCCTCACACAATCCAAAAGTGTCCAGTGTCCACAAGTGTCTGCAGAAATTCAAAATCTCCCTTATCCTGTAGTCACTTTTTTCACACCTGTGCCATCGAGCCTGTGACATAGCGCTGTGATATTCAGTGGGCCTCACACAATCCAAGTGTCCAGTGTCCACAAGTGTCTGCAGAAATTCAAAATCTCCCTTATCCTGTAGTCACTTTTTTCACACCTGTGCCATCGAGCCTGTGACATAGCGCTGTGATATACAGTGGGCCTCACACAATCCAAATGTGTCCAGTGTCCACAAGTGTCTGCAGAAATTCAAAATCTCCCTTATCCTGTAGTCACTTTTTTCACACCTGTGCCATCGAGCCTGTGACATAGCGCTGTGATATTCAGTGGGCCTCACAAAATCCAAAAGTGTCCAGTGTCCACAAGTGTCTGCAGAAATTCAAAATCTCCCTTATCCTGTAGTCACTTTTTTCACACCTGTGCCATCGAGCCTGTGACATAGCGCTCTGATATTCAGTGGGCCTCACACAATCCAAGTGTCCAGTGTCCACAAGTGTCTGCAGAAATTCAAAATCTCCCTTATCCTGTAGTCACTTTTTTCACACCTGTGCCATCGAGCCTGTGACAGCGCTGTGATATTCAGTGGGCCTCACACAATCCAAAAGTGTCCAGTGTCCACAAGTGTCTGCAGAAATTCAAAATCTCCCTTATCCTGTAGTCACTTTTTTCACACCTGTGCCATCGAGCCTGTGACATAACGCTGTGATATTCAGTGGGCCTCACACAATCCAAGTGTCCAGTGTCCACAAGTGTCTGCAGAAATTCAAAATCTCCCTTATCCTGTAGTCACTTTTTTCACACCTGTGCCATCGAGCCTGTGACAGCGCTGTGATATTCAGTGGGCCTCACACAATCCAAAAGTGTCCAGTGTCCACAAGTGTCTGCAGAAATTCAAAATCTCCCTTATCCTGTAGTCACTTTTTTCACACCTGTGCCATCGAGCCTGTGACATAACGCTGTGATATTCAGTGGGCCTCACACAATCCAAGTGTCCAGTGTCCACAAGTGTCTGCAGAAATTCAAAATCTCCCTTATCCTGTAGTCACTTTTTTCACACCTGTGCCATCGAGCCTGTGACATAGCGCTGTGAAATTCAGTGGGCCTCACACAATCCAAGTGTCCAGTGTCCACAAGCGTCTGCAGAAATTCAAAATCTCCCTTATCCTGTATTCACTTTTTTCACACCTGTGCCATCGAGCCTGTCACATAGCGCTGTGATATTCAGTGGGCCTCACACAATCCAAAAGTGTCCAGTGTCCACAAGTGTCTGCAGAAATTCAAAATCTCCCTTATCCTGTAGTCACTTTTTTCACACCTGTGCCATCGAGCCTGTGACATAGCGCTCGGATATTCAGTGGACCTCACACAATCCAAGTGTCCAGTGTCCACAAGTGTCTGCGGAAATTCAAAATCTCCCTTATCCTGTAGTCACTTTTTTCACACCTGTGCCATCGAGCCTGTGACATAGCGCTGTGATATTCAGTGGGCCTCACACAATCCAAAAGTGTCCAGTGTCCACAAGTGTCTGCAGAAATTCAAAACCTCCCTTATCCTGTAGTCACTTTTTTCACACCTGTGCCATAGAGCCTGTGACAGCGCTGTGATATTCAGTGGGCCTCACACAATCCAAGTGTCCAGTGTCCACAAGTGTCTGCAGAAATTCAAAATCTCCCTTATCCTGTAGTCACTTTTTTCACACCTGTGCCATCGAGCCTGTGACATAGCGCTGTGATATTCAGTGGGCCTCACACAATCCAAAAGTGTCCAGTGTCCACAAGTGTCTGCAGAAATTCAAAATCTCCCTTATCCTGTAGTCACTTTTTTCACACCTGTGCCATCGAGCCTGTGACATAGCGCTCTGATATTCAGTGGGCCTCACACAATCCAAGTGTCCAGTGTCCACAAGTGTCTGCAGAAATTCAAAATCTCCCTTATCCTGTAGTCACTTTTCTCACACATGTGCCATCGAGTCTGTGACATAGCGCTGTGATATTCAGTCGGCCTCACACAATCCAAAAGTGTCCAGTGTCCACAAGTGTCTGCAGAAATTCAAAATCTCCCTTATCCTGTAGTCACTTTTTTCACACCTGTGCCATCGAGCCTGTGACATAGCGCTGTGATATTCAGTGGGCCTCACACAATCCAAGTGTCCAGTGTCCACAAGTGTCTGCAGAAATTCAAAATCTCCCTTATCCTGTAGTTACTTTTTTCACACCTGTGCCATCGAGCCTGTGACATAGCGCTGTGATATTCAGTGGGCCTCACACAATCCAAGTGTCCAGTGTCCACAAGTGTCTGCAGAGATTCAAAATCTCCCTTATCCTGTAGTCACTTTTTTCACACCTGTGCCATCGAGCCTGAGACATAGCGCTGTGATATTCAGTGGGCCTCACACAATCCAAAAGTGTCCAGTGTCCACAAGTGTCTGCAGAAATTCAAAATCTCCCTTATCCTGTAGTCACTTTTTTCACACCTGTGCCATCGAGCCTGTGACATAGTGCTGTGATAGTCAGTGGGCCTCACACAATCCAAAAGTGTCCAGTGTCCACAAGTGTCTGCAGAAATTCAAAATCTCCCTTATCCTGTAGTCACTTTTTTCACACCTGTGCCATCGAGCCTGTGACATAGCGCTCTGATATTCAGTGGGCCTCACACAATCCAAGTGTCCAGTGTCCACAAGTGTCTGCAGAAATTCAAAATCTCCCTTATCCTGTAGTCACTTTTTTCACACCTGTGCCATCGAGCCTGTGACATAGCGCTCTGATATTCAGTGGGCCTCACACAATCCAAGTGTCCAGTGTCCACAAGTGTCTGCAGAAATTCAAAATCTCCCTTATCCTGTAGTCACTTTTTTCACACCTGTGCCATCGAGCCTGTGACATAGCACTGTGATATTCAGTGGGCCTCACACAATCCAAAAGTGTCCAGTGTCCACAAGTGTCTGCAGAAATTCAAAATCTCCCTTATCCTGTAGTCACTTTTTTCACACCTGTGCCATCGAGCCTGTGACATAGTGCTGTGAAAGTCAGTGGGCCTCACACAATCCAAAAGTGTCCAGTGTCCACAAGTGTCTGCAGAAATTCAAAATCTCCCTTATCCTGTAGTCACTTTTTTCACACCTGTGCCATCGAGCCTGTGACATAGCGCTCTGATATTCAGTGGGCCTCACACAATCCAAGTGTCCAGTGTCCACAAGTGTCTGCAGAAATTCAAAATCTCCCTTATCCTGTAGTCACTTTTTTCACACCTGTGCCATCGAGCCTGTGACATAGCGCTCTGATATTCAGTGGGCCTCACACAATCCAAGTGTCCAGTGTCCACAAGTGTCTGCAGAAATTCAAAATCTCCCTTATCCTGTAGTCACTTTTTTCACACCTGTGCCATCGAGCCTGTGACATAGCACTGTGATATTCAGTGGGCCTCACACAATCCAAGTGTCCAGTGTCCACAAGTGTCTGCAGAAATTCAAAATCTCCCTTATCCTGTAGTCACTTTTTTCACACCTGTGCCATCGAGCCTGTGACATAGCGCTGTGATATTCAGTCGGCCTCACACAATCCAAAAGTGTCCAGTGTCCACAAGTGTCTGCAGAAATTCAAAATCTCCCTTATCCTGTAGTCACTTTTTTCACACCTGTGCCATCGAGCCTGTGACATAGCACTGTGATATTCAGTGGGCCTCACACAATCCAAAAGTGTCCAGTGTCCACAAGTGTCTGCAGAAATTCAAAATCTCCCTTATCCTGTAGTCACTTTTTTCACACCTGTGCCATCGAGCCTGTGACATAGCGCTGTGATATTCAGTGGGCCTCACACAATCCAAAGGTGTCCAGTGTCCACAAGTGTCTGCAGAAATTCAAAATCTCCCTTATCCTGTAGTCACTTTTTTCACACCTGTGCCATCGAGCCTGTGGCATAGCGCTGTGATATTCAGTGGGCCTCACACAATCCAAAGGTGTCCAGTGTCCACAAGTGTCTGCAGAAATTCAAAATCTCCCTTATCCTGTAGTCACTTTTTTCACACCTGTGCCATCGAGCCTGTGACATAGCGCTCTGATGTTCAGTGGGCCTCACACAATCCAAGTGTCCAGTGTCCACAAGTGTCTGCAGAAATTCAAAATCTCCATTATCCTGTAGTCACTTTTTTCACACCTGTGCCATCGAGCCTGTGACATAGCGCTCTGATATTCAGTGGGCCTCACACAATCCAAAAGTGTCCAGTGTCCACAAGTGTCTGCAGAAATTCAAAATCTCCCTTATCCTGTAGTCACTTTTTTCACACCTGTGCCATCGAGCCTGTGACATAGCGCTGTGATATTCAGTGGGCCTCACACAATCCAAAAGTGTCCAGTGTCCACAAGTGTCTGCAGAAATTCAAAATCTCCCTTATCCTGTAGTCACTTTTTTCACACCTGTGCCATCGAGCCTGTGACATAGCGCTGTGATATTCAGTGGGCCTCACACAATCCAAGTGTCCAGTGTCCACAAGTGTCTGCAGAAATTCAAAATCTCCCTTATCCTGTAGTCACTTTTTCAAACCTGTGCCATCGAGCCTGTGACATAGCGCTGTGATATTCAGTGGGCCTCACACAATCCAAATGTGTCCAGTGTCCACAAGTGTCTGCAGAAATTCAAAATCTCCCTTATCCTGTAGTCACTTTTTTCACACCTGTGCCATCGAGCCTGTGACATAGCGCTCTGATATTCAGTGGGCCTCACACAATCCAAGTGTCCAGTGTCCACAAGTGTCTGCAGAAATTCAAAATCTCCCTTATCCTGTGGTCACTTTTTTCACACCTGTGCCATCGAGCCTGTGACATAGCGCTGTGATATTCAGTGGGCCTCACACAATCCAAAATTGTCCAGTGTCCACAAGTGTCTGCAGAAATTCAAAATCTCCCTTATCCTGTAATCACTTTTTTCACACCTGTGCCATCGAGCCTGTGACATAGCGCTCTGATGTTCAGTGGCCCTCACACAATCCAAGTGTCCAGTGTCCACAAGTGTCTGCAGAAATTCAAAATCTCCCTTATCCTGTAGTCACTTTTTTCACACCTGTGCCATCGAGCCTGTGACATAGCGCTCTGATATTCAGTGGGCCTCACACAATCCAAAAGTGTCCAGTGTCCACAAGTGTCTGCAGAAATTCAAAAACTCCCTTATCCTGTAGTCACTTTTTTCACACCTGTGCCATCGAGCCTGTGACATAGCGCTCTGATATTCAGTGGGCCTCACACAATCCAAGTGTCCAGTGTCCACAAGTGTCTTCAGAAATTCAAAATCTCCCTTATCCTGTAGTCACTTTTTTCACACCTGTGCCATCGAGCCTGTGACATAGCGCTCTGATATTCAGTGGGCCTCACACAATCCAAGTGTCCAGTGTCCACAAGTGTCTGCAGAAATTCAAAATCTCCCTTATCCTGTAGTCACTTTTTTCACACCTGTGCCATCGAGCCTGTGACATAGCGCTCTGATATTCAGTGGGCCTCACACAATCCAAAAGTGTCCAGTGTCCACAAGTGTCTGCAGAAATTCAAAATCTCCCTTATCCTGTAGTCACTTTTTTCACACCTGTGCCATCGAGCCTGTGACATAGCGCTGTGATATTCAGTGGGCCTCACACAATCCAAAAGTGTCCAGTGTCCACAAGTGTCTGCAGAAATTCAAAATCTCCCTTATCCTGTAGTCACTTTTTTCACACCTGTGCCATCGAGCCTGTGACATAGCGCTGTGATATTCAGTGGGCCTCACACAATCCAAGTGTCCAGTGTCCACAAGTGTCTGCAGAAATTCAAAATCTCCCTTATCCTGTAGTCACTTTTTTCACACCTGTGCCATCGAGCCTGTGACATAGCGCTGTGATATTCAGTGGGCCTCACACAATCCAAATGTGTCCAGTGTCCACAAGTGTCTGCAGAAATTCAAAATCTCCCTTATCCTGTAGTCACTTTTTTCACACCTGTGCCATCGAGCCTGTGACATAGCGCTGTGATATTCAGTGGGCCTCACACAATCCAAGTGTCCAGTGTCCACAAGTGTCTGCAGAAATTCAAAATCTCCCTTATCCTGTAGTCACTTTTTTCACACCTGTGCCATCGAGCCTGTGACATAGCGCTGTGATATTCAGTGGGCCTCACACAATCCAAAAGTGTCCAGTGTCCACAAGTGTCTGCAGAAATTCAAAATCTCCCTTATCCTGTAGTCACTTTTTTCACACCTGTGCCATCGAGCCTGTGACATAGCGCTGTGATATTCAGTGGGCCTCACACAATCCAAGTGTCCAGTGTCCACAAGTGTCTGCAGAAATTCAAAATCTCCCTTATCCTGTAGTCACTTTTTTCACACCTGTGCCATCAAGCCTGTGACATAGCGCTGTGAAATTCAGTGGGCCTCACACAATCCAAGTGTCCAGTGTCCACAAGCGTCTGCAGAAATTCAAAATCTCCCTTATCCTGTAGTCACTTTTTTCAAACCTGTGCCATCGAGCCTGTCACATAGCGCTGTGATATTCAGTGGGCCTCACACAATCCAAAAGTGTCCAGTGTCCACAAGTGTCTGCAGAAATTCAAAATCTCCCTTATCCTGTAGTCACTTTTTTCACACCTGTGCCATCGAGCCTGTGACATAGCGCTGTGATATTCAGTGGACCTCACACAATCCAAATGTGTCCAGTGTCCACAAGTGTCTGCAGAAATTCAAAATCTCCCTTATCCTGTAGTCACTTTTTTCACACCTGTGCCATCGAGCCTGTGACATAGCGCTCTGATATTCAGTGGGCCTCACACAATCCAAGTGTCCAGTGTCCACAAGTGTCTGCAGAAATTCAAAATCTCCCTTATCCTGTGGTCACTTTTTTCACACCTGTGCCATCGAGCCTGTGACATAGCGCTGTGATATTCAGTGGGCCTCACACAATCCAAAATTGTCCAGTGTCCACAAGTGTCTGCAGAAATTCAAAATCTCCCTTATCCTGTAATCACTTTTTTCACACCTGTGCCATCGAGCCTGTGACATAGCGCTCTGATGTTCAGTGGGCCTCACACAATCCAAGTGTCCAGTGTCCACAAGTGTCTGCAGAAATTCAAAATCTCCCTTATCCTGTAGTCACTTTTTTCACACCTGTGCCATCGAGCCTGTGACATAGCGCTGTGATATTCAGTGGGCCTCACACAATCCAAAAGTGTCCAGTGTCCACAAGTGTCTGCAGAAATTCAAAATCTCCCTTATCCTGTAGTCACTTTTTTCACACCTGTGCCATCGAGCCTGTGACATAGCGCTGTGATATTCAGTGGGCCTCACACAATCCAAAAGTGTCCAGTGTCCACAAGTGTCTGCAGAAATTCAAAATCTCCCTTATCCTGTAGTCACTTTTTTCACACCTGTGCCATCGAGCCTGTGACATAGCGCTGGGATATTCAGTGGGCCTCACACAATCCAAGTGTCCAGTGTCCACAAGTGTCTGCAGAAATTCAAAATCTCCTTTATCCTGTAGTCACTTTTTCCACACCTGTGGCATCGAGCCTGTGATGTAGCGCTGTGATATTCAGTGGGCCTCACACAATCCAAAAGTGTCCAGTGTCCACAAGTGTCTGCAGAAATTCAAAATCTCCCTTATCCTGTAGTCACTTTTTTCACACCTGTGCCATCGAGCCTGTGACATAGCGCTCTGATATTCAGTGGGCCTCACACAATCCAAGTGTCCAGTGTCCACAAGTGTCTGCAGAAATTCAAAATCTCCCTTATCCTGTAGTCACTTTTTTCACACCTGTGCCATCGAGCCTGTGACATAGCGCTGTGATATTCAGTGGGCCTCACACAATCCAAAAGTGTCCAGTGTCCACAAGTGTCTGCAGAAATTCAAAATCTCCCTTATCCTGTAGTCACTTTTTTCACACCTGTGCCATCGAGCCTGTGACATAGCGCTCTGATATTCAGTGGGCCTCACACAATCCAAGTGTCCAGTGTCCACAAGTGTCTTCAGAAATTCAAAATCTCCCTTATCCTGTAGTCACTTTTTTCACACCTGTGCCATCGAGCCTGTGACATAGCGCTCTGATATTCAGTGGGCCTCACACAATCCAAGTGTCCAGTGTCCACAAGTGTCTGCAGAAATTCAAAATCTCCCTTATCCTGTAGTCACTTTTTTCACACCTGTGCCATCGAGCCTGTGACATAGCGCTGTGATATTCAGTGGGCCTCACACAATCCAAAGGTGTCCAGTGTCCACAAGTGTCTGCAGAAATTCAAAATATCCCTTATCCTGTAGTCACTTTTTTCACACCTGTGCCATCGAGCCTGTGACATAGCGCTCTGATGTTCAGTGGGCCTCACAAAATCCAAGTGTCCAGTGTCCACAAGTGTCTGCAGAAATTCAAAATCTCCCTTATCCTGTAGTCACTTTTTTCACACCTGTGCCATCGAGCCTGTGACATAGCGCTCTGATATTCAGTGGGCCTCACACAATCCAAAAGTGTCCAGTGTCCACAAGTGTCTGCGGAAATTCAAAATCTCCCTTATCCTGTAGTCACTTTTTTCACACCTGTGCCATCGAGCCTGTGACATAGCGCTGTGATATTCAGTGGGCCTCACACAATCCAAAAGTGTCCAGTGTCCACAAGTGTCTGCAGAAATTCAAAATCTCCCTTATCCTGTAGTCACTTTTTTCACACCTGTGCCATCGAGCCTGTGACATAGCGCTGTGATATTCAGTGGGCCTCACACAATCCAAGTGTCCAGTGTCCACAAGTGTCTGCAGAAATTCAAAATCTCCCTTATCCTGTAGTCACTTTTTTCACACCTGTGCCATTGAGCCTTTGACATAGCGCTGTGATATTCAGTGGGCCTCACACAATCCAAATGTGTCCAGTGTCCACAAGTGTCTGCAGAAATTCAAAATCTCCCTTATCCTGTAGTCACTTTTTTCACACCTGTGCCATCGAGCCTGTGACATAGCGCTGTGATATTCAGTGGGCCTCACACAATCCAAGTGTCCAGTGTCCACAAGTGTCTGCAGAAATTCAAAATCTCCCTTATCCTGTAGTCACTTTTTTCACACCTGTGCCATCGAGCCTGTGACATAGCGCTGTGATATTCAGTGGGCCTCACACAATCCAAAAGTGTCCAGTGTCCACAAGTGTCTGCAGAAATTCAAAATCTCCCTTATCCTGTAGTCACTTTTTTCACACCTGTGCCATCGAGCCTGTGACATAGCGCTGTGATATTCAGTGGGCCTCACACAATCCAAGTGTCCAGTGTCCACAAGTGTCTGCAGAAATTCAAAATCTCCCTTATCCTGTAGTCACTTTTTTCACACCTGTGCCATCGAGCCTGTGACATAGCGCTGTGATATTCAGTGGGCCTCACACAATCCAAAAGTGTCCAGTGTCCACAAGTGTCTGCAGAAATTCAAAATCTCCCTTATCCTGTAGTCACTTTTTTCACACCTGTGCCATCGAGCCTGTGACATAGCGCTGTGATATTCAGTGGGCCTCACACAATCCAAGTGTCCAGTGTCCACAAGTGACTGCAGAAATTCAAAATCTCCCTTATCCTGTAGTCACTTTTTTCACACCTGTGCCATCGAGCCTGTGACATAGCGCTGTGAAATTCAGTGGGCCTCACACAATCCAAGTGTCCAGTGTCCACAAGCGTCTGCAGAAATTCAAAATCTCCCTTATCCTGTAGTCACTTTTTTCAAACCTGTGCCATCGAGCCTGTCACATAGCGCTGTGATATTCAGTGGGCCTCACACAATCCAAAAGTGTCCAGTGTCCACAAGTGTCTGCAGAAATTCAAAATCTCCCTTATCCTGTAGTCACTTTTTTCACACCTGTGCCATCGAGCCTGTGACATAGCGCTCTGATATTCAGTGGGCCTCACACAATCCAATGTCCAGTGTCCACAAGTGTCTGCAGAAATTCAAAATCTCCCTTATCCTGTAGTCACTTTTTTCACACCTGTGCCATCGAGCCTGTGACATAGTGCTGTGATATTCAGTGGGCCTCACACAATCCAAAAGTGTCCAGTGTCCACAAGTGTCTGCAGAAATTCAAAATCTCCCTTATCCTGTAGTCACTTTTTTCACACCTGTGCCATCGAGCCTGTGACATAGCGCTGTGATATTCAGTGGGCCTCACACAATCCAAGTGTCCAGTGTCCACAAGTGTCTGCAGAAATTCAAAATCTCCCTTATCCTGTAGTCACTTTTTTCACACCTGTGCCATCGAGCCTGTGACATAGCGCTGTGATATTCAGTGGGCCTCACACAATCCAAAAGTGTCCAGTGTCCACAAGTGTCTGCAGAAATTCAAAATCTCCCTTATCCTGTAGTCACTTTTTTCACACCTGTGCCTTCGAGCCTGTGACATAGCGCTCTGATATTCAGTGGGCCTCACACAATCCAAGTGTCCAGTGTCCACAAGTGTCTGCAGAAATTCAAAATCTCCCTTAACCTGTAGTCACTTTTTTCACACCTGTGCCATCGAGCCTGTGACATAGCGCTGTGATATTCAGTCGGCCTCACACAATCCAAAAGTGTCCAGTGTCCACAAGTGTCTGCAGAAATTCAAAATCTCCCTTATCCTGTAGTCACTTTTTTCATACCTGTGCCATCGAGCCTGTGACATAGCGCTGTGATATTCAGTGGGCCTCACACAATCCAAGTGTCCAGTGTCCACAAGTGTCTGCAGAAATTCAAAATCTCCCTTATCCTGTAGTCACTTTTTTCACACCTGTGCCATCGAGCCTGTGACATAGCGCTGTGATATACAGTGGGCCTCACACAATCCAAATGTGTCCAGTGTCCACAAGTGTCTGCAGAAATTCAAAATCTCCCTTATCCTGTAGTCACTTTTTTCACACCTGTGCCATCGAGCCTGTGACATAGCGCTGTGATATTCAGTGGGCCTCACAAAATCCAAAAGTGTCCAGTGTCCACAAGTGTCTGCAGAAATTCAAAATCTCCCTTATCCTGTAGTCACTTTTTTCACACCTGTGCCATCGAGCCTGTGACATAGCGCTGTGATATTCAGTGGGCCTCACACAATCCAAGTGTCCACTGTCCACAAGTGTCTGCATAAATTCAAAATCTCCCTTATCCTGTAGTCACTTTTTTCACATCTGTGCCATCGAGCCTGTGACATAGCGCTGTGATATTCAGTGTGCCTCACACAATCCAAAAGTATCCAGTGTCCACAAGTGTCTGCAGAAATTCAAAATCTCCCTTATCCTGTAGTCACTTTTTTCACACCTGTGACATCGAGCCTGTGACATAGCACTGTGATATTCAGTGGGCCTCACACAATCCAAGAGTCCAGTGTCCACAAGTGTCTGCAGAAATTCAAAATCTCCCTTATCCTGTAGTCACTTTTTTCACACCTGTGCCATCGAGCCTGTCACATAGCGCTGTGAAATTCAGTGGGCCTCACACAATCCAAGTGTCCAGTGTCCACAAGCGTCTGCAGAAATTCAAAATCTCCCTTATCCTGTATTCACTTTTTTCACACCTGTGCCATCGAGCCTGTCACATAGCGCTGTGATATTCAGTGGGCCTCACACAATCCAAAAGTGTCCAGTGTCCACAAGTGTCTGCAGAAATTCAAAATCTCCCTTATCCTGTAGTCACTTTTTTCACACCTGTGCCATCGAGCCTGTGACATAGCGCTCTGATATTCAGTGGGCCTCACACAATCCAAGTGTCCAGTGTCCACAAGTGTCTGCGGAAATTCAAAATCTCCCTTATCCTGTAGTCACTTTTTTCACACCTGTGCCATCGAGCCTGTGACATAGCGCTGTGATATTCAGTGGGCCTCACACAATCCAAAAGTGTCCAGTGTCCACAAGTGTCTGCAGAAATTCAAAACCTCCCTTATCCTGTAGTCACTTTTTTCACACCTGTGCCATCGAGCCTGTGACAGCGCTGTGATATTCAGTGGGCCTCACACAATCCAAGTGTCCAGTGTCCACAAGTGTCTGCAGAAATTCAAAATCTCCCTTATCTTGTAGTCACTTTTTTCACACCTGTGCCATCGAGCCTGTGACATAGCGCTGTGATATTCAGTGGACCTCACACAATCCAAAAGTGTCCAGTGTCCACAAGTGTCTGCAGAAATTCAAAATCTCCCTTATCCTGTAGTCACTTTTTTCACACCTGTGCCATCGAGCCTGTGACATAGTGCTCTGATATTCAGTGGGCCTCACACAATCCAAGTGTCCAGTGTCCACAAGTGTCTGCAGAAATTCAAAATCTCCCTTAACCTGTAGTCACTTTTTTCACACCTGTGCCATCGAGCCTGTGACATAGCGCTGTGATATTCAGTCGGCCTCACACAATCCAAAAGTGTCTAGTGTCCACAAGTGTCTGCAGAAATTCAAAATCTCCCTTATCCTGTAGTCACTTTTTTCACACCTGTGCCATCGAGCCTGTGACATAGCGCTGTGATATTCAGTGGGCCTCACACAATCCAAGTGTCCAGTGTCCACAAGTGTCTGCAGAAATTCAAAATCTCCCTTATCCTGTAGTTACTTTTTTCACACCTGTGCCATCGAGCCTGTGACATAGCGCTGTGATATTCAGTGGGCCTCACACAATCCAAGTGTCCAGTGTCCACAAGTGTCTGCAGAGATTCAAAATCTCCCTTATCCTGTAGTCACTTTTTTCACACCTGTGCCATCGAGCCTGAGACATAGCGCTGTGATATTCAGTGGGCCTCACACAATCCAAAAGTGTCCAGTGTCCACAAGTGTCTGCAGAAATTCAAAATCTCCCTTATCCTGTAGTCACTTTTTTCACACCTGTGCCATCGAGCCTGTGATATAGTGCTGTGATAGTCAGTGGGCCTCACACAATCCAAAAGTGTCCAGTGTCCACAAGTGTCTGCAGAAATTCAAAATCTCCCTTATCCTGTAGTCACTTTTTTCACACCTGTGCCATCGAGCCTGTGACATAGCGCTCTGATATTCAGTGGGCCTCACACAATCCAAGTGTCCAGTGTCCACAAGTGTCTGCAGAAATTCAAAATCTCCCTTATCCTGTAGTCACTTTTTTCACACCTGTGCCATCGAGCCTGTGACATAGCGCTCTGATATTCAGTGGGCCTCACACAATCCAAGTGTCCAGTGTCCACAAGTGTCTGCAGAAATTCAAAATCTCCCTTATCCTGTAGTCACTTTTTTCACACCTGTGCCATCGAGCCTGTGACATAGCACTGTGATATTCAGTGGGCCTCACACAATCCAAGTGTCCAGTGTCCACAAGTGTCTGCAGAAATTCAAAATCTCCCTTATCCTGTAGTCACTTTTTTCACACCTGTGCCATCGAGCCTGTGACATAGCGCTGTGATATTCAGTCGGCCTCACACAATCCAAAAGTGTCCAGTGTCCACAAGTGTCTGCAGAAATTCAAAATCTCCCTTATCCTGTAGTCACTTTTTTCACACCTGTGCCATCGAGCCTGTGACATAGCACTGTGATATTCAGTGGGCCTCACACAATCCAAAAGTGTCCAGTGTCCACAAGTGTCTGCAGAAATTCAAAATCTCCCTTATCCTGTAGTCACTTTTTTCACACCTGTGCCATCGAGCCTGTGACATAGCGCTGTGATATTCAGTGGGCCTCACACAATCCAAAGGTGTCCAGTGTCCACAAGTGTCTGCAGAAATTCAAAATCTCCCTTATCCTGTAGTCATTTTTTCACACCTGTGCCATCGAGCCTGTGACATAGCGCTGTGATATTCAGTGGGCCTCACACAATCCAAGTGTCCAGTGTCCACAAGTGTCTGCAGAAATTCAAAATCTCCCTTATCCTGTAGTCACTTTTTTCACACCTGTGCCATCGAGCCTGTGAGATAGCGCTCTGATATTCAGTGGGCCTCACACAATCCAAAAGTGTCCAGTGTCCACAAGTGTCTGCAGAAATTCAAAATCTCCCTTATCCTGTAGTCACTTTTTTCACACCTGTGCCATCGAGCCTGTGACATAGCGCTGTGATATTCAGTGGGCCTCACACAATCCAAAAGTGTCCAGTGTCCACAAGTGTCTGCAGAAATTCAAAATCTCCCTTATCCTGTAGTCACTTTTTTCACACCTGTGCCATCGAGCCTATGACATAGCGCTGTGATATTCAGTGGGCCTCACACAATCCAAGTGTCCAGTGTCCACAAGTGTCTGCAGAAATTCAAAATCTCCCTTATCCTGTAGTCACTTTTTCACACCTGTGCCATCGAGCCTGTGACATAGCGCTGTGATATTCAGTGGGCCTCACACAATCCAAATGTGTCCAGTGTCCACAAGTGTCTGCAGAAATTCAAAATCTCCCTTATCCTGTAGTCACTTTTTTCACACCTGTGCCATCGAGCCTGTGACATAGCGCTCTGATATTCAGTGGGCCTCACACAATCCAAGTGTCCAGTGTCCACAAGTGTCTACAGAAATTCAAAATCTCCCTTATCCTGTGGTCACTTTTTTCACACCTGTGCCATCGAGCCTGTGACATAGTGCTGTGATATTCAGTGGGCCTCACACAATCCAAAAGTGTCCAGTGTCCACAAGTGTCTGCAGAAATTCAAAATCTCCCTTATCCTGTAATCACTTTTTTCACACCTGTGCCATCGAGCCTGTGACATAGCGCTCTGATGTTCAGTGGGCCTCACACAATCCAAGTGTCCAGTGTCCACAAGTGTCTGCAGAAATTCAAAATCTCCCTTATCCTGTAGTCACTTTTTTCACACCTGTGCCATCGAGCCTGTGACATAGCGCTGTGATATTCAGTGGGCCTCACACAATCCAAAAGTGTCCAGTGTCCACAAGTGTCTGCAGAAATTCAAAATCTCCCTTATCCTGTAGTCACTTTTTTCACACCTGTGCCATCGAGCCTGTGACATAGCGCTGTGATATTCAGTGGGCCTCACACAATCCAAAAGTGTCCAGTGTCCACAAGTGTCTGCAGAAATTCAAAATCTCCCTTATCCTGTAGTCACTTTTTTCACACCTGTGCCATCGAGCCTGTGACATAGCGCTGGGATATTCAGTGGGCCTCACACAATCCAAGTGTCCAGTGTCCACAAGTGTCTGCAGAAATTCAAAATCTCCTTTATCCTGTAGTCACTTTTTTCACACCTGTGCCATCGAGCCTGTGACGTAGCGCTGTGATATTCAGTGGGCCTCACACAATCCAAAAGTGTCCAGTGTCCACAAGTGTCTGCAGAAATTCAAAATCTCCCTTATCCTGTAGTCACTTTTTTCACACCTGTGCCATCGAGCCTGTGACATAGCGCTCTGATATTCAGTAGGCCTCACACAATCCAAGTGTCCAGTGTCCACAAGTGTCTGCAGAAATTCAAAATCTCCCTTATCCTGTAGTCACTTTTTTCACACCTGTGCCATCGAGCCTGTGACATAGCGCTGTGATATTCAGTGGGCCTCACACAATCCAAAAGTGTCCAGTGTCCACAAGTGTCTGCAGAAATTCAAAATCTCCCTTATCCTGTAGTCACTTTTTTCACACCTGTGCCATCGAGCCTGTGACATAGCGCTCTGATATTCAGTGGGCCTCACACAATCCAAGTGTCCAGTGTCCACAAGTGTCTGCAGAAATTCAAAATCTCCCTTATCCTGTAGTCACTTTTTTCACACCTGTGCCATCGAGCCTGTGACATAGCGCTGTGATATTCAGTGGGCCTCACACAATCCAAGTGTCCAGTGTCCACAAGTGTCTGCAGAAATTCAAAATCTCCCTTATCCTGTAGTCACTTTTTTCACACCTGTGCCATCGAGCCTGTGACATAGCGCTGTGAAATTCAGTGGACCTCACACAATCCAAATGTGTCCAGTGTCCACAAGTGTCTGCAGAAATTCAAAATCTCCCTTATCCTGTAGTCACTTTTTTCACACCTGTGCCATCGAGCCTGTGACATAGCGCTCTGATATTCAGTGGGCCTCACACAATCCAAGTGTCCAGTGTCCACAAGTGTCTGCAGAAATTCAAAATCTCCCTTATCCTGTGGTCACTTTTTTCACACCTGTGCCATCGAGCCTGTGACATAGCGCTGTGATATTCAGTGGGCCTCACACAATCCAAAATTGTCCAGTGTCCACAAGTGTCTGCAGAAATTCAAAATCTCCCTTATCCTGTAATCACTTTTTTCACACCTGTGCCATCGAGCCTGTGACATAGCGCTCTGATGTTCAGTGGGCCTCACACAATCCAAGTGTCCAGTGTCCACAAGTGTCTGCAGAAATTCAAAATCTCCCTTATCCTGTAGTCACTTTTTTCACACCTGTGCCATCGAGCCTGTGACATAGCGCTGTGATATTCAGTGGGCCTCACACAATCCAAAAGTGTCCAGTGTCCACAAGTGTCTGCAGAAATTCAAAATCTCCCTTATCCTGTAGTCACTTTTTTCACACCTGTGCCATCGAGCCTGTGACATAGCGCTGTGATATTCAGTGGGCCTCACACAATCCAAAAGTGTCCAGTGTCCACAAGTGTCTGCAGAAATTCAAAATCTCCCTTATCCTGTAGTCACTTTTTTCACACCTGTGCCATCGAGCCTGTGACATAGCGCTGGGATATTCAGTGGGCCTCACACAATCCAAGTGTCCAGTGTCCACAAGTGTCTGCAGAAATTCAAAATCTCCTTTATCCTGTAGTCACTTTTTCCACACCTGTGGCATCGAGCCTGTGATGTAGCGCTGTGATATTCAGTGGGCCTCACACAATCCAAAAGTGTCCAGTGTCCACAAGTGTCTGCAGAAATTCAAAATCTCCCTTATCCTGTAGTCACTTTTTTCACACCTGTGCCATCGAGCCTGTGACATAGCGCTCTGATATTCAGTGGGCCTCACACAATCCAAGTGTCCAGTGTCCACAAGTGTCTGCAGAAATTCAAAATCTCCCTTATCCTGTAGTCACTTTTTTCACACCTGTGCCATCGAGCCTGTGACATAGCGCTGTGATATTCAGTGGGCCTCACACAATCCAAAAGTGTCCAGTGTCCACAAGTGTCTGCAGAAATTCAAAATCTCCCTTATCCTGTAGTCACTTTTTTCACACCTGTGCCATCGAGCCTGTGACATAGCGCTCTGATATTCAGTGGGCCTCACACAATCCAAGTGTCCAGTGTCCACAAGTGTCTTCAGAAATTCAAAATCTCCCTTATCCTGTAGTCACTTTTTTCACACCTGTGCCATCGAGCCTGTGACATAGCGCTCTGATATTCAGTGGGCCTCACACAATCCAAGTGTCCAGTGTCCACAAGTGTCTGCAGAAATTCAAAATCTCCCTTATCCTGTAGTCACTTTTTTCACACCTGTGCCATCGAGCCTGTGACATAGCGCTGTGATATTCAGTGGGCCTCACACAATCCAAAGGTGTCCAGTGTCCACAAGTGTCTGCAGAAATTCAAAATATCCCTTATCCTGTAGTCACTTTTTTCACACCTGTGCCATCGAGCCTGTGACATAGCGCTCTGATGTTCAGTGGGCCTCACAAAATCCAAGTGTCCAGTGTCCACAAGTGTCTGCAGAAATTCAAAATCTCCCTTATCCTGTAGTCACTTTTTTCACACCTGTGCCATCGAGCCTGTGACATAGCGCTCTGATATTCAGTGGGCCTCACACAATCCAAAAGTGTCCAGTGTCCACAAGTGTCTGCGGAAATTCAAAATCTCCCTTATCCTGTAGTCACTTTTTTCACACCTGTGCCATCGAGCCTGTGACATAGCGCTGTGATATTCAGTGGGCCTCACACAATCCAAAAGTGTCCAGTGTCCACAAGTGTCTGCAGAAATTCAAAATCTCCCTTATCCTGTAGTCACTTTTTTCACACCTGTGCCATCGAGCCTGTGACATAGCGCTGTGATATTCAGTGGGCCTCACACAATCCAAGTGTCCAGTGTCCACAAGTGTCTGCAGAAATTCAAAATCTCCCTTATCCTGTAGTCACTTTTTTCACACCTGTGCCATTGAGCCTTTGACATAGCGCTGTGATATTCAGTGGGCCTCACACAATCCAAATGTGTCCAGTGTCCACAAGTGTCTGCAGAAATTCAAAATCTCCCTTATCCTGTAGTCACTTTTTTCACACCTGTGCCATCGAGCCTGTGACATAGCGCTGTGATATTCAGTGGGCCTCACACAATCCAAGTGTCCAGTGTCCACAAGTGTCTGCAGAAATTCAAAATCTCCCTTATCCTGTAGTCACTTTTTTCACACCTGTGCCATCGAGCCTGTGACATAGCGCTGTGATATTCAGTGGGCCTCACACAATCCAAAAGTGTCCAGTGTCCACAAGTGTCTGCAGAAATTCAAAATCTCCCTTATCCTGTAGTCACTTTTTTCACACCTGTGCCATCGAGCCTGTGACATAGCGCTGTGATATTCAGTGGGCCTCACACAATCCAAGTGTCCAGTGTCCACAAGTGTCTGCAGAAATTCAAAATCTCCCTTATCCTGTAGTCACTTTTTTCACACCTGTGCCATCGAGCCTGTGACATAGCGCTGTGATATTCAGTGGGCCTCACACAATCCAAAAGTGTCCAGTGTCCACAAGTGTCTGCAGAAATTCAAAATCTCCCTTATCCTGTAGTCACTTTTTTCACACCTGTGCCATCGAGCCTGTGACATAGCGCTGTGATATTCAGTGGGCCTCACACAATCCAAGTGTCCAGTGTCCACAAGTGACTGCAGAAATTCAAAATCTCCCTTATCCTGTAGTCACTTTTTTCACACCTGTGCCATCGAGCCTGTGACATAGCGCTGTGAAATTCAGTGGGCCTCACACAATCCAAGTGTCCAGTGTCCACAAGCGTCTGCAGAAATTCAAAATCTCCCTTATCCTGTAGTCACTTTTTTCAAACCTGTGCCATCGAGCCTGTCACATAGCGCTGTGATATTCAGTGGGCCTCACACAATCCAAAAGTGTCCAGTGTCCACAAGTGTCTGCAGAAATTCAAAATCTCCCTTATCCTGTAGTCACTTTTTTCACACCTGTGCCATCGAGCCTGTGACATAGCGCTCTGATATTCAGTGGGCCTCACACAATCCAATGTCCAGTGTCCACAAGTGTCTGCAGAAATTCAAAATCTCCCTTATCCTGTAGTCACTTTTTTCACACCTGTGCCATCGAGCCTGTGACATAGTGCTGTGATATTCAGTGGGCCTCACACAATCCAAAAGTGTCCAGTGTCCACAAGTGTCTGCAGAAATTCAAAATCTCCCTTATCCTGTAGTCACTTTTTTCACACCTGTGCCATCGAGCCTGTGACATAGCGCTGTGATATTCAGTGGGCCTCACACAATCCAAGTGTCCAGTGTCCACAAGTGTCTGCAGAAATTCAAAATCTCCCTTATCCTGTAGTCACTTTTTTCACACCTGTGCCATCGAGCCTGTGACATAGCGCTGTGATATTCAGTGGGCCTCACACAATCCAAAAGTGTCCAGTGTCCACAAGTGTCTGCAGAAATTCAAAATCTCCCTTATCCTGTAGTCACTTTTTTCACACCTGTGCCATCGAGCCTGTGACATAGCGCTCTGATATTCAGTGGGCCTCACACAATCCAAGTGTCCAGTGTCCACAAGTGTCTGCAGAAATTCAAAATCTCCCTTAACCTGTAGTCACTTTTTTCACACCTGTGCCATCGAGCCTGTGACATAGCGCTGTGATATTCAGTCGGCCTCACACAATCCAAAAGTGTCCAGTGTCCACAAGTGTCTGCAGAAATTCAAAATCTCCCTTATCCTGTAGTCACTTTTTTCATACCTGTGCCATCGAGCCTGTGACATAGCGCTGTGATATTCAGTGGGCCTCACACAATCCAAATGTGTCCAGTGTCCACAAGTGTCTGCAGAAATTCAAAATCTCCCTTATCCTGTAGTCACTTTTTTCACACCTGTGCCATCGAGCCTGTGACATAGCGCTGTGATATACAGTGGGCCTCACACAATCCAAATGTGTCCAGTGTCCACAAGTGTCTGCAGAAATTCAAAATCTCCCTTATCCTGTAGTCACTTTTTTCACACCTGTGCCATCGAGCCTGTGACATAGCGCTGTGATATTCAGTGGGCCTCACAAAATCCAAAAGTGTCCAGTGTCCACAAGTGTCTGCAGAAATTCAAAATCTCCCTTATCCTGTAGTCACTTTTTTCACACCTGTGCCATCGAGCCTGTGACATAGCGCTGTGATATTCAGTGGGCCTCACACAATCCAAGTGTCCACTGTCCACAAGTGTCTGCATAAATTCAAAATCTCCCTTATCCTGTAGTCACTTTTTTCACATCTGTGCCATCGAGCCTGTGACATAGCGCTGTGATATTCAGTGTGCCTCACACAATCCAAAAGTATCCAGTGTCCACAAGTGTCTGCAGAAATTCAAAATCTCCCTTATCCTGTAGTCACTTTTTTCACACCTGTGACATCGAGCCTGTGACATAGCACTGTGATATTCAGTGGGCCTCACACAATCCAAGAGTCCAGTGTCCACAAGCGTCTGCAGAAATTCAAAATCTCCCTTATCCTGTAGTCACTTTTTTCACACCTGTGCCATCGAGCCTGTCACATAGCGCTGTGAAATTCAGTGGGCCTCACACAATCCAAGTGTCCAGTGTCCACAAGCGTCTGCAGAAATTCAAAATCTCCCTTATCCTGTATTCACTTTTTTCACACCTGTGCCATCGAGCCTGTCACATAGCGCTGTGATATTCAGTGGGCCTCACACAATCCAAAAGTGTCCAGTGTCCACAAGTGTCTGCAGAAATTCAAAATCTCCCTTATCCTGTAGTCACTTTTTTCACACCTGTGCCATCGAGCCTGTGACATAGCGCTCTGATATTCAGTGGGCCTCACACAATCCAAGTGTCCAGTGTCCACAAGTGTCTGCGGAAATTCAAAATCTCCCTTATCCTGTAGTCACTTTTTTCACACCTGTGCCATCGAGCCTGTGACATAGCGCTGTGATATTCAGTGGGCCTCACACAATCCAAAAGTGTCCAGTGTCCACAAGTGTCTGCAGAAATTCAAAACCTCCCTTATCCTGTAGTCACTTTTTTCACACCTGTGCCATCGAGCCTGTGACAGCGCTGTGATATTCAGTGGGCCTCACACAATCCAAGTGTCCAGTGTCCACAAGTGTCTGCAGAAATTCAAAATCTCCCTTATCTTGTAGTCACTTTTTTCACACCTGTGCCATCGAGCCTGTGACATAGCGCTGTGATATTCAGTGGACCTCACACAATCCAAAAGTGTCCAGTGTCCACAAGTGTCTGCAGAAATTCAAAATCTCCCTTATCCTGTAGTCACTTTTTTCACACCTGTGCCATCGAGCCTGTGACATAGTGCTCTGATATTCAGTGGGCCTCACACAATCCAAGTGTCCAGTGTCCACAAGTGTCTGCAGAAATTCAAAATCTCCCTTAACCTGTAGTCACTTTTTTCACACCTGTGCCATCGAGCCTGTGACATAGCGCTGTGATATTCAGTCGGCCTCACACAATCCAAAAGTGTCTAGTGTCCACAAGTGTCTGCAGAAATTCAAAATCTCCCTTATCCTGTAGTCACTTTTTTCACACCTGTGCCATCGAGCCTGTGACATAGCGCTGTGATATTCAGTGGGCCTCACACAATCCAAGTGTCCAGTGTCCACAAGTGTCTGCAGAAATTCAAAATCTCCCTTATCCTGTAGTTACTTTTTTCACACCTGTGCCATCGAGCCTGTGACATAGCGCTGTGATATTCAGTGGGCCTCACACAATCCAAGTGTCCAGTGTCCACAAGTGTCTGCAGAGATTCAAAATCTCCCTTATCCTGTAGTCACTTTTTTCACACCTGTGCCATCGAGCCTGAGACATAGCGCTGTGATATTCAGTGGGCCTCACACAATCCAAAAGTGTCCAGTGTCCACAAGTGTCTGCAGAAATTCAAAATCTCCCTTATCCTGTAGTCACTTTTTTCACACCTGTGCCATCGAGCCTGTGATATAGTGCTGTGATAGTCAGTGGGCCTCACACAATCCAAAAGTGTCCAGTGTCCACAAGTGTCTGCAGAAATTCAAAATCTCCCTTATCCTGTAGTCACTTTTTTCACACCTGTGCCATCGAGCCTGTGACATAGCGCTCTGATATTCAGTGGGCCTCACACAATCCAAGTGTCCAGTGTCCACAAGTGTCTGCAGAAATTCAAAATCTCCCTTATCCTGTAGTCACTTTTTTCACACCTGTGCCATCGAGCCTGTGACATAGCGCTCTGATATTCAGTGGGCCTCACACAATCCAAGTGTCCAGTGTCCACAAGTGTCTGCAGAAATTCAAAATCTCCCTTATCCTGTAGTCACTTTTTTCACACCTGTGCCATCGAGCCTGTGACATAGCACTGTGATATTCAGTGGGCCTCACACAATCCAAGTGTCCAGTGTCCACAAGTGTCTGCAGAAATTCAAAATCTCCCTTATCCTGTAGTCACTTTTTTCACACCTGTGCCATCGAGCCTGTGACATAGCGCTGTGATATTCAGTCGGCCTCACACAATCCAAAAGTGTCCAGTGTCCACAAGTGTCTGCAGAAATTCAAAATCTCCCTTATCCTGTAGTCACTTTTTTCACACCTGTGCCATCGAGCCTGTGACATAGCACTGTGATATTCAGTGGGCCTCACACAATCCAAAAGTGTCCAGTGTCCACAAGTGTCTGCAGAAATTCAAAATCTCCCTTATCCTGTAGTCACTTTTTTCACACCTGTGCCATCGAGCCTGTGACATAGCGCTGTGATATTCAGTGGGCCTCACACAATCCAAAGGTGTCCAGTGTCCACAAGTGTCTGCAGAAATTCAAAATCTCCCTTATCCTGTAGTCATTTTTTCACACCTGTGCCATCGAGCCTGTGACATAGCGCTGTGATATTCAGTGGGCCTCACACAATCCAAGTGTCCAGTGTCCACAAGTGTCTGCAGAAATTCAAAATCTCCCTTATCCTGTAGTCACTTTTTTCACACCTGTGCCATCGAGCCTGTGAGATAGCGCTCTGATATTCAGTGGGCCTCACACAATCCAAAAGTGTCCAGTGTCCACAAGTGTCTGCAGAAATTCAAAATCTCCCTTATCCTGTAGTCACTTTTTTCACACCTGTGCCATCGAGCCTGTGACATAGCGCTGTGATATTCAGTGGGCCTCACACAATCCAAAAGTGTCCAGTGTCCACAAGTGTCTGCAGAAATTCAAAATCTCCCTTATCCTGTAGTCACTTTTTTCACACCTGTGCCATCGAGCCTGTGACATAGCGCTCTGATATTCAGTGGGCCTCACACAATCCAAGTGTCCAGTGTCCACAAGTGTCTGCAGAAATTCAAAATCTCCCTTAACCTGTAGTCACTTTTTTCACACCTGTGCCATCGAGCCTGTGACATAGCGCTGTGATATTCAGTCGGCCTCACACAATCCAAAAGTGTCCAGTGTCCACAAGTGTCTGCAGAAATTCAAAATCTCCCTTATCCTGTAGTCACTTTTTTCATACCTGTGCCATCGAGCCTGTGACATAGCGCTGTGATATTCAGTGGGCCTCACACAATCCAAGTGTCCAGTGTCCACAAGTGTCTGCAGAAATTCAAAATCTCCCTTATCCTGTAGTCACTTTTTTCACACCTGTGCCATCGAGCCTGTGACATAGCGCTGTGATATACAGTGGGCCTCACACAATCCAAATGTGTCCAGTGTCCACAAGTGTCTGCAGAAATTCAAAATCTCCCTTATCCTGTAGTCACTTTTTTCACACCTGTGCCATCGAGCCTGTGACATAGCGCTGTGATATTCAGTGGGCCTCACAAAATCCAAAAGTGTCCAGTGTCCACAAGTGTCTGCAGAAATTCAAAATCTCCCTTATCCTGTAGTCACTTTTTTCACACCTGTGCCATCGAGCCTGTGACATAGCGCTGTGATATTCAGTGGGCCTCACACAATCCAAGTGTCCACTGTCCACAAGTGTCTGCATAAATTCAAAATCTCCCTTATCCTGTAGTCACTTTTTTCACATCTGTGCCATCGAGCCTGTGACATAGCGCTGTGATATTCAGTGTGCCTCACACAATCCAAAAGTATCCAGTGTCCACAAGTGTCTGCAGAAATTCAAAATCTCCCTTATCCTGTAGTCACTTTTTTCACACCTGTGACATCGAGCCTGTGACATAGCACTGTGATATTCAGTGGGCCTCACACAATCCAAGAGTCCAGTGTCCACAAGTGTCTGCAGAAATTCAAAATCTCCCTTATCCTGTAGTCACTTTTTTCACACCTGTGCCATCGAGCCTGTCACATAGCGCTGTGAAATTCAGTGGGCCTCACACAATCCAAGTGTCCAGTGTCCACAAGCGTCTGCAGAAATTCAAAATCTCCCTTATCCTGTATTCACTTTTTTCACACCTGTGCCATCGAGCCTGTCACATAGCGCTGTGATATTCAGTGGGCCTCACACAATCCAAAAGTGTCCAGTGTCCACAAGTGTCTGCAGAAATTCAAAATCTCCCTTATCCTGTAGTCACTTTTTTCACACCTGTGCCATCGAGCCTGTGACATAGCGCTCTGATATTCAGTGGGCCTCACACAATCCAAGTGTCCAGTGTCCACAAGTGTCTGCGGAAATTCAAAATCTCCCTTATCCTGTAGTCACTTTTTTCACACCTGTGCCATCGAGCCTGTGACATAGCGCTGTGATATTCAGTGGGCCTCACACAATCCAAAAGTGTCCAGTGTCCACAAGTGTCTGCAGAAATTCAAAACCTCCCTTATCCTGTAGTCACTTTTTTCACACCTGTGCCATCGAGCCTGTGACAGCGCTGTGATATTCAGTGGGCCTCACACAATCCAAGTGTCCAGTGTCCACAAGTGTCTGCAGAAATTCAAAATCTCCCTTATCTTGTAGTCACTTTTTTCACACCTGTGCCATCGAGCCTGTGACATAGCGCTGTGATATTCAGTGGACCTCACACAATCCAAAAGTGTCCAGTGTCCACAAGTGTCTGCAGAAATTCAAAATCTCCCTTATCCTGTAGTCACTTTTTTCACACCTGTGCCATCGAGCCTGTGACATAGTGCTCTGATATTCAGTGGGCCTCACACAATCCAAGTGTCCAGTGTCCACAAGTGTCTGCAGAAATTCAAAATCTCCCTTAACCTGTAGTCACTTTTTTCACACCTGTGCCATCGAGCCTGTGACATAGCGCTGTGATATTCAGTCGGCCTCACACAATCCAAAAGTGTCTAGTGTCCACAAGTGTCTGCAGAAATTCAAAATCTCCCTTATCCTGTAGTCACTTTTTTCACACCTGTGCCATCGAGCCTGTGACATAGCGCTGTGATATTCAGTGGGCCTCACACAATCCAAGTGTCCAGTGTCCACAAGTGTCTGCAGAAATTCAAAATCTCCCTTATCCTGTAGTTACTTTTTTCACACCTGTGCCATCGAGCCTGTGACATAGCGCTGTGATATTCAGTGGGCCTCACACAATCCAAGTGTCCAGTGTCCACAAGTGTCTGCAGAGATTCAAAATCTCCCTTATCCTGTAGTCACTTTTTTCACACCTGTGCCATCGAGCCTGAGACATAGCGCTGTGATATTCAGTGGGCCTCACACAATCCAAAAGTGTCCAGTGTCCACAAGTGTCTGCAGAAATTCAAAATCTCCCTTATCCTGTAGTCACTTTTTTCACACCTGTGCCATCGAGCCTGTGATATAGTGCTGTGATAGTCAGTGGGCCTCACACAATCCAAAAGTGTCCAGTGTCCACAAGTGTCTGCAGAAATTCAAAATCTCCCTTATCCTGTAGTCACTTTTTTCACACCTGTGCCATCGAGCCTGTGACATAGCGCTCTGATATTCAGTGGGCCTCACACAATCCAAGTGTCCAGTGTCCACAAGTGTCTGCAGAAATTCAAAATCTCCCTTATCCTGTAGTCACTTTTTTCACACCTGTGCCATCGAGCCTGTGACATAGCGCTCTGATATTCAGTGGGCCTCACACAATCCAAGTGTCCAGTGTCCACAAGTGTCTGCAGAAATTCAAAATCTCCCTTATCCTGTAGTCACTTTTTTCACACCTGTGCCATCGAGCCTGTGACATAGCACTGTGATATTCAGTGGGCCTCACACAATCCAAGTGTCCAGTGTCCACAAGTGTCTGCAGAAATTCAAAATCTCCCTTATCCTGTAGTCACTTTTTTCACACCTGTGCCATCGAGCCTGTGACATAGCGCTGTGATATTCAGTCGGCCTCACACAATCCAAAAGTGTCCAGTGTCCACAAGTGTCTGCAGAAATTCAAAATCTCCCTTATCCTGTAGTCACTTTTTTCACACCTGTGCCATCGAGCCTGTGTCATAGCACTGTGATATTCAGTGGGCCTCACACAATCCAAAAGTGTCCAGTGTCCACAAGTGTCTGCAGAAATTCAAAATCTCCCTTATCCTGTAGTCACTTTTTTCACACCTGTGCCATCGAGCCTGTGACATAGCGCTGTGATATTCAGTGGGCCTCACACAATCCAAAGGTGTCCAGTGTCCACAAGTGTCTGCAGAAATTCAAAATCTCCCTTATCCTGTAGTCATTTTTTCACACCTGTGCCATCGAGCCTGTGACATAGCGCTGTGATATTCAGTGGGCCTCACACAATCCAAGTGTCCAGTGTCCACAAGTGTCTGCAGAAATTCAAAATCTCCCTTATCCTGTAGTCACTTTTTTCACACCTGTGCCATCGAGCCTGTGAGATAGCGCTCTGATATTCAGTGGGCCTCACACAATCCAAAAGTGTCCAGTGTCCACAAGTGTCTGCAGAAATTCAAAATCTCCCTTATCCTGTAGTCACTTTTTTCACACCTGTGCCATCGAGCCTGTGACATAGCGCTGTGATATTCAGTGGGCCTCACACAATCCAAAAGTGTCCAGTGTCCACAAGTGTCTGCAGAAATTCAAAATCTCCCTTATCCTGTAGTCACTTTTTTCACACCTGTGCCATCGAGCCTATGACATAGCGCTGTGATATTCAGTGGGCCTCACACAATCCAAGTGTCCAGTGTCCACAAGTGTCTGCAGAAATTCAAAATCTCCCTTATCCTGTAGTCACTTTTTCACACCTGTGCCATCGAGCCTGTGACATAGCGCTGTGATATTCAGTGGGCCTCACACAATCCAAATGTGTCCAGTGTCCACAAGTGTCTGCAGAAATTCAAAATCTCCCTTATCCTGTAGTCACTTTTTTCACACCTGTGCCATCGAGCCTGTGACATAGCGCTCTGATATTCAGTGGGCCTCACACAATCCAAGTGTCCAGTGTCCACAAGTGTCTACAGAAATTCAAAATCTCCCTTATCCTGTGGTCACTTTTTTCACACCTGTGCCATCGAGCCTGTGACATAGTGCTGTGATATTCAGTGGGCCTCACACAATCCAAAAGTGTCCAGTGTCCACAAGTGTCTGCAGAAATTCAAAATCTCCCTTATCCTGTAATCACTTTTTTCACACCTGTGCCATCGAGCCTGTGACATAGCGCTCTGATGTTCAGTGGGCCTCACACAATCCAAGTGTCCAGTGTCCACAAGTGTCTGCAGAAATTCAAAATCTCCCTTATCCTGTAGTCACTTTTTTCACACCTGTGCCATCGAGCCTGTGACATAGCGCTGTGATATTCAGTGGGCCTCACACAATCCAAAAGTGTCCAGTGTCCACAAGTGTCTGCAGAAATTCAAAATCTCCCTTATCCTGTAGTCACTTTTTTCACACCTGTGCCATCGAGCCTGTGACATAGCGCTGTGATATTCAGTGGGCCTCACACAATCCAAAAGTGTCCAGTGTCCACAAGTGTCTGCAGAAATTCAAAATCTCCCTTATCCTGTAGTCACTTTTTTCACACCTGTGCCATCGAGCCTGTGACATAGCGCTGGGATATTCAGTGGGCCTCACACAATCCAAGTGTCCAGTGTCCACAAGTGTCTGCAGAAATTCAAAATCTCCTTTATCCTGTAGTCACTTTTTTCACACCTGTGCCATCGAGCCTGTGACGTAGCGCTGTGATATTCAGTGGGCCTCACACAATCCAAAAGTGTCCAGTGTCCACAAGTGTCTGCAGAAATTCAAAATCTCCCTTATCCTGTAGTCACTTTTTTCACACCTGTGCCATCGAGCCTGTGACATAGCGCTCTGATATTCAGTAGGCCTCACACAATCCAAGTGTCCAGTGTCCACAAGTGTCTGCAGAAATTCAAAATCTCCCTTATCCTGTAGTCACTTTTTTCACACCTGTGCCATCGAGCCTGTGACATAGCGCTGTGATATTCAGTGGGCCTCACACAATCCAAAAGTGTCCAGTGTCCACAAGTGTCTGCAGAAATTCAAAATCTCCCTTATCCTGTAGTCACTTTTTTCACACCTGTGCCATCGAGCCTGTGACATAGCGCTCTGATATTCAGTGGGCCTCACACAATCCAAGTGTCCAGTGTCCACAAGTGTCTGCAGAAATTCAAAATCTCCCTTATCCTGTAGTCACTTTTTTCACACCTGTGCCATCGAGCCTGTGACATAGCGCTCTGATATTCAGTGGGCCTCACACAATCCAAGTGTCCAGTGTCCACAATTGTCTGCAGAAATTCAAAATCTCTCTTATCCTGTAGTCACTTTTTTCACACCTGTGCCATCGAGCCTGTGACATAGCGCTGTGATATTCAGTGGGCCTCACACAATCCAAAGGTGTCCAGTGTCCACAAGTGTCTGCAGAAATTCAAAATATCCCTTATCCTGTAGTCACTTTTTTCACACCTGTGCCATCGAGCCTGTGACATAGCGCTCTGATGTTCAGTGGGCCTCACACAATCCAAGTGTCCAGTGTCCACAAGTGTCTGCAGAAATTCAAAATCTCCCTTATCCTGTAGTCACTTTTTTCACACCTGTGCCATTGAGCCTGTGACATAGCGCTCTGATATTCAGTGGGCCTCACACAATCCAAAAGTGTCCAGTGTCCACAAGTGTCTGCAGAAATTCAAAATCTCCCTTATCCTGTAGTCACTTTTTTCACACCTGTGCCATCGAGCCTGTGACATAGCGCTGTGATATTCAGTGGGCCTCACACAATCCAAAAGTGTCCAGTGTCCACAAGTGTCTGCAGAAATTCAAAATCTCCCTTATCCTGTAGTCACTTTTTTCACACCTGTGCCATCGAGCCTGTGACATAGCGCTGTGATATTCAGTGGGCCTCACACAATCCAAGTGTCCAGTGTCCACAAGTGTCTGCAGAAATTCAAAATCTCCCTTATCCTGTAGTCACTTTTTTCACACCTGTGCCATCGAGCCTGTGACATAGCGCTGTGATATTCAGTGGGCCTCACACAATCCAAATGTGTCCAGTGTCCACAAGTGTCTGCAGAAATTCAAAATCTCCATTATCCTGTAGTCACTTTTTTCACACCTGTGCCATCGAGCCTGTGACATAGCGCTGTGATATTCAGTGGGCCTCACACAATCCAAGTGTCCAGTGTCCACAAGTGTCTGCAGAAATTCAAAATCTCCCTTATCCTGTAGTCACTTTTTTCACACCTGTGCCATCGAGCCTGTGACATAGCGCTGTGAAATTCAGTGGGCCTCACACAATCCAAGTGTCCAGTGTCCTCAAGCGTCTGCAGAAATTCAAAATCTACCTTATCCTGTAGTCACTTTTTTCAAACCTGTGCCATCGAGCCTGTCACATAGCGCTGTGATATTCAGTGGGCCTCACACAATCCAAAAGTGTCCAGTGTCCACAAGTGTCTGCAGAAATTCAAAATCTCCCTTATCCTGTAGTCACTTTTTTCACACCTGTGCCATCGAGCCTGTGACATAGCGCTGTGATATTCAGTGGGCCTCACACAATCCAAGTGTCCAGTGTCCACAAGTGTCTGCAGAAATTCAAAATCTCCCTTATCCTGTAGTCACTTTTTTCACACCTGTGCCATCGAGCCTGTGACATAGCGCTGTGATATTCAGTGGGCCTCACACAATCCAAAAGTGTCCAGTGTCCACAAGTGTCTGCAGAAATTCAAAATCTCCCTTATCCTGTAGTCACTTTTTTCACACCTGTGCCATCGAGCCTGTGACATAGCGCTGTGATATTCAGTGGGCCTCACACAATCCAAGTGTCCAGTGTCCACAAGTGTCTGCAGAAATTCAAAATCTCCCTTATCCTGTAGTCACTTTTTTCACACCTGTGCCATCGAGCCTGTGACATAGCGTTGTGAAATTCAGTGGGCCTCACACAATCCAAGTGTCCAGTGTCCACAAGCGTCTGCAGAAATTCAAAATCTCCCTTATCCTGTAGTCACTTTTTTCAAACCTGTGCCATCGAGCCTGTCACATAGCGCTGTGATATTCAGTGGGCCTCACACAATCCAAAAGTGTCCAGTGTCCACAAGTGTCTGCAGAAATTCAAAATCTCCCTTATCCTGTAGTCACTTTTTTCACACCTGTGCCATCGAGCCTGTGACATAGCGCTCTGATATTCAGTGGGCCTCACACAATCCAATGTCCAGTGTCCACAAGTGTCTGCAGAAATTCAAAATCTCCCTTATCCTGTAGTCACTTTTTTCACACCTGTGCCATCGAGCCTGTGACATAGTGCTGTGATATTCATAGGCCTCACACAATCCAAAAGTGTCCAGTGTCCACAAGTGTCTGCAGAAATTCAAAATCTCCCTTATCCTGTAGTCACTTTTTTCACACCTGTGCCATCGAGCCTGTAACATAGCGCTGTGATATTCAGTGGGCCTCACACAATCCAAGTGTCCAGTGTCCACAAGTGTCTGCAGAAATTCAAAATCTCCCTTATCCTGTAGTCACTTTTTTCACACCTGTGCCATCGAGCCTGTGACATAGCGCTGTGATATTCAGTGGGCCTCACACAATCCAAAAGTGTCCAGTGTCCACAAGTGTCTGCAGAAATTCAAAATCTCCCTTATCCTGTAGTCACTTTTTTCACACCTGTGCCATCGAGCCTGTGACATAGCGCTCTGATATTCAGTGGGCCTCACACAATCCAAGTGTCCAGTGTCCACAAGTGTCTGCAGAAATTCAAAATCTCCCTTAACCTGTAGTCACTTTTTTCACACCTGTGCCATCGAGCCTGTGACATAGCGCTGTGATATTCAGTTGGCCTCAAACAATCCAAAAGTGTCCAGTGTCCACAAGTGTCTGCAGAAATTCAAAATCTCCCTTATCCTGTAGTCACTTTTTTCATACCTGTGCCATCGAGCCTGTGACATAGCGCTGTGATATTCAGTGGGCCTCACACAATCCAAGTGTCCAGTGTCCACAAGTGTCTGCAGAAATTCAAAATCTCCCTTATCCTGTAGTTACTTTTTTCACACCTGTGCCATCGAGCCTGTGACATAGCGCTGTGATATTCAGTGGGCCTCACACAATCCAAGTGTCCAGTGTCCACAAGTGTCTGCAGAGATTCAAAATCTCCCTTATCCTGTAGTCACTTTTTTCACACCTGTGCCATCGAGCCTGAGACATAGCGCTGTGATATTCAATGGGCCTCACACAATCCAAAAGTGTCCAGTGCCCACAAGTGTCTGCAGAAATTCAAAATCTCCCTTATCCTGTAGTCACTTTTTTCACACCTGTGCCATCGAGCCTGTGACATAGTGCTGTGATAGTCAGTGGGCCTCACACAATCCAAAAGTGTCCAGTGTCCACAAGTGTCTGCAGAAATTCAAAATATCCCTTATCCTGTAGTCACTTTTTTCACACCTGTGCCATCGAGCCTGTGACATAGCGCTCTGATGTTCAGTGGGCCTCACACAATCCAAGTGTCCAGTGTCCACAAGTGTCTGCAGAAATTCAAAATCTCCCTTATCCTGAAGTCACTTTTTTCACACCTGTGCCATCGAGCCTGTGACATAGCGCTGTGTTATTCAGTGGGCCTCACACAATCCAAGTGTCCATTGTCCACAAGTGTCTGCAGAAATTCAAAATCTCCCTTATCCTGTAGTCACTTTTTTCACACCTGTGCCATCGTGCCTGTGACATAGCGCTGTGATATTCAGTGGGCCTCACACAATCCAAAATTGTCCAGTGTCCACAAGTGTCTGCAGAAATTGAAAATCTCCCTTATCCTGTAGTCACTTTTTTCACACCTGTGCCATCGAGCCTGTGACATAGCGCTGTGATATTCAGTGGGCCTCACACAATCCAAGTGTAGAGTGTCCACAAGTGTCTGCAGAAATTCAAAATCTCCCTTATCCTGTAGTCACTTTTTTCACACCTGTGCCATCGAGCCTGTGACATAGCGCTGTGATATTCAGTGGGCCTCACACAATCCAAAAGTGTCCAGTGTCCACAAGTGTCTGCAGAAATTCAAAATCTCCCTTATCATGTAGTCACTTTTTTCACACCGGTGCCATCGAGCCTGTGACATAGCGCTGTGATATTCAGTGGGCCTTACACAATCCAAGTGTCCAGTGTCCACAAGTGTCTGCAGAAATTCAAAATCTCCCTTATCCTGAAGTCACTTTTTTCACACCTGTGCCATCGAGCCTGTGACATAGCGCTGTGTTATTCAGTGGGCCTCACACAATCCAAGTGTCCATTGTCCACAAGTGTCTGCAGAAATTCAAAATCTCCCTTATCCTGTAGTCACTTTTTTCACACCTGTGCCATCGTGCCTGTGACATAGCGCTGTGATATTCAGTGGGCCTCACACAATCCAAAATTGTCCAGTGTCCACAAGTGTCTGCAGAAATTGAAAATCTCCCTTATCCTGTAGTCACTTTTTTCACACCTGTGCCATCGAGCCTGTGACATAGCGCTGTGATATTCAGTGGGCCTCACACAATCCAAGTGTCCAGTGTCCACAAGTGTCTGCAGAAATTCAAAATCTCCCTTATCCTGTAGTCACTTTTTTCACACCTGTGCCATCGAGCCTGTGACATAGCGCTGTGATATTCAGTGGGCCTCACACAATCCAAAAGTGTCCAGTGTCCACAAGTGTCTGCAGAAATTCAAAATCTCCCTTATCCTGTAGTCACTTTTTTCACACCTGTGCCATCGAGCCTGTGACATAGCGCTGTGATATTCAGTGGGCCTCACACAATCCAAGTGTCCAGTGTCCACAAGTGTCTGCAGAAATTCAAAATCTCCCTTATCCTGTAGTCACTTTTTTCACACCTGTGCCATCGAGCCTGTGACATAGCGCTGTGAAATTCAGTGGGCCTCACACAATCCAAGTGTCCAGTGTCCTCAAGCGTCTGCAGAAATTCAAAATCTACCTTATCCTGTAGTCACTTTTTTCAAACCTGTGCCATCGAGCCTGTCACATAGCGCTGTGATATTCAGTGGGCCTCACACAATCCAAAAGTGTCCAGTGTCCACAAGTGTCTGCAGAAATTCAAAATCTCCCTTATCCTGTAGTCACTTTTTTCACACCTGTGCCATCGAGCCTGTGACATAGCGCTGTGATATTCAGTGGGCCTCACACAATCCAAGTGTCCAGTGTCCACAAGTGTCTGCAGAAATTCAAAATCTCCCTTATCCTGTAGTCACTTTTTTCACACCTGTGCCATCGAGCCTGTGACATAGCGCTGTGATATTCAGTGGGCCTCACACAATCCAAAAGTGTCCAGTGTCCACAAGTGTCTGCAGAAATTCAAAATCTCCCTTATCCTGTAGTCACTTTTTTCACACCTGTGCCATCGAGCCTGTGACATAGCGCTGTGATATTCAGTGGGCCTCACACAATCCAAGTGTCCAGTGTCCACAAGTGTCTGCAGAAATTCAAAATCTCCCTTATCCTGTAGTCACTTTTTTCACACCTGTGCCATCGAGCCTGTGACATAGCGTTGTGAAATTCAGTGGGCCTCACACAATCCAAGTGTCCAGTGTCCACAAGCGTCTGCAGAAATTCAAAATCTCCCTTATCCTGTAGTCACTTTTTTCAAACCTGTGCCATCGAGCCTGTCACATAGCGCTGTGATATTCAGTGGGCCTCACACAATCCAAAAGTGTCCAGTGTCCACAAGTGTCTGCAGAAATTCAAAATCTCCCTTATCCTGTAGTCACTTTTTTCACACCTGTGCCATCGAGCCTGTGACATAGCGCTCTGATATTCAGTGGGCCTCACACAATCCAATGTCCAGTGTCCACAAGTGTCTGCAGAAATTCAAAATCTCCCTTATCCTGTAGTCACTTTTTTCACACCTGTGCCATCGAGCCTGTGACATAGTGCTGTGATATTCAGTGGGCCTCACACAATCCAAAAGTGTCCAGTGTCCACAAGTGTCTGCAGAAATTCAAAATCTCCCTTATCCTGTAGTCACTTTTTTCACACCTGTGCCATCGAGCCTGTAACATAGCGCTGTGATATTCAGTGGGCCTCACACAATCCAAGTGTCCAGTGTCCACAAGTGTCTGCAGAAATTCAAAATCTCCCTTATCCTGTAGTCACTTTTTTCACACCTGTGCCATCGAGCCTGTGACATAGCGCTGTGATATTCAGTGGGCCTCACACAATCCAAAAGTGTCCAGTGTCCACAAGTGTCTGCAGAAATTCAAAATCTCCCTTATCCTGTAGTCACTTTTTTCACACCTGTGCCATCGAGCCTGTGACATAGCGCTCTGATATTCAGTGGGCCTCACACAATCCAAGTGTAAAGTGTCCACAAGTGTCTGCAGAAATTCAAAATCTCCCTTAACCTGTAGTCACTTTTTTCACACCTGTGCCATCGAGCCTGTGACATAGCGCTGTGATATTCAGTTGGCCTCAAACAATCCAAAAGTGTCCAGTGTCCACAAGTGTCTGCAGAAATTCAAAATCTCCCTTATCCTGTAGTCACTTTTTTCATACCTGTGCCATCGAGCCTGTGACATAGCGCTGTGATATTCAGTGGGCCTCACACAATCCAAGTGTCCAGTGTCCACAAGTGTCTGCAGAAATTCAAAATCTCCCTTATCCTGTAGTTACTTTTTTCACACCTGTGCCATCGAGCCTGTGACATAGCGCTGTGATATTCAGTGGGCCTCACACAATCCAAGTGTCCAGTGTCCACAAGTGTCTGCAGAGATTCAAAATCTCCCTTATCCTGTAGTCACTTTTTTCACACCTGTGCCATCGAGCCTGAGACATAGCGCTGTGATATTCAATGGGCCTCACACAATCCAAAAGTGTCCAGTGCCCACAAGTGTCTGCAGAAATTCAAAATCTCCCTTATCCTGTAGTCACTTTTTTCACACCTGTGCCATCGAGCCTGTGACATAGTGCTGTGATAGTCAGTGGGCCTCACACAATCCAAAAGTGTCCAGTGTCCACAAGTGTCTGCAGAAATTCAAAATATCCCTTATCCTGTAGTCACTTTTTTCACACCTGTGCCATCGAGCCTGTGACATAGCGCTCTGATGTTCAGTGGGCCTCACACAATCCAAGTGTCCAGTGTCCACAAGTGTCTGCAGAAATTCAAAATCTCCCTTATCCTGAAGTCACTTTTTTCACACCTGTACCATCGAGCCTGTGACATAGCGCTGTGTTATTCAGTGGGCCTCACACAATCCAAGTGTCCATTGTCCACAAGTGTCTGCAGAAATTCAAAATCTCCCTTATCCTGTAGTCACTTTTTTCACACCTGTGCCATCGTGCCTGTGACATAGCGCTGTGATATTCAGTGGGCCTCACACAATCCAAAATTGTCCAGTGTCCACAAGTGTCTGCAGAAATTGAAAATCTCCCTTATCCTGTAGTCACTTTTTTCACACCTGTGCCATCGAGCCTGTGACATAGCGCTGTGATATTCAGTGGGCCTCACACAATCCAAGTGTAGAGTGTCCACAAGTGTCTGCAGAAATTCAAAATCTCCCTTATCCTGTAGTCACTTTTTTCACACCTGTGCCATCGAGCCTGTGACATAGCGCTGTGATATTCAGTGGGCCTCACACAATCCAAAAGTGTCCAGTGTCCACAAGTGTCTGCAGAAATTCAAAATCTCCCTTATCATGTAGTCACTTTTTTCACACCGGTGCCATCGAGCCTGTGACATAGCGCTGTGATATTCAGTGGGCCTTACACAATCCAAGTGTCCAGTGTCCACAAGTGTCTGCAGAAATTCAAAATCTCCCTTATCCTGAAGTCACTTTTTTCACACCTGTGCCATCGAGCCTGTGACATAGCGCTGTGTTATTCAGTGGGCCTCACACAATCCAAGTGTCCATTGTCCACAAGTGTCTGCAGAAATTCAAAATCTCCCTTATCCTGTAGTCACTTTTTTCACACCTGTGCCATCGTGCCTGTGACATAGCGCTGTGATATTCAGTGGGCCTCACACAATCCAAAATTGTCCAGTGTCCACAAGTGTCTGCAGAAATTGAAAATCTCCCTTATCCTGTAGTCACTTTTTTCACACCTGTGCCATCGAGCCTGTGACATAGCGCTGTGATATTCAGTGGGCCTCACACAATCCAAGTGTAGAGTGTCCACAAGTGTCTGCAGAAATTCAAAATCTCCCTTATCCTGTAGTCACTTTTTTCACACCTGTGCCATCGAGCCTGTGACATAGCGCTGTGATATTCAGTGGGCCTCACACAATCCAAAAGTGTCCAGTGTCCACAAGTGTCTGCAGAAATTCAAAATCTCCCTTATCATGTAGTCACTTTTTTCACACCGGTGCCATCGAGCCTGTGACATAGCGCTGTGATATTCAGTGGGCCTTACACAATCCAAGTGTCCAGTGTCCACAAGTGTCTGCAGAAATTCAAAATCTCCCTTATCCTGTAGTCACTTTTTTCACACCTGTGCCATCGAGCCTGTGACATAGCGCTGTGATATTCAGTGGGCCTCTCACAATCCAAAAGTGTCCATTGTCCACAAGTGTCTGCAGAAATTCAAAATCTCCCTTATCCTGTAGTCACTGTTTTCACACCTGTGCCATCGTGCCTGTGACATAGCGCTGTGATATTCAGTGGGCCTCACACAATCCAAAATTGTCCAGTGTCCACAAGTGTCTGCAGAAATTGAAAATCTCCCTTATCCTGTAGTCACTTTTTTCACACCTGTGCCATCGAGCCTGTGACATAGCGCTGTGATATTCAGTGGGCCTCACACAATCCAAGTGTAGAGTGTCCACAAGTGTCTGCAGAAATTCAAAATCTCCCTTATCCTGTAGTCACTTTTTTCACACCTGTGCCATCGAGCCTGTGACATAGCGCTGTGATATTCAGTGGGCCTCACACAATCCAAAAGTGTCCAGTGTCCACAAATGTCTGCAGAAATTCAAAATCTCCCTTATCATGTAGTCACTTTTTTCACACCGGTGCCATCGAGCCTGTGACATAGCGCTGTGATATTCAGTGGGCCTTACACAATCCAAGTGTCCAGTGTCCACAAGTGTCTGCAGAAATTCAAAATCTCCCTTATCCTGTAGTCACTTTTTTCACACCTGTGCCATCGAGCCTGTGACATAGCGCTGTGATATTCAGTGGGCCTCTCACAATCCAAAAGTGTCCATTGTCCACAAGTGTCTGCAGAAATTCAAAATCTCCCTTATCCTGTAGTCACTGTTTTCACACCTGTGCCATTGAGCCTGTGACATAGCGCTGTGATATTCAGTGGGCCTCATACAATCCAAAAGTGTCCAGTGTCCACAAGTGTCTGCAGAAATTCAAAATCTCCCTTATCCTGTAGTCACTTTTTTCACAACTGTGCCATCGAGCCTGTGACATAGCACTGTGATATTCAGTGGGCCTCACACAATCCAAGTGTCCAGTGTCCACAAGTGTCTGCAGAAATCCAAAATCTCCCTTATCCTGTTGTCACTTTTTTCACACCTGTGCCATCGAGCCTGTGACATAGCGCTGTGATATTCAGTGGGCCTCACACAATCCAAGTGTCCAGTGTCCACAAGTGTCTGCAGAAATTCAAAATCTCCCTTATCCTGTAGTCACTTTTTTCACACCTGTGCCATCGAGCCTGTGACATAGCGCTGTGATATTCAGTGGGCCTCACACAATCCAAGTGTCCAGTGTCCACAAGTGTCTGCAGAAATTCAAAATCTTCCTTATCCTGTAGTCACTTTTTTCACACCTGTGCCATCGAGCCTGTGACATAGTGCTGTTATATTCAGTGGGCCTCACACAATCCAAGTGTCCAGTGTCCACAAGTGTCTGCAGAAATTCAAAATCTCCCTTATCCTGTAGTCACTTTTTTCACACCTGTGCCATCGAGCCTGTGACATAGTGCTGTGATATTCAGTGGGCCTCACACAATCCAAAAGTGTTCAGTGTCCACAAGTGTCTGCAGAAATTCAAAATCTCCCTTATCCTGTAGTCACTTTTTTCACACCTGTGCCATCGAGCCTGTGACATAGCGCTCTGATATTCAGTGGGCCTCACACAATCCAAAAGTGTCCAGTGTCCACAAGTGTCTGCAGAAATTCAAAATCTCCCTTATCCTGTAGTCACTTTTTTCACACCTGTGCCATCGAGCCTGTGACATAGCGCTCTGATATTCAGTGGGCCTCACACAATCCAAAAGTGTCCAGTGTCCACAAGTGTCTGCAGAAATTCAAAATCTCCCTTATCCTGTAGTCACTTTTTTCTCACCTGTGCCATCAAGCCTGTAACATAGCGCTGTGATATTCAGTGGGCCTCACACAATCCAAATGTCCAGTGTCCACAAGTGTCTGCAGAAATTCAAAATCTCCCTTATCCTGTAGTCACTTTTTTCACACCTGTGCCATCGAGCCAGTGACATAGCGCTGTGATATTCAGTGGGCCTCACACAATCCAAGTGTCCAGTGTCCACAAGTGTCTGCAGAAATTCAAAATCTCCCTTATCCTGTAGTCACTTTTTTCACACCTGTGCCATCGAGCCTGTGACATAGCGCTCTGATATTCAGTGGGCCTCACACAATCCAATTGTCCAGTGTCCACAAGTGTCTGCAGAAATTCAAAATCTCCCTTATCCTGTAGTTACTTTTTTCACACCTGTGCCATCGAGCCTGTGACATAGCGCTGTGTTATTCAGTGGGCCTCACACAATCCAAGTGTCCAGTGTCCACAAGTGTCTGCAGAAATTCAAAATCTCCCTTATCCTGTAGTCACTTTTTTCACACCTGTGCCATCGAGCCTGTGACATAGCGCTGTGATATTCAGTGGGCCTCACACAATCCAAAAGTGTCCAGTGTCCACAAGTGTCTGCAGAAATTCAAAATCTCCCTTATCCTGTAGTCACTTTTTTCACACTTGTGTTATCGAGCCTGTGACATAGCGCTGTGATATTCAGTGGGCCTCACACAATCCAAGTGTCCAGTGTCCACAAGTGTCTGCAGAAATTCAAAATCTCCCTTATCCTGTAGTCACTTTTTTCACACCTGTGCCATCGAGCCTGTGACATAGCGCTCTGATATTCAATGGGCCTCACACAATCCAAGTGTCCAGTGTCCACAAGTGTCTGCAGAAATTCAAAATCTCCCTTATCCTGAAGTCACTTTTTTCACACCTGTGCCATCGAGCCTGTGACATAGCGCTGTGATATTCAGTGGGCCTCACACAATCCAAAGGTGTCCAGTTTCCACAAGTGTCTGCAGAAATTCAAAATATCCCTTATCCTGTAGTCACTTTTTTCACACCTGTGCCATCGAGCCTGTGACATAGCGCTCTGATGTTCAGTGGGCCTCACACAATCCAAGTATCCAGTGTCCACAAGTGTCTGCAGAAATTCAAAATCTCCCTTATCCTGTAGTCACTTTTTTCACACCTGTGCCATCGAGCCTGTGACATAGCGCTGTGTTATTCAGTGGGCCTCACACAATCCAAGTGTCCATTGTCCACAAGTGTCTGCAGAAATTCAAAATCTCCCTTATCCTGTAGTCACTTTTTTCACACCTGTGCCATCGTGCCTGTGACATAGCGCTGTGATATTCAGTGGGCCTCACACAATCCAAAAGTGTCCAGTGTCCACAAGTGTCTGCAGAAATTCAAAATCTCCCTTATCCTGTAGTCACTTTTTTCACACCTGTGCCATCGAGCCTGTGACATAGCGCTGTGATATTCAGTGGGCCTCACACAATCCAAAAGTGTCCAGTGTCCACAAGTGTCTGCAGAAATTCAAAATCTCCCTTATCCTGTAGTCACTTTTTTCTCACCTGTGCCATCGAGCCTGTGACATAGCGCTGTGATATTCAGTAAGCCTCACACAATCCAAAAGTGTCCAGTGTCCACAAGTGTCTGCAGAAATTCAAAATCTCCCTTATCCTGTAGTCACTTTTTTCACACCTGTGCCATCGAGCCAGTGACATAGCGCTGTGATATTCAATGGGCCTCACACAATCCAAGTGTCCAGTGTCCACAAGTGTCTGCAGAAATTCAAAATCTCCCTTATCCTGTAGTCACTTTTTTCACACCTGTGCCATCGAGCCTGTGACATAGCGCTCTGATATTCAATGGGCCTCACACAATCCAAGTGTCCAGTGTCCACAAGTGTCTGCAGAAATTCAAAATCTCCCTTATCCTGAAGTCACTTTTTTCACACCTGTGCCATCGAGCCTGTGACATAGCGCTGTGATATTCAGTGGGCCTCACACAATCCAAAGGTGTCCAGTTTCCACAAGTGTCTGCAGAAATTCAAAATATCCCTTATCCTGTAGTCACTTTTTTCACACCTGTGCCATCGAGCCTGTGACATAGCGCTCTGATGTTCAGTGGGCCTCACACAATCCAAGTGTCCAGTGTCCACAAGTGTCTGCAGAAATTCAAAATCTCCCTTATCCTGAAGTCACTTTTTTCACACCTGTGCCATCGAGCCTGTGACATAGCGCTGTGTTATTCAGTGGGCCTCACACAATCCAAGTGTCCATTGTCCACAAGTGTCTGCAGAAATTCAAAATCTCCCTTATCCTGTAGTCACTTTTTTCACACCTGTGCCATCGAGCCTGTGACATAGCGCTGTGATATTCAGTAAGCCTCACACAATCCAAAAGTGTCCAGTGTCCACAAGTGTCTGCAGAAATGCAAAATCTCCCTTATCCTGTAGTCACTTTTTTCACACCTGTGCCATCGAGCCTGTGACATAGCGCTGTGATATTCAATGGGCCTCACACAATCCAAGTGTCCAGTGTCCACAAGTGTCTGCAGAAATTCAAAATCTCCCTTATCATGTAGTCACATTTTTCACACCGGTGCCATCGAGCCTGTGACATAGCGCTGTGATATTCAGTGGGCCTTACACAATCCAAGTGTCCAGTGTCCACAAGTGTCTGCAGAAATTCAAAATCTCCCTTATCCTGTAGTCACTTTTTTCACACCTGTGCCATCGAGCCTGTGACATAGCGCTGTGATATTCAGTGGGCCTCTCACAATCCAAAAGTGTCCATTGTCCACAAGTGTCTGCAGAAATTCAAAATCTCCCTTATCCTGTAGTCACTTTTTTCACACCTGTGCCATTGAGCCTGTGACATAGCGCTGTGATATTCAGTGGGCCTCATACAATCCAAAAGTGTCCAGTGTCCACAAGTGTCTGCAGAAATTCAAAATCTCCCTTATCCTGTAGTCACTTTTTTCACAACTGTGCCATCGAGCCTGTGACATAGCACTGTGATATTCAGTGGGCCTCACACAATCCAAGTGTCCAGTGTCCACAAGTGTCTGCAGAAATTCAAAATCTCCCTTATCCTGTTGTCACTTTTTTCACACCTGTGCCATCGAGCCTGTGACATAGCGCTGTGATATTCAGTGGGCCTCACACAATCCAAGTGTCCAGTGTCCACAAGTGTCTGCAGAAATTCAAAATCTCCCTTATCCTGTAGTCACTTTTTTCACACCTGTGCCATCGAGCCTGTGACATAGTGCTGTGATATTCAGTGGGCCTTACACAATCCAAAAGTGTCCAGTGTCCACAAGTGTCTGCAGAAATTCAAAATCTCCCTTATCCTGTAGTCACTTTTTTCACACCTGTGCCATCGAGCCTGTGACATAGCGCTCTGATATTCAGTGGGCCTCACACAATACAAGTGTCCAGTGTCCACAAGTGTCTGCAGAAATTCAAAATCTCCCTTATCCTGTAGTCACTCTTTTCACACCTGTGCCATCGAGCCTGTGACATAGCGCTGTGATATTCAGTGGGCCTCACACAATCCAAGTGTCCAGTGTCCACAAGTGTCTGCAGAAATTCAAAATCTCCCTTATCCTGTAGTCACTTTTTTCACACCTGTGCCATCGAGCCTGTGACATAGCGCTGTGATATTCAGTGGGCCTCACACAATCCAAAAGTGTCCAGTGTCCACAAGTGTCTGCAGAAATTCAAAATGTCCCTTATCCTGTAGTCACTTTTTTCACACCTGTGCCATCGAGCCTGTGACATAGCGCTGTGATATTCAGTGGGCCTCACACAATCCAAGTGTCCAGTGTCCACAAGTGTCTGCAGAAATTCAAAATCTCCCTTATCCTGTAGTCACTTTTTTCACACCTGTGCCATCGAGCCTGTGACATAGCACTGTGATATTCAGTGGGCCTCACACAATCCAAAAGTGTCCAGTGTCCACAAGTGTCTGCAGAAATTCAAAATATCCCTTATCCTGTTGTCACTTTTTTCACACCTGTGCCATCGAGCCTGTGACATAGCGCTGTGATATTCAGTGGGCCTCATACAATCCAAGTGTCCAGTGTCCACAAGTGTCTGCAGAAATTCAAAATCTCCCTTATCCTGTAGTCACTTTTTTCACACCAGTGCCATCGAGCCTGTGACATAGCGCTGTGATATTTAGTGGGCCTCACACAGTCCAAAAGTGTCCAGTGTCCACAAGTGTCTGCCGAAATTCAAAATCTCCCTTATCCTGTAGTCACTTTTTTCACACCTGTGCCATCGAGCCTGTGACATAGCGCTGTGATATTCAGTGGGCCTCACACAATCCAAGTGTCCAGTGTCCACAAGTGTCTGCAGAAATTCAAAATCTCCCTTATCCTGTAGTCACTTTTTTCACACCTGTGCCATCGAGCCTGTGACATAGCGCTGTGATATTCAGTGGGCCTCACACAATCCAAAGGTGTCCAGTGTCCACAAGTGTCTGCAGAAATTTAAAATCTCCCTTATCCTGTAGTCACTTTTTTCACACCTGTGCCATCGAGCCTGTGACATAGCGCTGTGATATTCAGTGGGCCTCACACAATCCAAAAGTGTCCAGTGTCCACAAGTGTCTGCAGAAATTCAAAATCTCCCTTATCCTGTAGTCACTTTTTTCACACCTGTGCCATCGAGCCTGTGACATAGCGCTGTGATATTTAGTGGGCCTCACACAATCCAAAAGTGTGCAGTGTCCACAAGTGTCTGCAGAAATTCAAAATCTCCCTTATCCTGTAGTCTCTTTTTTCACACCTGTGCCATCGAGCCTGTGACATAGCGCTCTGATATTCAGTGGGCCTCACACAATCCAAGTGTCCCGTGTCCACAAGTGTCTGCAGAAATTCAAAATCTCCCTTATCCTGTAGTCACTTTTTTCACACCTGTGCCATCGAGCCTGTGACATAGCGCTCTGATATTCAGTGGGCCTCACACAATCCAAGTGTCCAGTGTCCACAAGTGTCTGCAGAAATTCAAAATCTCCCTTATCCTGTAGTCACTTTTTTCACACCTGTGCCATCGAGCCTGTGACATAGCGCTCTGATATTCAGTGGGCCTCACACAATCCAAAGGTGTCCAGTGTCCACAAGTGTCTGCAGAAATTCAAAATATCCCTTATCCTGTAGTCACTTTTTTCACACCTGTGCCATCGAGCCTGTGACATAGCGCTCTGATATTCAGTGGGCCTCACACAATCCAAAAGTGTCCAGTGTCCATAAGTGTCTGCAGAAATTCAAAATCTCCCTTATCCTGTAGTCACTTTTTTCACACCTGTGCCATCGAGCCTGTGACATAGTGCTGTGATATTCAGTGGGCCTCACACAATCCAAAAGTGTCCAGTGTCCACAAGTGTCTGCAGAAATTCAAAATCTCCCTTATCCTGTAGTCACTTTTTTCACACCTGTGCCATCGAGCCTGTGACATAGCGCTGTGATATTCAGTGGGCCTCACACAATCCAAGTGTCCAGTGTCCACAAGTGTCTGCAGAAATTCAAAATCTCCCTTATCCTGTAGTCACTTTTTTCACACCTGTGCCATCGAGCCTGTGACATAGCGCTGTGATATTCAGTGGGCCTCACACAATCCAAAAGTGTCCAGTGTCCACAAGTGTCTGCAGAAATTCAAAATCTCCCTTATCCTGTAGTCACTTTTTTCACACCTGTGCCATCGAGCCTGTGACATAGCGCTGTGATATTCAGTGGGCCTCACACAATCCAAGTGTCCAGTGTCCACAAGTGTCTGCAGAAATTCAAAATCTCCCTTATCCTGTAGTCACTTTTTTCACACCTGTGCCATCGAGCCTGTGACATAGCGCTGTGATATTCAGTGGGCCTCACACAATCCAAAAGTGTCCAGTGTCCACAAGTGTCTGCAGAAATTCAAAATTTCCCTTATCCTGTAGTCACTTTTTTCACACCTGTGCCATCGAGCCTGTGACATAGCGCTCTGATGTTCAGTGGGCCTCACACAATCCAAGTGTCCAGTGTCCACAAGTGTCTGCAGAAATTCAAAATCTCCCTTATCCTGTAGTCACTTTTTTCACACCTGTGCCATCGAGCCTGTGACATAGCGCTCTGATATTCAGTGGGCCTCACACAATCCAAAAGTGTCCAGTGTCCATAAGTGTCTGCAGAAATTCAAAATCTCCCTTATCCTGTAGTCGCTTTTTTCACACCTGTGCCATCGAGCCTGTGACATAGCGCTCTGATATTCAGTGGGCCTCACACAATCCAAGTGTCCAGTGTCCACAAGTGTCTGCAGAAATTCAAAATCACCCTTATCTTGTAGTCACTTTTTTCACACCTGTGCCATCGTGCCTGTGACATAGCGCTCTGATATTCAGTGGGCCTCACACAATCCAAGTGTCCAGTGTCCACAAGTGTCTGCAGAAATTCAAAATCTCCCTTATCCTGTAGTCACTTTTTTCACACCTGTGCCATCGAGCCTGTGACATAGCGCTGTGATATTCAGTGGGCCTCACACAATCCAAATGTGTCCAGTGTCCACAAGTGTCTGCAGAAATTCAAAATCTCCCTTATCCTGTAGTCACTTTTTTCACACCTGTGCCATCGAGCCTGTGACATAGCGCTGTGATATTCAGTGAGCCTCACACAATCCAAGTGTCCAGTGTCCACAAGTGTCTGCAGAAATTCAAAATCTCCCTTATCCTGTGGTCACTTTTTTCACACCTGTGCCATCGAGCCTGTGACATAGCGCTGTGATATTCAGTGGGCCTCACACAATCCAAAAGTGTCCAGTGTCCACAAGTGTCTGCAGAAATTCAAAATCTCCCTTATCCTGTAGTCACTTTTTTCACACCTGTGCCATCGAGCCTGTGACATAGCGCTCTGATGTTCAGTGGGCCTCACACAATCCAAGTGTCCAGTGTCCACAAGTGTCTGCAGAAATTCAAAATCTCCCTTATCCTGTAGTCACTTTTTTCACACCTGTGCCATCTAGCCTGTGACATAGCGCTCTGATATTCAGTGGGCCTCACACAATCCAAGTGTCCAGTGTCCACAAGTGTCTGCAGAAATTCAAAATCTCCCTTATCCTGTAGTCACTTTTTTCACACCTGTGCCATCGAGCCTGTGACATAGCGCTGTGATATTCAGTGGGCCTCACACAATCCAAGTGTCCAGTGTCCACAAGTGTCTGCAGAAATTCAAAATCTCCCTTATCCTGTAGTCACTTTTTTCACACCTGTGCCATCGAGCCTGTGACATAGCGCTGTGATATTCAGTGGGCCTCACACAATCCAAATGTGTCCAGTGTCCACAAGTGTCTGCAGAAATTCAAAATCTCCCTTATCCTGTAGTCACTTTTTTCACACCTGTGCCATCGAGCCTGTGAAAGCGCTGTGATATTCAGTGGGCCTCACACAATCCAAAAGTGTCCAGTGTCCACAAGTGTCTGCAGAAATTCAAAATCTCCCTTATCCTGTAGTCACTTTTTTCACACCTGTGCCATCGAGCCTGTGACATAGCTCTCTGATATTCAGTGGGCTTCACACAATCCAAGTGTCCAGTGTCCACAAGTGTCTGCAGAAATTCAAAATCTCCCTTATCCTGTAGTCACTTTTTTCACACCTGTGCCATCGAGCCTGTGACATAGCGCTGTGATATTCAGTGGGCCTCACACAATCCAAAAGTGTCCAGTGTGAACAAGTGTCTGCAGAAATTCAAAATCTCCCTTATCCTGTAGTCACTTTTTTCACACCTGTGCCATCGAGCCTGTGACATAGCGCTGTGATATTCAGTGGGCCTCACACAATCCAAGTGTCCAGTGTCCACAAGTGTCTGCAGAAATTCAAAATCTCCCTTATCCTGTAGTCACTTTTTTCACACCTGTGCCATCGAGCCTGTGACATAGCGCTGTGAAATTCAGTGGGCCTCACACAATCCAAGTGTCCAGTGTCCACAAGCCTCTGCAGAAATTCAAAATCTCCCTTATCCTGTAGTCACTTTTTTCACACCTGTGCCATCGAGCCTGTGACATAGCGCTGTGATATTCAGTGGGCCTCACACAATCCAAAAGTGTCCAGTGTCCACAAGTGTCTGCAGAAATTCAAAATCTCCCTTATCCTGTAGTCACTTTTTTCACACCTGTGCCATCGAGCCTGTGACATAGCGCTGTGATATTCAGTGGGCCTCACACAATCCAAGTGTCCAGTGTCCACAAGTGTCTGCAGAAATTCAAAATCTCCCTTATCCTGTAGTCACTTTTTTCACACCTGTGCCATCGAGCCTGTGACATAGCGCTGTGAAATTCAGTGGGCCTCACACAATCCTAGTGTTCAGTGTCCACAAGCGTCTGCAGAAATTCAAAATCTCCCTTATCCTGTAGTTACTTTTTTCACACCTGTGCCATTGAGCCTGTCACATAGCGCTGTGATATTCAGTGGGCCTCACACAATCCAAAAGTGTCCAGTGTCCACAAGTGTCTGCAGAAATTCAAAATCTCCCTTATCCTGTAGTCACTTTTTTCACACCTGTGCCATCGAGCCTGTGACATAGCGCTCTGATATTCAGTGGGCCTCACACAATCCAAGTGTCCAGTGTCCACAAGTGTCTGCAGAAATTCAAAATCTCCCTTATCCTGTAGTCACTTTTTTCACACCTGTGCCATCGAGCCTGTGACATAGCGCTGTGATATATAGTGGGCCTCACACAATCCAAGTGTCCAGTGTCCACAAGTGTCTGCAGAAATTCAAAATCTCCCTTATCCTGTAGTCACTTTTTTCACACCTGTGCCATCGAGCCTGTGACATAGCGCTGTGAAATTCAGTGGGCCTCACACAATCCTAGTGTTCAGTGTCCACAAGCGTCTGCAGAAATTCAAAATCTCCCTTATCCTGTAGTTACTTTTTTCACACCTGTGCCATCGAGCCTGTCACATAGCGCTGTGATATTCAGTGGGCCTCACACAATCCAAAAGTGTCCAGTGTCCACAAGTGTCTGCAGAAATTCAAAATCTCCCTTATCCTGTAGTCACTTTTTTCACACCTGTGCCATCGAGCCTGTGACATAGCGCTCTGATATTCAGTGGGCCTCACACAATCCAAGTGTCCAGTGTCCACAAGTGTCTGCAGAAATTCAAAATCTCCCTTATCCTGTAGTCACTTTTTTCACACCTGTGTCATCGAGCCTGTGACATAGCGCTGTGATATTCAGTGGGCCTCACACAATCCAAAAGTGTCCAGTGTCCACAAGTGTCTGCCGAAATTCAAAATCTCCCTTATCCTGTAGTTACTTTTTTCACACCTGTGCCATCGAGCCTGTGACATAGCGCTGTGATATTCAGTGGGCCTCACACAATCCAAGTGTCCAGTGTCCACAAGTGTCTGCAGAAATTCAAAATCTCCCTTATCTTGTAGTCACTTTTTTCACACCTGTGCCATCGAGCCTGTGACATAGCGCTGTGATATTCAGTGGGCCTCACACAATCCAAGTGTCCAGAAGTGTCTGCAGAAATTCAAAATCTCCCTTATCCTGTAGTCACTTTTTTCACACCTGTGCCATCGAGCCTGTGACATAGCGCTGTGATATTCAGTGGGCGTCACACAATCCAAAAGTGTCCAGTGTCCACAAGTGTCTGCAGAAATTCAAAATCTCCCTTATCCTGTAGTCACTTTTTTCACACCTGTGCCATCGAGCCTGTGACATAGCACTGTGATATTCAGTGGGCCTCACACAATCCAAGTGTCCAGTGTCCACAAGTGTCTGCAGAAATTCAAAATCTCCCTTATCCTGTAGTCACTTTTTTCACACCTGTGCCATCGAGCCTGTCACATAGCGCTGTGATATTCAGTGGGCCTCACACAATCCAAAAGTGTCCACTGTCCACAAGTGTCTGCAGAAATTCAAAGTCTCCCTTATCCTGTAGTCACTTTTTTCATACCTGTGCCATCGAGCCTGTGACATAGCGCTCTGATATTCAGTTGGCCTCACACAATCCAAGTGTCCAGTGTCCACAAGTGTCTGCAGAAATTCAAAATCTCCCTTATCCTGTAGTCACTTTTTTCACACCTGTGCCATCGAGCCTGTGACATAGCGATGTGATATTCAGTGGGCCTCACACAATCCAAAGGTGTCCAGTGTCCACAAGTGTCTGCACAAATTCAAAATATCCTTTATCCTGTATTCACTTTTTTTCACACATGTGCCATCGAGCCTGTGACATAGCGCTCTGATGTTCAGTGGGCCTCACACAATCCAAGTGTCCAGTGTCCACAAGTGTCTGCAGAAATTCAAAATCTCCCTTATCCTGTAGTCACTTTTTTCACACCTGTGCCATCGAGCCTGTGACATAGCACTGTGATATTCAGTGGGCCTCACACAATCCAAGTGTCCAGTGTCCACAAGTGTCTGCAGAAATTCAAAATCTCCCTTATCCTGTAGTCACTTTTTTCACACCTGTGCCATCGAGCCTGTCACATAGTGCTGTGATATTCAGTGGGCCTCACACAATCCAAAAGTGTCCACTGTCCACAAGTGTCTGCAGAAATTCAAAATCTCCCTTATCCTGTAGTCACTTTTTTCATACCTGTGCCATCGAGCCTGTGACATAGCGCTCTGATATTGAAGGGCCTCACACAATCCATGTGTCCAGTGTCCACAAGTGTCTGCAGAAATTCAAAATCTCCCTTATCCTGTAGTCACTTTTTTCACACCTGTGCCATCGAGCCTGTGACATAGCGCTGTGATATTCAGTGGGCCTCACACAATCCAAAGGTGTCCAGTGTCCACAAGTGTCTGCACAAATTCAAAATATCCCTTATCCTGTAGTCACTTTTTTCACACATGTGCCATCGAGCCTGTGACATAGCGCTCTGATGTTCAGTGGGCCTCACACAATGCAAGTGTACAGTGTCCACAAGTGTCTGCAGAAATTCAAAATCTCCCTTATCCTGTAGTCACTTTTTTCACACCTGTGCCATCGAGCCTGTGACATAGCGCTGTGATATTCAGTGGGCCTCACACAATCCAAGTGTCCAGTGTCCACAAGTGTCTGCAGAAATTCAAAATCTCCCTTATCCTGTAGTCACTTTTTCACACCTGTGCCATTGTGCCTGTGACATAGCGCTGTGATATTCAGTGGGCCTCACACAATCCAAAAGTGTCCAGTGTCCACAAGTGTCTGCAGAAATTCAAAATCTCCCTTATCCTGTAGTCACTTTTTTCACACCTGTGCCATCGAGCCTGTGACATAGCGCTGTGATATTCAGTGGGCCTCACACAATTCAAGTGTCCAGTGTCCACAAGTGTCTGCAGAAATTCAAAATCTCCCTTATCCTGTAGTCACTTTTTTCTCACCTGTGCCATCGAGCCTGTGACATAGCGCTGTGATATTCAGTGGGCCTCACACAATCCAAAAGTGTCCAGTGTCCACAAGTGTCTGCAGAAATTCAAAATCTCCCTTATCCTGTAGTCACTTTTTTCACACCTGTGCCATCGAGCCTGTGACATAGCGCTCTGATATTCAGTGGGCCTCACACGATCCAAGTGTCCAGTGTCCACAAGTGTCTGCAGAAATTCAAAATCTCCCTTATCCTGTAGTTACTTTTTTCACACCTGTGCCATCGAGCCTGTGACATAGCGCTGTGATATTCAGTGGGCCTCACACAATCCAAGTGTCCAGTGTCCACAAGTGTCTGCAGAAATTCAAAATCTCCCTTATCCTGTAGTCACTTTTTTCACACCTGTGCCATCGAGCCTGTGACATAGCGCTGTGATATTCAGTGGGCCTCACACAATCCAAAAGTGTCCAGTGTCCACAAGTGTCTGCAGAAATTCAAAATCTCGCTTATCCTGTAGTCACTTTTTTCACACCTGTGCCATCGAGCCTGTGACATAGCGCTGTGATATTCAGTGGGCCTCACACAATCCAAGTGTCCAGTGTCCACAAGTGTCTGCAGAAATTCAAAATCTCCCTTATCCTGTAGTCACTTTTTTCACACCTGTGCCATCGAGCCTGTGACATAGCGCTGTGATATTCAGTGGGCCTCACACAATCCAAGTGTCCAGTGTCCACAAGTGTCTGCAGAAATTCAAAATCTTCCTTATCCTGTAGTCACTTTTTTCACACCTGTGCCATCGAGCCTGTGACATAGTGCTGTTATATTCAGTGGGCCTCACACAATCCAAGTGTCCAGTGTCCACAAGTGTCTGCAGAAATTCAAAATCTCCCTTATCCTGTAGTCACTTTTTTCACACCTGTGCCATCGAGCCTGTGACATAGTGCTGTGATATTCAGTGGGCCTCACACAATCCAAAAGTGTTCAGTGTCCACAAGTGTCTGCAGAAATTCAAAATCTCCCTTATCCTGTAGTCACTTTTTTCACACCTGTGCCATCGAGCCTGTGACATAGCGCTCTGATATTCAGTGGGCCTCACACAATCCAAAAGTGTCCAGTGTCCACAAGTGTCTGCAGAAATTCAAAATCTCCCTTATCCTGTAGTCACTTTTTTCACACCTGTGCCATCGAGCCTGTGACATAGCGCTCTGATATTCAGTGGGCCTCACACAATCCAAAAGTGTCCAGTGTCCACAAGTGTCTGCAGAAATTCAAAATCTCCCTTATCCTGTAGTCACTTTTTTCTCACCTGTGCCATCAAGCCTGTAACATAGCGCTGTGATATTCAGTGGGCCTCACACAATCCAAATGTCCAGTGTCCACAAGTGTCTGCAGAAATTCAAAATCTCCCTTATCCTGTAGTCACTTTTTTCACACCTGTGCCATCGAGCCTGTGACATAGCGCTGTGATATTCAGTGGGCCTCACACAATCCAAGTGTCCAGTGTCCACAAGTGTCTGCAGAAATTCAAAATCTCCCTTATCCTGTAGTCACTTTTTTCACACCTGTGCCATCGAGCCTGTGACATAGCGCTCTGATATTCAGTGGGCCTCACACAATCCAATTGTCCAGTGTCCACAAGTGTCTGCAGAAATTCAAAATCTCCCTTATCCTGTAGTTACTTTTTTCACACCTGTGCCATCGAGCCTGTGACATAGCGCTGTGTAATTCAGTGGGCCTCACACAATCCAAGTGTCCAGTGTCCACAAGTGTCTGCAGAAATTCAAAATCTCCCTTATCCTGTAGTCACTTTTTTCACACCTGTGCCATCGAGCCTGTGACATAGCGCTGTGATATTCAGTGGGCCTCACACAATCCAAAAGTGTCCAGTGTCCACAAGTGTCTGCAGAAATTCAAAATCTCCCTTATCCTGTAGTCACTTTTTTCACACTTGTGTTATCGAGCCTGTGACATAGCGCTGTGATATTCAGTGGGCCTCACACAATCCAAGTGTCCAGTGTCCACAAGTGTCTGCAGAAATTCAAAATCTCCCTTATCCTGTAGTCACTTTTTTCACACCTGTGCCATCGAGCCTGTGACATAGCGCTCTGATATTCAATGGGCCTCACACAATCCAAGTGTCCAGTGTCCACAAGTGTCTGCAGAAATTCAAAATCTCCCTTATCCTGAAGTCACTTTTTTCACACCTGTGCCATCGAGCCTGTGACATAGCGCTGTGATATTCAGTGGGCCTCACACAATCCAAAGGTGTCCAGTTTCCACAAGTGTCTGCAGAAATTCAAAATATCCCTTATCCTGTAGTCACTTTTTTCACACCTGTGCCATCGAGCCTGTGACATAGCGCTCTGATGTTCAGTGGGCCTCACACAATCCAAGTATCCAGTGTCCACAAGTGTCTGCAGAAATTCAAAATCTCCCTTATCCTGTAGTCACTTTTTTCACACCTGTGCCATCGAGCCTGTGACATAGCGCTGTGTTATTCAGTGGGCCTCACACAATCCAAGTGTCCATTGTCCACAAGTGTCTGCAGAAATTCAAAATCTCCCTTATCCTGTAGTCACTTTTTTCACACCTGTGCCATCGTGCCTGTGACATAGCGCTGTGATATTCAGTGGGCCTCACACAATCCAAAAGTGTCCAGTGTCCACAAGTGTCTGCAGAAATTCAAAATCTCCCTTATCCTGTAGTCACTTTTTTCACACCTGTGCCATCGAGCCTGTGACATAGCGCTGTGATATTCAGTGGGCCTCACACAATCCAAAAGTGTCCAGTGTCCACAAGTGTCTGCAGAAATTCAAAATCTCCCTTATCCTGTAGTCACTTTTTTCTCACCTGTGCCATCGAGCCTGTGACATAGCGCTGTGATATTCAGTAAGCCTCACACAATCCAAAAGTGTCCAGTGTCCACAAGTGTCTGCAGAAATTCAAAATCTCCCTTATCCTGTAGTCACTTTTTTCACACCTGTGCCATCGAGCCAGTGACATAGCGCTGTGATATTCAATGGGCCTCACACAATCCAAGTGTCCAGTGTCCACAAGTGTCTGCAGAAATTCAAAATCTCCCTTATCCTGTAGTCACTTTTTTCACACCTGTGCCATCGAGCCTGTGACATAGCGCTGTGATATTCAGTGGGCCTCACACAATCCAAAGGTGTCCAGTTTCCACAAGTGTCTGCAGAAATTCAAAATATCCCTTATCCTGTAGTCACTTTTTTCACACCTGTGCCATCGAGCCTGTGACATAGCGCTCTGATGTTCAGTGGGCCTCACACAATCCAAGTATCCAGTGTCCACAAGTGTCTGCAGAAATTCAAAATCTCCCTTATCCTGTAGTCACTTTTTTCACACCTGTGCCATCGAGCCTGTGACATAGCGCTGTGTTATTCAGTGGGCCTCACACAATCCAAGTGTCCATTGTCCACAAGTGTCTGCAGAAATTCAAAATCTCCCTTATCCTGTAGTCACTTTTTTCACACCTGTGCCATCGTGCCTGTGACATAGCGCTGTGATATTCAGTGGGCCTCACACAATCCAAAAGTGTCCAGTGTCCACAAGTGTCTGCAGAAATTCAAAATCTCCCTTATCCTGTAGTCACTTTTTTCACACCTGTGCCATCGAGCCTGTGACATAGCGCTGTGATATTCAGTGGGCCTCACACAATCCAAAAGTGTCCAGTGTCCACAAGTGTCTGCAGAAATTCAAAATCTCCCTTATCCTGTAGTCACTTTTTTCTCACCTGTGCCATCGAGCCTGTGACATAGCGCTGTGATATTCAGTAAGCCTCACACAATCCAAAAGTGTCCAGTGTCCACAAGTGTCTGCAGAAATTCAAAATCTCCCTTATCCTGTAGTCACTTTTTTCACACCTGTGCCATCGAGCCAGTGACATAGCGCTGTGATATTCAATGGGCCTCACACAATCCAAGTGTCCAGTGTCCACAAGTGTCTGCAGAAATTCAAAATCTCCCTTATCCTGTAGTCACTTTTTTCACACCTGTGCCATCGAGCCTGTGACATAGCGCTCTGATATTCAATGGGCCTCACACAATCCAAGTGTCCAGTGTCCACAAGTGTCTGCAGAAATTCAAAATCTCCCTTATCCTGAAGTCACTTTTTTCACACCTGTGCCATCGAGCCTGTGACATAGCGCTGTGATATTCAGTGGGCCTCACACAATCCAAAGGTGTCCAGTTTCCACAAGTGTCTGCAGAAATTCAAAATATCCCTTATCCTGTAGTCACTTTTTTCACACCTGTGCCATCGAGCCTGTGACATAGCGCTCTGATGTTCAGTGGGCCTCACACAATCCAAGTGTCCAGTGTCCACAAGTGTCTGCAGAAATTCAAAATCTCCCTTATCCTGAAGTCACTTTTTTCACACCTGTGCCATCGAGCCTGTGACATAGCGCTGTGTTATTCAGTGGGCCTCACACAATCCAAGTGTCCATTGTCCACAAGTGTCTGCAGAAATTCAAAATCTCCCTTATCCTGTAGTCACTTTTTTCACACCTGTGCCATCGAGCCTGTGACATAGCGCTGTGATATTCAGTAAGCCTCACACAATCCAAAAGTGTCCAGTGTCCACAAGTGTCTGCAGAAATGCAAAATCTCCCTTATCCTGTAGTCACTTTTTTCACACCTGTGCCATCGAGCCTGTGACATAGCGCTGTGATATTCAATGGGCCTCACACAATCCAAGTGTCCAGTGTCCACAAGTGTCTGCAGAAATTCAAAATCTCCCTTATCATGTAGTCACATTTTTCACACCGGTGCCATCGAGCCTGTGACATAGCGCTGTGATATTCAGTGGGCCTTACACAATCCAAGTGTCCAGTGTCCACAAGTGTCTGCAGAAATTCAAAATCTCCCTTATCCTGTAGTCACTTTTTTCACACCTGTGCCATCGAGCCTGTGACATAGCGCTGTGATATTCAGTGGGCCTCTCACAATCCAAAAGTGTCCATTGTCCACAAGTGTCTGCAGAAATTCAAAATCTCCCTTATCCTGTAGTCACTTTTTTCACACCTGTGCCATTGAGCCTGTGACATAGCGCTGTGATATTCAGTGGGCCTCATACAATCCAAAAGTGTCCAGTGTCCACAAGTGTCTGCAGAAATTCAAAATCTCCCTTATCCTGTAGTCACTTTTTTCACACCTGTGCCATCGAGCCTGTGACATAGCGCTCTGATATTCAATGGGCCTCACACAATCCAAGTGTCCAGTGTCCACAAGTGTCTGCAGAAATTCAAAATCTCCCTTATCCTGAAGTCACTTTTTTCACACCTGTGCCATCGAGCCTGTGACATAGCGCTGTGATATTCAGTGGGCCTCACACAATCCAAAGGTGTCCAGTTTCCACAAGTGTCTGCAGAAATTCAAAATATCCCTTATCCTGTAGTCACTTTTTTCACACCTGTGCCATCGAGCCTGTGACATAGCGCTCTGATGTTCAGTGGGCCTCACACAATCCAAGTGTCCAGTGTCCACAAGTGTCTGCAGAAATTCAAAATCTCCCTTATCCTGAAGTCACTTTTTTCACACCTGTGCCATCGAGCCTGTGACATAGCGCTGTGTTATTCAGTGGGCCTCACACAATCCAAGTGTCCATTGTCCACAAGTGTCTGCAGAAATTCAAAATCTCCCTTATCCTGTAGTCACTTTTTTCACACCTGTGCCATCGAGCCTGTGACATAGCGCTGTGATATTCAGTAAGCCTCACACAATACAAAAGTGTCCAGTGTCCACAAGTGTCTGCAGAAATGCAAAATCTCCCTTATCCTGTAGTCACTTTTTTCACACCTGTGCCATCGAGCCTGTGACATAGCGCTGTGATATTCAATGGGCCTCACACAATCCAAGTGTCCAGTGTCCACAAGTGTCTGCAGAAATTCAAAATCTCCCTTATCATGTAGTCACATTTTTCACACCGGTGCCATCGAGCCTGTGACATAGCGCTGTGATATTCAGTGGGCCTTACACAATCCAAGTGTCCAGTGTCCACAAGTGTCTGCAGAAATTCAAAATCTCCCTTATCCTGTAGTCACTTTTTTCACACCTGTGCCATCGAGCCTGTGACATAGCGCTGTGATATTCAGTGGGCCTCTCACAATCCAAAAGTGTCCATTGTCCACAAGTGTCTGCAGAAATTCAAAATCTCCCTTATCCTGTAGTCACTTTTTTCACACCTGTGCCATTGAGCCTGTGACATAGCGCTGTGATATTCAGTGGGCCTCATACAATCCAAAAGTGTCCAGTGTCCACAAGTGTCTGCAGAAATTCAAAATCTCCCTTATCCTGTAGTCACTTTTTTCACAACTGTGCCATCGAGCCTGTGACATAGCACTGTGATATTCAGTGGGCCTCACACAATCCAAGTGTCCAGTGTCCACAAGTGTCTGCAGAAATTCAAAATCTCCCTTATCCTGTTGTCACTTTTTTCACACCTGTGCCATCGAGCCTGTGACATAGCGCTGTGATATTCAGTGGGCCTCACACAATCCAAGTGTCCAGTGTCCACAAGTGTCTGCAGAAATTCAAAATCTCCCTTATCCTGTAGTCACTTTTTTCACACCTGTGCCATCGAGCCTGTGACATAGTGCTGTGATATTCAGTGGGCCTTACACAATCCAAAAGTGTCCAGTGTCCACAAGTGTCTGCAGAAATTCAAAATCTCCCTTATCCTGTAGTCACTTTTTTCACACCTGTGCCATCGAGCCTGTGACATAGCGCTCTGATATTCAGTGGGCCTCACACAATACAAGTGTCCAGTGTCCACAAGTGTCTGCAGAAATTCAAAATCTCCCTTATCCTGTAGTCACTCTTTTCACACCTGTGCCATCGAGCCTGTGACATAGCGCTGTGATATTCAGTGGGCCTCACACAATCCAAGTGTCCAGTGTCCACAAGTGTCTGCAGAAATTCAAAATCTCCCTTATCCTGTAGTCACTTTTTTCACACCTGTGCCATCGAGCCTGTGACATAGCGCTGTGATATTCAGTGGGCCTCACACAATCCAAAAGTGTCCAGTGTCCACAAGTGTCTGCAGAAATTCAAAATGTCCCTTATCCTGTAGTCACTTTTTTCACACCTGTGCCATCGAGCCTGTGACATAGCGCTGTGATATTCAGTGGGCCTCACACAATCCAAGTGTCCAGTGTCCACAAGTGTCTGCAGAAATTCAAAATCTCCCTTATCCTGTAGTCACTTTTTTCACACCTGTGCCATCGAGCCTGTGACATAGCACTGTGATATTCAGTGGGCCTCACACAATCCAAAAGTGACCAGTGTCCACAAGTGTCTGCAGAAATTCAAAATATCCCTTATCCTGTTGTCACTTTTTTCACACCTGTGCCATCGAGCCTGTGACATAGCGCTGTGATATTCAGTGGGCCTCATACAATCCAAGTGTCCAGTGTCCACAAGTGTCTGCAGAAATTCAAAATCTCCCTTATCCTGTAGTCACTTTTTTCACACCAGTGCCATCGAGCCTGTGACATAGCGCTGTGATATTTAGTGGGCCTCACACAGTCCAAAAGTGTCCAGTGTCCACAAGTGTCTGCCGAAATTCAAAATCTCCCTTATCCTGTAGTCACTTTTTTCACACCTGTGCCATCGAGCCTGTGACATAGCGCTGTGATATTCAGTGGGCCTCACACAATCCAAGTGTCCAGTGTCCACAAGTGTCTGCAGAAATTCAAAATCTCCCTTATCCTGTAGTCACTTTTTTCACACCTGTGCCATCGAGCCTGTGACATAGCGCTGTGATATTCAGTGGGCCTCACACAATCCAAAGGTGTCCAGTGTCCACAAGTGTCTGCAGAAATTTAAAATCTCCCTTATCCTGTAGTCACTTTTTTCACACCTGTGCCATCGAGCCTGTGACATAGCGCTGTGATATTCAGTGGGCCTCACACAATCCAAAAGTGTCCAGTGTCCACAAGTGTCTGCAGAAATTCAAAATCTCCCTTATCCTGTAGTCACTTTTTTCACACCTGTGCCATCGAGCCTGTGACATAGCGCTGTGATATTTAGTGGGCCTCACACAATCCAAAAGTGTGCAGTGTCCACAAGTGTCTGCAGAAATTCAAAATCTCCCTTATCCTGTAGTCTCTTTTTTCACACCTGTGCCATCGAGCCTGTGACATAGCGCTCTGATATTCAGTGGGCCTCACACAATCCAAGTGTCCAGTGTCCACAAGTGTCTGCAGAAATTCAAAATCTCCCTTATCCTGTAGTCACTTTTTTCACACCTGTGCCATCGAGCCTGTGACATAGCGCTCTGATATTCAGTGGGCCTCACACAATCCAAGTGTCCAGTGTCCACAAGTGTCTGCAGAAATTCAAAATCTCCCTTATCCTGTAGTCACTTTTTTCACACCTGTGCCATCGAGCCTGTGACATAGCGCTCTGATATTCAGTGGGCCTCACACAATCCAAAGGTGTCCAGTGTCCACAAGTGTCTGCAGAAATTCAAAATATCCCTTATCCTGTAGTCACTTTTTTCACACCTGTGCCATCGAGCCTGTGACATAGCGCTCTGATATTCAGTGGGCCTCACACAATCCAAAAGTGTCCAGTGTCCATAAGTGTCTGCAGAAATTCAAAATCTCCCTTATCCTGTAGTCACTTTTTTCACACCTGTGCCATCGAGCCTGTGACATAGTGCTGTGATATTCAGTGGGCCTCACACAATCCAAAAGTGTCCAGTGTCCACAAGTGTCTGCAGAAATTCAAAATCTCCCTTATCCTGTAGTCACTTTTTTCACACCTGTGCCATCGAGCCTGTGACATAGCGCTGTGATATTCAGTGGGCCTCACACAATCCAAAAGTGTCCAGTGTCCACAAGTGTCTGCAGAAATTCAAAATCTCCCTTATCCTGTAGTCACTTTTTTCACACCTGTGCCATCGAGCCTGTGACATAGCGCTGTGATATTCAGTGGGCCTCACACAATCCAAGTGTCCAGTGTCCACAAGTGTCTGCAGAAATTCAAAATCTCCCTTATCCTGTAGTCACTTTTTTCACACCTGTGCCATCGAGCCTGTGACATAGCGCTGTGATATTCAGTGGGCCTCACACAATCCAAAAGTGTCCAGTGTCCACAAGTGTCTGCAGAAATTCAAAATTTCCCTTATCCTGTAGTCACTTTTTTCACACCTGTGCCATCGAGCCTGTGACATAGCGCTCTGATGTTCAGTGGGCCTCACACAATCCAAGTGTCCAGTGTCCACAAGTGTCTGCAGAAATTCAAAATCTCCCTTATCCTGTAGTCACTTTTTTCACACCTGTGCCATCGAGCCTGTGACATAGCGCTCTGATATTCAGTGGGCCTCACACAATCCAAAAGTGTCCAGTGTCCATAAGTGTCTGCAGAAATTCAAAATCTCCCTTATCCTGTAGTCGCTTTTTTCACACCTGTGCCATCGAGCCTGTGACATAGCGCTCTGATATTCAGTGGGCCTCACACAATCCAAGTGTCCAGTGTCCACAAGTGTCTGCAGAAATTCAAAATCACCCTTATCTTGTAGTCACTTTTTTCACACCTGTGCCATCGTGCCTGTGACATAGCGCTCTGATATTCAGTGGGCCTCACACAATCCAAGTGTCCAGTGTCCACAAGTGTCTGCAGAAATTCAAAATCTCCCTTATCCTGTAGTCACTTTTTTCACACCTGTGCCATCGAGCCTGTGACATAGCGCTGTGATATTCAGTGGGCCTCACACAATCCAAATGTGTCCAGTGTCCACAAGTGTCTGCAGAAATTCAAAATCTCCCTTATCCTGTAGTCACTTTTTTCACACCTGTGCCATCGAGCCTGTGACATAGCGCTGTGATATTCAGTGAGCCTCACACAATCCAAGTGTCCAGTGTCCACAAGTGTCTGCAGAAATTCAAAATCTCCCTTATCCTGTGGTCACTTTTTTCACACCTGTGCCATCGAGCCTGTGACATAGCGCTGTGATATTCAGTGGGCCTCACACAATCCAAAAGTGTCCAGTGTCCACAAGTGTCTGCAGAAATTCAAAATCTCCCTTATCCTGTAGTCACTTTTTTCACACCTGTGCCATCGAGCCTGTGACATAGCGCTCTGATGTTCAGTGGGCCTCACACAATCCAAGTGTCCAGTGTCCACAAGTGTCTGCAGAAATTCAAAATCTCCCTTATCCTGTAGTCACTTTTTTCACACCTGTGCCATCTAGCCTGTGACATAGCGCTCTGATATTCAGTGGGCCTCACACAATCCAAGTGTCCAGTGTCCACAAGTGTCTGCAGAAATTCAAAATCTCCCTTATCCTGTAGTCACTTTTTTCACACCTGTGCCATCGAGCCTGTGACATAGCGCTGTGATATTCAGTGGGCCTCACACAATCCAAGTGTCCAGTGTCCACAAGTGTCTGCAGAAATTCAAAATCTCCCTTATCCTGTAGTCACTTTTTTCACACCTGTGCCATCGAGCCTGTGACATAGCGCTGTGATATTCAGTGGGCCTCACACAATCCAAATGTGTCCAGTGTCCACAAGTGTCTGCAGAAATTCAAAATCTCCCTTATCCTGTAGTCACTTTTTTCACACCTGTGCCATCGAGCCTGTGAAAGCGCTGTGATATTCAGTGGGCCTCACACAATCCAAAAGTGTCCAGTGTCCACAAGTGTCTGCAGAAATTCAAAATCTCCCTTATCCTGTAGTCACTTTTTTCACACCTGTGCCATCGAGCCTGTGACATAGCTCTCTGATATTCAGTGGGCTTCACACAATCCAAGTGTCCAGTGTCCACAAGTGTCTGCAGAAATTCAAAATCTCCCTTATCCTGTAGTCACTTTTTTCACACCTGTGCCATCGAGCCTGTGACATAGCGCTGTGAAATTCAGTGGGCCTCACACAATCCAAGTGTCCAGTGTCCACAAGCCTCTGCAGAAATTCAAAATCTCCCTTATCCTGTAGTCACTTTTTTCACACCTGTGCCATCGAGCCTGTGACATAGCGCTGTGATATTCAGTGGGCCTCACACAATCCAAAAGTGTCCAGTGTCCACAAGTGTCTGCAGAAATTCAAAATCTCCCTTATCCTGTAGTCACTTTTTTCACACCTGTGCCATCGAGCCTGTGACATAGCGCTGTGATATTCAGTGGGCCTCACACAATCCAAGTGTCCAGTGTCCACAAGTGTCTGCAGAAATTCAAAATCTCCCTTATCCTGTAGTCACTTTTTTCACACCTGTGCCATCGAGCCTGTGACATAGCGCTGTGAAATTCAGTGGGCCTCACACAATCCTAGTGTTCAGTGTCCACAAGCGTCTGCAGAAATTCAAAATCTCCCTTATCCTGTAGTTACTTTTTTCACACCTGTGCCATTGAGCCTGTCACATAGCGCTGTGATATTCAGTGGGCCTCACACAATCCAAAAGTGTCCAGTGTCCACAAGTGTCTGCAGAAATTCAAAATCTCCCTTATCCTGTAGTCACTTTTTTCACACCTGTGCCATCGAGCCTGTGACATAGCGCTCTGATATTCAGTGGGCCTCACACAATCCAAGTGTCCAGTGTCCACAAGTGTCTGCAGAAATTCAAAATCTCCCTTATCCTGTAGTCACTTTTTTCACACCTGTGCCATCGAGCCTGTGACATAGCGCTGTGATATATAGTGGGCCTCACACAATCCAAGTGTCCAGTGTCCACAAGTGTCTGCAGAAATTCAAAATCTCCCTTATCCTGTAGTCACTTTTTTCACACCTGTGCCATCGAGCCTGTGACATAGCGCTGTGAAATTCAGTGGGCCTCACACAATCCTAGTGTTCAGTGTCCACAAGCGTCTGCAGAAATTCAAAATCTCCCTTATCCTGTAGTTACTTTTTTCACACCTGTGCCATCGAGCCTGTCACATAGCGCTGTGATATTCAGTGGGCCTCACACAATCCAAAAGTGTCCAGTGTCCACAAGTGTCTGCAGAAATTCAAAATCTCCCTTATCCTGTAGTCACTTTTTTCACACCTGTGCCATCGAGCCTGTGACATAGCGCTCTGATATTCAGTGGGCCTCACACAATCCAAGTGTCCAGTGTCCACAAGTGTCTGCAGAAATTCAAAATCTCCCTTATCCTGTAGTCACTTTTTTCACACCTGTGTCATCGAGCCTGTGACATAGCGCTGTGATATTCAGTGGGCCTCACACAATCCAAAAGTGTCCAGTTTCCACAAGTGTCTGCCGAAATTCAAAATCTCCCTTATCCTGTAGTTACTTTTTTCACACCTGTGCCATCGAGCCTGTGACATAGCGCTGTGATATTCAGTGGGCCTCACACAATCCAAGTGTCCAGTGTCCACAAGTGTCTGCAGAAATTCAAAATCTCCCTTATCTTGTAGTCACTTTTTTCACACCTGTGCCATCGAGCCTGTGACATAGCGCTGTGATATTCAGTGGGCCTCACACAATCCAAGTGTCCAGAAGTGTCTGCAGAAATTCAAAATCTCCCTTATCCTGTAGTCACTTTTTTCACACCTGTGCCATCGAGCCTGTGACATAGCGCTGTGATATTCAGTGGGCGTCACACAATCCAAAAGTGTCCAGTGTCCACAAGTGTCTGCAGAAATTCAAAATCTCCCTTATCCTGTAGTCACTTTTTTCACACCTGTGCCATCGAGCCTGTGACATAGCACTGTGATATTCAGTGGGCCTCACACAATCCAAGTGTCCAGTGTCCACAAGTGTCTGCAGAAATTCAAAATCTCCCTTATCCTGTAGTCACTTTTTTCACACCTGTGCCATCGAGCCTGTCACATAGCGCTGTGATATTCAGTGGGCCTCACACAATCCAAAAGTGTCCACTGTCCACAAGTGTCTGCAGAAATTCAAAGTCTCCCTTATCCTGTAGTCACTTTTTTCATACCTGTGCCATCGAGCCTGTGACATAGCGCTCTGATATTCAGTTGGCCTCACACAATCCAAGTGTCCAGTGTCCACAAGTGTCTGCAGAAATTCAAAATCTCCCTTATCCTGTAGTCACTTTTTTCACACCTGTGCCATCGAGCCTGTGACATAGCGATGTGATATTCAGTGGGCCTCACACAATCCAAAGGTGTCCAGTGTCCACAAGTGTCTGCACAAATTCAAAATATCCTTTATCCTGTATTCACTTTTTTTCACACATGTGCCATCGAGCCTGTGACATAGCGCTCTGATGTTCAGTGGGCCTCACACAATCCAAGTGTCCAGTGTCCACAAGTGTCTGCAGAAATTCAAAATCTCCCTTATCCTGTAGTCACTTTTTTCACACCTGTGCCATCGAGCCTGTGACATAGCACTGTGATATTCAGTGGGCCTCACACAATCCAAGTGTCCAGTGTCCACAAGTGTCTGCAGAAATTCAAAATCTCCCTTATCCTGTAGTCACTTTTTTCACACCTGTGCCATCGAGCCTGTCACATAGTGCTGTGATATTCAGTGGGCCTCACACAATCCAAAAGTGTCCACTGTCCACAAGTGTCTGCAGAAATTCAAAATCTCCCTTATCCTGTAGTCACTTTTTTCATACCTGTGCCATCGAGCCTGTGACATAGCGCTCTGATATTGAAGGGCCTCACACAATCCATGTGTCCAGTGTCCACAAGTGTCTGCAGAAATTCAAAATCTCCCTTATCCTGTAGTCACTTTTTTCACACCTGTGCCATCGAGCCTGTGACATAGCGCTGTGATATTCAGTGGGCCTCACACAATCCAAAGGTGTCCAGTGTCCACAAGTGTCTGCACAAATTCAAAATATCCCTTATCCTGTAGTCACTTTTTTCACACATGTGCCATCGAGCCTGTGACATAGCGCTCTGATGTTCAGTGGGCCTCACACAATGCAAGTGTACAGTGTCCACAAGTGTCTGCAGAAATTCAAAATCTCCCTTATCCTGTAGTCACTTTTTTCACACCTGTGCCATCGAGCCTGTGACATAGCGCTGTGATATTCAGTGGGCCTCACACAATCCAAGTGTCCAGTGTCCACAAGTGTCTGCAGAAATTCAAAATCTCCCTTATCCTGTAGTCACTTTTTCACACCTGTGCCATTGTGCCTGTGACATAGCGCTGTGATATTCAGTGGGCCTCACACAATCCAAAAGTGTCCAGTGTCCACAAGTGTCTGCAGAAATTCAAAATCTCCCTTATCCTGTAGTCACTTTTTTCACACCTGTGCCATCGAGCCTGTGACATAGCGCTGTGATATTCAGTGGGCCTCACACAATCCAAGTGTCCAGTGTCCACAAGTGTCTGCAGAAATTCAAAATCTCCCTTATCCTGTAGTCACTTTTTTCTCACCTGTGCCATCGAGCCTGTGACATAGCGCTGTGATATTCAGTGGGCCTCACACAATCCAAAAGTGTCCAGTGTCCACAAGTGTCTGCAGAAATTCAAAATCTCCCTTATCCTGTAGTCACTTTTTTCACACCTGTGCCATCGAGCCTGTGACATAGCGCTCTGATATTCAGTGGGCCTCACACGATCCAAGTGTCCAGTGTATACAAGTGTCTGCAGAAATTCAAAATCTCCCTTATCCTGTAGTTACTTTTTTCACACCTGTGCCATCGAGCCTGTGACATAGCGCTGTGATATTCAGTGGGCCTCACACAATCCAAGTGTCCAGTGTCCACAAGTGTCTGCAGAAATTCAAAATCTCCCTTATCCTGTAGTCACTTTTTTCACACCTGTGCCATCGAGCCTGTGACATAGCGCTGTGATATTCAGTGGGCCTCACACAATCCAAAAGTGTCCAGTGTCCACAAGTGTCTGCAGAAATTCAAAATCTCGCTTATCCTGTAGTCACTTTTTTCACACCTGTGCCATCGAGCCTGTGACATAGCGCTGTGATATTCAGTGGGCCTCACACAATCCAAGTGTCCAGTGTCCACAAGTGTCTGCAGAAATTCAAAATCTCCCTTATCCTGTAGTCACTTTTTTCACTCCTGTGCCATCGAGCCTGTGACATAGCGCTCTGATATTCAGTGGGCCTCACACAATCCAAATGTGACCAGTGTCCACAAGTGTCTGCAGAAATTCAAAATCTCCCTTATCCTGTAGTCACTTTTTTCACACCTGTGCCATCGAGCCTGTGACATAGTGATGTGATATTCAGTGGGCCTCACACAATCCAAAAGTGTCCAGTGTCCACAAGTGTCTGCAGAAATTCAAAATCTCCCTTATCCTGTAGTCACTTTTTTCACACCTGTGCCATCGAGCCTGTGACATAGCGCTGTGATATTCAGTGGGCCTCACACAATCCAAAAGTGTCCAGTGTCCACAAGTGTCTGCAGAAATTCAAAATCTCCCTTATCCTGTAGTCACTTTTTTCACACCTGTGCCATCGAGCCTGTGACATAGCGCTGTGATATTCAGTGGTCCTCACACAATCCAAGTGTCCAGTGTCCACAAGTGTCTGCAGAAATTCAAAATCTCCCATATCCTGTAGTCACTTTTTTCACACCTGTGCCATCGAGCCTGTGACATAGCGCTGTGATATTCAGTGGGCCTCACACAATCCAAAAGTGTCCAGTGTCCACAAGTGTTTGCAGAAATTCAAAATCTCCCTTATCCTGTAGTCACTTTTTTCACACCTGTGCCATCGAGCCTGTGACATAGCGCTCTGATATTCAGTGGGCCTCACACCATCCAAGTGTCCAGTGTCCACAAGTGTCTGCAGAAATTCAAAATCTCCCTTATCCTGTAGTCACTTTTTTCACACCTGTGCCATCGAGCCTGTGACATAGCGCTCTGATATTCAGTGGGCCTCACACAATCCAAGTGTCCAGTGTCCACAAGTGTCTGCAGAAATTCAAAATCTCCCTTATCCTGTAGTCACTTTTTTCACACCTGTGCCATCGAGCCTGTGACATAGCGCTCTGATATTCAGTGGGCCTCACACAATCCAAGTGTCCAGTGTCCACAAGTGTCTGCAGAAATTCAAAATCTCCCTTATCCTGTAGTCACTTTTTTCACACCTGTGCCATCGAGCCTGTGACATAGCGCTCTGATATTCAGTGGGCCTCACACAATCCAAAAGTGTCCAGTGTCCATAAGTGTCTGCAGAAATTCAAAATCTCCCTTTTCCTGTAGTCACTTTTTTCACACCTGTGCCATCGAGCCTGTGACATAGTGCTGTGATATTCAGTGGGCCTCACACAATCCAAAAGTGTCCAGTGTCCACAAGTGTCTGCAGAAATTCAAAATCTCCCTTATCCTGTAGTCACTTTTTTCACACCTGTGCCATCGAGCCTGTGACATAGCGCTGTGATATTCAGTGGGCCTCACACAATCCAAGTGTCCAGTGTCCACAAGTGTCTGCAGAAATTCAAAATCTCCCTTATCCTGTAGTCACTTTTTTCACACCTGTGCCATCGAGCCTGTGACATAGCGCTGTGATATTCAATGGGCCTCACACAATCCAAAAGTGTCCAGTGTCCACAAGTGTCTGCAAAAATTCAAAATCTCCCTTATCCTGTAGTCACTTTTTTCACACCTGTGCCATCGAACCTGTGACATAGCGCTGTGATATTCAGTGGGCCTCACACAATCCAAGTGTCCAGTGTCCACAAGTGTCTGCAGAAATTCAAAATCTCCCTTATCCTGTAGTCACTTTTTTCACACCTGTGCCATCGAGCCTGTGACATAGCGCTGTGATATTCAGTGGGCCTCACACAATCCAAAAGTGTCCAGTGTCCACAAGTGTCTGCAGAAATTCAAAATCTCCCTTATCCTGTAGTCACTTTTTTCACACCTGTGCCATCGAGCCTGTGACATAGCGCTCTGATGTTCAGTGGGCCTCACACAATCCAAGTGTCCAGTGTCCACAAGTGTCTGCAGAAATTCAAAATCTCCCTTATCCTGTAGTCACTTTTTTCACACCTGTGCCATCGAGCCTGTGACATCGCGCTCTGATATTCAGTGGGCCTCACACAATCCAAAAGTGTCCAGTGTCCATAAGTGTCTGCAGAAATTCAAAATCTCCCTTATCCTGTAGTCACTTTTTTCACACCTGTGCCATAGAGCCTGTGACATAGCGCTCTGATATTCAGTGGGCCTCACACAATCCAAGTGTCCAGTGTCCACAAGTGTCTGCAGAAATTCAAAATCACCCTTATCCTGTAGTCACTTTTTTCACACCTGTGCCATCGTGCCTGTGACATAGCGCTCTGATATTCAGTGGGCCTCACACAATCCAAGTGTCCAGTGTCCACAAGTGTCTGCAGAAATTCAAAATCTCCCTTATCCTGTAGTCACTTTTTTCACACCTGTGCCAACGAGCCTGTGACATAGCGCTGTGATATTCAGTGGGCCTCACACAATCCAAAGGTGTCCAGTGTCCACAAGTGTCTGCAGAAATTCAAAATATCCCTTATCCTGTAGTCACTTTTTTCACACCTGTGCCATCGAGCCTGTGACATAGCGCTCTGATGTTCAGTGGGCCTCACACAATCCAAGTGTCCAGTGTCCACAAGTGTCTGCAGAAATTCAAAATCTCCCTTATCCTGTAGTCACTTTTTTCACACCTGTGCCATCGAGCCTGTGACATAGCGCTCTGATATTCAGTGGGCCTCACACAATCCAAAAGTGTCCAGTGTCCATAAGTGTCTGCAGAAATTCAAAATCTCCCTTATCCTGTAGTCACTTTTTTCACACCTGTGCCATCGAGCCTGTGACATAGTGCTGTGATATTCAGTGGGCCTCTCACAATCCAAAAGTGTCCAGTGTCCACAAGTGTCTGCAGAAATTCAAAATCTCCCTTATCCTGTAGTCACTTTTTTCACACCTGTGCCATCGAGCCTGTGACATAGCGCTCTGATATTCAGTGGGCCTCACACAATCCAAATGTGTCCAGTGTCCACAAGTGTCTGCAGAAATTCAAAATCTCCCTTATCCTGTAGTCACTTTTTTCACACCTGTGCCATCGAGCCTGTGACATAGCGCTGTGATATTCAGTGAGCCTCACACAATCCAAGTGTCCAGTGTCCACAAGTGTCTGCAGAAATTCAAAATCTCCCTTATCCTGTGGTCACTTTTTTCACACCTGTGCCATCGAGCCTGTGACATAGCGCTGTGATATTCAGTGGGCCTCACACAATCCAAAAGTGTTCAGTGTCCACAAGTGTCTGCAGAAATTCAAAATCTCTCTTATCCTGTAGTCACTTTTTTCACACCTGTGCCACCGAGCCTGTGACATAGCGCTCTGATGTTCAGTGGGCCTCACACAATCCAAGTGTCCAGTGTCCACAAGTGTCTGCAGAAATTCAAAATCTCCCTTATCCTGTAGTCACTTTTTTCACACCTGTGCCATCTAGCCTGTGACATAGCGCTCTGATATTCAGTGGGCCTCACACAATCCAAGTGTCCAGTGTCCACAAGTGTCTGCATAAATTCAAAATCTCCCTTATCCTGTAGTCACTTTTTTCACACCTGTGCCATCGAGCCTGTGACATAGCGCTGTGATATTCAGTGGGCCTCACACAATCCAAGTGTCCAGTGTCCACAAGTGTCTGCAGAAATTCAAAATCTCCCTTATCCTGTAGTCACTTTTTTCACACCTGTGCCATCGAGCCTGTGACATAGCGCTGTGATATTCAGTGGGCCTCACACAATCCAAATGTGTCCAGTGTCCACAAGTGTCTGCAGAAATTCAAAATCTCCCTTATCCTGTAGTCACTTTTTTCACACCTGTGCCATCGAGCCTGTGACATAGCGCTGTGATATTCAGTGGGCCTCACACAATCCAAAAGTGTCCAGTGTCCACAAGTGTCTGCAGAAATTCAAAATCTCCCTTATCCTGTAGTCACTTTTTTCACACCTGTGCCATCGAGCCTGTGACATAGCGCTCTGATATTCAGTGGGCCTCACACAATCCAAGTGTCCAGTGTCCACAAGTGTCTGCAGAAATTCAAAATCTCCCTTATCCTGTAGTCACTTTTTTCACACCTGTGCCATCGAGCCTGTGACATAGCGCTGTGATATTCAGTGGGCCTCACACAATCCAAAAGTGTCCAGTGTGAACAAGTGTCTGCAGAAATTCAAAATCTCCCTTATCCTGTAGTCACTTTTTTCACACCTGTGCCATCGAGCCTGTGACATAGCGCTGTGATATTCATTGGGCCTCACACAATCCAAGTGTCCAGTGTCCACAAGTGTCTGCAGAAATTCAAAATCTCCCTTATCCTGTAGTCACTTTTTTCACACCTGTGCCATCGAGCCTGTGACATAGCGCTGTGAAATTCAGTGGGCCTCACACAATCCAAGTGTCCAGTGTCCACAAGCCTCTGCAGAAATTCAAAATCTCCCTTATCCTGTAGTCACTTTTTTCACACCTGTGCCATCGAGCCTGTGACATAGCGCTGTGATATTCAGTGGGCCTCACACAATCCAAAAGTGTCCAGTGTCCACAAGTGTCTGCAGAAATTCAAAATCTCCCTTATCCTGTAGTCACTTTTTTCACACCTGTGCCATCGAGCCTGTGACATAGCGCTGTGATATTCAGTGGGCCTCACACAATCCAAGTGTCCAGTGTCCACAAGTGTCTGCAGAAATTCAAAATCTCCCTTATCCTGTAGTCACTTTTTTCACACCTGTGCCATCGAGCCTGTGACATAGCGCTGTGAAATTCAGTGGGCCTCACACAATCCTAGTGTTCAGTGTCCACAAGCGTCAGCAGAAATTCAAAATCTCCCTTATCCTGTAGTTACTTTTTTCACACCTGTGATATTGAGCCTGTCACATAGCGCTGTGATATTCAGTGGGCCTCACACAATCCAAAAGTGTCCAGTGTCCACAAGTGTCTGCAGAAATTCAAAATCTCCCTTATCCTGTAGTCATTTTTTTCACACCTGTGCCATCGAGCCTGTGACATAGCGCTCTGATATTCAGTGGGCCTCACACAATCCAAGTGTCCAGTGTCCACAAGTGTCTGCAGAAATTCAAAATCTCCCTTATCCTGTAGTCACTTTTTTCACACCTGTGCCATCGAGCCTGTGACATAGCGCTGTGATATATAGTGGGCCTCACACAATCCAAGTGTCCAGTGTCCACAAGTGTCTGCAGAAATTCAAAATCTCCCTTATCCTGTAGTCACTTTTTTCACACCTGTGCCATCGAGCCTGTGACATAGCGCTGTGATATTCAGTGGGCCTCACACAATCCTAGTGTTCAGTGTCCACAAGCGTCTGCAGAAATTCAAAATCTCCCTTATCCTGTAGTTACTTTTTTCACACCTGTGCCATCGAGCCTGTCACATAGCGCTGTGATATTCAGTGGGCCTCACACAATCCAAAAGTGTCCAGTGTCCACAAGTGTCTGCAGAAATTCAAAATCTCCCTTATCCTGTAGTCACTTTTTTCACACCTGTGCCATCGAGCCTGTGACATAGCGCTCTGATATTCAGTGGGCCTCACACAATCCAAGTGTCCAGTGTCCACAAGTGTCTGCAGAAATTCAAAATCTCCCTTATCCTGTAGTCACTTTTTTCACACCTGTGCCATCGAGCCTGTGACATAGCGCTGTGATATTCAGTGGGCCTCACACAATCCAAAAGTGTCCAGTGTCCACAAGTGTCTGCCGAAATTCAAAATCTCCCTTATCCTGTAGTTACTTTTTTCACACCTGTGCCATCGAGCCTGTGACATAGCGCTGTGATATTCAGTGGGCCTCACACAATCCAAGTGTCCAGTGTCCACAAGTGTCTGCAGAAATTCAAAATCTCCCTTATCTTGTAGTCACTTTTTTCACACCTGTGCCATCGAGCCTGTGACATAGCGCTGTGATATTCAGTGGGCCTCACACAATCCAAGTGTCCAGAAGTGTCTGCAGAAATTCAAAATCTCCCTTATCCTGTAGTCACTTTTTTCACACCTGTGCCATCGAGCCTGTGACATAGCGCTGTGATATTCAGTGGGCGTCACACAATCCAAAAGTGTCCAGTGTCCACAAGTGTCTGCAGAAATTCAAAATCTCCCTTATCCTGTAGTCACTTTTTTCACACCTGTGCCATCGAGCCTGTGACATAGCACTGTGATATTCAGTGGGCCTCACACAATCCAAGTGTCCAGTGTCCACAAGTGTCTGCAGAAATTCAAAATCTCCCTTATCCTGTAGTCACTTTTTTCACACCTGTGCCATCGAGCCTGTCACATAGCGCTGTGATATTCAGTGGGCCTCACACAATCCAAAAGTGTCCACTGTCCACAAGTGTCTGCAGAAATTCAAAGTCTCCCTTATCCTGTAGTCACTTTTTTCATACCTGTGCCATCGAGCCTGTGACATAGCGCTCTGATATTCAGTTGGCCTCACACAATCCAAGTGTCCAGTGTCCACAAGTGTCTGCAGAAATTCAAAATCTCCCTTATCCTGTAGTCACTTTTTTCACACCTGTGCCATCGAGCCTGTGACATAGCGATGTGATATTCAGTGGGCCTCACACAATCCAAAGGTGTCCAGTGTCCACAAGTGTCTGCACAAATTCAAAATATCCTTTATCCTGTATTCACTTTTTTTCACACATGTGCCATCGAGCCTGTGACATAGCGCTCTGATGTTCAGTGGGCCTCACACAATCCAAGTGTCCAGTGTCCACAAGTGTCTGCAGAAATTCAAAATCTCCCTTATCCTGTAGTCACTTTTTTCACACCTGTGCCATCGAGCCTGTGACATAGCACTGTGATATTCAGTGGGCCTCACACAATCCAAGTGTCCAGTGTCCACAAGTGTCTGCAGAAATTCAAAATCTCCCTTATCCTGTAGTCACTTTTTTCACACCTGTGCCATCGAGCCTGTCACATAGTGCTGTGATATTCAGTGGGCCTCACACAATCCAAAAGTGTCCACTGTCCACAAGTGTCTGCAGAAATTCAAAATCTCCCTTATCCTGTAGTCACTTTTTTCATACCTGTGCCATCGAGCCTGTGACATAGCGCTCTGATATTGAAGGGCCTCACACAATCCATGTGTCCAGTGTCCACAAGTGTCTGCAGAAATTCAAAATCTCCCTTATCCTGTAGTCACTTTTTTCACACCTGTGCCATCGAGCCTGTGACATAGCGCTGTGATATTCAGTGGGCCTCACACAATCCAAAGGTGTCCAGTGTCCACAAGTGTCTGCACAAATTCAAAATATCCCTTATCCTGTAGTCACTTTTTTCACACATGTGCCATCGAGCCTGTGACATAGCGCTCTGATGTTCAGTGGGCCTCACACAATGCAAGTGTACAGTGTCCACAAGTGTCTGCAGAAATTCAAAATCTCCCTTATCCTGTAGTCACTTTTTTCACACCTGTGCCATCGAGCCTGTGACATAGCGCTGTGATATTCAGTGGGCCTCACACAATCCAAGTGTCCAGTGTCCACAAGTGTCTGCAGAAATTCAAAATCTCCCTTATCCTGTAGTCACTTTTTCACACCTGTGCCATTGTGCCTGTGACATAGCGCTGTGATATTCAGTGGGCCTCACACAATCCAAAAGTGTCCAGTGTCCACAAGTGTCTGCAGAAATTCAAAATCTCCCTTATCCTGTAGTCACTTTTTTCACACCTGTGCCATCGAGCCTGTGACATAGCGCTGTGATATTCAGTGGGCCTCACACAATCCAAGTGTCCAGTGTCCACAAGTGTCTGCAGAAATTCAAAATCTCCCTTATCCTGTAGTCACTTTTTTCTCACCTGTGCCATCGAGCCTGTGACATAGCGCTGTGATATTCAGTGGGCCTCACACAATCCAAAAGTGTCCAGTGTCCACAAGTGTCTGCAGAAATTCAAAATCTCCCTTATCCTGTAGTCACTTTTTTCACACCTGTGCCATCGAGCCTGTGACATAGCGCTCTGATATTCAGTGGGCCTCACACGATCCAAGTGTCCAGTGTCCACAAGTGTCTGCAGAAATTCAAAATCTCCCTTATCCTGTAGTTACTTTTTTCACACCTGTGCCATCGAGCCTGTGACATAGCGCTGTGATATTCAGTGGGCCTCACACAATCCAAGTGTCCAGTGTCCACAAGTGTCTGCAGAAATTCAAAATCTCCCTTATCCTGTAGTCACTTTTTTCACACCTGTGCCATCGAGCCTGTGACATAGCGCTGTGATATTCAGTGGGCCTCACACAATCCAAAAGTGTCCAGTGTCCACAAGTGTCTGCAGAAATTCAAAATCTCGCTTATCCTGTAGTCACTTTTTTCACACCTGTGCCATCGAGCCTGTGACATAGCGCTGTGATATTCAGTGGGCCTCACACAATCCAAGTGTCCAGTGTCCACAAGTGTCTGCAGAAATTCAAAATCTTCCTTATCCTGTAGTCACTTTTTTCACACCTGTGCCATCGAGCCTGTGACATAGCGCTCTGATATTCAGTGGGCCTCACACAATCCAAATGTGACCAGTGTCCACAAGTGTCTGCAGAAATTCAAAATCTCCCTTATCCTGTAGTCACTTTTTTCACACCTGTGCCATCGAGCCTGTGACATAGTGATGTGATATTCAGTGGGCCTCACACAATCCAAAAGTGTCCAGTGTCCACAAGTGTCTGCAGAAATTCAAAATCTCCCTTATCCTGTAGTCACTTTTTTCACACCTGTGCCATCGAGCCTGTGACATAGCGCTGTGATATTCAGTGGGCCTCACACAATCCAAAAGTGTCCAGTGTCCACAAGTGTCTGCAGAAATTCAAAATCTCCCTTATCCTGTAGTCACTTTTTTCACACCTGTGCCATCGAGCCTGTGACATAGCGCTGTGATATTCAGTGGTCCTCACACAATCCAAGTGTCCAGTGTCCACAAGTGTCTGCAGAAATTCAAAATCTCCCATATCCTGTAGTCACTTTTTTCACACCTGTGCCATCGAGCCTGTGACATAGCGCTGTGATATTCAGTGGGCCTCACACAATCCAAAAGTGTCCAGTGTCCACAAGTGTTTGCAGAAATTCAAAATCTCCCTTATCCTGTAGTCACTTTTTTCACACCTGTGCCATCGAGCCTGTGACATAGCGCTCTGATATTCAGTGGGCCTCACACCATCCAAGTGTCCAGTGTCCACAAGTGTCTGCAGAAATTCAAAATCTCCCTTATCCTGTAGTCACTTTTTTCACACCTGTGCCATCGAGCCTGTGACATAGCGCTCTGATATTCAGTGGGCCTCACACAATCCAAGTGTCCAGTGTCCACAAGTGTCTGCAGAAATTCAAAATCTCCCTTATCCTGTAGTCACTTTTTTCACACCTGTGCCATCGAGCCTGTGACATAGCGCTCTGATATTCAGTGGGCCTCACACAATCCAAGTGTCCAGTGTCCACAAGTGTCTGCAGAAATTCAAAATCTCCCTTATCCTGTAGTCACTTTTTTCACACCTGTGCCATCGAGCCTGTGACATAGCGCTGTGATATTCAGTGGGCCTCACACAATCCAAAAGTGTCCAGTGTCCACAAGTGTCTGCAGAAATTCAAAATCTCCCTTATCCTGTAGTCACTTTTTTCACACCTGTGCCATCGAGCCTGTGACATAGCGCTGTGATATTCAGTGGGCCTCACACAATCCAAGTGTCCAGTGTCCACAAGTGTCTGCAGAAATTCAAAATCTCCCTTATCCTGTAGTCACTTTTTTCACACCTGTGCCATCGAGCCTGTGACATAGCGCTGTGATATTCAATGGGCCTCACACAATCCAAAAGTGTCCAGTGTCCACAAGTGTCTGCAAAAATTCAAAATCTCCCTTATCCTGTAGTCACTTTTTTCACACCTGTGCCATCGAACCTGTGACATAGCGCTGTGATATTCAGTGGGCCTCACACAATCCAAGTGTCCAGTGTCCACAAGTGTCTGCAGAAATTCAAAATCTCCCTTATCCTGTAGTCACTTTTTTCACACCTGTGCCATCGAGCCTGTGACATAGCGCTGTGATATTCAGTGGGCCTCACACAATCCAAAAGTGTCCAGTGTCCACAAGTGTCTGCAGAAATTCAAAATCTCCCTTATCCTGTAGTCACTTTTTTCACACCTGTGCCATCGAGCCTGTGACATAGCGCTCTGATGTTCAGTGGGCCTCACACAATCCAAGTGTCCAGTGTCCACAAGTGTCTGCAGAAATTCAAAATCTCCCTTATCCTGTAGTCACTTTTTTCACACCTGTGCCATCGAGCCTGTGACATCGCGCTCTGATATTCAGTGGGCCTCACACAATCCAAAAGTGTCCAGTGTCCATAAGTGTCTGCAGAAATTCAAAATCTCCCTTATCCTGTAGTCACTTTTTTCACACCTGTGCCATAGAGCCTGTGACATAGCGCTCTGATATTCAGTGGGCCTCACACAATCCAAGTGTCCAGTGTCCACAAGTGTCTGCAGAAATTCAAAATCACCCTTATCCTGTAGTCACTTTTTTCACACCTGTGCCATCGTGCCTGTGACATAGCGCTCTGATATTCAGTGGGCCTCACACAATCCAAGTGTCCAGTGTCCACAAGTGTCTGCAGAAATTCAAAATCTCCCTTATCCTGTAGTCACTTTTTTCACACCTGTGCCATCGAGCCTGTGACATAGCGCTGTGATATTCAGTGGGCCTCACACAATCCAAAGGTGTCCAGTGTCCACAAGTGTCTGCAGAAATTCAAAATATCCCTTATCCTGTAGTCACTTTTTTCACACCTGTGCCATCGAGCCTGTGACATAGCGCTCTGATGTTCAGTGGGCCTCACACAATCCAAGTGTCCAGTGTCCACAAGTGTCTGCAGAAATTCAAAATCTCCCTTATCCTGTAGTCACTTTTTTCACACCTGTGCCATCGAGCCTGTGACATAGCGCTCTGATATTCAGTGGGCCTCACACAATCCAAAAGTGTCCAGTGTCCATAAGTGTCTGCAGAAATTCAAAATCTCCCTTATCCTGTAGTCACTTTTTTCACACCTGTGCCATCGAGCCTGTGACATAGTGCTGTGATATTCAGTGGGCCTCTCACAATCCAAAAGTGTCCAGTGTCCACAAGTGTCTGCAGAAATTCAAAATCTCCCTTATCCTATAGTCACTTTTTTCACACCTGTGCCATCGAGCCTGTGACATAGCGCTCTGATATTCAGTGGGCCTCACACAATCCAAATGTGTCCAGTGTCCACAAGTGTCTGCAGAAATTCAAAATCTCCCTTATCCTGTAGTCACTTTTTTCACACCTGTGCCATCGAGCCTGTGACATAGCGCTGTGATATTCAGTGAGCCTCACACAATCCAAGTGTCCAGTGTCCACAAGTGTCTGCAGAAATTCAAAATCTCCCTTATCCTGTGGTCACTTTTTTCACACCTGTGCCATCGAGCCTGTGACATAGCGCTGTGATATTCAGTGGGCCTCACACAATCCAAAAGTGTTCAGTGTCCACAAGTGTCTGCAGAAATTCAAAATCTCCCTTATCCTGTAGTCACTTTTTTCACACCTGTGCCATCGAGCCTGTGACATAGCGCTCTGATGTTCAGTGGGCCTCACACAATCCAAGTGTCCACAAGTGTCTGCAGAAATTCAAAATCTCCCTTATCCTGTAGTCACTTTTTTCACACATGTGCCATCTAGCCTGTGACATAGCGCTCTGATATTCAGTGGGCCTCACACAATCCAAGTGTCCAGTGTCCACAAGTGTCTGCAGAAATTCAAAATCTCCCTTATCCTGTAGTCACTTTTTTCACACCTGTGCCATCGAGCCTGTGACATAGCGCTGTGATATTCAGTGGGCCTCACACAATCCAAGTGTCCAGTGTCCACAAGTGTCTGCAGAAATTCAAAATCTCCCTTATCCTGTAGTCACTTTTTTCACACCTGTGCCATCGAGCCTGTGACATAGCGCTGTGATATTCAGTGGGCCTCACACAATCCAAATGTGTCCAGTGTCCACAAGTGTCTGCAGAAATTCAAAATCTCCCTTATCCTGTAGTCACTTTTTTCACACCTGTGCCATCGAGCCTGTGACATAGCGCTGTGATATTCAGTGGGCCTCACACAATCCAAAAGTGTCCAGTGTCCACAAGTGTCTGCAGAAATTCAAAATCTCCCTTATCCTGTAGTCACTTTTTTCACACCTGTGCCATCGAGCCTGTGACATAGCGCTCTGATATTCAGTGGGCCTCACACAATCCAAGTGTCCAGTGTCCACAAGTGTCTGCAGAAATTCAAAATCTCCCTTATCCTGTAGTCACTTTTTTCACACCTGTGCCATCGAGCCTGTGACATAGCGCTGTGATATTCAGTGGGCCTCACACAATCCAAAAGTGTCCAGTGTGAAAAAGTGTCTGCAGAAATTCAAAATCTCCCTTATCCTGTAGTCACTTTTTTCACACCTGTGCCATCGAGCCTGTGACATAGCGCTGTGATATTCAGTGGGCCTCACACAATCCAAGTGTCCAGTGTCCACAAGTGTCTGCAGAAATTCAAAATCTCCCTTATCCTGTAGTCACTTTTTTCACACCTGTGCCATCGAGCCTGTGACATAGCGCTGTGAAATTCAGTGGGCCTCACACAATCCTAGTGTTCAGTGTCCACAAGCGTCTGCAGAAATTCAAAATCTCTCTTATCCTGTAGTTACTTTTTTCACACCTGTGCCATCGAGCCTGTGACATAGCGCTGTGATATTCAGTGGGCCTCACACAATCCAAAAGTGTCCAGTGTCCACAAGTGTCTGCAGAAATTCAAAATCTCCCTTATCCTGTAGTCACTTTTTTCACACCTGTGCCATCGAGCCTGTGACATAGCGCTCTGATATTCAGTGGGCCTCACACAATCCAAGTGTCCAGTGTCCACAAGTGTCTGCAGAAATTCAAAATCTCCCTTATCCTGTAGTCACTTTTTTCACACCTGTGCCATCGAGCCTGTGACATAGCGCTGTGATATTCAGTGGGCCTCACACAATCCAAAAGTGTCCAGTGTCCACAAGTGTCTGCCGAAATTCAAAATCTCCCTTATCCTGTAGTCACTTTTTTCACACCTGTGCCATGGAGCCTGTGACATAGCGCTGTGATATTCAGTGGGCCTCACACAATCCAAGTGTCCAGTGTCCACAAGTGTCTGCAGAAATTCAAAATCTCCCTTATCCTGTAGTCACTTTTTTCACACCTGTGCCATCGAGCCTGTGACATAGCGCTGTGATATTCAGTGGGCCTCACACAATCCAAGTGTCCAGAAGTGTCTGCAGAAATTCAAAATCTCCCTTATCCTGTAGTCACTTTTTTCACACCTGTGCCATCGAGCCTGTGACATAGCGCTGTGATATTCAGTGGGCGTCACACAATCCAAAAGTGTCCAGTGTCCACAAGTGTCTGCAGAAATTCAAAATCTCCCTTATCCTGTAGTCACTTTTTTCACACCTGTGCCATCGAGCCTGTGACATAGCACTGTGATATTCAGTGGGCCTCACACAATCCAAGTGTCCAGTGTCCACAAGTGTCTGCAGAAATTCAAAATCTCCCTTATCCTGTAGTCACTTTTTTCACACCTGTGCCATCGAGCCTGTCACATAGCGCTGTGATATTCAGTGGGCCTCACACAATCCAAAAGTGTCCACTGTCCACAAGTGTCTGCAGAAATTCAAAGTCTCCCTTATCCTGTAGTCACTTTTTTCATACCTGTGCCATCGAGCCTGTGACATAGCGCTCTGATATTCAGTTGGCCTCACACAATCCAAGTGTCCAGTGTCCACAAGTGTCTGCAGAAATTCAAAATCTCCCTTATCCTGTAGTCACTTTTTTCACACCTGTGCCATCGAGCCTGTGACATAGCGCTGTGATATTCAGTGGGCCTCACACAATCCAAAGGTGTCCAGTGTCCACAAGTGTCTGCACAAATTCAAAATATCCCTTATCCTGTATTCACTTTTTTTCACACATGTGCCATCGAGCCTGTGACATAGCGCTCTGATGTTCAGTGGGCCTCACACAATCCAAGTGTCCAGTGTCCACAAGTGTCTGCAGAAATTCAAAATCTCCCTTATCCTGTAGTCACTTTTTTCACACCTGTGCCATCGAGCCTGTGACATAGCACTGTGATATTCAGTGGGCCTCACACAATCCAAGTGTCCAGTGTCCACAAGTGTCTGCAGAAATTCAAAATCTCCCTTATCCTGTAGTCACTTTTTTCACACCTGTGCCATCGAGCCTGTCACATAGTGCTGTGATATTCAGTGGGCCTCACACAATTCAAAAGTGTCCACTGTCCACAAGTGTCTGCAGAAATTCAAAATCTCCCTTATCCTGTAGTCACTTTTTTCATACCTGTGCCATCGAGCCTGTGACATAGCGCTCTGATATTGAAGGGCCTCACACAATCCATGTGTCCAGTGTCCACAAGTGTCTGCAGAAATTCAAAATCTCCCTTATCCTGTAGTCACTTTTTTCACACCTGTGCCATCGAGCCTGTGACATAGCGCTGTGATATTCAGTGGGCCTCACACAATCCAAAGGTGTCCAGTGTCCACAAGTGTCTGCACAAATTCAAAATATCCCTTATCCTGTAGTCACTTTTTTCACACATGTGCCATCGAGCCAGTGACATAGCGCTCTGATATTCAGTGGGCCTCACACAATGCAAGTGTCCAGTGTCCACAAGTGTCTGCAGAAATTCAAAATCTCCCTTATCCTGTAGTCACTTTTTTCACACCTGTGCCATCGAGCCTGTGACATAGCGCTGTGATATTCAGTGGGCCTCACACAATCCAAGTGTCCAGTGTCCACAAGTGTCTGCAGAAATTCAAAATCTCCCTTATCCTGTAGTCACTTTTTCACACCTGTGCCATTGTGCCTGTGACATAGCGCTGTGATATTCAGTGGGCCTCACACAATCCAAAAGTGTCCAGTGTCCACAAGTGTCTGCAGAAATTCAAAATCTCCCTTATCCTGTAGTCACTTTTTTCACACCTGTGCCATCGAGCCTGTGACATAGCGCTGTGATATTCAGTGGGCCTCACACAATCCAAGTGTCCAGTGTCCACAAGTGTCTGCAGAAATTCAAAATCTCCCTTATCCTGTAGTCACTTTTTTCTCACCTGTGCCATCGAGCCTGTGACATAGCGCTGTGATATTCAGTGGGCCTCACACAATCCAAAAGTGTCCAGTGTCCACAAGTGTCTGCAGAAATTCAAAATCTCCCTTATCCTGTAGTCACTTTTTTCACACCTGTGCCATCGAGCCTGTGACATAGCGCTCTGATATTCAGTGGGCCTCACACGATCCAAGTGTCCAGTGTCCACAAGTGTCTGCAGAAATTCAAAATCTCCCTTATCCTGTAGTTACTTTTTTCACACCTGTGCCATCGAGCCTGTGACATAGCGCTGTGATATTCAGTGGGCCTCACACAATCCAAGTGTCCAGTGTCCACAAGTGTCTGCAGAAATTCAAAATCTCCCTTATCCTGTAGTCACTTTTTTCACACCTGTGCCATCGAGCCTGTGACATAGCGCTGTGATATTCAGTGGGCCTCACACAATCCAAAAGTGTCCAGTGTCCACAAGTGTCTGCAGAAATTCAAAATCTTGCTTATCCTGTAGTCACTTTTTTCACACCTGTGCCATCGAGCCTGTGACATAGCGCTGTGATATTCAGTGGGCCTCACACAATCCAAGTGTCCAGTGTCCACAAGTGTCTGCAGAAATTCAAAATCTCCCTTATCCTGTAGTCACTTTTTTCACACCTGTGCCATCGAGCCTGTGACATAGCGCTCTGATATTCAGTGGGCCTCACACAATCCAAATGTGTCCAGTGTCCACAAGTGTCTGCAGAAATTCAATATCTCCCTTATCCTGTAGTCACTTTTTTCACACCTGTGCCATCGAGCCTGTGACATAGCGCTGTGATATTCAGTGGGCCTCACACAATCCAAAAGTGTCCAGTGTCCACAAGTGTTTGCAGAAATTCAAAATCTCCCTTATCCTGTAGTCACTTTTTTCACACCTGTGCCATCGAGCCTGTGACATAGCGCTCTGATATTCAGTGGGCCTCACACAATCCAAGTGTCCAGTGTCCACAAGTGTCTGCAGAAATTCAAAATCTCCCTTATCCTGTAGTCACTTTTTTCACACCTGTGCCATCGAGCCTGTGACATAGCGCTGTGATATTCAGTGGGCCTCACACAATCCAAAAGTGTCCAGTGTCCACAAGTGTCTGCAGAAATTCAAAATCTCCCTTATCCTGTAGTCACTTTTTTCACACATGTGCCATCGAGCCTGTGATATAGCGCTCTGATATTCAGTGGGCCTCACATAATCCAAGTGTCCAGTGTCCACAAGTGTCTGCAGAAATTCAAAATCTCCCTTATCCTGTAGTCACTTTTTTCACACCTGTGCCATCGAGCCTGTGACATAGCGCTTTGATATTCAGTGGGCCTCACACAATCCAAGTGTCCAGTGTCCACAAGTGTCTGCAGAAATTCAAAATCTCCCTTATCCTGTAGTCACTTTTTTCACACCTGTGCCATCGAGCCTGTGACATAGCGCTGTGATATTCAGTGGGCCTCACACAATCCAAAGGTGTCCAGTGTCCACAAGTGTCTGCAGAAATTCAAAATCTCCCTTATCCTGTAGTCACTTTTTTCACACCTGTGCCATCGAGCCTGTGACATAGCGCTCTGATGTTCAGTGGGCCTCACACAATCCAAGTGTCCAGTGTCCACAAGTGTCTGCAGAAATTCAAAATCTCCCTTATCCTGTAGTCACTTTTTTCACACCTGTGCCATCGAGCCTGTGACATAGCGCTGTGTTATTCAGTGGGCCTCACACAATCCAAAAGTGTCCAGTGTCCACAAGTGTCTGCAGAAATTCAAAATCTCCCTTATCCTGTAGTCACTTTTTTCACACCTGTGCCATCGAGCCTGTGACATTGCGCTGTGATATTCAGTGGGCCTCACACAATCCAAGTGTCCAGTGTCCACAAGTGTCTGCAGAAATTCAAAATCTCCCTTATCCTGTAGTCACTTTTTTCACACCTGTGCCATCGAGCCTGTGACATAGCGCTGTGATATTCAGTGGGCCTCACACAATCCAAGTGTCCAGTGTCCACAAGTGTCTGCAGAAATTCAAAATCTCCCTTATCCTGTAGTCACTTTTTTCACACCTGTGCCATCGAGCCTGTGACATAGCGCTGTGATATTCTGTGGGCCTCACACAATCCAAAGGTGTCCAGTGTCCACAAGTGTCTGCAGAAATTCAAAATATCCCTTATCCTGTAGTCACTTTTTTCACACCTGTGCCATCGAGCCTGTGACATAGCGCTGTGATATTCAGTGGGCCTCACACAATCCAAAAGTGTCCAGTGTCCACAAGTGTCTGCAGAAATTCAAAATCTCCCTTATCCTGTAGTCACTTTTTTCACACCTGTGCCATCGAGCCTGTGACATAGCGCTCTGATGTTCAGTGGGCCTCACACAATCCAAGTGTCCAGTGTCCACAAGTGTCTGCAGAAATTCAAAATCTCCTTTATCCTGTAGTCACTTTTTTCACACCTGTGCCATCGAGCCTGTGACATAGCGCTCTGATATTCAGTGGGCCTCACACAATCCAAGTGTCCACAAGTGTCTGCAGAAATTCAAAATCTCCCTTATCCTGTAGTCACTTTTTTCACACCTGTGCCATCGAGCCTGTGACATAGCGCTGTGATATTCAGTGGGCCTCACACAATCCAAAAGTGTCCAGTGTCCACAAGTGTCTGCAGAAATTCAAAATCTCCCTTATCCTCTAGTCACTTTTTTCACACCTGTGCCATCGAGCCTGTGATATAGCGCTCTGATATTCAGTGGGCCTCACACAATCCAAGTGTCCAGTGTCCACAAGTGTCTGCAGAAATTCAAAATCTCCCTTATCCTGTAGTCACTTTTTTCACACCTGTGCCATCGAGCCTGTGACATAGCGCTGTGATATTCAGTGGGCCTCACACAATCCAAGTGTCCAGTGTCCACAAGTGTCTGCAGAGATTCAAAATCTCCCTTATCCTGTAGTCACTTTTTTCACACCTGTGCCATCGAGCCTGTGACATAGCGCTGTGATATTCAGTGGGCCTCACACAATCCAAGTGTAGAGTGTCCACAAGTGTCTGCAGAAATTCAAAATCTCCCTTATCCTGTAGTCACTTTTTTCACACCTGTGCCATCGAGCCTGTGACATAGCGCTGTGATATTCAGTGGGCCTCACACAATCCAAAAGTGTCCAGTGTCCACAAGTGTCTGCAGAAATTCAAAATCTCCCTTATCCTGTAGTCACTTTTTTCTCACCTGTGCCATCGAGCCTGTGACATAGCGCTGTGATATTCAGTAAGCCTCACACAATCCAAAAGTGTCCAGTGTCCACAAGTGTCTGCAGAAATTCAAAATCTCCCTTATCCTGTAGTCACTTTTTTCACACCTGTGCCATCGAGCCTGTGACATAGCGCTGTGATATTCAGTGGGCCTTACACAATCCAAGTGTCCAGTGTCCACAAGTGTCTGCAGAAATTCAAAATCTCCCTTATCCTGTAGTCACTTTTTTCACACTTGTGCCATCGAGCCTGTGACATAGCGCTGTGATATTCAGTGGGCCTCACACAATCCAAGTGTCCAGTGTCCACAAATGTCTGCAGAAATTCAAAATCTCCCTTATCCTGTAGTCACTTTTTTCACACCTGTGCCATCGAGCCTGTGACATAGCGCTGTGATATTCAGTGGGCCTCACACAATCCAAAGGTGTCCAGTTTCCACAAGTGTCTGCAGAAATTCAAAATATCCCTTATCCTGTAGTCACTTTTTTCACACCTGTGCCATCGAGCCTGTGACATAGCGCTCTGATGTTCAGTGGGCCTCACACAATCCAAGTGTCCAGTGTCCACAAGTGTCTGCAGAAATTCAAAATCTCCCTTATCCTGAAGTCACTTTTTTCACACCTGTGCCATCGAGCCTGTGACATAGCGCTGTGTTATTCAGTGGGCCTCACACAATCCAAGTGTCCATTGTCCACAAGTGTCTGCAGAAATTCAAAATCTCCCTTATCCTGTAGTCACTTTTTTCACACCTGTGCCATCGTGCCTGTGACATAGCGCTGAGATATTCAGTGGGCCTCACACAATCCAAAAGTGTCCAGTGTCCACAAGTGTCTGCAGAAATTGAAAATCTCCCTTATCCTGTAGTCACTTTTTTCACACCTGTGCCATCGAGCCTGTGACATAGCGCTGTGATATTCAGTGGGCCTCACACAATCCAAGTGTAGAGTGTCCACAAGTGTCTGCAGAAATTCAAAATCTCCCTTATCCTGTAGTCACTTTTTTCACACCTGTGCCATCGAGCCTGTGACATAGCGCTGTGATATTCAGTGGGCCTCACACAATCCAAAAGTGTCCAGTGTCCACAAGTGTCTGCAGAAATTCAAAATCTCCCTTATCCTGTAGTCACTTTTTTCACACCTGTGCCATCGAGCCTGTGACATAGCGCTGTGATATTCAGTAAGCCTCACACAATCCAAAAGTGTCCAGTGTCCACAAGTGTCTGCAGAAATTCAAAATCTCCCTTATCTTGTTGTCACTTTTTTCACACCGGTGCCATCGAGCCTGTGACATAGCGCTGTGATATTCAGTGGGCCTTACACAATCCAAGTGTCCAGTGTCCACAAGTGTCTGCAGAAATTCAAAATCTCCCTTATCCTGTAGTCACTTTTTTCACACCTGTGCCATCGAGCCTGTGACATAGCGCTGTGATATTCAGTGGGCCTCTCACAATCCAAAAGTGTCCATTGTCCACAAGTGTCTGCAGAAATTCAAAATCTCCCTTATCCTGTAGTCACTTTTTTCACACCTGTGCCATTGAGCCTGTGACATAGCGCTGTGATATTCAGTGGGCCTCATACAATCCAAAAGTGTCCAGTGTCCACAAGTGTCTGCAGAAATGCAAAATCTCCCTTATCCTGTAGTCACTTTTTTCACAACTGTGCCATCGAGCCTGTGACATAGCACTGTGATATTCAGTGGCCCTCACACAATCCAAGTGTCCAGTGTCCACAAGTGTCTGCAGAAATTCAAAATCTCCCTTATCCTGTTGTCACTTTTTTCACACCTGTGCCATCGAGCCTGTGACATAGCGCTGTGATATTCAGTGGGCCTCACACAATCCAAGTGTCCAGTGTCCACAAGTGTCTGCAGATATTCAAAATCTCCCTTATCCTGTAGTCACTTTTTTCACACCTGTGCCATCGAGCCTGTGACATAGCGCTCTGATATTCAGTGGGCCTCACACAATCCAAGTGTCCAGTGTCCACAAGTGTCTGCAGAAATTCAAAATCTTCCTTATCCTGTAGTCACTTTTTTCACACCTGTGCCATCGAGCCTGTGATATAGTGCTGTTATATTCAGTGGGCCTCACACAATCCAAGTGTCCAGTGTCCACAAGTGTCTGCAGAAATTCAAAATCTCCCTTATCCTGTAGTCACTTTTTTCACACCTGTGCCATCGAGCCTGTGACATAGTGCTGTGATATTCAGTGGGCCTCACACAATCCAAAAGTGTCCAGTGTCCACAAGTGTCTGCAGAAATTCAAAATCTCCCTTATCCTGTAGTCACTTTTTTCACACCTGTGCCATCGAGCCTGTGACATAGCGCTCTGATATTCAGTGGGCCTCACACAATCCAAAAGTGTCCAGTGTCCACAAGTGTCTGCAGAAATTCAAAATCTCCCTTATCCTGTAGTCACTTTTTTCACACCTGTGCCATCGAGCCTGTGACATAGCGCTCTGATATTCAGTGGGCCTCACACAATCCAAAAGTGTCCAGTGTCCACAAGTGTCTGCAGAAATTCAAAATCTCCCTTATCCTGTAGTCACTTTTTTCTCACCTGTGCCATCAAGCCTGTAACATAGCGCTGTGATATTCAGTGGGCCTCACACAATCCAAATGTCCAGTGTCCACAAGTGTCTGCAGAAATTCAAAATCTCCCTTATCCTGTAGTCACTTTTTTCACACCTGTGCCATCGAGCCTGTGACATAGCGCTGTGATATTCAGTGGGCCTCACACAATCCAAGTGTCCAGTGTCCACAAGTGTCTGCAGAAATTCAAAATCTCCCTTATCCTGTAGTCACTTTTTTCACACCTGTGCCATCGAGCCTGTGACATAGCGCTGTGATATTCATTGGGCCTCACACAATCCAAAAGTGTCCAGTGTCCACAAGTGTCTGCAGAAATTCAAAATCTCCCTTATCCTGTAGTCACTTTTTTCACACCTGTGCCATCGAGCCTGTGACATAGCGCTGAGATATTCAGTGGGCCTCACACAATCCAAGTGTCCAGTGTCCACAAGTGTCTGCAGAAATTCAAAATCTCCCTTATCCTGTAGTCACTTTTTTCACACCTGTGCCATCGAGCCTGTGACATAGCGCTGTGATATTCAGTGGGCCTCACACAATCCAAAAGTGTCCAGTGTCCACAAGTGTCTGCAGAAATTCAAAATCTCCCTTATCCTGTAGTCACTTTTTTCACACCTGTGCCATCGAGCCTGTGACATAGCGCTCTGATATTCAGTGGGCCTCACACAATCCAAGTGTCCAGTGTCCACAAGTGTCTGCAGAAATTCAAAATCTCCCTTATCCTGTAGTTACTTTTTTCACACCTGTGCCATCGAGCCTGTGACATAGTGCTGTGACATTCAGTGGGCCTCACACAATCCAAGTGTCCAGTGTCCACAAGTGTCTGCAGAAATTCAAAATCTCCCTTATCCTGTAGTCACTTTTTTCACACCTGTGCCATCGAGCCTGTGACATAGCGCTGTGATATTCAGTGGGCCTCACACAATCCAAAAGTGTCCAGTGTCCACAAGTGTCTGCAGAAATTCAAAATCTCCCTTATCCTGTAGTCACTTTTTTCACACCTGTGCCATCGAGCCTGTGACATAGCGCTGTGATATTCAGTGGGCCTCACACAATCCAAGTGTAGAGTGTCCACAAGTGTCTGCAGAAATTCAAAATCTCCCTTATCCTGTAGTCACTTTTTTCACACCTGTGCCATCGAGCCTGTGACATAGCGCTATGTTATTCAGTGGGCCTCACACAATCCAAGTGTCCATTGTCCACAAGTGTCTGCAGAAATTCAAAATCTCCCTTATCCTGTAGTCACTTTTTTCACACCTGTGCCATCGAGCCTGTGACATAGCGCTGTGATATTCAGTGGGCCTCACACAATCCAAAAGTGTCCAGTGTCCACAAGTGTCTGCAGAAATTCAAAATCTCCCTTATCCTGTAGTCACTTTTTTCACACCTGTGCCATCGAGCCTGTGACATAGCGCTGTGATATTCAGTGGGCCTCACACAATCCAAGTGTAGAGTGTCCACAAGTGTCTGCAGAAATTCAAAATCTCCCTTATCCTGTAGTCACTTTTTTCACACCTGTGCCATCGAGCCTGTGACATAGCGCTGTGATATTCAGTGGGCCTCACACAATCCAAAAGTGTCCAGTGTCCACAAGTGTCTGCAGAAATTCAAAATCTCCCTTATCCTGTAGTCACTTTTTTCTCACCTGTGCCATCGAGCCTGTGACATAGCGCTGTGATATTCAGTAAGCCTCACACAATCCAAAAGTGTCCAGTGTCCACAAGTGTCTGCAGAAATTCAAAATCTCCCTTATCCTGTAGTCACTTTTTTCACACCTGTGCCATCGAGCCAGTGACATAGCGCTGTGATATTCAATGGGCCTCACACAATCCAAGTGTCCAGTGTCCACAAGTGTCTGCAGAAATTCAAAATCTCCCTTATCATGTAGTCACTTTTTTCACACCGGTGCCATCGAGCCTGTGACATAGCGCTGTGATATTCAGTGGGCCTTACACAATCCAAGTGTCCAGTGTCCACAAGTGTCTGCAGAAATTCAAAATCTCCCTTATCCTGTAGTCACTTTTTTCACACTTGTGCCATCGAGCCTGTGACATAGCGCTGTGATATTCAGTGGGCCTCACACAATCCAAGTGTCCAGTGTCCACAAGTGTCTGCAGAAATTCAAAATCTCCCTTATCCTGTAGTCACTTTTTTCACACCTGTGTCATCGAGCCTGTGACATAGCGCTCTGATATTCAATGGGCCTCACACAATCCAAGTGTCCAGTGTCCACAAGTGTCTGCAGAAATTCAAAATCTCCCTTATCCTGAAGTCACTTTTTTCACACCTGTGCCATCGAGCCTGTGACATAGCGCTGTGATATTCAGTGGGCCTCACACAATCCAAAGGTGTCCAGTTTCCACAAGTGTCTGCAGAAATTCAAAATATCCCTTATCCTGTAGTCACTTTTTTCACACCTGTGCCATCGAGCCTGTGACATAGCGCTCTGATGTTCAGTGGGCCTCACACAATCCAAGTGTCCAGTGTCCACAAGTGTCTGCAGAAATTCAAAATCTCCCTTATCCTGAAGTCACTTTTTTCACACCTGTGCCATCGAGCCTGTGACATAGCGCTGTGTTATTCAGTGGGCCTCACACAATCCAAGTGTCCATTGTCCACAAGTGTCTGCAGAAATTCAAAATCTCCCTTATCCTGTAGTCACTTTTTTCACACCTGTGACATCGTGCCTGTGACATAGCGATGTGATATTCAGTGGGCCTCACACAATCCAAAAGTGTCCAGTGTCCACAAGTGTCTGCAGAAATTGAAAATCTCCCTTATCCTGTAGTCACTTTTTTCACACCTGTGCCATCGAGCCTGTGACATAGTGCTGTGATATTCAGTGGGCCTCACACAATCCAAGTGTAGAGTGTCCACAAGTGTCTGCAGAAATTCAAAATCTCCCTTATCCTGTAGTCACTTTTTTCACACCTGTGCCATCGAGCCTGTGACATAGCGCTGTGATATTCAGTGGGCCTCACACAATCCAAAAGTGTCCAGTGTCCACAAGTGTCTGCAGAAATTCAAAATCTCCCTTATCCTGTAGTCACTTTTTTCTCACCTGTGCCATCGAGCCTGTGACATAGCGCTGTGATATTCAGTAAGCCTCACACAATCCAAAAGTGTCCAGTGTCCACAAGTGTCTGCAGAATTGCAAAATCTCCCTTATCCTGTGGTCACTTTTTTCACACCTGTGCCATCGAGCCTGTGACATAGCGCTGTGATATTCAATGGGCCTCACACAATCCAAGTGTCCAGTGTCCACAAGTGTCTGCAGAAATTCAAAATCTCCCTTATCATGTAGTCACATTTTTCACACCGGTGCCATCGAGCCTGTGACATAGCGCTGTGATATTCAGTGGGCCTTACACAATCCAAGTGTCCAGTGTCCACAAGTGTCTGCAGAAATTCAAAATCTCCCTTATCCTGTAGTCACTTTTTTCACACCTGTGCCATCGAGCCTGTGACATAGCACTGTGATATTCAGTGGGCCTCTCACAATCCAAAAGTGTCCATTGTCCACAAGTGTCTGCAGAAATTCAAAATCTCCCTTATCCTGTAGTCACTTTTTTCACACCTGTGCCATTGAGCCTGTGACATAGCGCTGTGATATTCAGTGGGCCTCATACAATCCAAAAGTGTCCAGTGTCCACAAGTGTCTGCAGAAATTCAAAATCTCCCTTATCCTGTAGTCACTTTTTTCACAACTGTGCCATCGAGCCTGTGACATAGCACTGTGATATTCAGTGGGCCTCACGCAATCCAAGTGTCCAGTGTCCACAAGTGTCTGCAGAAATTCAAAATCTCCCTTATCCTGTTGTCACTTTTTTCACACCTGTGCCATCGAGCCTGTGACATAGCGCTGTGATATTCAGTGGGCCTCACACAATCCAAGTGTCCAGTGTCCACAAGTGTCTGCAGAAATTCAAAATCTCCCTTATCCTGTAGTCACTTTTTTCACACCTGTGCCATCGAGCCTGTGACATAGTGCTATGATATTCAGTGGGCCTCACACAATCCAAAAGTGTCCAGTGTCCACAAGTGTCTGCAGAAATTCAAAATCTCCCTTATCCTGTAGTCACTTTTTTCACACCTGTGCCATCGAGCCTGTGACATAGCGCTCTGATATTCAGTGGGCCTCACACAATACAAGTGTCCAGTGTCCACAAGTGTCTGCAGAAATTCAAAATCTCCCTTATCCTGTAGTCACTTTTTTCACACCTGTGCCATCGAGCCTGTGACATAGCGCTGTGATATTCAGTGGGCCTCACACAATCCAAGTGTCCAGTGTCCACAAGTGTCTGCAGAAATTCAAAATCTCCCTTATCCTGTAGTCACTTTTTTCACACCTGTGCCATCGAGCCTGTGACATAGCGCTGTGATATTCAGTGGGCCTCACACAATCCAAAAGTGTCCAGTGTCCACAAGTGTCTGCAGAAATTCAAAATCTCCCTTATCCTGTAGTCACTTTTTTCACACCTGTGCCATCGAGCCTGTGACATAGCGCTGTGATATTCAGTGGGCCTCACACAATCCAAGTGTCCAGTGTCCACAAGTGTCTGCAGAAATTCAAAATCTCCCTTATCCTGTAGTCACTTTTTTCACACCTGTGCCATCGAGCCTGTGACATAGCGCTGTGATATTCAGTGGGCCTCACACAATCCAAAAGTGTCCAGTGTCCACAAGTGTCTGCAGAAATTCAAAATCTCCCTTATCCTGTAGTCACTTTTTTCACACCTGTGCCATCGAGCCTGTGACATAGCGCTGTGATATTCAGTGGGCCTCACACAATCCAAAAGTGTCCAGTGTCCACAAGTGTCTGCAGAAATTCAAAATCTCCCTTATCTTGTTGTCACTTTTTTCACACCTGTTCCATCGAGCCTGTGACATAGCGCTGTGATATTCAGTGGGCCTCACACAATCCAAGTGTCCAGTGTCCACAAGTGTCTGCAGAAATTCAAAATCTCCCTTATCCTGTAGTCACTTTTTTCACACCAGTGCCATCGAGCCTGTGACATAGCGCTGTGATATTTAGTGGGCCTTACACAGTCCAAAAGTGTCCAGTGTCCACAAGTGTCTGCCGAAATTCAAAATCTCCCTTATCCTGTAGTCACTTTTTTCACACCTGTGCCATCGAGCCTGTGACATAGCGCTGTGATATTCAGTGGGCCTCACACAATCCAAGTGTCCAGTGTCCACAAGTGTCTGCAGAAATTCAAAATCTCCCTTATCCTGTAGTCACTTTTTTCACACCTGTGCCATCGAGCCTGTCACATAGCGCTGTGATATTCAGTGGGCCTCACACAATCCAAAAGTGTCCACTGTCCACAAGTGTCTGCAGAAATTCAAAATCTCCCTTATCCTGTAGTCACTTTTTTCATACCTGTGCCATCGAGCCTGTGACATAGCGCTCTGATATTCAGTGGGCCTCACACAATCCAAGTGTCCAGTGTCCACAAGTGTCTGCAGAAATTCAAAATCACCCTTATCCTGTAGTCACTTTTTTCACACCTGTGCCATCGAGCCTGTGACATAGCGCTCTGATATTCAGTGTGCCTCACACAATCCAAAGGTGTCCAGTGTCCACAAGCGTCTGCACAAATTCAAAATATCCCTTATCCTGTAGTCACTTTTTTCACACCTGTGCCATCGAGCCTGTGACATAGCGCTCTGATGTTCAGTGGGCCTCACACAATCCAAGTGTCCAGTGTCCACAAGTGTCTGCAGAAATTCAAAATCTCCCTTATCCTGTAGTCACTTTTTTCATACCTGTGCCATCGAGCCTGTGACATAGCGCTGTGATATTCAGTGGGCCTCACACAATCCAAGTGTCCAGTGTCCACAAGTGTCTGCAGAAATTCAAAATCTCCCTTATCCTGTAGTCACTTTTTCACACCTGTGACATTGTGCCTGTGACATAGCGCTGTGATATTCAGTGGGCCTCACACAATCCAAAAGTGTCCAGTGTCCACAATTGTCTGCAGAAATTCAAAATCTCCCTTATCCTGTAGTCACTTTTTTCACACCTGTGCCATCGAGCCTGTGACATAGCGCTGTGATATTCAGTGGGCCTCACACAATCCAAGTGTCCAGTGTCCACAAGTGTCTGCAGAAATTCAAAATCTCCCTTATCCTGTAGTCACTTTTTTCACACCTGTGCCATCGAGCCTGTGACATAGCGCTCTGATATTCAGTGGGCCTCACACAATCCAAGTGTCCAGTGTCCACAAGTGTCTGCAGAAATTCAAAATCTCCCTTATCCTGTAGTTACTTTTTTCACACCTGTGCCATCGAGCCTGTGACATAGCGCTGTGATATTCAGTGGGCCTCACACAATCCAAGTGTCCAGTGTCCACAAGTGTCTGCAGAAATTCAAAATCTCCCTTATCCTGTAGTCACTTTTTTCACACCTGTGCCATCGAGCCTGTGACATAGCGCTGTGATATTCAGTGGGCCTCACACAATCCAAAAGTGTCCAGTGTCCACAAGTGTCTGCAGAAATTCAAAATCTCCCTTATCCTGTAGTCACTTTTTTCACACCTGTGCCATCGAGCCTGTGATATAGCGCTCTGATATTCAGTGGGCCTCACACAATCCATGTGTCCAGTGTCCACAAGTGTCTGCAGAAATTCAAAATCTCCCTTATCCTGTAGTCACTTTTTTCACACCTATGCCATCGAGCCTGTGACATAGCGCTGTGATATTCAGTGGGCCTCACACAATCCAAAGGTGTACAGTGTCCACAAGTGTCTGCAGAAATTCAAAATCTCCCTTATCCTGTAGTCACTTTTTTCACACCTGTGCCATCGAGCCTGTGACCTAGCGCTCTGATGTTCAGTGGGCCTCACACAATCCAAGTGTCCAGTGTCCACAAGTGTCTGCAGAAATTCAAAATCTCCCTTATCCTGTAGTCACTTTTTTCACACCGGTGCCATCGAGCCTGTGACATAGCGCTGTGAAATTCAGTGGGCCTTACACAATCCAAGTGTCCAGTGTCCACAAGTGTCTGCAGAAATTCAAAATCTCCCTTATCCTGTAGTCACTTTTTTCACACCTGTGCCATCGAGCCTGTGACATAGCGCTGTGATATTCAGTGGGCCTCTCACAATCCAAAAGTGTCCATTGTCCACAAGTGTCTGCAGAAATTCAAAATCTCCCTTATCCTGTAGTCACTGTTTTCACACCTGTGCCATTGAGCCTGTGACATAGCGCTGTGATATTCAGTGGGCCTCATACAATCCAAAAGTGTCCAGTGTCCACAAGTGTCTGCAGAAATTCAAAATCTCCCTTATCCTGTAGTCACTTTTTTCACAACTGTGCCATCGAGCCTGTGACATAGCACTGTGATATTCAGTGGGCCTCACACAATCCAAGTGTCCAGTGTCCACAAGTGTCTGCAGAAATTCAAAATCTCCCTTATCCTGTTGTCACTTTTTTCACACCTGTGCCATCGAGCCTGTGACATAGCGCTGTGATATTCAGTGGGCCTCACACAATCCAAGTGTCCAGTGTCCACAAGTGTCTGCAGAAATTCAAAATCTCCCTTATCCTGTAGTCACTTTTTTCACACCTGTGCCATCGAGCCTGTGACATAGCGCTGTGATATTCAGTGGGCCTCACACAATCCAAGTGTCCAGTGTCCACAAGTGTCTGCAGAAATTCAAAATCTTCCTTATCCTGTAGTCACTTTTTTCACACCTGTGCCATCGAGCCTGTGACATAGTGCTGTTATATTCAGTGGGCCTCACACAATCCAAGTGTCCAGTGTCCACAAGTGTCTGCAGAAATTCAAAATCTCCCTTATCCTGTAGTCACTTTTTTCACACCTGTGCCATCGAGCCTGTGACATAGTGCTGTGATATTCAGTGGGCCTCACACAATCCAAAAGTGTTCAGTGTCCACAAGTGTCTGCAGAAATTCAAAATCTCCCTTATCCTGTAGTCACTTTTTTCACACCTGTGCCATCGAGCCTGTGACATAGCGCTCTGATATTCAGTGGGCCTCACACAATCCAAAAGTGTCCAGTGTCCACAAGTGTCTGCAGAAATTCAAAATCTCCCTTATCCTGTAGTCACTTTTTTCACACCTGTGCCATCGAGCCTGTGACATAGCGCTCTGATATTCAGTGGGCCTCACACAATCCAAAAGTGTCCAGTGTCCACAAGTGTCTGCAGAAATTCAAAATCTCCCTTATCCTGTAGTCACTTTTTTCTCACCTGTGCCATCAAGCCTGTAACATAGCGCTGTGATATTCAGTGGGCCTCACACAATCCAAATGTCCAGTGTCCACAAGTGTCTGCAGAAATTCAAAATCTCCCTTATCCTGTAGTCACTTTTTTCACACCTGTGCCATCGAGCCTGTGACATAGCGCTGTGATATTCAGTGGGCCTCACACAATCCAAGTGTCCAGTGTCCACAAGTGTCTGCAGAAATTCAAAATCTCCCTTATCCTGTAGTCACTTTTTTCACACCTGTGCCATCGAGCCTGTGACATAGCGCTCTGATATTCAGTGGGCCTCACACAATCCAATTGTCCAGTGTCCACAAGTGTCTGCAGAAATTCAAAATCTCCCTTATCCTGTAGTTACTTTTTTCACACCTGTGCCATCGAGCCTGTGACATAGCGCTGTGAAATTCAGTGGGCCTCACACAATCCAAGTGTCCAGTGTCCACAAGTGTCTGCAGAAATTCAAAATCTCCCTTATCCTGTAGTCACTTTTTTCACACCTGTGCCATCGAGCCTGTGACATAGCGCTGTGATATTCAGTGGGCCTCACACAATCCAAAAGTGTCCAGTGTCCACAAGTGTCTGCAGAAATTCAAAATCTCCCTTATCCTGTAGTCACTTTTTTCACACTTGTGTTATCGAGCCTGTGACATAGCGCTGTGATATTCAGTGGGCCTCACACAATCCAAGTGTCCAGTGTCCACAAGTGTCTGCAGAAATTCAAAATCTCCCTTATCCTGTAGTCACTTTTTTCACACCTGTGCCATCGAGCCTGTGACATAGCGCTCTGATATTCAATGGGCCTCACACAATCCAAGTGTCCAGTGTCCACAAGTGTCTGCAGAAATTCAAAATCTCCCTTATCCTGAAGTCACTTTTTTCACACCTGTGCCATCGAGCCTGTGACATAGCGCTGTGATATTCAGTGGGCCTCACACAATCCAAAGGTGTCCAGTTTCCACAAGTGTCTGCAGAAATTCAAAATATCCCTTATCCTGTAGTCACTTTTTTCACACCTGTGCCATCGAGCCTGTGACATAGCGCTCTGATGTTCAGTGGGCCTCACACAATCCAAGTATCCAGTGTCCACAAGTGTCTGCAGAAATTCAAAATCTCCCTTATCCTGTAGTCACTTTTTTCACACCTGTGCCATCGAGCCTGTGACATAGCGCTGTGTTATTCAGTGGGCCTCACACAATCCAAGTGTCCATTGTCCACAAGTGTCTGCAGAAATTCAAAATCTCCCTTATCCTGTAGTCACTTTTTTCACACCTGTGCCATCGTGCCTGTGACATAGCGCTGTGATATTCAGTGGGCCTCACACAATCCAAAAGTGTCCAGTGTCCACAAGTGTCTGCAGAAATTGAAAATCTCCCTTATCCTGTAGTCACTTTTTTCACACCTGTGCCATCGAGCCTGTGACATAGCGCTGTGATATTCAGTGGGCCTCACACAATCCAAGTGTAGAGTGTCCACAAGTGTCTGCAGAAATTCAAAATCTCCCTTATCCTGTAGTCACTTTTTTCACACCTGTGCCATCGAGCCTGTGACATAGCGCTGTGATATTCAGTGGGCCTCACACAATCCAAAAGTGTCCAGTGTCCACAAGTGTCTGCAGAAATTCAAAATCTCCCTTATCCTGTAGTCACTTTTTTCTCACCTGTGCCATCGAGCCTGTGACATAGCGCTGTGATATTCAGTAAGCCTCACACAATCCAAAAGTGTCCAGTGTCCACAAGTGTCTGCAGAAATTCAAAATCTCCCTTATCCTGTAGTCACTTTTTTCACACCTGTGCCATCGAGCCAGTGACATAGCGCTGTGATATTCAATGGGCCTCACACAATCCAAGTGTCCAGTGTCCACAAGTGTCTGCAGAAATTCAAAATCTCCCTTATCCTGTAGTCACTTTTTTCTCACCTGTGCCATCAAGCCTGTAACATAGCGCTGTGATATTCAGTGGGCCTCACACAATCCAAATGTCCAGTGTCCACAAGTGTCTGCAGAAATTAAAAATCTCCCTTATCCTGTAGTCACTTTTTTCACACCTGTGCCATCGAGCCTGTGACATAGCGCTGTGATATTCAGTGGGCCTCACACAATCCAAGTGTCCAGTGTCCACAAGTGTCTGCAGAAATTCAAAATCTCCCTTATCCTGTAGTCACTTTTTTCACACCTGTGCCATCGAGCCTGTGACATAGCGCTCTGATATTCAGTGGGCCTCACACAATCCAATTGTCCAGTGTCCACAAGTGTCTGCAGAAATTCAAAATCTCCCTTATCCTGTAGTTACTTTTTTCACACCTGTGCCATCGAGCCTGTGACATAGCGCTGTGTTATTCAGTGGGCCTCACACAATCCAAGTGTCCAGTGTCCACAAGTGTCTGCAGAAATTCAAAATCTCCCTTATCCTGTAGTCACTTTTTTCACACCTGTGCCATCGAGCCTGTGACATAGCGCTGTGATATTCAGTGGGCCTCACACAATCCAAAAGTGTCCAGTGTCCACAAGTGTCTGCAGAAATTCAAAATCTCCCTTATCCTGTAGTCACTTTTTTCACACTTGTGTTATCGAGCCTGTGACATAGCGCTGTGATATTCAGTGGGCCTCACACAATCCAAGTGTCCAGTGTCCACAAGTGTCTGCAGAAATTCAAAATCTCCCTTATCCTGTAGTCACTTTTTTCACACCTGTGCCATCGAGCCTGTGACATAGCGCTCTGATATTCAATGGGCCTCACACAATCCAAGTGTCCAGTGTCCACAAGTGTCTGCAGAAATTCAAAATCTCCCTTATCCTGAAGTCACTTTTTTCACACCTGTGCCATCGAGCCTGTGACATATCGCTGTGATATTCAGTGGGCCTCACACAATCCAAAGGTGTCCAGTTTCCACAAGTGTCTGCAGAAATTCAAAATATCCCTTATCCTGTAGTCACTTTTTTCACACCTGTGCCATCGAGCCTGTGACATAGCGCTCTGATGTTCAGTGGGCCTCACACAATCCAAGTATCCAGTGTCCACAAGTGTCTGCAGAAATTCAAAATCTCCCTTATCCTGTAGTCACTTTTTTCACACCTGTGCCATCGAGCCTGTGACATAGCGCTGTGTTATTCAGTGGGCCTCACACAATCCAAGTGTCCATTGTCCACAAGTGTCTGCAGAAATTCAAAATCTCCCTTATCCTGTAGTCACTTTTTTCACACCTGTGCCATCGTGCCTGTGACATAGCGCTGTGATATTCAGTGGGCCTCACACAATCCAAAAGTGTCCAGTGTCCACAAGTGTCTGCAGAAATTGAAAATCTCCCTTATCCTGTAGTCACTTTTTTCACACCTGTGCCATCGAGCCTGTGACATAGCGCTGTGATATTCAGTGGACCTCACACAATCCAAGTGTAGAGTGTCCACAAGTGTCTGCAGAAATTCAAAATCTCCCTTATCCTGTAGTCACTTTTTTCACACCTGTGCCATCGAGCCTGTGACATAGCGCTGTGATATTCAGTGGGCCTCACACAATCCAAAAGTGTCCAGTGTCCACAAGTGTCTGCAGAAATTCAAAATCTCCCTTATCCTGTAGTCACTTTTTTCTCACCTGTGCCATCGAGCCTGTGACATAGCGCTGTGATATTCAGTAAGCCTCACACAATCCAAAAGTGTCCAGTGTCCACAAGTGTCTGCAGAAATTCAAAATCTCCCTTATCCTGTAGTCACTTTTTTCACACCTGTGCCATCGAGCCAGTGACATAGCGCTGTGATATTCAATGGGCCTCACACAATCCAAGTGTCCAGTGTCCACAAGTGTCTGCAGAAATTCAAAATCTCCCTTATCCTGTAGTCACTTTTTTCACACCTGTGCCATCGAGCCTGTGACATAGCGCTCTGATATTCAATGGGCCTCACACAATCCAAGTGTCCAGTGTCCACAAGTGTCTGCAGAAATTCAAAATCTCCCTTATCCTGAAGTCACTTTTTTCACACCTGTGCCATCGAGCCTGTGACATAGCGCTGTGATATTCAGTGGGCCTCACACAATCCAAAGGTGTCCAGTTTCCACAAGTGTCTGCAGAAATTCAAAATATCCCTTATCCTGTAGTCACTTTTTTCACACCTGTGCCATCGAGCCTGTGACATAGCGCTCTGATGTTCAGTGGGCCTCACACAATCCAAGTGTCCAGTGTCCACAAGTGTCTGCAGAAATTCAAAATCTCCCTTATCCTGAAGTCACTTTTTTCACACCTGTGCCATCGAGCCTGTGACATAGCGCTGTGTTATTCAGTGGGCCTCACACAATCCAAGTGTCCATTGTCCACAAGTGTCTGCAGAAATTCAAAATCTCCCTTATCCTGTAGTCACTTTTTTCACACCTGTGCCATCGAGCCTGTGACATAGCGCTGTGATATTCAGTAAGCCTCACACAATCCAAAAGTGTCCAGTGTCCACAAGTGTCTGCAGAAATGCAAAATCTCCCTTATCCTGTAGTCACTTTTTTCACACCTGTGCCATCGAGCCTGTGACATAGCGCTGTGATATTCAATGGGCCTCACACAATCCAAGTGTCCAGTGTCCACAAGTGTCTGCAGAAATTCAAAATCTCCCTTATCATGTAGTCACATTTTTCACACCGGTGCCATCGAGCCTGTGACATAGCGCTGTGATATTCAGTGGGCCTTACACAATCCAAGTGTCCAGTGTCCACAAGTGTCTGCAGAAATTCAAAATCTCCCTTATCCTGTAGTCACTTTTTTCACACCTGTGCCATCGAGCCTGTGACATAGCGCTGTGATATTCAGTGGGCCTCTCACAATCCAAATGTGTCCATTGTCCACAAGTGTCTGCAGAAATTCAAAATCTCCCTTATCCTGTAGTCACTTTTTTCACACCTGTGCCATTGAGCCTGTGACATAGCGCTGTGATATTCAGTGGGCCTCATACAATCCAAAAGTGTCCAGTGTCCACAAGTGTCTGCAGAAATTCAAAATCTCCCTTATCCTGTAGTCACTTTTTTCACACCTGTGCCATCGAGCCTGTGACATAGCGCTCTGATATTCAATGGGCCTCACACAATCCAAGTGTCCAGTGTCCACAAGTGTCTGCAGAAATTCAAAATCTCCCTTATCCTGAAGTCACTTTTTTCACACCTGTGCCATCGAGCCTGTGACATAGCGCTGTGATATTCAGTGGGCCTCACACAATCCAAAGGTGTCCAGTTTCCACAAGTGTCTGCAGAAATTCAAAATATCTCTTATCCTGTAGTCACTTTTTTCACACCTGTGCCATCGAGCCTGTGACATAGCGCTCTGATGTTCAGTGGGCCTCACACAATCCAAGTGTCCAGTGTCCACAAGTGTCTGCAGAAATTCAAAATCTCCCTTATCCTGAAGTCACTTTTTTCACACCTGTGCCATCGAGCCTGTGACATAGCGCTGTGTTATTCAGTGGGCCTCACACAATCCAAGTGTCCATTGTCCACAAGTGTCTGCAGAAATTCAAAATCTCCCTTATCCTGTAGTCACTTTTTTCACACCTGTGCCTTCGAGCCTGTGACATAGCGCTGTGATATTCAGTGGGCCTCACACAATACAAAAGTGTCCAATGTCCACAAGTGTCTGCAGAAATGCAAAATCTCCCTTATCCTGTAGTCACTTTTTTCACACCTGTGCCATCGAGCCTGTGACATAGCGCTGTGATATTCAATGGGCCTCACACAATCCAAGTGTCCAGTGTCCACAAGTGTCTGCAGAAATTCAAAATCTCCCTTATCATGTAGTCACATTTTTCACACCGGTGCCATCGAGCCTGTGACATAGCGCTGTGATATTCAGTGGGCCTTACACAATCCAAGTGTCCAGTGTCCACAAGTGTCTGCAGAAATTCAAAATCTCCCTTATCCTGTAGTCACTTTTTTCACACCTGTGCCATCGAGCCTGTGACATAGCGCTGTGATATTCAGTGGGCCTCTCACAATCCAAAAGTGTCCATTGTCCACAAGTGTCTGCAGAAATTCAAAATCTCCCTTATCCTGTAGTCACTTTTTTCACACCTGTGCCATTGAGCCTGTGACATAGCGCTGTGATATTCAGTGGGCCTCATACAATCCAAAAGTGTCCAGTGTCCACAAGTGTCTGCAGAAATTCAAAATCTCCCTTATCCTTTAGTCACTTTTTTCACAACTGTGCCATCGAGCCTGAGACATAGCACTGTGATATTCAGTTGGCCTCACACAATCCAAGTGTCCAGTGTCCACAAGTGTCTGCAGAAATTCAAAATCTCCCTTATCCTGTTGTCACTTTTTTCACACCTGTGCCATCGAGCCTGTGACATAGCGCTGTGATATTCAGTGGGCCTCACACAATCCAAGTGTCCAGTGTCCACAAGTGTCTGCAGAAATTCAAAATCTCCCTTATCCTGTAGTCACTTTTTTCACACCTGTGCCATCGAGCCTGTGACATAGTGCTGTGATATTCAGTGGGCCTTACACAATCCAAAAGTGTCCAGTGTCCACAAGTGTCTGCAGAAATTCAAAATCTCCCTTATCCTGTAGTCACTTTTTTCACACCTGTGCCATCGAGCCTGTGACATAGCGCTCTGATATTCAGTGGGCCTCACACAATACAAGTGTCCAGTGTCCACAAGTGTCTGCAGAAATTCAAAATCTCCCTTATCCTGTAGTCACTCTTTTCACACCTGTGCCATCGAGCCTGTGACATAGCGCTGTGATATTCAGTGGGCCTCACACAATCCAAGTGTCCAGTGTCCACAAGTGTCTGCAGAAATTCAAAATCTCCCTTATCCTGTAGTCACTTTTTTCACACCTGTGCCATCGAGCCTGTGACATAGCGCTGTGATATTCAGTGGGCCTCACACAATCCAAAAGTGTCCAGTGTCCACAAGTGTCTGCAGAAATTCAAAATGTCCCTTATCCTGTAGTCACTTTTTTCACACCTGTGCCATCGAGCCTGTGACATTGCGCTGTGATATTCAGTGGGCCTCACACAATCCAAGTGTCCAGTGTCCACAAGTGTCTGCAGAAATTCAAAATCTCCCTTATCCTGTAGTCACTTTTTTCACACCTGTGCCATCGAGCCTGTGACATAGCACTGTGATATTCAGTGGGCCTCACACAATCCAAAAGTGTCCAGTGTCCACAAGTGTCTGCAGAAATTCAAAATCTCCCTTATCCTGTTGTCACTTTTTTCACACCTGTGCCATCGAGCCTGTGACATAGCGCTGTGATATTCAGTGGGCCTCATACAATCCAAGTGTCCAGTGTCCACAAGTGTCTGCAGAAATTCAAAATCTCCCTTATCCTGTAGTCACTTTTTTCACACCAGTGCCATCGAGCCTGTGACATAGCGCTGTGATATTTAGTGGGCCTCACACAGTCCAAAAGTGTCCAGTGTCCACAAGTGTCTGCCGAAATTCAAAATCTCCCTTATCCTGTAGTCACTTTTTTCACACCTGTGCCATCGAGCCTGTGACATAGCGCTGTGATATTCAGTGGGCCTCACACAATCCAAGTGTCCAGTGTCCACAAGTGTCTGCAGAAATTCAAAATCTCCCTTATCCTGTAGTCACTTTTTTCACACCTGTGCCATCGAGCCTGAGACATAGCGCTGTGATATTCAATGGGCCTCACACAATCCAAAAGTGTCCAGTGCCCACAAGTGTCTGCAGAAATTCAAAATCTCCCTTATCCTGTAGTCACTTTTTTCACACCTGTGCCATCGAGCCTGTGACATAGTGCTGTGATAGTCAGTGGGCCTCACACAATCCAAAAGTGTCCAGTGTCCACAAGTGTCTGCAGAAATTCAAAATATCCCTTATCCTGTAGTCACTTTTTTCACACCTGTGCCATCGAGCCTGTGACATAGCGCTCTGATGTTCAGTGGGCCTCACACAATCCAAGTGTCCAGTGTCCACAAGTGTCTGCAGAAATTCAAAATCTCCCTTATCCTGAAGTCACTTTTTTCACACCTGTGCCATCGAGCCTGTGACATAGCGCTGTGTTATTCAGTGGGCCTCACACAATCCAAGTGTCCATTGTCCACAAGTGTCTGCAGAAATTCAAAATCTCCCTTATCCTGTAGTCACTTTTTTCACACCTGTGCCATCGTGCCTGTGACATAGCGCTGTGATATTCAGTGGGCCTCACACAATCCAAAATTGTCCAGTGTCCACAAGTGTCTGCAGAAATTGAAAATCTCCCTTATCCTGTAGTCACTTTTTTCACACCTGTGCCATCGAGCCTGTGACATAGCGCTGTGATATTCAGTGGGCCTCACACAATCCAAGTGTCCAGTGTCCACAAGTGTCTGCAGAAATTCAAAATCTCCCTTATCCTGTAGTCACTTTTTTCACACCTGTGCCATCGAGCCTGTGACATAGCGCTGTGATATTCAGTGGGCCTCACACAATCCAAAAGTGTCCAGTGTCCACAAGTGTCTGCAGAAATTCAAAATCTCCCTTATCCTGTAGTCACTTTTTTCACACCTGTGCCATCGAGCCTGTGACATAGCGCTGTGATATTCAGTGGGCCTCACACAATCCAAGTGTCCAGTGTCCACAAGTGTCTGCAGAAATTCAAAATCTCCCTTATCCTGTAGTCACTTTTTTCACACCTGTGCCATCGAGCCTGTGACATAGCGCTGTGAAATTCAGTGGGCCTCACACAATCCAAGTGTCCAGTGTCCTCAAGCGTCTGCAGAAATTCAAAATCTACCTTATCCTGTAGTCACTTTTTTCAAACCTGTGCCATCGAGCCTGTCACATAGCGCTGTGATATTCAGTGGGCCTCACACAATCCAAAAGTGTCCAGTGTCCACAAGTGTCTGCAGAAATTCAAAATCTCCCTTATCCTGTAGTCACTTTTTTCACACCTGTGCCATCGAGCCTGTGACATAGCGCTGTGATATTCAGTGGGCCTCACACAATCCAAGTGTCCAGTGTCCACAAGTGTCTGCAGAAATTCAAAATCTCCCTTATCCTGTAGTCACTTTTTTCACACCTGTGCCATCGAGCCTGTGACATAGCGCTGTGATATTCAGTGGGCCTCACACAATCCAAAAGTGTCCAGTGTCCACAAGTGTCTGCAGAAATTCAAAATCTCCCTTATCCTGTAGTCACTTTTTTCACACCTGTGCCATCGAGCCTGTGACATAGCGCTGTGATATTCAGTGGGCCTCACACAATCCAAGTGTCCAGTGTCCACAAGTGTCTGCAGAAATTCAAAATCTCCCTTATCCTGTAGTCACTTTTTTCACACCTGTGCCATCGAGCCTGTGACATAGCGTTGTGAAATTCAGTGGGCCTCACACAATCCAAGTGTCCAGTGTCCACAAGCGTCTGCAGAAATTCAAAATCTCCCTTATCCTGTAGTCACTTTTTTCAAACCTGTGCCATCGAGCCTGTCACATAGCGCTGTGATATTCAGTGGGCCTCACACAATCCAAAAGTGTCCAGTGTCCACAAGTGTCTGCAGAAATTCAAAATCTCCCTTATCCTGTAGTCACTTTTTTCACACCTGTGCCATCGAGCCTGTGACATAGCGCTCTGATATTCAGTGGGCCTCACACAATCCAATGTCCAGTGTCCACAAGTGTCTGCAGAAATTCAAAATCTCCCTTATCCTGTAGTCACTTTTTTCACACCTGTGCCATCGAGCCTGTGACATAGTGCTGTGATATTCAGTGGGCCTCACACAATCCAAAAGTGTCCAGTGTCCACAAGTGTCTGCAGAAATTCAAAATCTCCCTTATCCTGTAGTCACTTTTTTCACACCTGTGCCATCGAGCCTGTAACATAGCGCTGTGATATTCAGTGGGCCTCACACAATCCAAGTGTCCAGTGTCCACAAGTGTCTGCAGAAATTCAAAATCTCCCTTATCCTGTAGTCACTTTTTTCACACCTGTGCCATCGAGCCTCTGACATAGCGCTGTGATATTCAGTGGGCCTCACACAATCCAAAAGTGTCCAGTGTCCACAAGTGTCTGCAGAAATTCAAAATCTCCCTTATCCTGTAGTCACTTTTTTCACACCTGTGCCATCGAGCCTGTGACATAGCGCTCTGATATTCAGTGGGCCTCACACAATCCAAGTGTAAAGTGTCCACAAGTGTCTGCAGAAATTCAAAATCTCCCTTAACCTGTAGTCACTTTTTTCACACCTGTGCCATCGAGCCTGTGACATAGCGCTGTGATATTCAGTTGGCCTCAAACAATCCAAAAGTGTCCAGTGTCCACAAGTGTCTGCAGAAATTCAAAATCTCCCTTATCCTGTAGTCACTTTTTTCATACCTGTGCCATCGAGCCTGTGACATAGCGCTGTCATATTCAGTGGGCCTCACACAATCCAAGTGTCCAGTGTCCACAAGTGTCTGCAGAAATTCAAAATCTCCCTTATCCTGTAGTTACTTTTTTCACACCTGTGCCATCGAGCCTGTGACATAGCGCTGTGATATTCAGTGGGCCTCACACAATCCAAGTGTCCAGTGTCCACAAGTGTCTGCAGAGATTCAAAATCTCCCTTATCCTGTAGTCACTTTTTTCACACCTGTGCCATCGAGCCTGAGACATAGCGCTGTGATATTCAATGGGCCTCACACAATCCAAAAGTGTCCAGTGCCCACAAGTGTCTGCAGAAATTCAAAATCTCCCTTATCCTGTAGTCACTTTTTTCACACCTGTGCCATCGAGCCTGTGACATAGTGCTGTGATAGTCAGTGGGCCTCACACAATCCAAAAGTGTCCAGTGTCCACAAGTGTCTGCAGAAATTCAAAATATCCCTTATCCTGTAGTCACTTTTTTCACACCTGTGCCATCGAGCCTGTGACATAGCGCTCTGATGTTCAGTGGGCCTCACACAATCCAAGTGTCCAGTGTCCACAAGTGTCTGCAGAAATTCAAAATCTCCCTTATCCTGAAGTCACTTTTTTCACACCTGTACCATCGAGCCTGTGACATAGCGCTGTGTTATTCAGTGGGCCTCACACAATCCAAGTGTCCATTGTCCACAAGTGTCTGCAGAAATTCAAAATCTCCCTTATCCTGTAGTCACTTTTTTCACACCTGTGCCATCGTGCCTGTGACATAGCGCTGTGATATTCAGTGGGCCTCACACAATCCAAAATTGTCCAGTGTCCACAAGTGTCTGCAGAAATTGAAAATCTCCCTTATCCTGTAGTCACTTTTTTCACACCTGTGCCATCGAGCCTGTGACATAGCGCTGTGATATTCAGTGGGCCTCACACAATCCAAGTGTAGAGTGTCCACAAGTGTCTGCAGAAATTCAAAATCTCCCTTATCCTGTAGTCACTTTTTTCACACCTGTGCCATCGAGCCTGTGACATAGCGCTGTGATATTCAGTGGGCCTCACACAATCCAAAAGTGTCCAGTGTCCACAAGTGTCTGCAGAAATTCAAAATCTCCCTTATCATGTAGTCACTTTTTTCACACCGGTGCCATCGAGCCTGTGACATAGCGCTGTGATATTCAGTGGGCCTTACACAATCCAAGTGTCCAGTGTCCACAAGTGTCTGCAGAAATTCAAAATCTCCCTTATCCTGAAGTCACTTTTTTCACACCTGTGCCATCTAGCCTGTGACATAGCGCTGTGTTATTCAGTGGGCCTCACACAATCCAAGTGTCCATTGTCCACAAGTGTCTGCAGAAATTCAAAATCTCCCTTATCCTGTAGTCACTTTTTTCACACCTGTGCCATCGTGCCTGTGACATAGCGCTGTGATATTCAGTGGGCCTCACACAATCCAAAATTGTCCAGTGTCCACAAGTGTCTGCAGAAATTGAAAATCTCCCTTATCCTGTAGTCACTTTTTTCACACCTGTGCCATCGAGCCTGTGACATAGCGCTGTGATATTCAGTGGGCCTCACACAATCCAAGTGTAGAGTGTCCACAAGTGTCTGCAGAAATTCAAAATCTCCCTTATCCTGTAGTCACTTTTTTCACACCTGTGCCATCGAGCCTGTGACATAGCGCTGTGATATTCAGTGGGCCTCACACAATCCAAAAGTGTCCAGTGTCCACAAGTGTCTGCAGAAATTCAAAATCTCCCTTATCATGTAGTCACTTTTTTCACACCGGTGCCATCGAGCCTGTGACATAGCGCTGTGATATTCAGTGGGCCTTACACAATCCAAGTGTCCAGTGTCCACAAGTGTCTGCAGAAATTCAAAATCTCCCTTATCCTGTAGTCACTTTTTTCACACCTGTGCCATCGAGCCTGTGACATAGCGCTGTGATATTCAGTGGGCCTCTCACAATCCAAAAGTGTCCATTGTCCACAAGTGTCTGCAGAAATTCAAAATCTCCCTTATCCTGTAGTCACTGTTTTCACACCTGTGCCATCGTGCCTGTGACATAGCGCTGTGATATTCAGTGGGCCTCACACAATCCAAAATTGTCCAGTGTCCACAAGTGTCTGCAGAAATTGAAAATCTCCCTTATCCTGTAGTCACTTTTTTCACACCTGTGCCATCGAGCCTGTGACATAGCGCTGTGATATTCAGTGGGCCTCACACAATCCAAGTGTAGAGTGTCCACAAGTGTCTGCAGAAATTCAAAATCTCCCTTATCCTGTAGTCACTTTTTTCACACCTGTGCCATCGAGCCTGTGACATAGCGCTGTGATATTCAGTGGGCCTCACACAATCCAAAAGTGTCCAGTGTCCACAAATGTCTGCAGAAATTCAAAATCTCCCTTATCATGTAGTCACTTTTTTCACACCGGTGCCATCGAGCCTGTGACATAGCGCTGTGATATTCAGTGGGCCTTACACAATCCAAGTGTCCAGTGTCCACAAGTGTCTGCAGAAATTCAAAATCTCCCTTATCCTGTAGTCACTTTTTTCACACCTGTGCCATCGAGCCTGTGACATAGCGCTGTGATATTCAGTGGGCCTCTCACAATCCAAAAGTGTCCATTGTCCACAAGTGTCTGCAGAAATTCAAAATCTCCCTTATCCTGTAGTCACTGTTTTCACACCTGTGCCATTGAGCCTGTGACATAGCGCTGTGATATTCAGTGGGCCTCATACAATCCAAAAGTGTCCAGTGTCCACAAGTGTCTGCAGAAATTCAAAATCTCCCTTATCCTGTAGTCACTTTTTTCACAACTGTGCCATCGAGCCTGTGACATAGCACTGTGATATTCAGTGGGCCTCACACAATCCAAGTGTCCAGTGTCCACAAGTGTCTGCAGAAATCCAAAATCTCCCTTATCCTGTTGTCACTTTTTTCACACCTGTGCCATCGAGCCTGTGACATAGCGCTGTGATATTCAGTGGGCCTCACACAATCCAAGTGTCCAGTGTCCACAAGTGTCTGCAGAAATTCAAAATCTCCCTTATCCTGTAGTCACTTTTTTCACACCTGTGCCATCGAGCCTGTGACATAGCGCTGTGATATTCAGTGGGCCTCACACAATCCAAGTGTCCAGAGTCCACAAGTGTCTGCAGAAATTCAAAATCTTCCTTATCCTGTAGTCACTTTTTTCACACCTGTGCCATCGAGCCTGTGACATAGTGCTGTTATATTCAGTGGGCCTCACACAATCCAAGTGTCCAGTGTCCACAAGTGTCTGCAGAAATTCAAAATCTCCCTTATCCTGTAGTCACTTTTTTCACACCTGTGCCATCGAGCCTGTGACATAGTGCTGTGATATTCAGTGGGCCTCACACAATCCAAAAGTGTTCAGTGTCCACAAGTGTCTGCAGAAATTCAAAATCTCCCTTATCCTGTAGTCACTTTTTTCACACCTGTGCCATCGAGCCTGTGACATAGCGCTCTGATATTCAGTGGGCCTCACACAATCCAAAAGTGTCCAGTGTCCACAAGTGTCTGCAGAAATTCAAAATCTCCCTTATCCTGTAGTCACTTTTTTCACACCTGTGCCATCGAGCCTGTGACATAGCGCTCTGATATTCAGTGGGCCTCACACAATCCAAAAGTGTCCAGTGTCCACAAGTGTCTGCAGAAATTCAAAATCTCCCTTATCCTGTAGTCACTTTTTTCTCACCTGTGCCATCAAGCCTGTAACATAGCGCTGTGATATTCAGTGGGCCTCACACAATCCAAATGTCCAGTGTCCACAAGTGTCTGCAGAAATTCAAAATCTCCCTTATCCTGTAGTCACTTTTTTCACACCTGTGCCATCGAGCCAGTGACATAGCGCTGTGATATTCAGTGGGCCTCACACAATCCAAGTGTCCAGTGTCCACAAGTGTCTGCAGAAATTCAAAATCTCCCTTATCCTGTAGTCACTTTTTTCACACCTGTGCCATCGAGCCTGTGACATAGCGCTCTGATATTCAGTGGGCCTCACACAATCCAATTGTCCAGTGTCCACAAGTGTCTGCAGAAATTCAAAATCTCCCTTATCCTGTAGTTACTTTTTTCACACCTGTGCCATCGAGCCTGTGACATAGCGCTGTGTTATTCAGTGGGCCTCACACAATCCAAGTGTCCAGTGTCCACAAGTGTCTGCAGAAATTCAAAATCTCCCTTATCCTGTAGTCACTTTTTTCACACCTGTGCCATCGAGCCTGTGACATAGCGCTGTGATATTCAGTGGGCCTCACACAATCCAAAAGTGTCCAGTGTCCACAAGTGTCTGCAGAAATTCAAAATCTCCCTTATCCTGTAGTCACTTTTTTCACACTTGTGTTATCGAGCCTGTGACATAGCGCTGTGATATTCAGTGGGCCTCACACAATCCAAGTGTCCAGTGTCCACAAGTGTCTGCAGAAATTCAAAATCTCCCTTATCCTGTAGTCACTTTTTTCACACCTGTGCCATCGAGCCTGTGACATAGCGCTCTGATATTCAATGGGCCTCACACAATCCAAGTGTCCAGTGTCCACAAGTGTCTGCAGAAATTCAAAATCTCCCTTATCCTGAAGTCACTTTTTTCACACCTGTGCCATCGAGCCTGTGACATAGCGCTGTGATATTCAGTGGGCCTCACACAATCCAAAGGTGTCCAGTTTCCACAAGTGTCTGCAGAAATTCAAAATATCCCTTATCCTGTAGTCACTTTTTTCACACCTGTGCCATCGAGCCTGTGACATAGCGCTCTGATGTTCAGTGGGCCTCACACAATCCAAGTATCCAGTGTCCACAAGTGTCTGCAGAAATTCAAAATCTCCCTTATCCTGTAGTCACTTTTTTCACACCTGTGCCATCGAGCCTGTGACATAGCGCTGTGTTATTCAGTGGGCCTCACACAATCCAAGTGTCCATTGTCCACAAGTGTCTGCAGAAATTCAAAATCTCCCTTATCCTGTAGTCACTTTTTTCACACCTGTGCCATCGTGCCTGTGACATAGCGCTGTGATATTCAGTGGGCCTCACACAATCCAAAAGTGTCCAGTGTCCACAAGTGTCTGCAGAAATTCAAAATCTCCCTTATCCTGTAGTCACTTTTTTCACACCTGTGCCATCGAGCCTGTGACATAGCGCTGTGATATTCAGTGGGCCTCACACAATCCAAAAGTGTCCAGTGTCCACAAGTGTCTGCAGAAATTCAAAATCTCCCTTATCCTGTAGTCACTTTTTTCTCACCTGTGCCATCGAGCCTGTGACATAGCGCTGTGATATTCAGTAAGCCTCACACAATCCAAAAGTGTCCAGTGTCCACAAGTGTCTGCAGAAATTCAAAATCTCCCTTATCCTGTAGTCACTTTTTTCACACCTGTGCCATCGAGCCAGTGACATAGCGCTGTGATATTCAATGGGCCTCACACAATCCAAGTGTCCAGTGTCCACAAGTGTCTGCAGAAATTCAAAATCTCCCTTATCCTGTAGTCACTTTTTTCACACCTGTGCCATCGAGCCTGTGACATAGCGCTCTGATATTCAATGGGCCTCACACAATCCAAGTGTCCAGTGTCCACAAGTGTCTGCAGAAATTCAAAATCTCCCTTATCCTGAAGTCACTTTTTTCACACCTGTGCCATCGAGCCTGTGACATAGCGCTGTGATATTCAGTGGGCCTCACACAATCCAAAGGTGTCCAGTTTCCACAAGTGTCTGCAGAAATTCAAAATATCCCTTATCCTGTAGTCACTTTTTTCACACCTGTGCCATCGAGCCTGTGACATAGCGCTCTGATGTTCAGTGGGCCTCACACAATCCAAGTGTCCAGTGTCCACAAGTGTCTGCAGAAATTCAAAATCTCCCTTATCCTGAAGTCACTTTTTTCACACCTGTGCCATCGAGCCTGTGACATAGCGCTGTGTTATTCAGTGGGCCTCACACAATCCAAGTGTCCATTGTCCACAAGTGTCTGCAGAAATTCAAAATCTCCCTTATCCTGTAGTCACTTTTTTCACACCTGTGCCATCGAGCCTGTGACATAGCGCTGTGATATTCAGTAAGCCTCACACAATCCAAAAGTGTCCAGTGTCCACAAGTGTCTGCAGAAATGCAAAATCTCCCTTATCCTGTAGTCACTTTTTTCACACCTGTGCCATCGAGCCTGTGACATAGCGCTGTGATATTCAATGGGCCTCACACAATCCAAGTGTCCAGTGTCCACAAGTGTCTGCAGAAATTCAAAATCTCCCTTATCATGTAGTCACATTTTTCACACCGGTGCCATCGAGCCTGTGACATAGCGCTGTGATATTCAGTGGGCCTTACACAATCCAAGTGTCCAGTGTCCACAAGTGTCTGCAGAAATTCAAAATCTCCCTTATCCTGTAGTCACTTTTTTCACACCTGTGCCATCGAGCCTGTGACATAGCGCTGTGATATTCAGTGGGCCTCTCACAATCCAAAAGTGTCCATTGTCCACAAGTGTCTGCAGAAATTCAAAATCTCCCTTATCCTGTAGTCACTTTTTTCACACCTGTGCCATTGAGCCTGTGACATAGCGCTGTGATATTCAGTGGGCCTCATACAATCCAAAAGTGTCCAGTGTCCACAAGTGTCTGCAGAAATTCAAAATCTCCCTTATCCTGTAGTCACTTTTTTCACAACTGTGCCATCGAGCCTGTGACATAGCACTGTGATATTCAGTGGGCCTCACACAATCCAAGTGTCCAGTGTCCACAAGTGTCTGCAGAAATTCAAAATCTCCCTTATCCTGTTGTCACTTTTTTCACACCTGTGCCATCGAGCCTGTGACATAGCGCTGTGATATTCAGTGGGCCTCACACAATCCAAGTGTCCAGTGTCCACAAGTGTCTGCAGAAATTCAAAATCTCCCTTATCCTGTAGTCACTTTTTTCACACCTGTGCCATCGAGCCTGTGACATAGTGCTGTGATATTCAGTGGGCCTTACACAATCCAAAAGTGTCCAGTGTCCACAAGTGTCTGCAGAAATTCAAAATCTCCCTTATCCTGTAGTCACTTTTTTCACACCTGTGCCATCGAGCCTGTGACATAGCGCTCTGATATTCAGTGGGCCTCACACAATACAAGTGTCCAGTGTCCACAAGTGTCTGCAGAAATTCAAAATCTCCCTTATCCTGTAGTCACTCTTTTCACACCTGTGCCATCGAGCCTGTGACATAGCGCTGTGATATTCAGTGGGCCTCACACAATCCAAGTGTCCAGTGTCCACAAGTGTCTGCAGAAATTCAAAATCTCCCTTATCCTGTAGTCACTTTTTTCACACCTGTGCCATCGAGCCTGTGACATAGCGCTGTGATATTCAGTGGGCCTCACACAATCCAAAAGTGTCCAGTGTCCACAAGTGTCTGCAGAAATTCAAAATGTCCCTTATCCTGTAGTCACTTTTTTCACACCTGTGCCATCGAGCCTGTGACATAGCGCTGTGATATTCAGTGGGCCTCACACAATCCAAGTGTCCAGTGTCCACAAGTGTCTGCAGAAATTCAAAATCTCCCTTATCCTGTAGTCACTTTTTTCACACCTGTGCCATCGAGCCTGTGACATAGCACTGTGATATTCAGTGGGCCTCACACAATCCAAAAGTGTCCAGTGTCCACAAGTGTCTGCAGAAATTCAAAATATCCCTTATCCTGTTGTCACTTTTTTCACACCTGTGCCATCGAGCCTGTGACATAGCGCTGTGATATTCAGTGGGCCTCATACAATCCAAGTGTCCAGTGTCCACAAGTGTCTGCAGAAATTCAAAATCTCCCTTATCCTGTAGTCACTTTTTTCACACCAGTGCCATCGAGCCTGTGACATAGCGCTGTGATATTTAGTGGGCCTCACACAGTCCAAAAGTGTCCAGTGTCCACAAGTGTCTGCCGAAATTCAAAATCTCCCTTATCCTGTAGTCACTTTTTTCACACCTGTGCCATCGAGCCTGTGACATAGCGCTGTGATATTCAGTGGGCCTCACACAATCCAAGTGTCCAGTGTCCACAAGTGTCTGCAGAAATTCAAAATCTCCCTTATCCTGTAGTCACTTTTTTCACACCTGTGCCATCGAGCCTGTGACATAGCGCTGTGATATTCAGTGGGCCTCACACAATCCAAAGGTGTCCAGTGTCCACAAGTGTCTGCAGAAATTTAAAATCTCCCTTATCCTGTAGTCACTTTTTTCACACCTGTGCCATCGAGCCTGTGACATAGCGCTGTGATATTCAGTGGGCCTCACACAATCCAAAAGTGTCCAGTGTCCACAAGTGTCTGCAGAAATTCAAAATCTCCCTTATCCTGTAGTCACTTTTTTCACACCTGTGCCATCGAGCCTGTGACATAGCGCTGTGATATTTAGTGGGCCTCACACAATCCAAAAGTGTGCAGTGTCCACAAGTGTCTGCAGAAATTCAAAATCTCCCTTATCCTGTAGTCTCTTTTTTCACACCTGTGCCATCGAGCCTGTGACATAGCGCTCTGATATTCAGTGGGCCTCACACAATCCAAGTGTCCAGTGTCCACAAGTGTCTGCAGAAATTCAAAATCTCCCTTATCCTGTAGTCACTTTTTTCACACCTGTGCCATCGAGCCTGTGACATAGCGCTCTGATATTCAGTGGGCCTCACACAATCCAAGTGTCCAGTGTCCACAAGTGTCTGCAGAAATTCAAAATCTCCCTTATCCTGTAGTCACTTTTTTCACACCTGTGCCATCGAGCCTGTGACATAGCGCTCTGATATTCAGTGGGCCTCACACAATCCAAAGGTGTCCAGTGTCCACAAGTGTCTGCAGAAATTCAAAATATCCCTTATCCTGTAGTCACTTTTTTCACACCTGTGCCATCGAGCCTGTGACATAGCGCTCTGATATTCAGTGGGCCTCACACAATCCAAAAGTGTCCAGTGTCCATAAGTGTCTGCAGAAATTCAAAATCTCCCTTATCCTGTAGTCACTTTTTTCACACCTGTGCCATCGAGCCTGTGACATAGTGCTGTGATATTCAGTGGGCCTCACACAATCCAAAAGTGTCCAGTGTCCACAAGTGTCTGCAGAAATTCAAAATCTCCCTTATCCTGTAGTCACTTTTTTCACGCCTGTGCCATCGAGCCTGTGACATAGCGCTGTGATATTCAGTGGGCCTCACACAATCCAAGTGTCCAGTGTCCACAAGTGTCTGCAGAAATTCAAAATCTCCCTTATCCTGTAGTCACTTTTTTCACACCTGTGCCATCGAGCCTGTGACATAGCGCTGTGATATTCAGTGGGCCTCACACAATCCAAAAGTGTCCAGTGTACACAAGTGTCTGCAGAAATTCAAAATCTCCCTTATCCTGTAGTCACTTTTTTCACACCTGTGCCATCGAGCCTGTGACATAGCGCTGTGATATTCAGTGGGCCTCACACAATCCAAGTGTCCAGTGTCCACAAGTGTCTGCAGAAATTCAAAATCTCCCTTATCCTGTAGTCACTTTTTTCACACCTGTGCCATCGAGCCTGTGACATAGCGCTGTGATATTCAGTGGGCCTCACACAATCCAAAAGTGTCCAGTGTCCACAAGTGTCTGCAGAAATTCAAAATTTCCCTTATCCTGTAGTCACTTTTTTCACACCTGTGCCATCGAGCCTGTGACATAGCGCTCTGATGTTCAGTGGGCCTCACACAATCCAAGTGTCCAGTGTCCACAAGTGTCTGCAGAAATTCAAAATCTCCCTTATCCTGTAGTCACTTTTTTCACACCTGTGCCATCGAGCCTGTGACATAGCTCTCTGATATTCAGTGGGCTTCACACAATCCAAGTGTCCAGTGTCCACAAGTGTCTGCAGAAATTCAAAATCTCCCTTATCCTGTAGTCACTTTTTTCACACCTGTGCCATCGAGCCTGTGACATAGCGCTGTGATATTCAGTGGGCCTCACACAATCCAAAAGTGTCCAGTGTGAACAAGTGTCTGCAGAAATTCAAAATCTCCCTTATCCTGTAGTCACTTTTTTCACACCTGTGCCATCGAGCCTGTGACATAGCGCTGTGATATTCAGTGGGCCTCACACAATCCAAGTGTCCAGTGTCCACAAGTGTCTGCAGAAATTCAAAATCTCCCTTATCCTGTAGTCACTTTTTTCACACCTGTGCCATCGAGCCTGTGACATAGCGCTGTGAAATTCAGTGGGCCTCACACAATCCAAGTGTCCAGTGTCCACAAGCCTCTGCAGAAATTCAAAATCTCCCTTATCCTGTAGTCACTTTTTTCACACCTGTGCCATCGAGCCTGTGACATAGCGCTGTGATATTCAGTGGGCCTCACACAATCCAAAAGTGTCCAGTGTCCACAAGTGTCTGCAGAAATTCAAAATCTCCCTTATCCTGTAGTCACTTTTTTCACACCTGTGCCATCGAGCCTGTGACATAGCGCTGTGATATTCAGTGGGCCTCACACAATCCAAGTGTCCAGTGTCCACAAGTGTCTGCAGAAATTCAAAATCTCCCTTATCCTGTAGTCACTTTTTTCACACCTCTGCCATCGAGCCTGTGACATAGCGCTGTGAAATTCAGTGGGCCTCACACAATCCTAGTGTTCAGTGTCCACAAGCGTCTGCAGAAATTCAAAATCTCCCTTATCCTGTAGTTACTTTTTTCACACCTGTGCCATTGAGCCTGTCACATAGCGCTGTGATATTCAGTGGGCCTCACACAATCCAAAAGTGTCCAGTGTCCACAAGTGTCTGCAGAAATTCAAAATCTCCCTTATCCTGTAGTCACTTTTTTCACACCTGTGCCATCGAGCCTGTGACATAGCGCTCTGATATTCAGTGGGCCTCACACAATCCAAGTGTCCAGTGTCCACAAGTGTCTGCAGAAATTCAAAATCTCCCTTATCCTGTAGTCACTTTTTTCACACCTGTGCCATCGAGCCTGTGACATAGCGCTGTGATATATAGTGGGCCTCACACAATCCAAGTGTCCAGTGTCCACAAGTGTCTGCAGAAATTCAAAATCTCCCTTATCCTGTAGTCACTTTTTTCACACCTGTGCCATCGAGCCTGTGACATAGCGCTGTGAAATTCAGTGGGCCTCACACAATCCTAGTGTTCAGTGTCCACAAGCGTCTGCAGAAATTCAAAATCTCCCTTATCCTGTAGTTACTTTTTTCACACCTGTGCCATCGAGCCTGTCACATAGCGCTGTGATATTCAGTGGGCCTCACACAATCCAAAAGTGTCCAGTGTCCACAAGTGTCTGCAGAAATTCAAAATCTCCCTTATCCTGTAGTCACTTTTTTCACACCTGTGCCATCGAGCCTGTGACATAGCGCTCTGATATTCAGTGGGCCTCACACAATCCAAGTGTCCAGTGTCCACAAGTGTCTGCAGAAATTCAAAATCTCCCTTATCCTGTAGTCACTTTTTTCACACCTGTGTCATCGAGCCTGTGACATAGCGCTGTGATATTCAGTGGGCCTCACACAATCCAAAAGTGTCCAGTGTCCACAAGTGTCTGCCGAAATTCAAAATCTCCCTTATCCTGTAGTTACTTTTTTCACACCTGTGCCATCGAGCCTGTGACATAGCGCTGTGATATTCAGTGGGCCTCACACAATCCAAGTGTCCAGTGTCCACAAGTGTCTGCAGAAATTCAAAATCTCCCTTATCTTGTAGTCACTTTTTTCACACCTGTGCCATCGAGCCTGTGACATAGCGCTGTGATATTCAGTGGGCCTCACACAATCCAAGTGTCCAGAAGTGTCTGCAGAAATTCAAAATCTCCCTTATCCTGTAGTCACTTTTTTCACACCTGTGCCATCGAGCCTGTGACATAGCGCTGTGATATTCAGTGGGCGTCACACAATCCAAAAGTGTCCAGTGTCCACAAGTGTCTGCAGAAATTCAAAATCTCCCTTATCCTGTAGTCACTTTTTTCACACCTGTGCCATCGAGCCTGTGACATAGCACTGTGATATTCAGTGGGCCTCACACAATCCAAGTGTCCAGTGTCCACAAGTGTCTGCAGAAATTCAAAATCTCCCTTATCCTGTAGTCACTTTTTTCACACCTGTGCCATCGAGCCTGTCACATAGCGCTGTGATATTCAGTGGGCCTCACACAATCCAAAAGTGTCCACTGTCCACAAGTGTCTGCAGAAATTCAAAGTCTCCCTTATCCTGTAGTCACTTTTTTCATACCTGTGCCATCGAGCCTGTGACATAGCGCTCTGATATTCAGTTGGCCTCACACAATCCAAGTGTCCAGTGTCCACAAGTGTCTGCAGAAATTCAAAATCTCCCTTATCCTGTAGTCACTTTTTTCACACCTGTGCCATCGAGCCTGTGACATAGCGATGTGATATTCAGTGGGCCTCACACAATCCAAAGGTGTCCAGTGTCCACAAGTGTCTGCACAAATTCAAAATATCCTTTATCCTGTATTCACTTTTTTTCACACATGTGCCATCGAGCCTGTGACATAGCGCTCTGATGTTCAGTGGGCCTCACACAATCCAAGTGTCCAGTGTCCACAAGTGTCTGCAGAAATTCAAAATCTCCCTTATCCTGTAGTCACTTTTTTCACACCTGTGCCATCGAGCCTGTGACATAGCACTGTGATATTCAGTGGGCCTCACACAATCCAAGTGTCCAGTGTCCACAAGTGTCTGCAGAAATTCAAAATCTCCCTTATCCTGTAGTCACTTTTTTCACACCTGTGCCATCGAGCCTGTCACATAGTGCTGTGATATTCAGTGGGCCTCACACAATCCAAAAGTGTCCACTGTCCACAAGTGTCTGCAGAAATTCAAAATCTCCCTTATCCTGTAGTCACTTTTTTCATACCTGTGCCATCGAGCCTGTGACATAGCGCTCTGATATTGAAGGGCCTCACACAATCCATGTGTCCAGTGTCCACAAGTGTCTGCAGAAATTCAAAATCTCCCTTATCCTGTAGTCACTTTTTTCACACCTGTGCCATCGAGCCTGTGACATAGCGCTGTGATATTCAGTGGGCCTCACACAATCCAAAGGTGTCCAGTGTCCACAAGTGTCTGCACAAATTCAAAATATCCCTTATCCTGTAGTCACTTTTTTCACACATGTGCCATCGAGCCTGTGACATAGCGCTCTGATGTTCAGTGGGCCTCACACAATGCAAGTGTACAGTGTCCACAAGTGTCTGCAGAAATTCAAAATCTCCCTTATCCTGTAGTCACTTTTTTCACACCTGTGCCATCGAGCCTGTGACATAGCGCTGTGATATTCAGTGGGCCTCACACAATCCAAGTGTCCAGTGTCCACAAGTGTCTGCAGAAATTCAAAATCTCCCTTATCCTGTAGTCACTTTTTCACACCTGTGCCATTGTGCCTGTGACATAGCGCTGTGATATTCAGTGGGCCTCACACAATCCAAAAGTGTCCAGTGTCCACAAGTGTCTGCAGAAATTCAAAATCTCCCTTATCCTGTAGTCACTTTTTTCACACCTGTGCCATCGAGCCTGTGACATAGCGCTGTGATATTCAGTGGGCCTCACACAATCCAAGTGTCCAGTGTCCACAAGTGTCTGCAGAAATTCAAAATCTCCCTTATCCTGTAGTCACTTTTTTCTCACCTGTGCCATCGAGCCTGTGACATAGCGCTGTGATATTCAGTGGGCCTCACACAATCCAAAAGTGTCCAGTGTCCACAAGTGTCTGCAGAAATTCAAAATCTCCCTTATCCTGTAGTCACTTTTTTCACACCTGTGCCATCGAGCCTGTGACATAGCGCTCTGATATTCAGTGGGCCTCACACGATCCAAGTGTCCAGTGTCCACAAGTGTCTGCAGAAATTCAAAATCTCCCTTATCCTGTAGTTACTTTTTTCACACCTGTGCCATCGAGCCTGTGACATAGCGCTGTGATATTCAGTGGGCCTCACACAATCCAAGTGTCCAGTGTCCACAAGTGTCTGCAGAAATTCAAAATCTCCCTTATCCTGTAGTCACTTTTTTCACACCTGTGCCATCGAGCCTGTGACATAGCGCTGTGATATTCAGTGGGCCTCACACAATCCAAAAGTGTCCAGTGTCCACAAGTGTCTGCAGAAATTCAAAATCTCGCTTATCCTGTAGTCACTTTTTTCACACCTGTGCCATCGAGCCTGTGACATAGCGCTGTGATATTCAGTGGGCCTCACACAATCCAAGTGTCCAGTGTCCACAAGTGTCTGCAGAAATTCAAAATCTCCCTTATCCTGTAGTCACTTTTTTCACACCTGTGCCATCGAGCCTGTGACATAGCGCTGTGATATTCAGTGGGCCTCACACAATCCAAGTGTCCAGTGTCCACAAGTGTCTGCAGAAATTCAAAATCTTCCTTATCCTGTAGTCACTTTTTTCACACCTGTGCCATCGAGCCTGTGACATAGTGCTGTTATATTCAGTGGGCCTCACACAATCCAAGTGTCCAGTGTCCACAAGTGTCTGCAGAAATTCAAAATCTCCCTTATCCTGTAGTCACTTTTTTCACACCTGTGCCATCGAGCCTGTGACATAGTGCTGTGATATTCAGTGGGCCTCACACAATCCAAAAGTGTTCAGTGTCCACAAGTGTCTGCAGAAATTCAAAATCTCCCTTATCCTGTAGTCACTTTTTTCACACCTGTGCCATCGAGCCTGTGACATAGCGCTCTGATATTCAGTGGGCCTCACACAATCCAAAAGTGTCCAGTGTCCACAAGTGTCTGCAGAAATTCAAAATCTCCCTTATCCTGTAGTCACTTTTTTCACACCTGTGCCATCGAGCCTGTGACATAGCGCTCTGATATTCAGTGGGCCTCACACAATCCAAAAGTGTCCAGTGTCCACAAGTGTCTGCAGAAATTCAAAATCTCCCTTATCCTGTAGTCACTTTTTTCTCACCTGTGCCATCAAGCCTGTAACATAGCGCTGTGATATTCAGTGGGCCTCACACAATCCAAATGTCCAGTGTCCACAAGTGTCTGCAGAAATTCAAAATCTCCCTTATCCTGTAGTCACTTTTTTCACACCTGTGCCATCGAGCCTGTGACATAGCGCTGTGATATTCAGTGGGCCTCACACAATCCAAGTGTCCAGTGTCCACAAGTGTCTGCAGAAATTCAAAATCTCCCTTATCCTGTAGTCACTTTTTTCACACCTGTGCCATCGAGCCTGTGACATAGCGCTCTGATATTCAGTGGGCCTCACACAATCCAATTGTCCAGTGTCCACAAGTGTCTGCAGAAATTCAAAATCTCCCTTATCCTGTAGTTACTTTTTTCACACCTGTGCCATCGAGCCTGTGACATAGCGCTGTGTAATTCAGTGGGCCTCACACAATCCAAGTGTCCAGTGTCCACAAGTGTCTGCAGAAATTCAAAATCTCCCTTATCCTGTAGTCACTTTTTTCACACCTGTGCCATCGAGCCTGTGACATAGCGCTGTGATATTCAGTGGGCCTCACACAATCCAAAAGTGTCCAGTGTCCACAAGTGTCTGCAGAAATTCAAAATCTCCCTTATCCTGTAGTCACTTTTTTCACACTTGTGTTATCGAGCCTGTGACATAGCGCTGTGATATTCAGTGGGCCTCACACAATCCAAGTGTCCAGTGTCCACAAGTGTCTGCAGAAATTCAAAATCTCCCTTATCCTGTAGTCACTTTTTTCACACCTGTGCCATCGAGCCTGTGACATAGCGCTCTGATATTCAATGGGCCTCACACAATCCAAGTGTCCAGTGTCCACAAGTGTCTGCAGAAATTCAAAATCTCCCTTATCCTGAAGTCACTTTTTTCACACCTGTGCCATCGAGCCTGTGACATAGCGCTGTGATATTCAGTGGGCCTCACACAATCCAAAGGTGTCCAGTTTCCACAAGTGTCTGCAGAAATTCAAAATATCCCTTATCCTGTAGTCACTTTTTTCACACCTGTGCCATCGAGCCTGTGACATAGCGCTCTGATGTTCAGTGGGCCTCACACAATCCAAGTATCCAGTGTCCACAAGTGTCTGCAGAAATTCAAAATCTCCCTTATCCTGTAGTCACTTTTTTCACACCTGTGCCATCGAGCCTGTGACATAGCGCTGTGTTATTCAGTGGGCCTCACACAATCCAAGTGTCCATTGTCCACAAGTGTCTGCAGAAATTCAAAATCTCCCTTATCCTGTAGTCACTTTTTTCACACCTGTGCCATCGTGCCTGTGACATAGCGCTGTGATATTCAGTGGGCCTCACACAATCCAAAAGTGTCCAGTGTCCACAAGTGTCTGCAGAAATTCAAAATCTCCCTTATCCTGTAGTCACTTTTTTCACACCTGTGCCATCGAGCCTGTGACATAGCGCTGTGATATTCAGTGGGCCTCACACAATCCAAAAGTGTCCAGTGTCCACAAGTGTCTGCAGAAATTCAAAATCTCCCTTATCCTGTAGTCACTTTTTTCTCACCTGTGCCATCGAGCCTGTGACATAGCGCTGTGATATTCAGTAAGCCTCACACAATCCAAAAGTGTCCAGTGTCCACAAGTGTCTGCAGAAATTCAAAATCTCCCTTATCCTGTAGTCACTTTTTTCACACCTGTGCCATCGAGCCAGTGACATAGCGCTGTGATATTCAATGGGCCTCACACAATCCAAGTGTCCAGTGTCCACAAGTGTCTGCAGAAATTCAAAATCTCCCTTATCCTGTAGTCACTTTTTTCACACCTGTGCCATCGAGCCTGTGACATAGCGCTCTGATATTCAATGGGCCTCACACAATCCAAGTGTCCAGTGTCCACAAGTGTCTGCAGAAATTCAAAATCTCCCTTATCCTGAAGTCACTTTTTTCACACCTGTGCCATCGAGCCTGTGACATAGCGCTGTGATATTCAGTGGGCCTCACACAATCCAAAGGTGTCCAGTTTCCACAAGTGTCTGCAGAAATTCAAAATATCCCTTATCCTGTAGTCACTTTTTTCACACCTGTGCCATCGAGCCTGTGACATAGCGCTCTGATGTTCAGTGGGCCTCACACAATCCAAGTGTCCAGTGTCCACAAGTGTCTGCAGAAATTCAAAATCTCCCTTATCCTGAAGTCACTTTTTTCACACCTGTGCCATCGAGCCTGTGACATAGCGCTGTGTTATTCAGTGGGCCTCACACAATCCAAGTGTCCATTGTCCACAAGTGTCTGCAGAAATTCAAAATCTCCCTTATCCTGTAGTCACTTTTTTCACACCTGTGCCATCGAGCCTGTGACATAGCGCTGTGATATTCAGTAAGCCTCACACAATCCAAAAGTGTCCAGTGTCCACAAGTGTCTGCAGAAATGCAAAATCTCCCTTATCCTGTAGTCACTTTTTTCACACCTGTGCCATCGAGCCTGTGACATAGCGCTGTGATATTCAATGGGCCTCACACAATCCAAGTGTCCAGTGTCCACAAGTGTCTGCAGAAATTCAAAATCTCCCTTATCATGTAGTCACATTTTTCACACCGGTGCCATCGAGCCTGTGACATAGCGCTGTGATATTCAGTGGGCCTTACACAATCCAAGTGTCCAGTGTCCACAAGTGTCTGCAGAAATTCAAAATCTCCCTTATCCTGTAGTCACTTTTTTCACACCTGTGCCATCGAGCCTGTGACATAGCGCTGTGATATTCAGTGGGCCTCTCACAATCCAAAAGTGTCCATTGTCCACAAGTGTCTGCAGAAATTCAAAATCTCCCTTATCCTGTAGTCACTTTTTTCACACCTGTGCCATTGAGCCTGTGACATAGCGCTGTGATATTCAGTGGGCCTCATACAATCCAAAAGTGTCCAGTGTCCACAAGTGTCTGCAGAAATTCAAAATCTCCCTTATCCTGTAGTCACTTTTTTCACACCTGTGCCATCGAGCCTGTGACATAGCGCTCTGATATTCAATGGGCCTCACACAATCCAAGTGTCCAGTGTCCACAAGTGTCTGCAGAAATTCAAAATCTCCCTTATCCTGAAGTCACTTTTTTCACACCTGTGCCATCGAGCCTGTGACATAGCGCTGTGATATTCAGTGGGCCTCACACAATCCAAAGGTGTCCAGTTTCCACAAGTGTCTGCAGAAATTCAAAATATCCCTTATCCTGTAGTCACTTTTTTCACACCTGTGCCATCGAGCCTGTGACATAGCGCTCTGATGTTCAGTGGGCCTCACACAATCCAAGTGTCCAGTGTCCACAAGTGTCTGCAGAAATTCAAAATCTCCCTTATCCTGAAGTCACTTTTTTCACACCTGTGCCATCGAGCCTGTGACATAGCGCTGTGTTATTCAGTGGGCCTCACACAATCCAAGTGTCCATTGTCCACAAGTGTCTGCAGAAATTCAAAATCTCCCTTATCCTGTAGTCACTTTTTTCACACCTGTGCCATCGAGCCTGTGACATAGCGCTGTGATATTCAGTAAGCCTCACACAATACAAAAGTGTCCAGTGTCCACAAGTGTCTGCAGAAATGCAAAATCTCCCTTATCCTGTAGTCACTTTTTTCACACCTGTGCCATCGAGCCTGTGACATAGCGCTGTGATATTCAATGGGCCTCACACAATCCAAGTGTCCAGTGTCCACAAGTGTCTGCAGAAATTCAAAATCTCCCTTATCATGTAGTCACATTTTTCACACCGGTGCCATCGAGCCTGTGACATAGCGCTGTGATATTCAGTGGGCCTTACACAATCCAAGTGTCCAGTGTCCACAAGTGTCTGCAGAAATTCAAAATCTCCCTTATCCTGTAGTCACTTTTTTCACACCTGTGCCATCGAGCCTGTGACATAGCGCTGTGATATTCAGTGGGCCTCTCACAATCCAAAAGTGTCCATTGTCCACAAGTGTCTGCAGAAATTCAAAATCTCCCTTATCCTGTAGTCACTTTTTTCACACCTGTGCCATTGAGCCTGTGACATAGCGCTGTGATATTCAGTGGGCCTCATACAATCCAAAAGTGTCCAGTGTCCACAAGTGTCTGCAGAAATTCAAAATCTCCCTTATCCTGTAGTCACTTTTTTCACAACTGTGCCATCGAGCCTGTGACATAGCACTGTGATATTCAGTGGGCCTCACACAATCCAAGTGTCCAGTGTCCACAAGTGTCTGCAGAAATTCAAAATCTCCCTTATCCTGTTGTCACTTTTTTCACACCTGTGCCATCGAGCCTGTGACATAGCGCTGTGATATTCAGTGGGCCTCACACAATCCAAGTGTCCAGTGTCCACAAGTGTCTGCAGAAATTCAAAATCTCCCTTATCCTGTAGTCACTTTTTTCACACCTGTGCCATCGAGCCTGTGACATAGTGCTGTGATATTCAGTGGGCCTTACACAATCCAAAAGTGTCCAGTGTCCACAAGTGTCTGCAGAAATTCAAAATCTCCCTTATCCTGTAGTCACTTTTTTCACACCTGTGCCATCGAGCCTGTGACATAGCGCTCTGATATTCAGTGGGCCTCACACAATACAAGTGTCCAGTGTCCACAAGTGTCTGCAGAAATTCAAAATCTCCCTTATCCTGTAGTCACTCTTTTCACACCTGTGCCATCGAGCCTGTGACATAGCGCTGTGATATTCAGTGGGCCTCACACAATCCAAGTGTCCAGTGTCCACAAGTGTCTGCAGAAATTCAAAATCTCCCTTATCCTGTAGTCACTTTTTTCACACCTGTGCCATCGAGCCTGTGACATAGCGCTGTGATATTCAGTGGGCCTCACACAATCCAAAAGTGTCCAGTGTCCACAAGTGTCTGCAGAAATTCAAAATGTCCCTTATCCTGTAGTCACTTTTTTCACACCTGTGCCATCGAGCCTGTGACATAGCGCTGTGATATTCAGTGGGCCTCACACAATCCAAGTGTCCAGTGTCCACAAGTGTCTGCAGAAATTCAAAATCTCCCTTATCCTGTAGTCACTTTTTTCACACCTGTGCCATCGAGCCTGTGACATAGCACTGTGATATTCAGTGGGCCTCACACAATCCAAAAGTGTCCAGTGTCCACAAGTGTCTGCAGAAATTCAAAATATCCCTTATCCTGTTGTCACTTTTTTCACACCTGTGCCATCGAGCCTGTGACATAGCGCTGTGATATTCAGTGGGCCTCATACAATCCAAGTGTCCAGTGTCCACAAGTGTCTGCAGAAATTCAAAATCTCCCTTATCCTGTAGTCACTTTTTTCACACCAGTGCCATCGAGCCTGTGACATAGCGCTGTGATATTTAGTGGGCCTCACACAGTCCAAAAGTGTCCAGTGTCCACAAGTGTCTGCCGAAATTCAAAATCTCCCTTATCCTGTAGTCACTTTTTTCACACCTGTGCCATCGAGCCTGTGACATAGCGCTGTGATATTCAGTGGGCCTCACACAATCCAAGTGTCCAGTGTCCACAAGTGTCTGCAGAAATTCAAAATCTCCCTTATCCTGTAGTCACTTTTTTCACACCTGTGCCATCGAGCCTGTGACATAGCGCTGTGATATTCAGTGGGCCTCACACAATCCAAAGGTGTCCAGTGTCCACAAGTGTCTGCAGAAATTTAAAATCTCCCTTATCCTGTAGTCACTTTTTTCACACCTGTGCCATCGAGCCTGTGACATAGCGCTGTGATATTCAGTGGGCCTCACACAATCCAAAAGTGTCCAGTGTCCACAAGTGTCTGCAGAAATTCAAAATCTCCCTTATCCTGTAGTCACTTTTTTCACACCTGTGCCATCGAGCCTGTGACATAGCGCTGTGATATTTAGTGGGCCTCACACAATCCAAAAGTGTGCAGTGTCCACAAGTGTCTGCAGAAATTCAAAATCTCCCTTATCCTGTAGTCTCTTTTTTCACACCTGTGCCATCGAGCCTGTGACATAGCGCTCTGATATTCAGTGGGCCTCACACAATCCAAGTGTCCAGTGTCCACAAGTGTCTGCAGAAATTCAAAATCTCCCTTATCCTGTAGTCACTTTTTTCACACCTGTGCCATCGAGCCTGTGACATAGCGCTCTGATATTCAGTGGGCCTCACACAATCCAAGTGTCCAGTGTCCACAAGTGTCTGCAGAAATTCAAAATCTCCCTTATCCTGTAGTCACTTTTTTCACACCTGTGCCATCGAGCCTGTGACATAGCGCTCTGATATTCAGTGGGCCTCACACAATCCAAAGGTGTCCAGTGTCCACAAGTGTCTGCAGAAATTCAAAATATCCCTTATCCTGTAGTCACTTTTTTCACACCTGTGCCATCGAGCCTGTGACATAGCGCTCTGATATTCAGTGGGCCTCACACAATCCAAAAGTGTCCAGTGTCCATAAGTGTCTGCAGAAATTCAAAATCTCCCTTATCCTGTAGTCACTTTTTTCACACCTGTGCCATCGAGCCTGTGACATAGTGCTGTGATATTCAGTGGGCCTCACACAATCCAAAAGTGTCCAGTGTCCACAAGTGTCTGCAGAAATTCAAAATCTCCCTTATCCTGTAGTCACTTTTTTCACACCTGTGCCATCGAGCCTGTGACATAGCGCTGTGATATTCAGTGGGCCTCACACAATCCAAAAGTGTCCAGTGTCCACAAGTGTCTGCAGAAATTCAAAATCTCCCTTATCCTGTAGTCACTTTTTTCACACCTGTGCCATCGAGCCTGTGACATAGCGCTGTGATATTCAGTGGGCCTCACACAATCCAAGTGTCCAGTGTCCACAAGTGTCTGCAGAAATTCAAAATCTCCCTTATCCTGTAGTCACTTTTTTCACACCTGTGCCATCGAGCCTGTGACATAGCGCTGTGATATTCAGTGGGCCTCACACAATCCAAAAGTGTCCAGTGTCCACAAGTGTCTGCAGAAATTCAAAATTTCCCTTATCCTGTAGTCACTTTTTTCACACCTGTGCCATCGAGCCTGTGACATAGCGCTCTGATGTTCAGTGGGCCTCACACAATCCAAGTGTCCAGTGTCCACAAGTGTCTGCAGAAATTCAAAATCTCCCTTATCCTGTAGTCACTTTTTTCACACCTGTGCCATCGAGCCTGTGACATAGCGCTCTGATATTCAGTGGGCCTCACACAATCCAAAAGTGTCCAGTGTCCATAAGTGTCTGCAGAAATTCAAAATCTCCCTTATCCTGTAGTCGCTTTTTTCACACCTGTGCCATCGAGCCTGTGACATAGCGCTCTGATATTCAGTGGGCCTCACACAATCCAAGTGTCCAGTGTCCACAAGTGTCTGCAGAAATTCAAAATCACCCTTATCTTGTAGTCACTTTTTTCACACCTGTGCCATCGTGCCTGTGACATAGCGCTCTGATATTCAGTGGGCCTCACACAATCCAAGTGTCCAGTGTCCACAAGTGTCTGCAGAAATTCAAAATCTCCCTTATCCTGTAGTCACTTTTTTCACACCTGTGCCATCGAGCCTGTGACATAGCGCTGTGATATTCAGTGGGCCTCACACAATCCAAATGTGTCCAGTGTCCACAAGTGTCTGCAGAAATTCAAAATCTCCCTTATCCTGTAGTCACTTTTTTCACACCTGTGCCATCGAGCCTGTGACATAGCGCTGTGATATTCAGTGAGCCTCACACAATCCAAGTGTCCAGTGTCCACAAGTGTCTGCAGAAATTCAAAATCTCCCTTATCCTGTGGTCACTTTTTTCACACCTGTGCCATCGAGCCTGTGACATAGCGCTGTGATATTCAGTGGGCCTCACACAATCCAAAAGTGTCCAGTGTCCACAAGTGTCTGCAGAAATTCAAAATCTCCCTTATCCTGTAGTCACTTTTTTCACACCTGTGCCATCGAGCCTGTGACATAGCGCTCTGATGTTCAGTGGGCCTCACACAATCCAAGTGTCCAGTGTCCACAAGTGTCTGCAGAAATTCAAAATCTCCCTTATCCTGTAGTCACTTTTTTCACACCTGTGCCATCTAGCCTGTGACATAGCGCTCTGATATTCAGTGGGCCTCACACAATCCAAGTGTCCAGTGTCCACAAGTGTCTGCAGAAATTCAAAATCTCCCTTATCCTGTAGTCACTTTTTTCACACCTGTGCCATCGAGCCTGTGACATAGCGCTGTGATATTCAGTGGGCCTCACACAATCCAAGTGTCCAGTGTCCACAAGTGTCTGCAGAAATTCAAAATCTCCCTTATCCTGTAGTCACTTTTTTCACACCTGTGCCATCGAGCCTGTGACATAGCGCTGTGATATTCAGTGGGCCTCACACAATCCAAATGTGTCCAGTGTCCACAAGTGTCTGCAGAAATTCAAAATCTCCCTTATCCTGTAGTCACTTTTTTCACACCTGTGCCATCGAGCCTGTGAAAGCGCTGTGATATTCAGTGGGCCTCACACAATCCAAAAGTGTCCAGTGTCCACAAGTGTCTGCAGAAATTCAAAATCTCCCTTATCCTGTAGTCACTTTTTTCACACCTGTGCCATCGAGCCTGTGACATAGCTCTCTGATATTCAGTGGGCTTCACACAATCCAAGTGTCCAGTGTCCACAAGTGTCTGCAGAAATTCAAAATCTCCCTTATCCTGTAGTCACTTTTTTCACACCTGTGCCATCGAGCCTGTGACATAGCGCTGTGATATTCAGTGGGCCTCACACAATCCAAAAGTGTCCAGTGTGAACAAGTGTCTGCAGAAATTCAAAATCTCCCTTATCCTGTAGTCACTTTTTTCACACCTGTGCCATCGAGCCTGTGACATAGCGCTGTGATATTCAGTGGGCCTCACACAATCCAAGTGTCCAGTGTCCACAAGTGTCTGCAGAAATTCAAAATCTCCCTTATCCTGTAGTCACTTTTTTCACACCTGTGCCATCGAGCCTGTGACATAGCGCTGTGAAATTCAGTGGGCCTCACACAATCCAAGTGTCCAGTGTCCACAAGCCTCTGCAGAAATTCAAAATCTCCCTTATCCTGTAGTCACTTTTTTCACACCTGTGCCATCGAGCCTGTGACATAGCGCTGTGATATTCAGTGGGCCTCACACAATCCAAAAGTGTCCAGTGTCCACAAGTGTCTGCAGAAATTCAAAATCTCCCTTATCCTGTAGTCACTTTTTTCACACCTGTGCCATCGAGCCTGTGACATAGCGCTGTGATATTCAGTGGGCCTCACACAATCCAAGTGTCCAGTGTCCACAAGTGTCTGCAGAAATTCAAAATCTCCCTTATCCTGTAGTCACTTTTTTCACACCTGTGCCATCGAGCCTGTGACATAGCGCTGTGAAATTCAGTGGGCCTCACACAATCCTAGTGTTCAGTGTCCACAAGCGTCTGCAGAAATTCAAAATCTCCCTTATCCTGTAGTTACTTTTTTCACACCTGTGCCATTGAGCCTGTCACATAGCGCTGTGATATTCAGTGGGCCTCACACAATCCAAAAGTGTCCAGTGTCCACAAGTGTCTGCAGAAATTCAAAATCTCCCTTATCCTGTAGTCACTTTTTTCACACCTGTGCCATCGAGCCTGTGACATAGCGCTCTGATATTCAGTGGGCCTCACACAATCCAAGTGTCCAGTGTCCACAAGTGTCTGCAGAAATTCAAAATCTCCCTTATCCTGTAGTCACTTTTTTCACACCTGTGCCATCGAGCCTGTGACATAGCGCTGTGATATATAGTGGGCCTCACACAATCCAAGTGTCCAGTGTCCACAAGTGTCTGCAGAAATTCAAAATCTCCCTTATCCTGTAGTCACTTTTTTCACACCTGTGCCATCGAGCCTGTGACATAGCGCTGTGAAATTCAGTGGGCCTCACACAATCCTAGTGTTCAGTGTCCACAAGCGTCTGCAGAAATTCAAAATCTCCCTTATCCTGTAGTTACTTTTTTCACACCTGTGCCATCGAGCCTGTCACATAGCGCTGTGATATTCAGTGGGCCTCACACAATCCAAAAGTGTCCAGTGTCCACAAGTGTCTGCAGAAATTCAAAATCTCCCTTATCCTGTAGTCACTTTTTTCACACCTGTGCCATCGAGCCTGTGACATAGCGCTCTGATATTCAGTGGGCCTCACACAATCCAAGTGTCCAGTGTCCACAAGTGTCTGCAGAAATTCAAAATCTCCCTTATCCTGTAGTCACTTTTTTCACACCTGTGTCATCGAGCCTGTGACATAGCGCTGTGATATTCAGTGGGCCTCACACAATCCAAAAGTGTCCAGTTTCCACAAGTGTCTGCCGAAATTCAAAATCTCCCTTATCCTGTAGTTACTTTTTTCACACCTGTGCCATCGAGCCTGTGACATAGCGCTGTGATATTCAGTGGGCCTCACAAAATCCAAGTGTCCAGTGTCCACAAGTGTCTGCAGAAATTCAAAATCTCCCTTATCTTGTAGTCACTTTTTTCACACGTGTGCCATCGAGCCTGTGACATAGCGCTGTGATATTCAGTGGGCCTCACACAATCCAAGTGTCCAGAAGTGTCTGCAGAAATTCAAAATCTCCCTTATCCTGTAGTCACTTTTTTCACACCTGTGCCATCGAGCCTGTGACATAGCGCTGTGATATTCAGTGGGCGTCACACAATCCAAAAGTGTCCAGTGTCCACAAGTGTCTGCAGAAATTCAAAATCTCCCTTATCCTGTAGTCACATTTTTCACACCTGTGCCATCGAGCCTGTGACATAGCACTGTGATATTCAGTGGGCCTCACACAATCCAAGTGTCCAGTGTCCACAAGTGTCTGCAGAAATTCAAAATCTCCCTTATCCTGTAGTCACTTTTTTCACACCTGTGCCATCGAGCCTGTCACATAGCGCTGTGATATTCAGTGGGCCTCACACAATCCAAAAGTGTGCACTGTCCACAAGTGTCTGCAGAAATTCAAAGTCTCCCTTATCCTGTAGTCACTTTTTTCATACCTGTGCCATCGAGCCTGTGACATAGCGCTCTGATATTCAGTTGGCCTCACACAATCCAAGTGTCCAGTGTCCACAAGTGTCTGCAGAAATTCAAAATCTCCCTTATCCTGTAGTCACTTTTTTCACACCTGTGCCATCGAGCCTGTGACATAGCGATGTGATATTCAGTGGGCCTCACACAATCCAAAGGTGTCCAGTGTCCACAAGTGTCTGCACAAATTCAAAATATCCTTTATCCTGTATTCACTTTTTTTCACACATGTGCCATCGAGCCTGTGACATAGCGCTCTGATGTTCAGTGGGCCTCACACGATCCAAGTGTCCAGTGTCCACAAGTGTCTGCAGAAATTCAAAATCTCCCTTATCCTGTAGTCACTTTTTTCACACCTGTGCCATCGAGCCTGTGACATAGCACTGTGATATTCAGTGGGCCTCACACAATCCAAGTGTCCAGTGTCCACAAGTGTCTGCAGAAATTCAAAATCTCCCTTATCCTGTAGTCACTTTTTTCACACCTGTGCCATCGAGCCTGTCACATAGTGCTGTGATATTCAGTGGGCCTCACACAATCCAAAAGTGTCCACTGTCCACAAGTGTCTGCAGAAATTCAAAATCTCCCTTATCCTGTAGTCACTTTTTTCATACCTGTGCCATCGAGCCTGTGACATAGCGCTCTGATATTGAAGGGCCTCACACAATCCATGTGTCCAGTGTCCACAAGTGTCTGCAGAAATTCAAAATCTCCCTTATCCTGTAGTCACTTTTTTCACACCTGTGCCATCGAGCCTGTGACATAGCGCTGTGATATTCAGTGGGCCTCACACAATCCAAAGGTGTCCAGTGTCCACAAGTGTCTGCACAAATTCAAAATATCCCTTATCCTGTAGTCACTTTTTTCACACATGTGCCATCGAGCCTGTGACATAGCGCTCTGATGTTCAGTGGGCCTCACACAATGCAAGTGTACAGTGTCCACAAGTGTCTGCAGAAATTCAAAATCTCCCTTATCCTGTAGTCACTTTTTTCACACCTGTGCCATCGAGCCTGTGACATAGCGCTGTGATATTCAGTGGGCCTCACACAATCCAAGTGTCCAGTGTCCACAAGTGTCTGCAGAAATTCAAAATCTCCCTTATCCTGTAGTCACTTTTTCACACCTGTGCCATTGTGCCTGTGACATAGCGCTGTGATATTCAGTGGGCCTCACACAATCCAAAAGTGTCCAGTGTCCACAAGTGTCTGCAGAAATTCAAAATCTCCCTTATCCTGTAGTCACTTTTTTCACACCTGTGCCATCGAGCCTGTGACATAGCGCTGTGATATTCAGTGGGCCTCACACAATCCAAGTGTCCAGTGTCCACAAGTGTCTGCAGAAATTCAAAATCTCCCTTATCCTGTAGTCACTTTTTTCTCACCTGTGCCATCGAGCCTGTGACATAGCGCTGTGATATTCAGTGGGCCTCACACAATCCAAAAGTGTCCAGTGTCCACAAGTGTCTGCAGAAATTCAAAATCTCCCTTATCCTGTAGTCACTTTTTTCACACCTGTGCCATCGAGCCTGTGACATAGCGCTCTGATATTCAGTGGGCCTCACACGATCCAAGTGTCCAGTGTCCACAAGTGTCTGCAGAAATTCAAAATCTCCCTTATCCTGTAGTTACTTTTTTCACACCTGTGCCATCGAGCCTGTGACATAGCGCTGTGATATTCAGTGGGCCTCACACAATCCAAGTGTCCAGTGTCCACAAGTGTCTGCAGAAATTCAAAATCTCCCTTATCCTGTAGTCACTTTTTTCACACCTGTGCCATCGAGCCTGTGACATAGCGCTGTGATATTCAGTGGGCCTCACACAATCCAAAAGTGTCCAGTGTCCACAAGTGTCTGCAGAAATTCAAAATCTCGCTTATCCTGTAGTCACTTTTTTCACACCTGTGCCATCGAGCCTGTGACATAGCGCTGTGATATTCAGTGGGCCTCACACAATCCAAGTGTCCAGTGTCCACAAGTGTCTGCAGAAATTCAAAATCTCCCTTATCCTGTAGTCACTTTTTTCACTCCTGTGCCATCGAGCCTGTGACATAGCGCTCTGATATTCAGTGGGCCTCACACAATCCAAATGTGACCAGTGTCCACAAGTGTCTGCAGAAATTCAAAATCTCCCTTATCCTGTAGTCACTTTTTTCACACCTGTGCCATCGAGCCTGTGACATAGTGATGTGATATTCAGTGGGCCTCACACAATCCAAAAGTGTCCAGTGTCCACAAGTGTCTGCAGAAATTCAAAATCTCCCTTATCCTGTAGTCACTTTTTTCACACCTGTGCCATCGAGCCTGTGACATAGCGCTGTGATATTCAGTGGGCCTCACACAATCCAAAAGTGTCCAGTGTCCACAAGTGTCTGCAGAAATTCAAAATCTCCCTTATCCTGTAGTCACTTTTTTCACACCTGTGCCATCGAGCCTGTGACATAGCGCTGTGATATTCAGTGGTCCTCACACAATCCAAGTGTCCAGTGTCCACAAGTGTCTGCAGAAATTCAAAATCTCCCATATCCTGTAGTCACTTTTTTCACACCTGTGCCATCGAGCCTGTGACATAGCGCTGTGATATTCAGTGGGCCTCACACAATCCAAAAGTGTCCAGTGTCCACAAGTGTTTGCAGAAATTCAAAATCTCCCTTATCCTGTAGTCACTTTTTTCACACCTGTGCCATCGAGCCTGTGACATAGCGCTCTGATATTCAGTGGGCCTCACACCATCCAAGTGTCCAGTGTCCACAAGTGTCTGCAGAAATTCAAAATCTCCCTTATCCTGTAGTCACTTTTTTCACACCTGTGCCATCGAGCCTGTGACATAGCGCTCTGATATTCAGTGGGCCTCACACAATCCAAGTGTCCAGTGTCCACAAGTGTCTGCAGAAATTCAAAATCTCCCTTATCCTGTAGTCACTTTTTTCACACCTGTGCCATCGAGCCTGTGACATAGCGCTCTGATATTCAGTGGGCCTCACACAATCCAAGTGTCCAGTGTCCACAAGTGTCTGCAGAAATTCAAAATCTCCCTTATCCTGTAGTCACTTTTTTCACACCTGTGCCATCGAGCCTGTGACATAGCGCTGTGATATTCAGTGGGCCTCACACAATCCAAAGGTGTCCAGTGTCCACAAGTGTCTGCAGAAATTCAAAATATCCCTTATCCTGTAGTCACTTTTTTCACACCTGTGCCATCGAGCCTGTGACATAGCGCTCTGATATTCAGTGGGCCTCACACAATCCAAAAGTGTCCAGTGTCCATAAGTGTCTGCAGAAATTCAAAATCTCCCTTTTCCTGTAGTCACTTTTTTCACACCTGTGCCATCGAGCCTGTGACATAGTGCTGTGATATTCAGTGGGCCTCACACAATCCAAAAGTGTCCAGTGTCCACAAGTGTCTGCAGAAATTCAAAATCTCCCTTATCCTGTAGTCACTTTTTTCACACCTGTGCCATCGAGCCTGTGACATAGCGCTGTGATATTCAGTGGGCCTCACACAATCCAAGTGTCCAGTGTCCACAAGTGTCTGCAGAAATTCAAAATCTCCCTTATCCTGTAGTCACTTTTTTCACACCTGTGCCATCGAGCCTGTGACATAGCGCTGTGATATTCAATGGGCCTCACACAATCCAAAAGTGTCCAGTGTCCACAAGTGTCTGCAAAAATTCAAAATCTCCCTTATCCTGTAGTCACTTTTTTCACACCTGTGCCATCGAACCTGTGACATAGCGCTGTGATATTCAGTGGGCCTCACACAATCCAAGTGTCCAGTGTCCACAAGTGTCTGCAGAGATTCAAAATCTCCCTTATCCTGTAGTCACTTTTTTCACACCTGTGCCATCGAGCCTGTGACATAGCGCTGTGATATTCAGTGGGCCTCACACAATCCAAAAGTGTCCAGTGTCCACAAGTGTCTGCAGAAATTCAAAATCTCCCTTATCCTGTAGTCACTTTTTTCACACCTGTGCCATCGAGCCTGTGACATAGCGCTCTGATGTTCAGTGGGCCTCACACAATCCAAGTGTCCAGTGTCCACAAGTGTCTGCAGAAATTCAAAATCTCCCTTATCCTGTAGTCACTTTTTTCACACCTGTGCCATCGAGCCTGTGACATCGCGCTCTGATATTCAGTGGGCCTCACACAATCCAAAAGTGTCCAGTGTCCATAAGTGTCTGCAGAAATTCAAAATCTCCCTTATCCTGTAGTCACTTTTTTCACACCTGTGCCATAGAGCCTGTGACATAGCGCTCTGATATTCAGTGGGCCTCACACAATCCAAGTGTCCAGTGTCCACAAGTGTCTGCAGAAATTCAAAATCACCCTTATCCTGTAGTCACTTTTTTCACACCTGTGCCATCGTGCCTGTGACATAGCGCTCTGATATTCAGTGGGCCTCACACAATCCAAGTGTCCAGTGTCCACAAGTGTCTGCAGAAATTCAAAATCTCCCTTATCCTGTAGTCACTTTTTTCACACCTGTGCCAACGAGCCTGTGACATAGCGCTGTGATATTCAGTGGGCCTCACACAATCCAAAGGTGTCCAGTGTCCACAAGTGTCTGCAGAAATTCAAAATATCCCTTATCCTGTAGTCACTTTTTTCACACCTGTGCCATCGAGCCTGTGACATAGCGCTCTGATGTTCAGTGGGCCTCACACAATCCAAGTGTCCAGTGTCCACAAGTGTCTGCAGAAATTCAAAATCTCCCTTATCCTGTAGTCACTTTTTTCACACCTGTGCCATCGAGCCTGTGACATAGCGCTCTGATATTCAGTGGGCCTCACACAATCCAAAAGTGTCCAGTGTCCATAAGTGTCTGCAGAAATTCAAAATCTCCCTTATCCTGTAGTCACTTTTTTCACACCTGTGCCATCGAGCCTGTGACATAGTGCTGTGATATTCAGTGGGCCTCTCACAATCCAAAAGTGTCCAGTGTCCACAAGTGTCTGCAGAAATTCAAAATCTCCCTTATCCTGTAGTCACTTTTTTCACACCTGTGCCATCGAGCCTGTGACATAGCGCTCTGATATTCAGTGGGCCTCACACAATCCAAATGTGTCCAGTGTCCACAAGTGTCTGCAGAAATTCAAAATCTCCCTTATCCTGTAGTCACTTTTTTCACACCTGTGCCATCGAGCCTGTGACATAGCGCTGTGATATTCAGTGAGCCTCACACAATCCAAGTGTCCAGTGTCCACAAGTGTCTGCAGAAATTCAAAATCTCCCTTATCCTGTGGTCACTTTTTTCACACCTGTGCCATCGAGCCTGTGACATAGCGCTGTGATATTCAGTGGGCCTCACACAATCCAAAAGTGTTCAGTGTCCACAAGTGTCTGCAGAAATTCAAAATCTCTCTTATCCTGTAGTCACTTTTTTCACACCTGTGCCATCGAGCCTGTGACATAGCGCTCTGATGTTCAGTGGGCCTCACACAATCCAAGTGTCCAGTGTCCACAAGTGTCTGCAGAAATTCAAAATCTCCCTTATCCTGTAGTCACTTTTTTCACACCTGTGCCATCTAGCCTGTGACATAGCGCTCTGATATTCAGTGGGCCTCACACAATCCAAGTGTCCAGTGTCCACAAGTGTCTGCAGAAATTCAAAATCTCCCTTATCCTGTAGTCACTTTTTTCACACCTGTGCCATCGAGCCTGTGACATAGCGCTGTGATATTCAGTGGGCCTCACACAATCCAAGTGTCCAGTGTCCACAAGTGTCTGCAGAAATTCAAAATCTCCCTTATCCTGTAGTCACTTTTTTCACACCTGTGCCATCGAGCCTGTGACATAGCGCTGTGATATTCAGTGGGCCTCACACAATCCAAATGTGTCCAGTGTCCACAAGTGTCTGCAGAAATTCAAAATCTCCCTTATCCTGTAGTCACTTTTTTCACACCTGTGCCATCGAGCCTGTGACATAGCGCTGTGATATTCAGTGGGCCTCACACAATCCAAAAGTGTCCAGTGTCCACAAGTGTCTGCAGAAATTCAAAATCTCCCTTATCCTGTAGTCACTTTTTTCACACCTGTGCCATCGAGCCTGTGACATAGCGCTCTGATATTCAGTGGGCCTCACACAATCCAAGTGTCCAGTGTCCACAAGTGTCTGCAGAAATTCAAAATCTCCCTTATCCTGTAGTCACTTTTTTCACACCTGTGCCATCGAGCCTGTGACATAGCGCTGTGATATTCAGTGGGCCTCACACAATCCAAAAGTGTCCAGTGTGAACAAGTGTCTGCAGAAATTCAAAATCTCCCTTATCCTGTAGTCACTTTTTTCACACCTGTGCCATCGAGCCTGTGACATAGCGCTGTGATATTCATTGGGCCTCACACAATCCAAGTGTCCAGTGTCCACAAGTGTCTGCAGAAATTCAAAATCTCCCTTATCCTGTAGTCACTTTTTTCACACCTGTGCCATCGAGCCTGTGACATAGCGCTGTGAAATTCAGTGGGCCTCACACAATCCAAGTGTCCAGTGTCCACAAGCCTCTGCAGAAATTCAAAATCTCCCTTATCCTGTAGTCACTTTTTTCACACCTGTGCCATCGAGCCTGTGACATAGCGCTGTGATATTCAGTGGGCCTCACACAATCCAAAAGTGTCCAGTGTCCACAAGTGTCTGCAGAAATTCAAAATCTCCCTTATCCTGTAGTCACTTTTTTCACACCTGTGCCATCGAGCCTGTGACATAGCGCTGTGATATTCAGTGGGCCTCACACAATCCAAGTGTCCAGTGTCCACAAGTGTCTGCAGAAATTCAAAATCTCCCTTATCCTGTAGTCACTTTTTTCACACCTGTGCCATCGAGCCTGTGACATAGCGCTGTGAAATTCAGTGGGCCTCACACAATCCTAGTGTTCAGTGTCCACAAGCGTCTGCAGAAATTCAAAATCTCCCTTATCCTGTAGTTACTTTTTTCACACCTGTGATATTGAGCCTGTCACATAGCGCTGTGATATTCAGTGGGCCTCACACAATCCAAAAGTGTCCAGTGTCCACAAGTGTCTGCAGAAATTCAAAATCTCCCTTATCCTGTAGTCATTTTTTTCACACCTGTGCCATCGAGCCTGTGACATAGCGCTCTGATATTCAGTGGGCCTCACACAATCCAAGTGTCCAGTGTCCACAAGTGTCTGCAGAAATTCAAAATCTCCCTTATCCTGTAGTCACTTTTTTCACACCTGTGCCATCGAGCCTGTGACATAGCGCTGTGATATATAGTGGGCCTCACACAATCCAAGTGTCCAGTGTCCACAAGTGTCTGCAGAAATTCAAAATCTCCCTTATCCTGTAGTCACTTTTTTCACACCTGTGCCATCGAGCCTGTGACATAGCGCTGTGATATTCAGTGGGCCTCACACAATCCTAGTGTTCAGTGTCCACAAGCGTCTGCAGAAATTCAAAATCTCCCTTATCCTGTAGTTACTTTTTTCACACCTGTGCCATCGAGCCTGTCACATAGCGCTGTGATATTCAGTGGGCCTCACACAATCCAAAAGTGTCCAGTGTCCACAAGTGTCTGCAGAAATTCAAAATCTCCCTTATCCTGTAGTCACTTTTTTCACACCTGTGCCATCGAGCCTGTGACATAGCGCTCTGATATTCAGTGGGCCTCACACAATCCAAGTGTCCAGTGTCCACAAGTGTCTGCAGAAATTCAAAATCTCCCTTATCCTGTAGTCACTTTTTTCACACCTGTGCCATCGAGCCTGTGACATAGCGCTGTGATATTCAGTGGGCCTCACACAATCCAAAAGTGTCCAGTGTCCACAAGTGTCTGCCGAAATTCAAAATCTCCCTTATCCTGTAGTTACTTTTTTCACACCTGTGCCATCGAGCCTGTGACATAGCGCTGTGATATTCAGTGGGCCTCACACAATCCAAGTGTCCAGTGTCCACAAGTGTCTGCAGAAATTCAAAATCTCCCTTATCTTGTAGTCACTTTTTTCACACCTGTGCCATCGAGCCTGTGACATAGCGCTGTGATATTCAGTGGGCCTCACACAATCCAAGTGTCCAGAAGTGTCTGCAGAAATTCAAAATCTCCCTTATCCTGTAGTCACTTTTTTCACACCTGTGCCATCGAGCCTGTGACATAGCGCTGTGATATTCAGTGGGCGTCACACAATCCAAAAGTGTCCAGTGTCCACAAGTGTCTGCAGAAATTCAAAATCTCCCTTATCCTGTAGTCACTTTTTTCACACCTGTGCCATCGAGCCTGTGACATAGCACTGTGATATTCAGTGGGCCTCACACAATCCAAGTGTCCAGTGTCCACAAGTGTCTGCAGAAATTCAAAATCTCCCTTATCCTGTAGTCACTTTTTTCACACCTGTGCCATCGAGCCTGTCACATAGCGCTGTGATATTCAGTGGGCCTCACACAATCCAAAAGTGTCCACTGTCCACAAGTGTCTGCAGAAATTCAAAGTCTCCCTTATCCTGTAGTCACTTTTTTCATACCTGTGCCATCGAGCCTGTGACATAGCGCTCTGATATTCAGTTGGCCTCACACAATCCAAGTGTCCAGTGTCCACAAGTGTCTGCAGAAATTCAAAATCTCCCTTATCCTGTAGTCACTTTTTTCACACCTGTGCCATCGAGCCTGTGACATAGCGATGTGATATTCAGTGGGCCTCACACAATCCAAAGGTGTCCAGTGTCCACAAGTGTCTGCACAAATTCAAAATATCCTTTATCCTGTATTCACTTTTTTTCACACATGTGCCATCGAGCCTGTGACATAGCGCTCTGATGTTCAGTGGGCCTCACACAATCCAAGTGTCCAGTGTCCACAAGTGTCTGCAGAAATTCAAAATCTCCCTTATCCTGTAGTCACTTTTTTCACACCTGTGCCATCGAGCCTGTGACATAGCACTGTGATATTCAGTGGGCCTCACACAATCCAAGTGTCCAGTGTCCACAAGTGTCTGCAGAAATTCAAAATCTCCCTTATCCTGTAGTCACTTTTTTCACACCTGTGCCATCGAGCCTGTCACATAGTGCTGTGATATTCAGTGGGCCTCACACAATCCAAAAGTGTCCACTGTCCACAAGTGTCTGCAGAAATTCAAAATCTCCCTTATCCTGTAGTCACTTTTTTCATACCTGTGCCATCGAGCCTGTGACATAGCGCTCTGATATTGAAGGGCCTCACACAATCCATGTGTCCAGTGTCCACAAGTGTCTGCAGAAATTCAAAATCTCCCTTATCCTGTAGTCACTTTTTTCACACCTGTGCCATCGAGCCTGTGACATAGCGCTGTGATATTCAGTGGGCCTCACACAATCCAAAGGTGTCCAGTGTCCACAAGTGTCTGCACAAATTCAAAATATCCCTTATCCTGTAGTCACTTTTTTCACACATGTGCCATCGAGCCTGTGACATAGCGCTCTGATGTTCAGTGGGCCTCACACAATGCAAGTGTACAGTGTCCACAAGTGTCTGCAGAAATTCAAAATCTCCCTTATCCTGTAGTCACTTTTTTCACACCTGTGCCATCGAGCCTGTGACATAGCGCTGTGATATTCAGTGGGCCTCACACAATCCAAGTGTCCAGTGTCCACAAGTGTCTGCAGAAATTCAAAATCTCCCTTATCCTGTAGTCACTTTTTCACACCTGTGCCATTGTGCCTGTGACATAGCGCTGTGATATTCAGTGGGCCTCACACAATCCAAAAGTGTCCAGTGTCCACAAGTGTCTGCAGAAATTCAAAATCTCCCTTATCCTGTAGTCACTTTTTTCACACCTGTGCCATCGAGCCTGTGACATAGCGCTGTGATATTCAGTGGGCCTCACACAATCCAAGTGTCCAGTGTCCACAAGTGTCTGCAGAAATTCAAAATCTCCCTTATCCTGTAGTCACTTTTTTCTCACCTGTGCCATCGAGCCTGTGACATAGCGCTGTGATATTCAGTGGGCCTCACACAATCCAAAAGTGTCCAGTGTCCACAAGTGTCTGCAGAAATTCAAAATCTCCCTTATCCTGTAGTCACTTTTTTCACACCTGTGCCATCGAGCCTGTGACATAGCGCTCTGATATTCAGTGGGCCTCACACGATCCAAGTGTCCAGTGTCCACAAGTGTCTGCAGAAATTCAAAATCTCCCTTATCCTGTAGTTACTTTTTTCACACCTGTGCCATCGAGCCTGTGACATAGCGCTGTGATATTCAGTGGGCCTCACACAATCCAAGTGTCCAGTGTCCACAAGTGTCTGCAGAAATTCAAAATCTCCCTTATCCTGTAGTCACTTTTTTCACACCTGTGCCATCGAGCCTGTGACATAGCGCTGTGATATTCAGTGGGCCTCACACAATCCAAAAGTGTCCAGTGTCCACAAGTGTCTGCAGAAATTCAAAATCTCGCTTATCCTGTAGTCACTTTTTTCACACCTGTGCCATCGAGCCTGTGACATAGCGCTGTGATATTCAGTGGGCCTCACACAATCCAAGTGTCCAGTGTCCACAAGTGTCTGCAGAAATTCAAAATCTTCCTTATCCTGTAGTCACTTTTTTCACACCTGTGCCATCGAGCCTGTGACATAGCGCTCTGATATTCAGTGGGCCTCACACAATCCAAATGTGACCAGTGTCCACAAGTGTCTGCAGAAATTCAAAATCTCCCTTATCCTGTAGTCACTTTTTTCACACCTGTGCCATCGAGCCTGTGACATAGTGATGTGATATTCAGTGGGCCTCACACAATCCAAAAGTGTCCAGTGTCCACAAGTGTCTGCAGAAATTCAAAATCTCCCTTATCCTGTAGTCACTTTTTTCACACCTGTGCCATCGAGCCTGTGACATAGCGCTGTGATATTCAGTGGGCCTCACACAATCCAAAAGTGTCCAGTGTCCACAAGTGTCTGCAGAAATTCAAAATCTCCCTTATCCTGTAGTCACTTTTTTCACACCTGTGCCATCGAGCCTGTGACATAGCGCTGTGATATTCAGTGGTCCTCACACAATCCAAGTGTCCAGTGTCCACAAGTGTCTGCAGAAATTCAAAATCTCCCATATCCTGTAGTCACTTTTTTCACACCTGTGCCATCGAGCCTGTGACATAGCGCTGTGATATTCAGTGGGCCTCACACAATCCAAAAGTGTCCAGTGTCCACAAGTGTTTGCAGAAATTCAAAATCTCCCTTATCCTGTAGTCACTTTTTTCACACCTGTGCCATCGAGCCTGTGACATAGCGCTCTGATATTCAGTGGGCCTCACACCATCCAAGTGTCCAGTGTCCACAAGTGTCTGCAGAAATTCAAAATCTCCCTTATCCTGTAGTCACTTTTTTCACACCTGTGCCATCGAGCCTGTGACATAGCGCTCTGATATTCAGTGGGCCTCACACAATCCAAGTGTCCAGTGTCCACAAGTGTCTGCAGAAATTCAAAATCTCCCTTATCCTGTAGTCACTTTTTTCACACCTGTGCCATCGAGCCTGTGACATAGCGCTCTGATATTCAGTGGGCCTCACACAATCCAAGTGTCCAGTGTCCACAAGTGTCTGCAGAAATTCAAAATCTCCCTTATCCTGTAGTCACTTTTTTCACACCTGTGCCATCGAGCCTGTGACATAGCGCTGTGATATTCAGTGGGCCTCACACAATCCAAAAGTGTCCAGTGTCCACAAGTGTCTGCAGAAATTCAAAATCTCCCTTATCCTGTAGTCACTTTTTTCACACCTGTGCCATCGAGCCTGTGACATAGCGCTGTGATATTCAGTGGGCCTCACACAATCCAAGTGTCCAGTGTCCACAAGTGTCTGCAGAAATTCAAAATCTCCCTTATCCTGTAGTCACTTTTTTCACACCTGTGCCATCGAGCCTGTGACATAGCGCTGTGATATTCAATGGGCCTCACACAATCCAAAAGTGTCCAGTGTCCACAAGTGTCTGCAAAAATTCAAAATCTCCCTTATCCTGTAGTCACTTTTTTCACACCTGTGCCATCGAACCTGTGACATAGCGCTGTGATATTCAGTGGGCCTCACACAATCCAAGTGTCCAGTGTCCACAAGTGTCTGCAGAAATTCAAAATCTCCCTTATCCTGTAGTCACTTTTTTCACACCTGTGCCATCGAGCCTGTGACATAGCGCTGTGATATTCAGTGGGCCTCACACAATCCAAAAGTGTCCAGTGTCCACAAGTGTCTGCAGAAATTCAAAATCTCCCTTATCCTGTAGTCACTTTTTTCACACCTGTGCCATCGAGCCTGTGACATAGCGCTCTGATGTTCAGTGGGCCTCACACAATCCAAGTGTCCAGTGTCCACAAGTGTCTGCAGAAATTCAAAATCTCCCTTATCCTGTAGTCACTTTTTTCACACCTGTGCCATCGAGCCTGTGACATCGCGCTCTGATATTCAGTGGGCCTCACACAATCCAAAAGTGTCCAGTGTCCATAAGTGTCTGCAGAAATTCAAAATCTCCCTTATCCTGTAGTCACTTTTTTCACACCTGTGCCATAGAGCCTGTGACATAGCGCTCTGATATTCAGTGGGCCTCACACAATCCAAGTGTCCAGTGTCCACAAGTGTCTGCAGAAATTCAAAATCACCCTTATCCTGTAGTCACTTTTTTCACACCTGTGCCATCGTGCCTGTGACATAGCGCTCTGATATTCAGTGGGCCTCACACAATCCAAGTGTCCAGTGTCCACAAGTGTCTGCAGAAATTCAAAATCTCCCTTATCCTGTAGTCACTTTTTTCACACCTGTGCCATCGAGCCTGTGACATAGCGCTGTGATATTCAGTGGGCCTCACACAATCCAAAGGTGTCCAGTGTCCACAAGTGTCTGCAGAAATTCAAAATATCCCTTATCCTGTAGTCACTTTTTTCACACCTGTGCCATCGAGCCTGTGACATAGCGCTCTGATGTTCAGTGGGCCTCACACAATCCAAGTGTCCAGTGTCCACAAGTGTCTGCAGAAATTCAAAATCTCCCTTATCCTGTAGTCACTTTTTTCACACCTGTGCCATCGAGCCTGTGACATAGCGCTCTGATATTCAGTGGGCCTCACACAATCCAAAAGTGTCCAGTGTCCATAAGTGTCTGCAGAAATTCAAAATCTCCCTTATCCTGTAGTCACTTTTTTCACACCTGTGCCATCGAGCCTGTGACATAGTGCTGTGATATTCAGTGGGCCTCTCACAATCCAAAAGTGTCCAGTGTCCACAAGTGTCTGCAGAAATTCAAAATCTCCCTTATCCTATAGTCACTTTTTTCACACCTGTGCCATCGAGCCTGTGACATAGCGCTCTGATATTCAGTGGGCCTCACACAATCCAAATGTGTCCAGTGTCCACAAGTGTCTGCAGAAATTCAAAATCTCCCTTATCCTGTAGTCACTTTTTTCACACCTGTGCCATCGAGCCTGTGACATAGCGCTGTGATATTCAGTGAGCCTCACACAATCCAAGTGTCCAGTGTCCACAAGTGTCTGCAGAAATTCAAAATCTCCCTTATCCTGTGGTCACTTTTTTCACACCTGTGCCATCGAGCCTGTGACATAGCGCTGTGATATTCAGTGGGCCTCACACAATCCAAAAGTGTTCAGTGTCCACAAGTGTCTGCAGAAATTCAAAATCTCCCTTATCCTGTAGTCACTTTTTTCACACCTGTGCCATCGAGCCTGTGACATAGCGCTCTGATGTTCAGTGGGCCTCACACAATCCAAGTGTCCACAAGTGTCTGCAGAAATTCAAAATCTCCCTTATCCTGTAGTCACTTTTTTCACACATGTGCCATCTAGCCTGTGACATAGCGCTCTGATATTCAGTGGGCCTCACACAATCCAAGTGTCCAGTGTCCACAAGTGTCTGCAGAAATTCAAAATCTCCCTTATCCTGTAGTCACTTTTTTCACACCTGTGCCATCGAGCCTGTGACATAGCGCTGTGATATTCAGTGGGCCTCACACAATTCAAGTGTCCAGTGTCCACAAGTGTCTGCAGAAATTCAAAATCTCCCTTATCCTGTAGTCACTTTTTTCACACCTGTGCCATCGAGCCTGTGACATAGCGCTGTGATATTCAGTGGGCCTCACACAATCCAAATGTGTCCAGTGTCCACAAGTGTCTGCAGAAATTCAAAATCTCCCTTATCCTGTAGTCACTTTTTTCACACCTGTGCCATCGAGCCTGTGACATAGCGCTGTGATATTCAGTGGGCCTCACACAATCCAAAAGTGTCCAGTGTCCACAAGTGTCTGCAGAAATTCAAAATCTCCCTTATCCTGTAGTCACTTTTTTCACACCTGTGCCATCGAGCCTGTGACATAGCGCTCTGATATTCAGTGGGCCTCACACAATCCAAGTGTCCAGTGTCCACAAGTGTCTGCAGAAATTCAAAATCTCCCTTATCCTGTAGTCACTTTTTTCACACCTGTGCCATCGAGCCTGTGACATAGCGCTGTGATATTCAGTGGGCCTCACACAATCCAAAAGTGTCCAGTGTGAAAAAGTGTCTGCAGAAATTCAAAATCTCCCTTATCCTGTAGTCACTTTTTTCACACCTGTGCCATCGAGCCTGTGACATAGCGCTGTGATATTCAGTGGGCCTCACACAATCCAAGTGTCCAGTGTCCACAAGTGTCTGCAGAAATTCAAAATCTCCCTTATCCTGTAGTCACTTTTTTCACACCTGTGCCATCGAGCCTGTGACATAGCGCTGTGAAATTCAGTGGGCCTCACACAATCCTAGTGTTCAGTGTCCACAAGCGTCTGCAGAAATTCAAAATCTCTCTTATCCTGTAGTTACTTTTTTCACACCTGTGCCATCGAGCCTGTGACATAGCGCTGTGATATTCAGTGGGCCTCACACAATCCAAAAGTGTCCAGTGTCCACAAGTGTCTGCAGAAATTCAAAATCTCCCTTATCCTGTAGTCACTTTTTTCACACCTGTGCCATCGAGCCTGTGACATAGCGCTCTGATATTCAGTGGGCCTCACACAATCCAAGTGTCCAGTGTCCACAAGTGTCTGCAGAAATTCAAAATCTCCCTTATCCTGTAGTCACTTTTTTCACACCTGTGCCATCGAGCCTGTGACATAGCGCTGTGATATTCAGTGGGCCTCACACAATCCAAAAGTGTCCAGTGTCCACAAGTGTCTGCCGAAATTCAAAATCTCCCTTATCCTGTAGTCACTTTTTTCACACCTGTGCCATGGAGCCTGTGACATAGCGCTGTGATATTCAGTGGGCCTCACACAATCCAAGTGTCCAGTGTCCACAAGTGTCTGCAGAAATTCAAAATCTCCCTTATCCTGTAGTCACTTTTTTCACACCTGTGCCATCGAGCCTGTGACATAGCGCTGTGATATTCAGTGGGCCTCACACAATCCAAGTGTCCAGAAGTGTCTGCAGAAATTCAAAATCTCCCTTATCCTGTAGTCACTTTTTTCACACCTGTGCCATCGAGCCTGTGACATAGCGCTGTGATATTCAGTGGGCGTCACACAATCCAAAAGTGTCCAGTGTCCACAAGTGTCTGCAGAAATTCAAAATCTCCCTTATCCTGTAGTCACTTTTTTCACACCTGTGCCATCGAGCCTGTGACATAGCACTGTGATATTCAGTGGGCCTCACACAATCCAAGTGTCCAGTGTCCACAAGTGTCTGCAGAAATTCAAAATCTCCCTTATCCTGTAGTCACTTTTTTCACACCTGTGCCATCGAGCCTGTCACATAGCGCTGTGATATTCAGTGGGCCTCACACAATCCAAAAGTGTCCACTGTCCACAAGTGTCTGCAGAAATTCAAAGTCTCCCTTATCCTGTAGTCACTTTTTTCATACCTGTGCCATCGAGCCTGTGACATAGCGCTCTGATATTCAGTTGGCCTCACACAATCCAAGTGTCCAGTGTCCACAAGTGTCTGCAGAAATTCAAAATCTCCCTTATCCTGTAGTCACTTTTTTCACACCTGTGCCATCGAGCCTGTGACATAGCGCTGTGATATTCAGTGGGCCTCACACAATCCAAAGGTGTCCAGTGTCCACAAGTGTCTGCACAAATTCAAAATATCCCTTATCCTGTATTCACTTTTTTTCACACATGTGCCATCGAGCCTGTGACATAGCGCTCTGATGTTCAGTGGGCCTCACACAATCCAAGTGTCCAGTGTCCACAAGTGTCTGCAGAAATTCAAAATCTCCCTTATCCTGTAGTCACTTTTTTCACACCTGTGCCATCGAGCCTGTGACATAGCACTGTGATATTCAGTGGGCCTCACACAATCCAAGTGTCCAGTGTCCACAAGTGTCTGCAGAAATTCAAAATCTCCCTTATCCTGTAGTCACTTTTTTCACACCTGTGCCATCGAGCCTGTCACATAGTGCTGTGATATTCAGTGGGCCTCACACAATCCAAAAGTGTCCACTGTCCACAAGTGTCTGCAGAAATTCAAAATCTCCCTTATCCTGTAGTCACTTTTTTCATACCTGTGCCATCGAGCCTGTGACATAGCGCTCTGATATTGAAGGGCCTCACACAATCCATGTGTCCAGTGTCCACAAGTGTCTGCAGAAATTCAAAATCTCCCTTATCCTGTAGTCACTTTTTTCACACCTGTGCCATCGAGCCTGTGACATAGCGCTGTGATATTCAGTGGGCCTCACACAATCCAAAGGTGTCCAGTGTCCACAAGTGTCTGCACAAATTCAAAATATCCCTTATCCTGTAGTCACTTTTTTCACACATGTGCCATCGAGCCAGTGACATAGCGCTCTGATATTCAGTGGGCCTCACACAATGCAAGTGTCCAGTGTCCACAAGTGTCTGCAGAAATTCAAAATCTCCCTTATCCTGTAGTCACTTTTTTCACACCTGTGCCATCGAGCCTGTGACATAGCGCTGTGATATTCAGTGGGCCTCACACAATCCAAGTGTCCAGTGTCCACAAGTGTCTGCAGAAATTCAAAATCTCCCTTATCCTGTAGTCACTTTTTCACACCTGTGCCATTGTGCCTGTGACATAGCGCTGTGATATTCAGTGGGCCTCACACAATCCAAAAGTGTCCAGTGTCCACAAGTGTCTGCAGAAATTCAAAATCTCCCTTATCCTGTAGTCACTTTTTTCACACCTGTGCCATCGAGCCTGTGACATAGCGCTGTGATATTCAGTGGGCCTCACACAATCCAAGTGTCCAGTGTCCACAAGTGTCTGCAGAAATTCAAAATCTCCCTTATCCTGTAGTCACTTTTTTCTCACCTGTGCCATCGAGCCTGTGACATAGCGCTGTGATATTCAGTGGGCCTCACACAATCCAAAAGTGTCCAGTGTCCACAAGTGTCTGCAGAAATTCAAAATCTCCCTTATCCTGTAGTCACTTTTTTCACACCTGTGCCATCGAGCCTGTGACATAGCGCTCTGATATTCAGTGGGCCTCACACGATCCAAGTGTCCAGTGTCCACAAGTGTCTGCAGAAATTCAAAATCTCCCTTATCCTGTAGTTACTTTTTTCACACCTGTGCCATCGAGCCTGTGACATAGCGCTGTGATATTCAGTGGGCCTCACACAATCCAAGTGTCCAGTGTCCACAAGTGTCTGCAGAAATTCAAAATCTCCCTTATCCTGTAGTCACTTTTTTCACACCTGTGCCATCGAGCCTGTGACATAGCGCTGTGATATTCAGTGGGCCTCACACAATCCAAAAGTGTCCAGTGTCCACAAGTGTCTGCAGAAATTCAAAATCTTGCTTATCCTGTAGTCACTTTTTTCACACCTGTGCCATCGAGCCTGTGACATAGCGCTGTGATATTCAGTGGGCCTCACACAATCCAAGTGTGCAGTGTCCACAAGTGTCTGCAGAAATTCAAAATCTCCCTTATCCTGTAGTCACTTTTTTCACACCTGTGCCATCGAGCCTGTGACATAGCGCTCTGATATTCAGTGGGCCTCACACAATCCAAATGTGTCCAGTGTCCACAAGTGTCTGCAGAAATTCAAAATCTCCCTTATCCTGTAGTCACTTTTTTCACACCTGTGCCATCGAGCCTGTGACATAGCGCTGTGATATTCAGTGGGCCTCACACAATCCAAAAGTGTCCAGTGTCCACAAGTGTTTGCAGAAATTCAAAATCTCCCTTATCCTGTAGTCACTTTTTTCACACCTGTGCCATCGAGCCTGTGACATAGCGCTCTGATATTCAGTGGGCCTCACACAATCCAAGTGTCCAGTGTCCACAAGTGTCTGCAGAAATTCAAAATCTCCCTTATCCTGTAGTCACTTTTTTCACACCTGTGCCATCGAGCCTGTGACATAGCGCTGTGATATTCAGTGGGCCTCACACAATCCAAAAGTGTCCAGTGTCCACAAGTGTCTGCAGAAATTCAAAATCTCCCTTATCCTGTAGTCACTTTTTTCACACATGTGCCATCGAGCCTGTGATATAGCGCTCTGATATTCAGTGGGCCTCACATAATCCAAGTGTCCAGTGTCCACAAGTGTCTGCAGAAATTCAAAATCTCCCTTATCCTGTAGTCACTTTTTTCACACCTGTGCCATCGAGCCTGTGACATAGCGCTTTGATATTCAGTGGGCCTCACACAATCCAAGTGTCCAGTGTCCACAAGTGTCTGCAGAAATTCAAAATCTCCCTTATCCTGTAGTCACTTTTTTCACACCTGTGCCATCGAGCCTGTGACATAGCGCTGTGATATTCAGTGGGCCTCACACAATCCAAAGGTGTCCAGTGTCCACAAGTGTCTGCAGAAATTCAAAATCTCCCTTATCCTGTAGTCACTTTTTTCACACCTGTGCCATCGAGCCTGTGACATAGCGCTCTGATGTTCAGTGGGCCTCACACAATCCAAGTGTCCAGTGTCCACAAGTGTCTGCAGAAATTCAAAATCTCCCTTATCCTGTAGTCACTTTTTTCACACCTGTGCCATCGAGCCTGTGACATAGCGCTGTGTTATTCAGTGGGCCTCACACAATCCAAAAGTGTCCAGTGTCCACAAGTGTCTGCAGAAATTCAAAATCTCCCTTATCCTGTAGTCACTTTTTTCACACCTGTGCCATCGAGCCTGTGACATTGCGCTGTGATATTCAGTGGGCCTCACACAATCCAAGTGTCCAGTGTCCACAAGTGTCTGCAGAAATTCAAAATCTCCCTTATCCTGTAGTCACTTTTTTCACACCTGTGCCATCGAGCCTGTGACATAGCGCTGTGATATTCAGTGGGCCTCACACAATCCAAGTGTCCAGTGTCCACAAGTGTCTGCAGAAATTCAAAATCTCCCTTATCCTGTAGTCACTTTTTTCACACCTGTGCCATCGAGCCTGTGACATAGCGCTGTGATATTCTGTGGGCCTCACACAATCCAAAGGTGTCCAGTGTCCACAAGTGTCTGCAGAAATTCAAAATATCCCTTATCCTGTAGTCACTTTTTTCACACCTGTGCCATCGAGCCTGTGACATAGCGCTGTGATATTCAGTGGGCCTCACACAATCCAAAAGTGTCCAGTGTCCACAAGTGTCTGCAGAAATTCAAAATCTCCCTTATCCTGTAGTCACTTTTTTCACACCTGTGCCATCGAGCCTGTGACATAGCGCTCTGATGTTCAGTGGGCCTCACACAATCCAAGTGTCCAGTGTCCACAAGTGTCTGCAGAAATTCAAAATCTCCTTTATCCTGTAGTCACTTTTTTCACACCTGTGCCATCGAGCCTGTGACATAGCGCTCTGATATTCAGTGGGCCTCACACAATCCAAGTGTCCACAAGTGTCTGCAGAAATTCAAAATCTCCCTTATCCTGTAGTCACTTTTTTCACACCTGTGCCATCGAGCCTGTGACATAGCGCTGTGATATTCAGTGGGCCTCACACAATCCAAAAGTGTCCAGTGTCCACAAGTGTCTGCAGAAATTCAAAATCTCCCTTATCCTCTAGTCACTTTTTTCACACCTGTGCCATCGAGCCTGTGACATAGCGCTGTGATATTCAGTGGGCCTCACACAATCCAAGTGTCCAGTGTCCACAAGTGTCTGCAGAAATTCAAAATCTCCCTTATCCTGTAGTCACTTTTTTCACACCTGTGCCATCGAGCCTGTGACATAGCGCTGTGATATTCAGTGGGCCTCACACAATCCAAGTGTCCAGTGTCCACAAGTGTCTGCAGAAATTCAAAATCTCCCTTATCCTGTAGTCACTTTTTTCACACCTGTGCCATCGAGCCTGTGACATAGCGCTGTGATATTCAGTGGGCCTCACACAATCCAAGTGTAGAGTGTCCACAAGTGTCTGCAGAAATTCAAAATCTCCCTTATCCTGTAGTCACTTTTTTCACACCTGTGCCATCGAGCCTGTGACATAGCGCTGTGATATTCAGTGGGCCTCACACAATCCAAAAGTGTCCAGTGTCCACAAGTGTCTGCAGAAATTCAAAATCTCCCTTATCCTGTAGTCACTTTTTTCTCACCTGTGCCATCGAGCCTGTGACATAGCGCTGTGATATTCAGTAAGCCTCACACAATCCAAAAGTGTCCAGTGTCCACAAGTGTCTGCAGAAATTCAAAATCTCCCTTATCCTGTAGTCACTTTTTTCACACCTGTGCCATCGAGCCTGTGACATAGCGCTGTGATATTCAGTGGGCCTTACACAATCCAAGTGTCCAGTGTCCACAAGTGTCTGCAGAAATTCAAAATCTCCCTTATCCTGTAGTCACTTTTTTCACACTTGTGCCATCGAGCCTGTGACATAGCGCTGTGATATTCAGTGGGCCTCACACAATCCAAGTGTCCAGTGTCCACAAGTGTCTGCAGAAATTCAAAATCTCCCTTATCCTGTAGTCACTTTTTTCACACCTGTGCCATCGAGCCTGTGACATAGCGCTGTGATATTCAGTGGGCCTCACACAATCCAAAGGTGTCCAGTTTCCACAAGTGTCTGCAGAAATTCAAAATATCCCTTATCCTGTAGTCACTTTTTTCACACCTGTGCCATCGAGCCTGTGACATAGCGCTCTGATGTTCAGTGGGCCTCACACAATCCAAGTGTCCAGTGTCCACAAGTGTCTGCAGAAATTCAAAATCTCCCTTATCCTGAAGTCACTTTTTTCACACCTGTGCCATCGAGCCTGTGACATAGCGCTGTGTTATTCAGTGGGCCTCACACAATCCAAGTGTCCATTGTCCACAAGTGTCTGCAGAAATTCAAAATCTCCCTTATCCTGTAGTCACTTTTTTCACACCTGTGCCATCGTGCCTGTGACATAGCGCTGAGATATTCAGTGGGCCTCACACAATCCAAAAGTGTCCAGTGTCCACAAGTGTCTGCAGAAATTGAAAATCTCCCTTATCCTGTAGTCACTTTTTTCACACCTGTGCCATCGAGCCTGTGACATAGCGCTGTGATATTCAGTGGGCCTCACACAATCCAAGTGTAGAGTGTCCACAAGTGTCTGCAGAAATTCAAAATCTCCCTTATCCTGTAGTCACTTTTTTCACACCTGTGCCATCGAGCCTGTGACATAGCGCTGTGATATTCAGTGGGCCTCACACAATCCAAAAGTGTCCAGTGTCCACAAGTGTCTGCAGAAATTCAAAATCTCCCTTATCCTGTAGTCACTTTTTTCACACCTGTGCCATCGAGCCTGTGACATAGCGCTGTGATATTCAGTAAGCCTCACACAATCCAAAAGTGTCCAGTGTCCACAAGTGTCTGCAGAAATTCAAAATCTCCCTTATCTTGTAGTCACTTTTTTCACACCGGTGCCATCGAGCCTGTGACATAGCGCTGTGATATTCAGTGGGCCTTACACAATCCAAGTGTCCAGTGTCCACAAGTGTCTGCAGAAATTCAAAATCTCCCTTATCCTGTAGTCACTTTTTTCACACCTGTGCCATCGAGCCTGTGACATAGCGCTGTGATATTCAGTGGGCCTCTCACAATCCAAAAGTGTCCATTGTCCACAAGTGTCTGCAGAAATTCAAAATCTCCCTTATCCTGTAGTCACTTTTTTCACACCTGTGCCATTGAGCCTGTGACATAGCGCTGTGATATTCAGTGGGCCTCATACAATCCAAAAGTGTCCAGTGTCCACAAGTGTCTGCAGAAATGCAAAATCTCCCTTATCCTGTAGTCACTTTTTTCACAACTGTGCCATCGAGCCTGTGACATAGCACTGTGATATTCAGTGGCCCTCACACAATCCAAGTGTCCAGTGTCCACAAGTGTCTGCAGAAATTCAAAATCTCCCTTATCCTGTTGTCACTTTTTTCACACCTGTGCCATCGAGCCTGTGACATAGCGCTGTGATATTCAGTGGGCCTCACACAATCCAAGTGTCCAGTGTCCACAAGTGTCTGCAGATATTCAAAATCTCCCTTATCCTGTAGTCACTTTTTTCACACCTGTGCCATCGAGCCTGTGACATAGCGCTCTGATATTCAGTGGGCCTCACACAATCCAAGTGTCCAGTGTCCACAAGTGTCTGCAGAAATTCAAAATCTTCCTTATCCTGTAGTCACTTTTTTCACACCTGTGCCATCGAGCCTGTGATATAGTGCTGTTATATTCAGTGGGCCTCACACAATCCAAGTGTCCAGTGTCCACAAGTGTCTGCAGAAATTCAAAATCTCCCTTATCCTGTAGTCACTTTTTTCACACCTGTGCCATCGAGCCTGTGACATAGTGCTGTGATATTCAGTGGGCCTCACACAATCCAAAAGTGTCCAGTGTCCACAAGTGTCTGCAGAAATTCAAAATCTCCCTTATCCTGTAGTCACTTTTTTCACACCTGTGCCATCGAGCCTGTGACATAGCGCTCTGATATTCAGTGGGCCTCACACAATCCAAAAGTGTCCAGTGTCCACAAGTGTCTGCAGAAATTCAAAATCTCCCTTATCCTGTAGTCACTTTTTTCACACCTGTGCCATCGAGCCTGTGACATAGCGCTCTGATATTCAGTGGGCCTCACACAATCCAAAAGTGTCCAGTGTCCACAAGTGTCTGCAGAAATTCAAAATCTCCCTTATCCTGTAGTCACTTTTTTCTCACCTGTGCCATCAAGCCTGTAACATAGCGCTGTGATATTCAGTGGGCCTCACACAATCCAAATGTCCAGTGTCCACAAGTGTCTGCAGAAATTCAAAATCTCCCTTATCCTGTAGTCACTTTTTTCACACCTGTGCCATCGAGCCTGTGACATAGCGCTGTGATATTCAGTGGGCCTCACACAATCCAAGTGTCCAGTGTCCACAAGTGTCTGCAGAAATTCAAAATCTCCCTTATCCTGTAGTCACTTTTTTCACACCTGTGCCATCGAGCCTGTGACATAGCGCTGTGATATTCATTGGGCCTCACACAATCCAAAAGTGTCCAGTGTCCACAAGTGTCTGCAGAAATTCAAAATCTCCCTTATCCTGTAGTCACTTTTTTCACACCTGTGCCATCGAGCCTGTGACATAGCGCTGAGATATTCAGTGGGCCTCACACAATCCAAGTGTCCAGTGTCCACAAGTGTCTGCAGAAATTCAAAATCTCCCTTATCCTGTAGTCACTTTTTTCACACCTGTGCCATCGAGCCTGTGACATAGCGCTGTGATATTCAGTGGGCCTCACACAATCCAAAAGTGTCCAGTGTCCACAAGTGTCTGCAGAAATTCAAAATCTCCCTTATCCTGTAGTCACTTTTTTCACACCTGTGCCATCGAGCCTGTGACATAGCGCTCTGATATTCAGTGGGCCTCACACAATCCAAGTGTCCAGTGTCCACAAGTGTCTGCAGAAATTCAAAATCTCCCTTATCCTGTAGTTACTTTTTTCACACCTGTGCCATCGAGCCTGTGACATAGTGCTGTGACATTCAGTGGGCCTCACACAATCCAAGTGTCCAGTGTCCACAAGTGTCTGCAGAAATTCAAAATCTCCCTTATCCTGTAGTCACTTTTTTCACACCTGTGCCATCGAGCCTGTGACATAGCGCTGTGATATTCAGTGGGCCTCACACAATCCAAAAGTGTCCAGTGTCCACAAGTGTCTGCAGAAATTCAAAATCTCCCTTATCCTGTAGTCACTTTTTTCACACCTGTGCCATCGAGCCTGTGACATAGCGCTGTGATATTCAGTGGGCCTCACACAATCCAAGTGTAGAGTGTCCACAAGTGTCTGCAGAAATTCAAAATCTCCCTTATCCTGTAGTCACTTTTTTCACACCTGTGCCATCGAGCCTGTGACATAGCGCTATGTTATTCAGTGGGCCTCACACAATCCAAGTGTCCATTGTCCACAAGTGTCTGCAGAAATTCAAAATCTCCCTTATCCTGTAGTCACTTTTTTCACACCTGTGCCATCGAGCCTGTGACATAGCGCTGTGATATTCAGTGGGCCTCACACAATCCAAAAGTGTCCAGTGTCCACAAGTGTCTGCAGAAATTCAAAATCTCCCTTATCCTGTAGTCACTTTTTTCACACCTGTGCCATCGAGCCTGTGACATAGCGCTGTGATATTCAGTGGGCCTCACACAATCCAAGTGTAGAGTGTCCACAAGTGTCTGCAGAAATTCAAAATCTCCCTTATCCTGTAGTCACTTTTTTCACACCTGTGCCATCGAGCCTGTGACATAGCGCTGTGATATTCAGTGGGCCTCACACAATCCAAAAGTGTCCAGTGTCCACAAGTGTCTGCAGAAATTCAAAATCTCCCTTATCCTGTAGTCACTTTTTTCTCACCTGTGCCATCGAGCCTGTGACATAGCGCTGTGATATTCAGTAAGCCTCACACAATCCAAAAGTGTCCAGTGTCCACAAGTGTCTGCAGAAATTCAAAATCTCCCTTATCCTGTAGTCACTTTTTTCACACCTGTGCCATCGAGCCAGTGACATAGCGCTGTGATATTCAATGGGCCTCACACAATCCAAGTGTCCAGTGTCCACAAGTGTCTGCAGAAATTCAAAATCTCCCTTATCATGTAGTCACTTTTTTCACACCGGTGCCATCGAGCCTGTGACATAGCGCTGTGATATTCAGTGGGCCTTACACAATCCAAGTGTCCAGTGTCCACAAGTGTCTGCAGAAATTCAAAATCTCCCTTATCCTGTAGTCACTTTTTTCACACTTGTGCCATCGAGCCTGTGACATAGCGCTGTGATATTCAGTGGGCCTCACACAATCCAAGTGTCCAGTGTCCACAAGTGTCTGCAGAAATTCAAAATCTCCCTTATCCTGTAGTCACTTTTTTCACACCTGTGTCATCGAGCCTGTGACATAGCGCTCTGATATTCAATGGGCCTCACACAATCCAAGTGTCCAGTGTCCACAAGTGTCTGCAGAAATTCAAAATCTCCCTTATCCTGAAGTCACTTTTTTCACACCTGTGCCATCGAGCCTGTGACATAGCGCTGTGATATTCAGTGGGCCTCACACAATCCAAAGGTGTCCAGTTTCCACAAGTGTCTGCAGAAATTCAAAATATCCCTTATCCTGTAGTCACTTTTTTCACACCTGTGCCATCGAGCCTGTGACATAGCGCTCTGATGTTCAGTGGGCCTCACACAATCCAAGTGTCCAGTGTCCACAAGTGTCTGCAGAAATTCAAAATCTCCCTTATCCTGAAGTCACTTTTTTCACACCTGTGCCATCGAGCCTGTGACATAGCGCTGTGTTATTCAGTGGGCCTCACACAATCCAAGTGTCCATTGTCCACAAGTGTCTGCAGAAATTCAAAATCTCCCTTATCCTGTAGTCACTTTTTTCACACCTGTGACATCGTGCCTGTGACATAGCGATGTGATATTCAGTGGGCCTCACACAATCCAAAAGTGTCCAGTGTCCACAAGTGTCTGCAGAAATTGAAAATCTCCCTTATCCTGTAGTCACTTTTTTCACACCTGTGCCATCGAGCCTGTGACATAGTGCTGTGATATTCAGTGGGCCTCACACAATCCAAGTGTAGAGTGTCCACAAGTGTCTGCAGAAATTCAAAATCTCCCTTATCCTGTAGTCACTTTTTTCACACCTGTGCCATCGAGCCTGTGACATAGCGCTGTGATATTCAGTGGGCCTCACACAATCCAAAAGTGTCCAGTGTCCACAAGTGTCTGCAGAAATTCAAAATCTCCCTTATCCTGTAGTCACTTTTTTCTCACCTGTGCCATCGAGCCTGTGACATAGCGCTGTGATATTCAGTAAGCCTCACACAATCCAAAAGTGTCCAGTGTCCACAAGTGTCTGCAGAATTGCAAAATCTCCCTTATCCTGTGGTCACTTTTTTCACACCTGTGCCATCGAGCCTGTGACATAGCGCTGTGATATTCAATGGGCCTCACACAATCCAAGTGTCCAGTGTCCACAAGTGTCTGCAGAAATTCAAAATCTCCCTTATCATGTAGTCACATTTTTCACACCGGTGCCATCGAGCCTGTGACATAGCGCTGTGATATTCAGTGGGCCTTACACAATCCAAGTGTCCAGTGTCCACAAGTGTCTGCAGAAATTCAAAATCTCCCTTATCCTGTAGTCACTTTTTTCACACCTGTGAAATCGAGCCTGTGACATAGCACTGTGATATTCAGTGGGCCTCTCACAATCCAAAAGTGTCCATTGTCCACAAGTGTCTGCAGAAATTCAAAATCTCCCTTATCCTGTAGTCACTTTTTTCACACCTGTGCCATTGAGCCTGTGACATAGCGCTGTGATATTCAGTGGGCCTCATACAATCCAAAAGTGTCCAGTGTCCACAAGTGTCTGCAGAAATTCAAAATCTCCCTTATCCTGTAGTCACTTTTTTCACAACTGTGCCATCGAGCCTGTGACATAGCACTGTGATATTCAGTGGGCCTCACGCAATCCAAGTGTCCAGTGTCCACAAGTGTCTGCAGAAATTCAAAATCTCCCTTATCCTGTTGTCACTTTTTTCACACCTGTGCCATCGAGCCTGTGACATAGCGCTGTGATATTCAGTGGGCCTCACACAATCCAAGTGTCCAGTGTCCACAAGTGTCTGCAGAAATTCAAAATCTCCCTTATCCTGTAGTCACTTTTTTCACACCTGTGCCATCGAGCCTGTGACATAGTGCTATGATATTCAGTGGGCCTCACACAATCCAAAAGTGTCCAGTGTCCACAAGTGTCTGCAGAAATTCAAAATCTCCCTTATCCTGTAGTCACTTTTTTCACACCTGTGCCATCGAGCCTGTGACATAGCGCTCTGATATTCAGTGGGCCTCACACAATACAAGTGTCCAGTGTCCACAAGTGTCTGCAGAAATTCAAAATCTCCCTTATCCTGTAGTCACTTTTTTCACACCTGTGCCATCGAGCCTGTGACATAGCGCTGTGATATTCAGTGGGCCTCACACAATCCAAGTGTCCAGTGTCCACAAGTGTCTGCAGAAATTCAAAATCTCCCTTATCCTGTAGTCACTTTTTTCACACCTGTGCCATCGAGCCTGTGACATAGCGCTGTGATATTCAGTGGGCCTCACACAATCCAAAAGTGTCCAGTGTCCACAAGTGTCTGCAGAAATTCAAAATCTCCCTTATCCTGTAGTCACTTTTTTCACACCTGTGCCATCGAGCCTGTGACATAGCGCTGTGATATTCAGTGGGCCTCACACAATCCAAGTGTCCAGTGTCCACAAGTGTCTGCAGAAATTCAAAATCTCCCTTATCCTGTAGTCACTTTTTTCACACCTGTGCCATCGAGCCTGTGACATAGCGCTGTGATATTCAGTGGGCCTCACACAATCCAAAAGTGTCCAGTGTCCACAAGTGTCTGCAGAAATTCAAAATCTCCCTTATCCTGTAGTCACTTTTTTCACACCTGTGCCATCGAGCCTGTGACATAGCGCTGTGATATTCAGTGGGCCTCACACAATCCAAAAGTGTCCAGTGTCCACAAGTGTCTGCAGAAATTCAAAATCTCCCTTATCTTGTTGTCACTTTTTTCACACCTGTTCCATCGAGCCTGTGACATAGCGCTGTGATATTCAGTGGGCCTCACACAATCCAAGTGTCCAGTGTCCACAAGTGTCTGCAGAAATTCAAAATCTCCCTTATCCTGTAGTCACTTTTTTCACACCAGTGCCATCGAGCCTGTGACATAGCGCTGTGATATTTAGTGGGCCTTACACAGTCCAAAAGTGTCCAGTGTCCACAAGTGTCTGCCGAAATTCAAAATCTCCCTTATCCTGTAGTCACTTTTTTCACACCTGTGCCATCGAGCCTGTGACATAGCGCTGTGATATTCAGTGGGCCTCACACAATCCAAGTGTCCAGTGTCCACAAGTGTCTGCAGAAATTCAAAATCTCCCTTATCCTGTAGTCACTTTTTTCACACCTGTGCCATCGAGCCTGTCACATAGCGCTGTGATATTCAGTGGGCCTCACACAATCCAAAAGTGTCCACTGTCCACAAGTGTCTGCAGAAATTCAAAATCTCCCTTATCCTGTAGTCACTTTTTTCATACCTGTGCCATCGAGCCTGTGACATAGCGCTCTGATATTCAGTGGGCCTCACACAATCCAAGTGTCCAGTGTCCACAAGTGTCTGCAGAAATTCAAAATCTCCCTTATCCTGTAGTCACTTTTTTCACACCTGTGCCATCGAGCCTGTGACATAGCGCTCTGATATTCAGTGTGCCTCACACAATCCAAAGGTGTCCAGTGTCCACAAGCGTCTGCACAAATTCAAAATATCCCTTATCCTGTAGTCACTTTTTTCACACCTGTGCCATCGAGCCTGTGACATAGCGCTCTGATGTTCAGTGGGCCTCACACAATCCAAGTGTCCAGTGTCCACAAGTGTCTGCAGAAATTCAAAATCTCCCTTATCCTGTAGTCACTTTTTTCATACCTGTGCCATCGAGCCTGTGACATAGCGCTGTGATATTCAGTGGGCCTCACACAATCCAAGTGTCCAGTGTCCACAAGTGTCTGCAGAAATTCAAAATCTCCCTTATCCTGTAGTCACTTTTTCACACCTGTGACATTGTGCCTGTGACATAGCGCTGTGATATTCAGTGGGCCTCACACAATCCAAAAGTGTCCAGTGTCCACAATTGTCTGCAGAAATTCAAAATCTCCCTTATCCTGTAGTCACTTTTTTCACACCTGTGCCATCGAGCCTGTGACATAGCGCTGTGATATTCAGTGGGCCTCACACAATCCAAGTGTCCAGTGTCCACAAGTGTCTGCAGAAATTCAAAATCTCCCTTATCCTGTAGTCACTTTTTTCACACCTGTGCCATCGAGCCTGTGACATAGCGCTCTGATATTCAGTGGGCCTCACACAATCCAAGTGTCCAGTGTCCACAAGTGTCTGCAGAAATTCAAAATCTCACTTATCCTGTAGTTACTTTTTTCACACCTGTGCCATCGAGCCTGTGACATAGCGCTGTGATATTCAGTGGGCCTCACACAATCCAAGTGTCCAGTGTCCACAAGTGTCTGCAGAAATTCAAAATCTCCCTTATCCTGTAGTCACTTTTTTCACACCTGTGCCATCGAGCCTGTGACATAGCGCTGTGATATTCAGTGGGCCTCACACAATCCAAAAGTGTCCAGTGTCCACAAGTGTCTGCAGAAATTCAAAATCTCCCTTATCCTGTAGTCACTTTTTTCACACCTGTGCCATCGAGCCTGTGATATAGCGCTCTGATATTCAGTGGGCCTCACACAATCCATGTGTCCAGTGTCCACAAGTGTCTGCAGAAATTCAAAATCTCCCTTATCCTGTAGTCACTTTTTTCACACCTGTGCCATCGAGCCTGTGACATAGCGCTGTGATATTCAGTGGGCCTCACACAATCCAAAGGTGTACAGTGTCCACAAGTGTCTGCAGAAATTCAAAATCTCCCTTATCCTGTAGTCACTTTTTTCACACCTGTGCCATCGAGCCTGTGACCTAGCGCTCTGATGTTCAGTGGGCCTCACACAATCCAAGTGTCCAGTGTCCACAAGTGTCTGCAGAAATTCAAAATCTCCCTTATCCTGTAGTCACTTTTTTCACACCGGTGCCATCGAGCCTGTGACATAGCGCTGTGATATTCAGTGGGCCTTACACAATCCAAGTGTCCAGTGTCCACAAGTGTCTGCAGAAATTCAAAATCTCCCTTATCCTGTAGTCACTTTTTTCACACCTGTGCCATCGAGCCTGTGACATAGCGCTGTGATATTCAGTGGGCCTCTCACAATCCAAAAGTGTCCATTGTCCACAAGTGTCTGCAGAAATTCAAAATCTCCCTTATCCTGTAGTCACTGTTTTCACACCTGTGCCATTGAGCCTGTGACATAGCGCTGTGATATTCAGTGGGCCTCATACAATCCAAAAGTGTCCAGTGTCCACAAGTGTCTGCAGAAATTCAAAATCTCCCTTATCCTGTAGTCACTTTTTTCACAACTGTGCCATCGAGCCTGTGACATAGCACTGTGATATTCAGTGGGCCTCACACAATCCAAGTGTCCAGTGTCCACAAGTGTCTGCAGAAATTCAAAATCTCCCTTATCCTGTTGTCACTTTTTTCACACCTGTGCCATCGAGCCTGTGACATAGCGCTGTGATATTCAGTGGGCCTCACACAATCCAAGTGTCCAGTGTCCACAAGTGTCTGCAGAAATTCAAAATCTCCCTTATCCTGTAGTCACTTTTTTCACACCTGTGCCATCGAGCCTGTGACATAGCGCTGTGATATTCAGTGGGCCTCACACAATCCAAGTGTCCAGTGTCCACAAGTGTCTGCAGAAATTCAAAATCTTCCTTATCCTGTAGTCACTTTTTTCACACCTGTGCCATCGAGCCTGTGACATAGTGCTGTTATATTCAGTGGGCCTCACACAATCCAAGTGTCCAGTGTCCACAAGTGTCTGCAGAAATTCAAAATCTCCCTTATCCTGTAGTCACTTTTTTCACACCTGTGCCATCGAGCCTGTGACATAGTGCTGTGATATTCAGTGGGCCTCACACAATCCAAAAGTGTTCAGTGTCCACAAGTGTCTGCAGAAATTCAAAATCTCCCTTATCCTGTAGTCACTTTTTTCACACCTGTGCCATCGAGCCTGTGACATAGCGCTCTGATATTCAGTGGGCCTCACACAATCCAAAAGTGTCCAGTGTCCACAAGTGTCTGCAGAAATTCAAAATCTCCCTTATCCTGTAGTCACTTTTTTCACACCTGTGCCATCGAGCCTGTGACATAGCGCTCTGATATTCAGTGGGCCTCACACAATCCAAAAGTGTCCAGTGTCCACAAGTGTCTGCAGAAATTCAAAATCTCCCTTATCCTGTAGTCACTTTTTTCTCACCTGTGCCATCAAGCCTGTAACATAGCGCTGTGATATTCAGTGGGCCTCACACAATCCAAATGTCCAGTGTCCACAAGTGTCTGCAGAAATTCAAAATCTCCCTTATCCTGTAGTCACTTTTTTCACACCTGTGCCATCGAGCCTGTGACATAGCGCTGTGATATTCAGTGGGCCTCACACAATCCAAGTGTCCAGTGTCCACAAGTGTCTGCAGAAATTCAAAATCTCCCTTATCCTGTAGTCACTTTTTTCACACCTGTGCCATCGAGCCTGTGACATAGCGCTCTGATATTCAGTGGGCCTCACACAATCCAATTGTCCAGTGTCCACAAGTGTCTGCAGAAATTCAAAATCTCCCTTATCCTGTAGTTACTTTTTTCACACCTGTGCCATCGAGCCTGTGACATAGCGCTGTGTTATTCAGTGGGCCTCACACAATCCAAGTGTCCAGTGTCCACAAGTGTCTGCAGAAATTCAAAATCTCCCTTATCCTGTAGTCACTTTTTTCACACCTGTGCCATCGAGCCTGTGACATAGCGCTGTGATATTCAGTGGGCCTCACACAATCCAAAAGTGTCCAGTGTCCACAAGTGTCTGCAGAAATTCAAAATCTCCCTTATCCTGTAGTCACTTTTTTCACACTTGTGTTATCGAGCCTGTGACATAGCGCTGTGATATTCAGTGGGCCTCACACAATCCAAGTGTCCAGTGTCCACAAGTGTCTGCAGAAATTCAAAATCTCCCTTATCCTGTAGTCACTTTTTTCACACCTGTGCCATCGAGCCTGTGACATAGCGCTCTGATATTCAATGGGCCTCACACAATCCAAGTGTCCAGTGTCCACAAGTGTCTGCAGAAATTCAAAATCTCCCTTATCCTGAAGTCACTTTTTTCACACCTGTGCCATCGAGCCTGTGACATAGCGCTGTGATATTCAGTGGGCCTCACACAATCCAAAGGTGTCCAGTTTCCACAAGTGTCTGCAGAAATTCAAAATATCCCTTATCCTGTAGTCACTTTTTTCACACCTGTGCCATCGAGCCTGTGACATAGCGCTCTGATGTTCAGTGGGCCTCACACAATCCAAGTATCCAGTGTCCACAAGTGTCTGCAGAAATTCAAAATCTCCCTTATCCTGTAGTCACTTTTTTCACACCTGTGCCATCGAGCCTGTGACATAGCGCTGTGTTATTCAGTGGGCCTCACACAATCCAAGTGTCCATTGTCCACAAGTGTCTGCAGAAATTCAAAATCTCCCTTATCCTGTAGTCACTTTTTTCACACCTGTGCCATCGTGCCTGTGACATAGCGCTGTGATATTCAGTGGGCCTCACACAATCCAAAAGTGTCCAGTGTCCACAAGTGTCTGCAGAAATTGAAAATCTCCCTTATCCTGTAGTCACTTTTTTCACACCTGTGCCATCGAGCCTGTGACATAGCGCTGTGATATTCAGTGGGCCTCACACAATCCAAGTGTAGAGTGTCCACAAGTGTCTGCAGAAATTCAAAATCTCCCTTATCCTGTAGTCACTTTTTTCACACCTGTGCCATCGAGCCTGTGACATAGCGCTGTGATATTCAGTGGGCCTCACACAATCCAAAAGTGTCCAGTGTCCACAAGTGTCTGCAGAAATTCAAAATCTCCCTTATCCTGTAGTCACTTTTTTCTCACCTGTGCCATCGAGCCTGTGACATAGCGCTGTGATATTCAGTAAGCCTCACACAATCCAAAAGTGTCCAGTGTCCACAAGTGTCTGCAGAAATTCAAAATCTCCCTTATCCTGTAGTCACTTTTTTCACACCTGTGCCATCGAGCCAGTGACATAGCGCTGTGATATTCAATGGGCCTCACACAATCCAAGTGTCCAGTGTCCACAAGTGTCTGCAGAAATTCAAAATCTCCCTTATCCTGTAGTCACTTTTTTCTCACCTGTGCCATCAAGCCTGTAACATAGCGCTGTGATATTCAGTGGGCCTCACACAATCCAAATGTCCAGTGTCCACAAGTGTCTGCAGAAATTAAAAATCTCCCTTATCCTGTAGTCACTTTTTTCACACCTGTGCCATCGAGCCTGTGACATAGCGCTGTGATATTCAGTGGGCCTCACACAATCCAAGTGTCCAGTGTCCACAAGTGTCTGCAGAAATTCAAAATCTCCCTTATCCTGTAGTCACTTTTTTCACACCTGTGCCATCGAGCCTGTGACATAGCGCTCTGATATTCAGTGGGCCTCACACAATCCAATTGTCCAGTGTCCACAAGTGTCTGCAGAAATTCAAAATCTCCCTTATCCTGTAGTTACTTTTTTCACACCTGTGCCATCGAGCCTGTGACATAGCGCTGTGTTATTCAGTGGGCCTCACACAATCCAAGTGTCCAGTGTCCACAAGTGTCTGCAGAAATTCAAAATCTCCCTTATCCTGTAGTCACTTTTTTCACACCTGTGCCATCGAGCCTGTGACATAGCGCTGTGATATTCAGTGGGCCTCACACAATCCAAAAGTGTCCAGTGTCCACAAGTGTCTGCAGAAATTCAAAATCTCCCTTATCCTGTAGTCACTTTTTTCACACTTGTGTTATCGAGCCTGTGACATAGCGCTGTGATATTCAGTGGGCCTCACACAATCCAAGTGTCCAGTGTCCACAAGTGTCTGCAGAAATTCAAAATCTCCCTTATCCTGTAGTCACTTTTTTCACACCTGTGCCATCGAGCCTGTGACATAGCGCTCTGATATTCAATGGGCCTCACACAATCCAAGTGTCCAGTGTCCACAAGTGTCTGCAGAAATTCAAAATCTCCCTTATCCTGAAGTCACTTTTTTCACACCTGTGCCATCGAGCCTGTGACATAGCGCTGTGATATTCAGTGGGCCTCACACAATCCAAAGGTGTCCAGTTTCCACAAGTGTCTGCAGAAATTCAAAATATCCCTTATCCTGTAGTCACTTTTTTCACACCTGTGCCATCGAGCCTGTGACATAGCGCTCTGATGTTCAGTGGGCCTCACACAATCCAAGTATCCAGTGTCCACAAGTGTCTGCAGAAATTCAAAATCTCCCTTATCCTGTAGTCACTTTTTTCACACCTGTGCCATCGAGCCTGTGACATAGCGCTGTGTTATTCAGTGGGCCTCACACAATCCAAGTGTCCATTGTCCACAAGTGTCTGCAGAAATTCAAAATCTCCCTTATCCTGTAGTCACTTTTTTCACACCTGTGCCATCGTGCCTGTGACATAGCGCTGTGATATTCAGTGGGCCTCACACAATCCAAAAGTGTCCAGTGTCCACAAGTGTCTGCAGAAATTGAAAATCTCCCTTATCCTGTAGTCACTTTTTTCACACCTGTGCCATCGAGCCTGTGACATAGCGCTGTGATATTCAGTGGACCTCACACAATCCAAGTGTAGAGTGTCCACAAGTGTCTGCAGAAATTCAAAATCTCCCTTATCCTGTAGTCACTTTTTTCACACCTGTGCCATCGAGCCTGTGACATAGCGCTGTGATATTCAGTGGGCCTCACACAATCCAAAAGTGTCCAGTGTCCACAAGTGTCTGCAGAAATTCAAAATCTCCCTTATCCTGTAGTCACTTTTTTCTCACCTGTGCCATCGAGCCTGTGACATAGCGCTGTGATATTCAGTAAGCCTCACACAATCCAAAAGTGTCCAGTGTCCACAAGTGTCTGCAGAAATTCAAAATCTCCCTTATCCTGTAGTCACTTTTTTCACACCTGTGCCATCGAGCCAGTGACATAGCGCTGTGATATTCAATGGGCCTCACACAATCCAAGTGTCCAGTGTCCACAAGTGTCTGCAGAAATTCAAAATCTCCCTTATCCTGTAGTCACTTTTTTCACACCTGTGCCATCGAGCCTGTGACATAGCGCTCTGATATTCAATGGGCCTCACACAATCCAAGTGTCCAGTGTCCACAAGTGTCTGCAGAAATTCAAAATCTCCCTTATCCTGAAGTCACTTTTTTCACACCTGTGCCATCGAGCCTGTGACATAGCGCTGTGATATTCAGTGGGCCTCACACAATCCAAAGGTGTCCAGTTTCCACAAGTGTCTGCAGAAATTCAAAATATCCCTTATCCTGTAGTCACTTTTTTCACACCTGTGCCATCGAGCCTGTGACATAGCGCTCTGATGTTCAGTGGGCCTCACACAATCCAAGTGTCCAGTGTCCACAAGTGTCTGCAGAAATTCAAAATCTCCCTTATCCTGAAGTCACTTTTTTCACACCTGTGCCATCGAGCCTGTGACATAGCGCTGTGTTATTCAGTGGGCCTCACACAATCCAAGTGTCCATTGTCCACAAGTGTCTGCAGAAATTCAAAATCTCCCTTATCCTGTAGTCACTTTTTTCACACCTGTGCCATCGAGCCTGTGACATAGCGCTGTGATATTCAGTAAGCCTCACACAATCCAAAAGTGTCCAGTGTCCACAAGTGTCTGCAGAAATGCAAAATCTCCCTTATCCTGTAGTCACTTTTTTCACACCTGTGCCATCGAGCCTGTGACATAGCGCTGTGATATTCAATGGGCCTCACACAATCCAAGTGTCCAGTGTCCACAAGTGTCTGCAGAAATTCAAAATCTCCCTTATCATGTAGTCACATTTTTCACACCGGTGCCATCGAGCCTGTGACATAGCGCTGTGATATTCAGTGGGCCTTACACAATCCAAGTGTCCAGTGTCCACAAGTGTCTGCAGAAATTCAAAATCTCCCTTATCCTGTAGTCACTTTTTTCACACCTGTGCCATCGAGCCTGTGACATAGCGCTGTGATATTCAGTGGGCCTCTCACAATCCAAATGTGTCCATTGTCCACAAGTGTCTGCAGAAATTCAAAATCTCCCTTATCCTGTAGTCACTTTTTTCACACCTGTGCCATCGAGCCTGTGACATAGCGCTGTGATATTCAGTGGGCCTCTCACAATCCAAATGTGTCCATTGTCCACAAGTGTCTGCAGAAATTCAAAATCTCCCTTATCCTGTAGTCACTTTTTTCACACCTGTGCCATTGAGCCTGTGACATAGCGCTGTGATATTCAGTGGGCCTCATACAATCCAAAAGTGTCCAGTGTCCACAAGTGTCTGCAGAAATTCAAAATCTCCCTTATCCTGTAGTCACTTTTTTCACACCTGTGCCATCGAGCCTGTGACATAGCGCTCTGATATTCAATGGGCCTCACACAATCCAAGTGTCCAGTGTCCACAAGTGTCTGCAGAAATTCAAAATCTCCCTTATCCTGAAGTCACTTTTTTCACACCTGTGCCATCGAGCCTGTGACATAGCGCTGTGATATTCAGTGGGCCTCACACAATCCAAAGGTGTCCAGTTTCCACAAGTGTCTGCAGAAATTCAAAATATCTCTTATCCTGTAGTCACTTTTTTCACACCTGTGCCATCGAGCCTGTGACATAGCGCTCTGATGTTCAGTGGGCCTCACACAATCCAAGTGTCCAGTGTCCACAAGTGTCTGCAGAAATTCAAAATCTCCCTTATCCTGAAGTCACTTTTTTCACACCTGTGCCATCGAGCCTGTGACATAGCGCTGTGTTATTCAGTGGGCCTCACACAATCCAAGTGTCCATTGTCCACAAGTGTCTGCAGAAATTCAAAATCTCCCTTATCCTGTAGTCACTTTTTTCACACCTGTGCCTTCGAGCCTGTGACATAGCGCTGTGATATTCAGTGGGCCTCACACAATACAAAAGTGTCCAATGTCCACAAGTGTCTGCAGAAATGCAAAATCTCCCTTATCCTGTAGTCACTTTTTTCACACCTGTGCCATCGAGCCTGTGACATAGCGCTGTGATATTCAATGGGCCTCACACAATCCAAGTGTCCAGTGTCCACAAGTGTCTGCAGAAATTCAAAATCTCCCTTATCATGTAGTCACATTTTTCACACCGGTGCCATCGAGCCTGTGACATAGCGCTGTGATATTCAGTGGGCCTTACACAATCCAAGTGTCCAGTGTCCACAAGTGTCTGCAGAAATTCAAAATCTCCCTTATCCTGTAGTCACTTTTTTCACACCTGTGCCATCGAGCCTGTGACATAGCGCTGTGATATTCAGTGGGCCTCTCACAATCCAAAAGTGTCCATTGTCCACAAGTGTCTGCAGAAATTCAAAATCTCCCTTATCCTGTAGTCACTTTTTTCACACCTGTGCCATTGAGCCTGTGACATAGCGCTGTGATATTCAGTGGGCCTCATACAATCCAAAAGTGTCCAGTGTCCACAAGTGTCTGCAGAAATTCAAAATCTCCCTTATCCTTTAGTCACTTTTTTCACAACTGTGCCATCGAGCCTGAGACATAGCACTGTGATATTCAGTTGGCCTCACACAATCCAAGTGTCCAGTGTCCACAAGTGTCTGCAGAAATTCAAAATCTCCCTTATCCTGTTGTCACTTTTTTCACACCTGTGCCATCGAGCCTGTGACATAGCGCTGTGATATTCAGTGGGCCTCACACAATCCAAGTGTCCAGTGTCCACAAGTGTCTGCAGAAATTCAAAATCTCCCTTATCCTGTAGTCACTTTTTTCACACCTGTGCCATCGAGCCTGTGACATAGTGCTGTGATATTCAGTGGGCCTTACACAATCCAAAAGTGTCCAGTGTCCACAAGTGTCTGCAGAAATTCAAAATCTCCCTTATCCTGTAGTCACTTTTTTCACACCTGTGCCATCGAGCCTGTGACATAGCGCTCTGATATTCAGTGGGCCTCACACAATACAAGTGTCCAGTGTCCACAAGTGTCTGCAGAAATTCAAAATCTCCCTTATCCTGTAGTCACTCTTTTCACACCTGTGCCATCGAGCCTGTGACATAGCGCTGTGATATTCAGTGGGCCTCACACAATCCAAGTGTCCAGTGTCCACAAGTGTCTGCAGAAATTCAAAATCTCCCTTATCCTGTAGTCACTTTTTTCACACCTGTGCCATCGAGCCTGTGACATAGCGCTGTGATATTCAGTGGGCCTCACACAATCCAAAAGTGTCCAGTGTCCACAAGTGTCTGCAGAAATTCAAAATGTCCCTTATCCTGTAGTCACTTTTTTCACACCTGTGCCATCGAGCCTGTGACATTGCGCTGTGATATTCAGTGGGCCTCACACAATCCAAGTGTCCAGTGTCCACAAGTGTCTGCAGAAATTCAAAATCTCCCTTATCCTGTAGTCACTTTTTTCACACCTGTGCCATCGAGCCTGTGACATAGCACTGTGATATTCAGTGGGCCTCACACAATCCAAAAGTGTCCAGTGTCCACAAGTGTCTGCAGAAATTCAAAATCTCCCTTATCCTGTTGTCACTTTTTTCACACCTGTGCCATCGAGCCTGTGACATAGCGCTGTGATATTCAGTGGGCCTCATACAATCCAAGTGTCCAGTGTCCACAAGTGTCTGCAGAAATTCAAAATCTCCCTTATCCTGTAGTCACTTTTTTCACACCAGTGCCATCGAGCCTGTGACATAGCGCTGTGATATTTAGTGGGCCTCACACAGTCCAAAAGTGTCCAGTGTCCACAAGTGTCTGCCGAAATTCAAAATCTCCCTTATCCTGTAGTCACTTTTTTCACACCTGTGCCATCGAGCCTGTGACATAGCGCTGTGATATTCAGTGGGCCTCACACAATCCAAGTGTCCAGTGTCCACAAGTGTCTGCAGAAATTCAAAATCTCCCTTATCCTGTAGTCACTTTTTTCACACCTGTGCCATCGAGCCTGTGACATAGCGCTGTGATATTCAGTGGGCCTCACACAATCCAAAGGTGTCCAGTGTCCACAAGTGTCTGCAGAAATTTAAAATCTCCCTTATCCTGTAGTCACTTTTTTCACACCTGTGCCATCGAGCCTGTGACATAGCGCTGTGATATTCAGTGGGCCTCACACAATCCAAAAGTGTCCAGTGTCCACAAGTGTCTGCAGAAATTCAAAATCTCCCTTATCCTGTAGTCACTTTTTTCACACCTGTGCCATCGAGCCTGTGACATAGCGCTGTGATATTCAGTGGGCCTCACACAATCCAAAAGTGTGCAGTGTCCACAAGTGTCTGCAGAAATTCAAAATCTCCCTTATCCTGTAGTCTCTTTTTTCACACCTGTGCCATCGAGCCTGTGACATAGCGCTCTGATATTCAGTGGGCCTCACACAATCCAAGTGTCCAGTGTCCACAAGTGTCTGCAGAAATTCAAAATCTCCCTTATCCTGTAGTCACTTTTTTCACACCTGTGCCATCGAGCCTGTGACATAGCGCTCTGATATTCAGTGGGCCTCACACAATCCAAGTGTCCAGTGTCCACAAGTGTCTGCAGAAATTCAAAATCTCCCTTATCCTGTAGTCACTTTTTTCACACCTGTGCCATCGAGCCTGTGACATAGCGCTCTGATATTCAGTGGGCCTCACACAATCCAAAGGTGTCCAGTGTCCACAAGTGTCTGCAGAAATTCAAAATATCCCTTATCCTGTAGTCACTTTTTTCACACCTGTGCCATCGAGCCTGTGACATAGCGCTCTGATATTCAGTGGGCCTCACACAATCCAAAAGTGTCCAGTGTCCATAAGTGTCTGCAGAAATTCAAAATCTCCCTTATCCTGTAGTCACTTTTTTCACACCTGTGCCATCGAGCCTGTGACATAGTGCTGTGATATTCAGTGGGCCTCACACAATCCAAAAGTGTCCAGTGTCCACAAGTGTCTGCAGAAATTCAAAATCTCCCTTATCCTGTAGTCACTTTTTTCACACCTGTGCCATCGAGCCTGTGACATAGAGCTGTGATATTCAGTGGGCCTCACACAATCCAAGTGTCCAGTGTCCACAAGTGTCTGCAGAAATTCAAAATCTCCCTTATCCTGTAGTCACTTTTTTCACACCTGTGCCATCGAGCCTGTGACATAGCGCTGTGATATTCAATGTGCCTCACACAATCCAAAAGTGTCCAGTGTCCACAAGTGTCTGCAGAAATTCAAAATCTCCCTTATCCTGTAGTCACTTTTTTCACACCTGTGCCATCGAGCCTGTGACATAGCGCTGTGATATTCAGTGGGCCTCACACAATCCAAGTGTCCAGTGTCCACAAGTGTCTGCAGAAATTCAAAATCTCCCTTATCCTGTAGTCACTTTTTTCACACCTGTGCCATCGAGCCTGTGACATAGCGCTGTGATATTCAGTGGGCCTCACACAATCCAAAAGTGTCCAGTGTCCACAAGTGTCTGCAGAAATTCAAAATCTCCCTTATCCTGTAGTCACTTTTTTCACACCTGTGCCATCGAGCCTGTGACATAGCGCTCTGATGTTCAGTGGGCCTCACACAATCCAAGTGTCCAGTGTCCACAAGTGTCTGCAGAAATTCAAAATCTCCCTTATCCTGTAGTCACTTTTTTCACACCTGTGCCATCGAGCCTGTGACATAGCGCTCTGATATTCAGTGGGCCTCACACAATCCAAAACTGTCCAGTGTCCATAAGTGTCTGCAGAAATTCAAAATCTCCCTTATCCTGTAGTCGCTTTTTTCACACCTGTGCCATCGAGCCTGTGACATAGCGCTCTGATATTCAGTGGGCCTCACACAATCCAAGTGTCCAGTGTCCACAAGTGTCTGCAGAAATTCAAAATCACCCTTATCTTGTAGTCACTTTTTTCACACCTGTGCCATCGTGCCTGTGACATAGCGCTCTGATATTCAGTGGGCCTCACACAATCCAAGTGTCCAGTGTCCACAAGTGTCTGCAGAAATTCAAAATCTCCCTTATCTTGTATTCACTTTTTTCACACCTGTGCCATCGAGCCTGTGACATAGCGCTGTGATATTCAGTGGGCCTCACACAATCCAAAGGTGTCCAGTGTCCACAAGTGTCTGCAGAAATTCAAAATATCCCTTATCCTGTAGTCACTTTTTTCACACCTGTGCCATCGAGCCTGTGACATAGCGCTCTGATGTTCAGTGGGCCTCACACAATCCAAGTGTCCAGTGTCCACAAGTGTCTGCAGAAATTCAAAATCTCCCTTATCCTGTAGTCACTTTTTTCACACCTGTGCCATCGAGCCTGTGACATAGCGCTCTGATATTCAGTGGTCCTCACACAATCCAAAAGTGTCCAGTGTCCATAAGTGTCTGCAGAAATTCAAAATCTCCCTTATCCTGTAGTCACTTTTTTCACACCTGTGCCATCGAGCCTGTGACATAGTGCTGTGATATTCAGGGGGCCTCTCACAATCCAAAAGTGTCCAGTGTCCACAAGTGTCTGCAGAAATTCAAAATCTCCCTTATCCTGTAGTCACTTTTTTCACACCTGTGCCATCGAGCCTGTGACATAGCGCTGTGATATTCAGTGGGCCTCACACAATCCAAATGTGTCCAGTGTCCACAAGTGTCTGCAGAAATTCAAAATCTCCCTTATCCTGTAGTCACTTTTTTCACACCTGTGCCATCGAGCCTGTGACATAGCGCTGTGATATTCAGTGAGCCTCACACAATCCAAGTGTCCAGTGTCCACAAGTGTCTGCAGAAATTCAAAATCTCCCTTATCCTGTGGTCACTTTTTTCACACCTGTGCCATCGAGCCTGTGACATAGCGCTGTGATATTCAGTGGGCCTCACACAATCCAAAAGTGTCCAGTGTCCACAAGTGTCTGCAGAAATTCAAAATCTCCCTTATCCTGTAGTCACTTTTTTCACACCTGTGCCATCGAGCCTGTGACATAGCCCTCTGATGTTCAGTGGGCCTCACACAATCCAAGTGTCCAGTGTCCACAAGTGTCTGCAGAAATTCAAAATCTCCCTTATCCTGTAGTCACTTTTTTCACACCTGTGCCATCTAGCCTGTGACATAGCGCTCTGATATTCAGTGGGCCTCACACAATCCAAGTGTCCAGTGTCCACAAGTGTCTGCAGAAATTCAAAATCTCCCTTATCCTGTAGTCACTTTTTTCACACCTGTGCCATCGAGCCTGTGACATAGCGCTGTGATATTCAGTGGGCCTCACACAATCCAAGTGTCCAGTGTCCACAAGTGTCTGCAGAAATTCAAAATCTCCCTTATCCTGTAGTCACTTTTTTCACACCTGTGCCATCGAGCCTGTGACATAGCGCTGTGATATTCAGTGGGCCTCACACAATCCAAATGTGTCCAGTGTCCACAAGTGTCTGCAGAAATTCAAAATCTCCCTTATATTGTAGTCACTTTTTTCACACCTGTGCCATCGAGCCTGTGAAAGCGTTGTGATATTCAGTGGGCCTCACACAATCCAAAAGTGTCCAGTGTCCACAAGTGTCTTCAGAAATTCAAAATCTCCCTTATCCTGTAGTCACTTTTTTCACACCTGTGCCATCGAGCCTGTGACATAGCGCTCTGATATTCAGTGGGCCTCACACAATCCAAGTGTCCAGTGTCCACAAGTGTCTGCAGAAATTCAAAATCTCCCTTATCCTGTAGTCACTTTTTTCACACCTGTGCCATCGAGCCTGTGACATAGCGCTGTGATATTCAGTGGGCCTCACACAATCCAAAAGTGTCCAGTGTGAACAAGTGTCTGCAGAAATTCAAAATCTCCCTTATCCTGTAGTCACTTTTTTCACACCTGTGCCATCGAGCCTGTGACATAGCGCTGTGATATTCAGTGGGCCTCACACAATCCAAGTGTCCAGTGTCCACAAGTGTCTGCAGAAATTCAAAATCTCCCTTATCCTGTAGTCACTTTTTTCACACCTGTGCCATCGAGCCTGTGACATAGCGCTGTGAAATTCAGTGGGCCTCACACAATCCAAGTGTCCAGTGTCCACAAGCCTCTGCAGAAATTCAAAATCTCCCTTATCCTGTAGTCACTTTTTTCACACCTGTGCCATCGAGCCTGTGACATAGCGCTGTGATATTCAGTGGGCCTCACACAATCCAAAAGTGTCCAGTGTCCACAAGTGTCTGCAGAAATTCAAAATCTCCCTTATCCTGTAGTCACTTTTTTCACACCTGTGCCATCGAGCCTGTGACATAGCGCTGTGATATTCAGTGGGCCTCACACAATCCAAGTGTCCAGTGTCCACAAGTGTCTGCAGAAATTCAAAATCTCCCTTATCCTGTAGTCACTTTTTTCACACCTGTGCCATCGAGCCTGTGACATAGCGCTGTGAAATTCAGTGGGCCTCACACAATCCTAGTGTTCAGTGTCCACAAGCGTCTGCAGAAATTCAAAATCTCCCTTATCCTGTAGTTACTTTTTTCACACCTGTGCCATCGAGCCTGTCACATAGCGCTGTGATATTCAGTGGGCCTCACACAATCCAAAAGTGTCCAGTGTCCACAAGTGTCTGCAGAAATTCAAAATCTCCCTTATCCTGTAGTCACTTTTTTCACACCTGTGCCATCGAGCCTGTGACATAGCGCTCTGATATTCAGTGGGCCTCACACAATCCAAGTGTCCAGTGTCCACAAGTGTCTGCAGAAATTCAAAATCTCCCTTATCCTGTAGTCACTTTTTTCACACCTGTGCCATCGAGCCTGTGACATAGCGCTGTGATATATAGTGGGCCTCACACAATCCAAGTGTCCAGTGTCCACAAGTGTCTGCAGAAATTCAAAATCTCCCTTATCCTGTAGTCACTTTTTTCACACCTGTGCCATCGAGCCTGTGACATAGCGCTGTGAAATTCAGTGGGCCTCACACAATCCTAGTGTTCAGTGTCCACAAGCGTCTGCAGAAATTCAAAATCTCCCTTATCCTGTAGTTACTTTTTTCACACCTGTGCCATCGAGCCTGTCACATAGCGCTGTGATATTCAGTGGGCCTCACACAATCCAAAAGTGTCCAGTGTCCACAAGTGTCTGCAGAAATTCAAAATCTCCCTTATCCTGTAGTCACTTTTTTCACACCTGTGCCATCGAGCCTGTGACATAGCGCTCTGATATTCAGTGGGCCTCACACAATCCAAGTGTCCAGTGTCCACAAGTGTCTGCAGAAATTCAAAATCTCCCTTATCCTGTAGTCACTTTTTTCACACCTGTGCCATCGAGCCTGTGACATAGCGCTGTGATATTCAGTGGGCCTCACACAATCCAAAAGTGTCCAGTGTCCACAAGTGTCTGCCGAAATTCAAAATCTCCCTTATCCTGTAGTTACTTTTTTCACACCTGTGCCATCGAGCCTGTGACATAGCGCTGTGATATTCAGTGGGCCTCACACAATCCAAGTGTCCAGTGTCCACAAGTGTCTGCAGAAATTCAAAATCTCCCTTATCTTGTAGTCACTTTTTTCACACCTGTGCCATCGAGCCTGTGACATAGCGCTGTGATATTCAGTGGGCCTCACACAATCCAAGTGTCCAGAAGTGTCTGCAGAAATTCAAAATCTCCCTTATCCTGTAGTCACTTTTTTCACACCTGTGCCATCGAGCCTGTGACATAGCGCTGTGATATTCAGTGGGCGTCACACAATCCAAAAGTGTCCAGTGTCCACAAGTGTCTGCAGAAATTCAAAATCTCCCTTATCCTGTAGTCACTTTTTCCACACCTGTGCCATCGAGCCTGTGACATAGCACTGTGATATTCAGTGGGCCTCACACAATCCAAGTGTCCAGTGTCCACAAGTGTCTGCAGAAATTCAAAATCTCCCTTATCCTGTAGTCACTTTTTTCACACCTGTGCCATCGAGCCTGTCACATAGCGCTGTGATATTCAGTGGGCCTCACACAATCCAAAAGTGTCCACTGTCCACAAGTGTCTGCAGAAATTCAAAGTCTCCCTTATCCTGTAGTCACTTTTTTCATACCTGTGCCATCGAGCCTGTGACATAGCGCTCTGATATTCAGTTGGCCTCACACAATCCAAGTGTCCAGTGTCCACAAGTGTCTGCAGAAATTCAAAATCTCCCTTATCCTGTAGTCACTTTTTTCACACCTGTGCCATCGAGCCTGTGACATAGCGATGTGATATTCAGTGGGCCTCACACAATCCAAAGGTGTCCAGTGTCCACAAGTGTCTGCACAAATTCAAAATATCCTTTATCCTGTATTCACTTTTTTTCACACATGTGCCATCGAGCCTGTGACATAGCGCTCTGATGTTCAGTGGGCCTCACACAATCCAAGTGTCCAGTGTCCACAAGTGTCTGCAGAAATTCAAAATCTCCCTTATCCTGTAGTCACTTTTTTCACACCTGTGCCATCGAGCCTGTGACATAGCACTGTGATATTCAGTGGGCCTCACACAATCCAAGTGTCCAGTGTCCACAAGTGTCTGCAGAAATTCAAAATCTCCCTTATCCTGTAGTCACTTTTTTCACACCTGTGCCATCGAGCCTGTCACATAGTGCTGTGATATTCAGTGGGCCTCACACAATCCAAAAGTGTCCACTGTCCACAAGTGTCTGCAGAAATTCAAAATCTCCCTTATCCTGTAGTCACTTTTTTCATACCTGTGCCATCGAGCCTGTGACATAGCGCTCTGATATTGAAGGGCCTCACACAATCCATGTGTCCAGTGTCCACAAGTGTCTGCAGAAATTCAAAATCTCCCTTATCCTGTAGTCACTTTTTTCACACCTGTGCCATCGAGCCTGTGACATAGCGCTGTGATATTCAGTGGGCCTCACACAATCCAAAGGTGTCCAGTGTCCACAAGTGTCTGCACAAATTCAAAATATCCCTTATCCTGTAGTCACTTTTTTCACACATGTGCCATCGAGCCTGTGACATAGCGCTCTGATGTTCAGTGGGCCTCACACAATGCAAGTGTACAGTGTCCACAAGTGTCTGCAGAAATTCAAAATCTCCCTTATACTGTAGTCACTTTTTTCTCACCTGTGCCATCGAGCCTGTGACATAGTGCTGTGATATTCAGTGGGCCTCACACAATCCAAAAGTGTCCAGTGTCCACAAGTGTCTGCAGAAATTCAAAATCTCCCTTATCCTGTAGTCACTTTTTTCACACCTGTGCCATCGAGCCTGTGACATAGCGCTCTGATATTCAGTGGGCCTCACACGATCCAAGTGTCCAGTGTCCACAAGTGTCTGCAGAAATTCAAAATCTCCCTTATCCTGTAGTTACTTTTTTCACACCTGTGCCATCGAGCCTGTGACATAGCGCTGTGATATTCAGTGGGCCTCACACAATCCAAGTGTCCAGTGTCCACAAGTGTCTGCAGAAATTCAAAATCTCCCTTATCCTGTAGTCACTTTTTTCACACCTGTGCCATCGAGCCTGTGACATAGCGCTGTGATATTCAGTGGGCCTCACACAATCCAAAAGTGTCCAGTGTCCACAAGTGTCTGCAGAAATTCAAAATCTCGCTTATCCTGTAGTCACTTTTTTCACACCTGTGCCATCGAGCCTGTGACATAGCGCTGTGATATTCAGTGGGCCTCACACAATCCAAGTGTCCAGTGTCCACAAGTGTCTGCAGAAATTCAAAATCTCCCTTATCCTGTAGTCACTTTTTTCACCTGTGCCATCGAGCCTGTGACATAGCGCTGTGATATTCAGTGGTCCTCACACAATCCAAGTGTCCAGTGTCCACAAGTGTCTGCAGAAATTCAAAATCTCCCATATCCTGTAGTCACTTTTTTCACACCTGTGCCATCGAGCCTGTGACATAGCGCTGTGATATTCAGTGGGCCTCACACAATCCAAAAGTGTCCAGTGTCCACAAGTGTTTGCAGAAATTCAAAATCTCCCTTATCCTGTAGTCACTTTTTTCACACCTGTGCCATCGAGCCTGTGACATAGCGCTCTGATATTCAGTGGGCCTCACACCATCCAAGTGTCCAGTATCCACAAGTGTCTGCAGAAATTCAAAATCTCCCTTATCCTGTAGTCACTTTTTTCACACCTGTGCCATCGAGCCTGTGACATAGCGCTCTGATATTCAGTGGGCCTCACACAATCCAAGTGTCCAGTGTCCACAAGTGTCTGCAGAAATTCAAAATCTCCCTTATCCTGTAGTCACTTTTTTCACACCTGTGCAATCGAGCCTGTGACATAGTGCTCTGATATTCAGTTGGCCTCACACAATCCAAGTGTCCAGTGTCCACAAGTGTCTGCAGAAATTCAAAATCTCCCTTATCCTGTAGTCACTTTTTTCACACCTGTGCCATCGAGCCTGTGACATAGCGCTCTGATATTCAGTGGGCCTCACACAATCCAAGTGTCCAGTGTCCACAAGTGTCTGCAGAAATTCAAAATCTCCCTTATCCTGTAGTCACTTTTTTCACACCTGTGCCATCGAGCCTGTGACATAGCGCTGTGATATATAGTGGGCCTCACACAATCCAAGTGTCCAGTGTCCACAAGTGTCTGCAGAAATTCAAAATCTCCCTTATCCTGTAGTCACTTTTTTCACACCTGTGCCATCGAGCCTGTGACATAGCGCTGTGAAATTCAGTGGGCCTCACACAATCCTAGTGTTCAGTGTCCACAAGCGTCTGCAGAAATTCAAAATCTCCCTTATCCTGTAGTTACTTTTTTCACACCTGTGCCATCGAGCCTGTCACATAGCGCTGTGATATTCAGTGGGCCTCACACAATCCAAAAGTGTCCAGTGTCCACAAGTGTCTGCAGAAATTCAAAATCTCCCTTATCCTGTAGTCACTTTTTTCACACCTGTGCCATCGAGCCTGTGACATAGCGCTCTGATATTCAGTGGGCCTCACACAATCCAAGTGTCCAGTGTCCACAAGTGTCTGCAGAAATTCAAAATCTCCCTTATCCTGTAGTCACTTTTTTCACACCTGTGCCATCGAGCCTGTGACATAGCGCTGTGATATTCAGTGGGCCTCACACAATCCAAAAGTGTCCAGTGTCCACAAGTGTCTGCCGAAATTCAAAATCTCCCTTATCCTGTAGTTACTTTTTTCACACCTGTGCCATCGAGCCTGTGACATAGCGCTGTGATATTCAGTGGGCCTCACACAATCCAAGTGTCCAGTGTCCACAAGTGTCTGCAGAAATTCAAAATCTCCCTTATCTTGTAGTCACTTTTTTCACACCTGTGCCATCGAGCCTGTGACATAGCGCTGTGATATTCAGTGGGCCTCACACAATCCAAGTGTCCAGAAGTGTCTGCAGAAATTCAAAATCTCCCTTATCCTGTAGTCACTTTTTTCACACCTGTGCCATCGAGCCTGTGACATAGCGCTGTGATATTCAGTGGGCGTCACACAATCCAAAAGTGTCCAGTGTCCACAAGTGTCTGCAGAAATTCAAAATCTCCCTTATCCTGTAGTCACTTTTTCCACACCTGTGCCATCGAGCCTGTGACATAGCACTGTGATATTCAGTGGGCCTCACACAATCCAAGTGTCCAGTGTCCACAAGTGTCTGCAGAAATTCAAAATCTCCCTTATCCTGTAGTCACTTTTTTCACACCTGTGCCATCGAGCCTGTCACATAGCGCTGTGATATTCAGTGGGCCTCACACAATCCAAAAGTGTCCACTGTCCACAAGTGTCTGCAGAAATTCAAAGTCTCCCTTATCCTGTAGTCACTTTTTTCATACCTGTGCCATCGAGCCTGTGACATAGCGCTCTGATATTCAGTTGGCCTCACACAATCCAAGTGTCCAGTGTCCACAAGTGTCTGCAGAAATTCAAAATCTCCCTTATCCTGTAGTCACTTTTTTCACACCTGTGCCATCGAGCCTGTGACATAGCGATGTGATATTCAGTGGGCCTCACACAATCCAAAGGTGTCCAGTGTCCACAAGTGTCTGCACAAATTCAAAATATCCTTTATCCTGTATTCACTTTTTTTCACACATGTGCCATCGAGCCTGTGACATAGCGCTCTGATGTTCAGTGGGCCTCACACAATACAAGTGTCCAGTGTCCACAAGTGTCTGCAGAAATTCAAAATCTCCCTTATCCTGTAGTCACTTTTTTCACACCTGTGCCATCGAGCCTGTGACATAGCACTGTGATATTCAGTGGGCCTCACACAATCCAAGTGTCCAGTGTCCACAAGTGTCTGCAGAAATTCAAAATCTCCCTTATCCTGTAGTCACTTTTTTCACACCTGTGCCATCGAGCCTGTCACATAGTGCTGTGATATTCAGTGGGCCTCACACAATCCAAAAGTGTCCACTGTCCACAAGTGTCTGCAGAAATTCAAAATCTCCCTTATCCTGTAGTCACTTTTTTCATACCTGTGCCATCGAGCCTGTGACATAGCGCTCTGATATTGAAGGGCCTCACACAATCCATGTGTCCAGTGTCCACAAGTGTCTGCAGAAATTCAAAATCTCCCTTATCCTGTAGTCACTTTTTTCACACCTGTGCCATCGAGCCTGTGACATAGCGCTGTGATATTCAGTGGGCCTCACACAATCCAAAGGTGTCCAGTGTCCACAAGTGTCTGCACAAATTCAAAATATCCCTTATCCTGTAGTCACTTTTTTCACACATGTGCCATCGAGCCTGTGACATAGCGCTCTGATGTTCAGTGGGCCTCACACAATGCAAGTGTACAGTGTCCACAAGTGTCTGCAGAAATTCAAAATCTCCCTTATCCTGTAGTCACTTTTTTCACACCTGTGCCATCGAGCCTGTGACATAGCGCTGTGATATTCAATGGGCCTCACACAATCCAAGTGTCCAGTGTCCACAAGTGTCTGCAGAAATTCAAAATCTCCCTTATCATGTAGTCACATTTTTCACACCGGTGCCATCGAGCCTGTGACATAGCGCTGTGATATTCAGTGGGCCTTACACAATCCAAGTGTCCAGTGTCCACAAGTGTCTGCAGAAATTCAAAATCTCCCTTATCCTGTAGTCACTTTTTTCACACCTGTGCCATCGAGCCTGTGACATAGCGCTGTGATATTCAGTGGGCCTCTCACAATCCAAATGTGTCCATTGTCCACAAGTGTCTGCAGAAATTCAAAATCTCCCTTATCCTGTAGTCACTTTTTTCACACCTGTGCCATTGAGCCTGTGACATAGCGCTGTGATATTCAGTGGGCCTCATACAATCCAAAAGTGTCCAGTGTCCACAAGTGTCTGCAGAAATTCAAAATCTCCCTTATCCTGTAGTCACTTTTTTCACACCTGTGCCATCGAGCCTGTGACATAGCGCTCTGATATTCAATGGGCCTCACACAATCCAAGTGTCCAGTGTCCACAAGTGTCTGCAGAAATTCAAAATCTCCCTTATCCTGAAGTCACTTTTTTCACACCTGTGCCATCGAGCCTGTGACATAGCGCTGTGATATTCAGTGGGCCTCACACAATCCAAAGGTGTCCAGTTTCCACAAGTGTCTGCAGAAATTCAAAATATCCCTTATCCTGTAGTCACTTTTTTCACACCTGTGCCATCGAGCCTGTGACATAGCGCTCTGATGTTCAGTGGGCCTCACACAATCCAAGTGTCCAGTGTCCACAAGTGTCTGCAGAAATTCAAAATCTCCCTTATCCTGAAGTCACTTTTTTCACACCTGTGCCATCGAGCCTGTGACATAGCGCTGTGTTATTCAGTGGGCCTCACACAATCCAAGTGTCCATTGTCCACAAGTGTCTGCAGAAATTCAAAATCTCCCTTATCCTGTAGTCACTTTTTTCACACCTGTGCCTTCGAGCCTGTGACATAGCGCTGTGATATTCAGTAAGCCTCACACAATACAAAAGTGTCCAATGTCCACAAGTGTCTGCAGAAATGCAAAATCTCCCTTATCCTGTAGTCACTTTTTTCACACCTGTGCCATCGAGCCTGTGACATAGCGCTGTGATATTCAATGGGCCTCACACAATCCAAGTGTCCAGTGTCCACAAGTGTCTGCAGAAATTCAAAATCTCCCTTATCATGTAGTCACATTTTTCACACCGGTGCCATCGAGCCTGTGACATAGCGCTGTGATATTCAGTGGGCCTTACACAATCCAAGTGTCCAGTGTCCACAAGTGTCTGCAGAAATTCAAAATCTCCCTTATCCTGTAGTCACTTTTTTCACACCTGTGCCATCGAGCCTGTGACATAGCGCTGTGATATTCAGTGGGCCTCTCACAATCCAAAAGTGTCCATTGTCCACAAGTGTCTGCAGAAATTCAAAATCTCCCTTATCCTGTAGTCACTTTTTTCACACCTGTGCCATTGAGCCTGTGACATAGCGCTGTGATATTCAGTGGGCCTCATACAATCCAAAAGTGTCCAGTGTCCACAAGTGTCTGCAGAAATTCAAAATCTCCCTTATCCTTTAGTCACTTTTTTCACAACTGTGCCATCGAGCCTGAGACATAGCACTGTGATATTCAGTTGGCCTCACACAATCCAAGTGTCCAGTGTCCACAAGTGTCTGCAGAAATTCAAAATCTCCCTTATCCTGTTGTCACTTTTTTCACACCTGTGCCATCGAGCCTGTGACATAGCGCTGTGATATTCAGTGGGCCTCACACAATCCAAGTGTCCAGTGTCCACAAGTGTCTGCAGAAATTCAAAATCTCCCTTATCCTGTAGTCACTTTTTTCACACCTGTGCCATCGAGCCTGTGACATAGTGCTGTGATATTCAGTGGGCCTTACACAATCCAAAAGTGTCCAGTGTCCACAAGTGTCTGCAGAAATTCAAAATCTCCCTTATCCTGTAGTCACTTTTTTCACACCTGTGCCATCGAGCCTGTGACATAGCGCTCTGATATTCAGTGGGCCTCACACAATACAAGTGTCCAGTGTCCACAAGTGTCTGCAGAAATTCAAAATCTCCCTTATCCTGTAGTCACTCTTTTCACACCTGTGCCATCGAGCCTGTGACATAGCGCTGTGATATTCAGTGGGCCTCACACAATCCAAGTGTCCAGTGTCCACAAGTGTCTGCAGAAATTCAAAATCTCCCTTATCCTGTAGTCACTTTTTTCACACCTGTGCCATCGAGCCTGTGACATAGCGCTGTGATATTCAGTGGGCCTCACACAATCCAAAAGTGTCCAGTGTCCACAAGTGTCTGCAGAAATTCAAAATGTCCCTTATCCTGTAGTCACTTTTTTCACACCTGTGCCATCGAGCCTGTGACATTGAGCTGTGATATTCAGTGGGCCTCACACAATCCAAGTGTCCAGTGTCCACAAGTGTCTGCAGAAATTCAAAATCTCCCTTATCCTGTAGTCACTTTTTTCACACCTGTGCCATCGAGCCTGTGACATAGCACTGTGATATTCAGTGGGCCTCACACAATCCAAAAGTGTCCAGTGTCCACAAGTGTCTGCAGAAATTCAAAATCTCCCTTATCCTGTTGTCACTTTTTTCACACCTGTGCCATCGAGCCTGTGACATAGCGCTGTGATATTCAGTGGGCCTCATACAATCCAAGTGTCCAGTGTCCACAAGTGTCTGCAGAAATTCAAAATCTCCCTTATCCTGTAGTCACTTTTTTCACACCAGTGCCATCGAGCCTGTGACATAGCGCTGTGATATTTAGTGGGCCTCACACAGTCCAAAAGTGTCCAGTGTCCACAAGTGTCTGCCGAAATTCAAAATCTCCCTTATCCTGTAGTCACTTTTTTCACACCTGTGCCATCGAGCCTGTGACATAGCGCTGTGATATTCAGTGGGCCTCACACAATCCAAGTGTCCAGTGTCCACAAGTGTCTGCAGAAATTCAAAATCTCCCTTATCCTGTAGTCACTTTTTTCACACCTGTGCCATCGAGCCTGTGACATAGCGCTGTGATATTCAGTGGGCCTCACACAATCCAAAGGTGTCCAGTGTCCACAAGTGTCTGCAGAAATTTAAAATCTCCCTTATCCTGTAGTCACTTTTTTCACACCTGTGCCATCGAGCCTGTGACATAGCGCTGTGATATTCAGTGGGCCTCACACAATCCAAAAGTGTCCAGTGTCCACAAGTGTCTGCAGAAATTCAAAATCTCCCTTATCCTGTAGTCACTTTTTTCACACCTGTGCCATCGAGCCTGTGACATAGCGCTGTGATATTCAGTGGGCCTCACACAATCCAAAAGTGTGCAGTGTCCACAAGTGTCTGCAGAAATTCAAAATCTCCCTTATCCTGTAGTCTCTTTTTTCACACCTGTGCCATCGAGCCTGTGACATAGCGCTCTGATATTCAGTGGGCCTCACACAATCCAAGTGTCCAGTGTCCACAAGTGTCTGCAGAAATTCAAAATCTCCCTTATCCTGTAGTCACTTTTTTCACACCTGTGCCATCGAGCCTGTGACATAGCGCTCTGATATTCAGTGGGCCTCACACAATCCAAGTGTCCAGTGTCCACAAGTGTCTGCAGAAATTCAAAATCTCCCTTATCCTGTAGTCACTTTTTTCACACCTGTGCCATCGAGCCTGTGACATAGCGCTCTGATATTCAGTGGGCCTCACACAATCCAAAGGTGTCCAGTGTCCACAAGTGTCTGCAGAAATTCAAAATATCCCTTATCCTGTAGTCACTTTTTTCACACCTGTGCCATCGAGCCTGTGACATAGCGCTCTGATATTCAGTGGGCCTCACACAATCCAAAAGTGTCCAGTGTCCATAAGTGTCTGCAGAAATTCAAAATCTCCCTTATCCTGTAGTCACTTTTTTCACACCTGTGCCATCGAGCCTGTGACATAGTGCTGTGATATTCAGTGGGCCTCACACAATCCAAAAGTGTCCAGTGTCCACAAGTGTCTGCAGAAATTCAAAATCTCCCTTATCCTGTAGTCACTTTTTTCACACCTGTGCCATCGAGCCTGTGACATAGAGCTGTGATATTCAGTGGGCCTCACACAATCCAAGTGTCCAGTGTCCACAAGTGTCTGCAGAAATTCAAAATCTCCCTTATCCTGTAGTCACTTTTTTCACACCTGTGCCATCGAGCCTGTGACATAGCGCTGTGATATTCAATGTGCCTCACACAATCCAAAAGTGTCCAGTGTCCACAAGTGTCTGCAGAAATTCAAAATCTCCCTTATCCTGTAGTCACTTTTTTCACACCTGTGCCATCGAGCCTGTGACATAGCGCTGTGATATTCAGTGGGCCTCACACAATCCAAGTGTCCAGTGTCCACAAGTGTCTGCAGAAATTCAAAATCTCCCTTATCCTGTAGTCACTTTTTTCACACCTGTGCCATCGAGCCTGTGACATAGCGCTGTGATATTCAGTGGGCCTCACACAATCCAAAAGTGTCCAGTGTCCACAAGTGTCTGCAGAAATTCAAAATCTCCCTTATCCTGTAGTCACTTTTTTCACACCTGTGCCATCGAGCCTGTGACATAGCGCTCTGATGTTCAGTGGGCCTCACACAATCCAAGTGTCCAGTGTCCACAAGTGTCTGCAGAAATTCAAAATCTCCCTTATCCTGTAGTCACTTTTTTCACACCTGTGCCATCGAGCCTGTGACATAGCGCTCTGATATTCAGTGGGCCTCACACAATCCAAAACTGTCCAGTGTCCATAAGTGTCTGCAGAAATTCAAAATCTCCCTTATCCTGTAGTCGCTTTTTTCACACCTGTGCCATCGAGCCTGTGACATAGCGCTCTGATATTCAGTGGGCCTCACACAATCCAAGTGTCCAGTGTCCACAAGTGTCTGCAGAAATTCAAAATCACCCTTATCTTGTAGTCACTTTTTTCACACCTGTGCCATCGTGCCTGTGACATAGCGCTCTGATATTCAGTGGGCCTCACACAATCCAAGTGTCCAGTGTCCACAAGTGTCTGCAGAAATTCAAAATCTCCCTTATCTTGTATTCACTTTTTTCACACCTGTGCCATCGAGCCTGTGACATAGCGCTGTGATATTCAGTGGGCCTCACACAATCCAAAGGTGTCCAGTGTCCACAAGTGTCTGCAGAAATTCAAAATATCCCTTATCCTGTAGTCACTTTTTTCACACCTGTGCCATCGAGCCTGTGACATAGCGCTCTGATGTTCAGTGGGCCTCACACAATCCAAGTGTCCAGTGTCCACAAGTGTCTGCAGAAATTCAAAATCTCCCTTATCCTGTAGTCACTTTTTTCACACCTGTGCCATCGAGCCTGTGACATAGCGCTCTGATATTCAGTGGTCCTCACACAATCCAAAAGTGTCCAGTGTCCATAAGTGTCTGCAGAAATTCAAAATCTCCCTTATCCTGTAGTCACTTTTTTCACACATGTGCCATCGAGCCTGTGACATAGTGCTGTGATATTCAGGGGGCCTCTCACAATCCAAAAGTGTCCAGTGTCCACAAGTGTCTGCAGAAATTCAAAATCTCCCTTATCCTGTAGTCACTTTTTTCACACCTGTGCCATCGAGCCTGTGACATAGCGCTGTGATATTCAGTGGGCCTCACACAATCCAAATGTGTCCAGTGTCCACAAGTGTCTGCAGAAATTCAAAATCTCCCTTATCCTGTAGTCACTTTTTTCACACCTGTGCCATCGAGCCTGTGACATAGCGCTGTGATATTCAGTGAGCCTCACACAATCCAAGTGTCCAGTGTCCACAAGTGTCTGCAGAAATTCAAAATCTCCCTTATCCTGTGGTCACTTTTTTCACACCTGTGCCATCGAGCCTGTGACATAGCGCTGTGATATTCAGTGGGCCTCACACAATCCAAAAGTGTCCAGTGTCCACAAGTGTCTGCAGAAATTCAAAATCTCCCTTATCCTGTAGTCACTTTTTTCACACCTGTGCCATCGAGCCTGTGACATAGCCCTCTGATGTTCAGTGGGCCTCACACAATCCAAGTGTCCAGTGTCCACAAGTGTCTGCAGAAATTCAAAATCTCCCTTATCCTGTAGTCACTTTTTTCACACCTGTGCCATCTAGCCTGTGACATAGCGCTCTGATATTCAGTGGGCCTCACACAATCCAAGTGTCCAGTGTCCACAAGTGTCTGCAGAAATTCAAAATCTCCCTTATCCTGTAGTCACTTTTTTCACACCTGTGCCATCGAGCCTGTGACATAGCGCTGTGATATTCAGTGGGCCTCACACAATCCAAGTGTCCAGTGTCCACAAGTGTCTGCAGAAATTCAAAATCTCCCTTATCCTGTAGTCACTTTTTTCACACCTGTGCCATCGAGCCTGTGACATAGCGCTGTGATATTCAGTGGGCCTCACACAATCCAAATGTGTCCAGTGTCCACAAGTGTCTGCAGAAATTCAAAATCTCCCTTATATTGTAGTCACTTTTTTCACACCTGTGCCATCGAGCCTGTGAAAGCGTTGTGATATTCAGTGGGCCTCACACAATCCAAAAGTGTCCAGTGTCCACAAGTGTCTTCAGAAATTCAAAATCTCCCTTATCCTGTAGTCACTTTTTTCACACCTGTGCCATCGAGCCTGTGACATAGCGCTCTGATATTCAGTGGGCCTCACACAATCCAAGTGTCCAGTGTCCACAAGTGTCTGCAGAAATTCAAAATCTCCCTTATCCTGTAGTCACTTTTTTCACACCTGTGCCATCGAGCCTGTGACATAGCGCTGTGATATTCAGTGGGCCTCACACAATCCAAAAGTGTCCAGTGTGAACAAGTGTCTGCAGAAATTCAAAATCTCCCTTATCCTGTAGTCACTTTTTTCACACCTGTGCCATCGAGCCTGTGACATAGCGCTGTGATATTCAGTGGGCCTCACACAATCCAAGTGTCCAGTGTCCACAAGTGTCTGCAGAAATTCAAAATCTCCCTTATCCTGTAGTCACTTTTTTCACACCTGTGCCATCGAGCCTGTGACATAGCGCTGTGAAATTCAGTGGGCCTCACACAATCCAAGTGTCCAGTGTCCACAAGCCTCTGCAGAAATTCAAAATCTCCCTTATCCTGTAGTCACTTTTTTCACACCTGTGCCATCGAGCCTGTGACATAGCGCTGTGATATTCAGTGGGCCTCACACAATCCAAAAGTGTCCAGTGTCCACAAGTGTCTGCAGAAATTCAAAATCTCCCTTATCCTGTAGTCACTTTTTTCACACCTGTGCCATCGAGCCTGTGACATAGCGCTGTGATATTCAGTGGGCCTCACACAATCCAAGTGTCCAGTGTCCACAAGTGTCTGCAGAAATTCAAAATCTCCCTTATCCTGTAGTCACTTTTTTCACACCTGTGCCATCGAGCCTGTGACATAGCGCTGTGAAATTCAGTGGGCCTCACACAATCCTAGTGTTCAGTGTCCACAAGCGTCTGCAGAAATTCAAAATCTCCCTTATCCTGTAGTTACTTTTTTCACACCTGTGCCATCGAGCCTGTCACATAGCGCTGTGATATTCAGTGGGCCTCACACAATCCAAAAGTGTCCAGTGTCCACAAGTGTCTGCAGAAATTCAAAATCTCCCTTATCCTGTAGTCACTTTTTTCACACCTGTGCCATCGAGCCTGTGACATAGCGCTCTGATATTCAGTGGGCCTCACACAATCCAAGTGTCCAGTGTCCACAAGTGTCTGCAGAAATTCAAAATCTCCCTTATCCTGTAGTCACTTTTTTCACACCTGTGCCATCGAGCCTGTGACATAGCGCTGTGATATATAGTGGGCCTCACACAATCCAAGTGTCCAGTGTCCACAAGTGTCTGCAGAAATTCAAAATCTCCCTTATCCTGTAGTCACTTTTTTCACACCTGTGCCATCGAGCCTGTGACATAGCGCTGTGAAATTCAGTGGGCCTCACACAATCCTAGTGTTCAGTGTCCACAAGCGTCTGCAGAAATTCAAAATCTCCCTTATCCTGTAGTTACTTTTTTCACACCTGTGCCATCGAGCCTGTCACATAGCGCTGTGATATTCAGTGGGCCTCACACAATCCAAAAGTGTCCAGTGTCCACAAGTGTCTGCAGAAATTCAAAATCTCCCTTATCCTGTAGTCACTTTTTTCACACCTGTGCCATCGAGCCTGTGACATAGCGCTCTGATATTCAGTGGGCCTCACACAATCCAAGTGTCCAGTGTCCACAAGTGTCTGCAGAAATTCAAAATCTCCCTTATCCTGTAGTCACTTTTTTCACACCTGTGCCATCGAGCCTGTGACATAGCGCTGTGATATTCAGTGGGCCTCACACAATCCAAAAGTGTCCAGTGTCCACAAGTGTCTGCCGAAATTCAAAATCTCCCTTATCCTGTAGTTACTTTTTTCACACCTGTGCCATCGAGCCTGTGACATAGCGCTGTGATATTCAGTGGGCCTCACACAATCCAAGTGTCCAGTGTCCACAAGTGTCTGCAGAAATTCAAAATCTCCCTTATCTTGTAGTCACTTTTTTCACACCTGTGCCATCGAGCCTGTGACATAGCGCTGTGATATTCAGTGGGCCTCACACAATCCAAGTGTCCAGAAGTGTCTGCAGAAATTCAAAATCTCCCTTATCCTGTAGTCACTTTTTTCACACCTGTGCCATCGAGCCTGTGACATAGCGCTGTGATATTCAGTGGGCGTCACACAATCCAAAAGTGTCCAGTGTCCACAAGTGTCTGCAGAAATTCAAAATCTCCCTTATCCTGTAGTCACTTTTTCCACACCTGTGCCATCGAGCCTGTGACATAGCACTGTGATATTCAGTGGGCCTCACACAATCCAAGTGTCCAGTGTCCACAAGTGTCTGCAGAAATTCAAAATCTCCCTTATCCTGTAGTCACTTTTTTCACACCTGTGCCATCGAGCCTGTCACATAGCGCTGTGATATTCAGTGGGCCTCACACAATCCAAAAGTGTCCACTGTCCACAAGTGTCTGCAGAAATTCAAAGTCTCCCTTATCCTGTAGTCACTTTTTTCATACCTGTGCCATCGAGCCTGTGACATAGCGCTCTGATATTCAGTTGGCCTCACACAATCCAAGTGTCCAGTGTCCACAAGTGTCTGCAGAAATTCAAAATCTCCCTTATCCTGTAGTCACTTTTTTCACACCTGTGCCATCGAGCCTGTGACATAGCGATGTGATATTCAGTGGGCCTCACACAATCCAAAGGTGTCCAGTGTCCACAAGTGTCTGCACAAATTCAAAATATCCTTTATCCTGTATTCACTTTTTTTCACACATGTGCCATCGAGCCTGTGACATAGCGCTCTGATGTTCAGTGGGCCTCACACAATCCAAGTGTCCAGTGTCCACAAGTGTCTGCAGAAATTCAAAATCTCCCTTATCCTGTAGTCACTTTTTTCACACCTGTGCCATCGAGCCTGTGACATAGCACTGTGATATTCAGTGGGCCTCACACAATCCAAGTGTCCAGTGTCCACAAGTGTCTGCAGAAATTCAAAATCTCCCTTATCCTGTAGTCACTTTTTTCACACCTGTGCCATCGAGCCTGTCACATAGTGCTGTGATATTCAGTGGGCCTCACACAATCCAAAAGTGTCCACTGTCCACAAGTGTCTGCAGAAATTCAAAATCTCCCTTATCCTGTAGTCACTTTTTTCATACCTGTGCCATCGAGCCTGTGACATAGCGCTCTGATATTGAAGGGCCTCACACAATCCATGTGTCCAGTGTCCACAAGTGTCTGCAGAAATTCAAAATCTCCCTTATCCTGTAGTCACTTTTTTCACACCTGTGCCATCGAGCCTGTGACATAGCGCTGTGATATTCAGTGGGCCTCACACAATCCAAAGGTGTCCAGTGTCCACAAGTGTCTGCACAAATTCAAAATATCCCTTATCCTGTAGTCACTTTTTTCACACATGTGCCATCGAGCCTGTGACATAGCGCTCTGATGTTCAGTGGGCCTCACACAATGCAAGTGTACAGTGTCCACAAGTGTCTGCAGAAATTCAAAATCTCCCTTATCCTGTAGTCACTTTTTTCTCACCTGTGCCATCGAGCCTGTGACATAGTGCTGTGATATTCAGTGGGCCTCAAACAATCCAAAAGTGTCCAGTGTCCACAAGTGTCTGCAGAAATTCAAAATCTCCCTTATCCTGTAGTCACTTTTTTCACACCTGTGCCATCGAGCCTGTGACATAGCGCTCTGATATTCAGTGGGCCTCACACGATCCAAGTGTCCAGTGTCCACAAGTGTCTGCAGAAATTCAAAATCTCCCTTATCCTGTAGTTACTTTTTTCACACCTGTGCCATCGAGCCTGTGACATAGCGCTGTGATATTCAGTGGGCCTCACACAATCCAAGTGTCCAGTGTCCACAAGTGTCTGCAGAAATTCAAAATCTCCCTTATCCTGTAGTCACTTTTTTCACACCTGTGCCATCGAGCCTGTGACATAGCGCTGTGATATTCAGTGGGCCTCACACAATCCAAAAGTGTCCAGTGTCCACAAGTGTCTGCAGAAATTCAAAATCTCGCTTATCCTGTAGTCACTTTTTTCACACCTGTGCCATCGAGCCTGTGACATAGCGCTGTGATATTCAGTGGGCCTCACACAATCCAAGTGTCCAGTGTCCACAAGTGTCTGCAGAAATTCAAAATCTCCCTTATCCTGTAGTCACTTTTTTCACCTGTGCCATCGAGCCTGTGACATAGCGCTGTGATATTCAGTGGTCCTCACACAATCCAAGTGTCCAGTGTCCACAAGTGTCTGCAGAAATTCAAAATCTCCCATATCCTGTAGTCACTTTTTTCACACCTGTGCCATCGAGCCTGTGACATAGCGCTGTGATATTCAGTGGGCCTCACACAATCCAAAAGTGTCCAGTGTCCACAAGTGTTTGCAGAAATTCAAAATCTCCCTTATCCTGTAGTCACTTTTTTCACACCTGTGCCATCGAGCCTGTGACATAGCGCTCTGATATTCAGTGGGCCTCACACCATCCAAGTGTCCAGTATCCACAAGTGTCTGCAGAAATTCAAAATCTCCCTTATCCTGTAGTCACTTTTTTCACACCTGTGCCATCGAGCCTGTGACATAGCGCTCTGATATTCAGTGGGCCTCACACAATCCAAGTGTCCAGTGTCCACAAGTGTCTGCAGAAATTCAAAATCTCCCTTATCCTGTAGTCACTTTTTTCACACCTGTGCAATCGAGCCTGTGACATAGTGCTCTGATATTCAGTTGGCCTCACACAATCCAAGTGTCCAGTGTCCACAAGTGTCTGCAGAAATTCAAAATCTCCCTTATCCTGTAGTCACTTTTTTCACACCTGTGCCATCGAGCCTGTGACATAGCGCTCTGATATTCAGTGGGCCTCACACAATCCAAGTGTCCAGTGTCCACAAGTGTCTGCAGAAATTCAAAATCTCCCTTATCCTGTAGTCACTTTTTTCACACCTGTGCCATCGAGCCTGTGACATAGCGCTGTGATATATAGTGGGCCTCAAAAAATCCAAGTGTCCAGTGTCCACAAGTGTCTGCAGAAATTCAAAATCTCCCTTATCCTGTAGTCACTTTTTTCACACCTGTGCCATCGAGCCTGTGACATAGCGCTGTGAAATTCAGTGGGCCTCACACAATCCTAGTGTTCAGTGTCCACAAGCGTCTGCAGAAATTCAAAATCTCCCTTATCCTGTAGTTACTTTTTTCACACCTGTGCCATCGAGCCTGTCACATAGCGCTGTGATATTCAGTGGGCCTCACACAATCCAAAAGTGTCCAGTGTCCACAAGTGTCTGCAGAAATTCAAAATCTCCCTTATCCTGTAGTCACTTTTTTCACACCTGTGCCATCGAGCCTGTGACATAGCGCTCTGATATTCAGTGGGCCTCACACAATCCAAGTGTCCAGTGTCCACAAGTGTCTGCAGAAATTCAAAATCTCCCTTATCCTGTAGTCACTTTTTTCACACCTGTGCCATCGAGCCTGTGACATAGCGCTGTGATATTCAGTGGGCCTCACACAATCCAAAAGTGTCCAGTGTCCACAAGTGTCTGCCGAAATTCAAAATCTCCCTTATCCTGTAGTTACTTTTTTCACACCTGTGCCATCGAGCCTGTGACATAGCGCTGTGATATTCAGTGGGCCTCACACAATCCAAGTGTCCAGTGTCCACAAGTGTCTGCAGAAATTCAAAATCTCCCTTATCTTGTAGTCACTTTTTTCACACCTGTGCCATCGAGCCTGTGACATAGCGCTGTGATATTCAGTGGGCCTCACACAATCCAAGTGTCCAGAAGTGTCTGCAGAAATTCAAAATCTCCCTTATCCTGTAGTCACTTTTTTCACACCTGTGCCATCGAGCCTGTGACATAGCGCTGTGATATTCAGTGGGCGTCACACAATCCAAAAGTGTCCAGTGTCCACAAGTGTCTGCAGAAATTCAAAATCTCCCTTATCCTGTAGTCACTTTTTCCACACCTGTGCCATCGAGCCTGTGACATAGCACTGTGATATTCAGTGGGCCTCACACAATCCAAGTGTCCAGTGTCCACAAGTGTCTGCAGAAATTCAAAATCTCCCTTATCCTGTAGTCACTTTTTTCACACCTGTGCCATCGAGCCTGTCACATAGCGCTGTGATATTCAGTGGGCCTCACACAATCCAAAAGTGTCCACTGTCCACAAGTGTCTGCAGAAATTCAAAGTCTCCCTTATCCTGTAGTCACTTTTTTCATACCTGTGCCATCGAGCCTGTGACATAGCGCTCTGATATTCAGTTGGCCTCACACAATCCAAGTGTCCAGTGTCCACAAGTGTCTGCAGAAATTCAAAATCTCCCTTATCCTGTAGTCACTTTTTTCACACCTGTGCCATCGAGCCTGTGACATAGCGATGTGATATTCAGTGGGCCTCACACAATCCAAAGGTGTCCAGTGTCCACAAGTGTCTGCACAAATTCAAAATATCCTTTATCCTGTATTCACTTTTTTTCACACATGTGCCATCGAGCCTGTGACATAGCGCTCTGATGTTCAGTGGGCCTCACACAATCCAAGTGTCCAGTGTCCACAAGTGTCTGCAGAAATTCAAAATCTCCCTTATCCTGTAGTCACTTTTTTCACACCTGTGCCATCGAGCCTGTGACATAGCACTGTGATATTCAGTGGGCCTCACACAATCCAAGTGTCCAGTGTCCACAAGTGTCTGCAGAAATTCAAAATCTCCCTTATCCTGTAGTCACTTTTTTCACACCTGTGCCATCGAGCCTGTCACATAGTGCTGTGATATTCAGTGGGCCTCACACAATCCAAAAGTGTCCACTGTCCACAAGTGTCTGCAGAAATTCAAAATCTCCCTTATCCTGTAGTCACTTTTTTCATACCTGTGCCATCGAGCCTGTGACATAGCGCTCTGATATTGAAGGGCCTCACACAATCCATGTGTCCAGTGTCCACAAGTGTCTGCAGAAATTCAAAATCTCCCTTATCCTGTAGTCACTTTTTTCACACCTGTGCCATCGAGCCTGTGACATAGCGCTGTGATATTCAGTGGGCCTCACACAATCCAAAGGTGTCCAGTGTCCACAAGTGTCTGCACAAATTCAAAATATCCCTTATCCTGTAGTCACTTTTTTCACACATGTGCCATCGAGCCTGTGACATAGCGCTCTGATGTTCAGTGGGCCTCACACAATGCAAGTGTACAGTGTCCACAAGTGTCTGCAGAAATTCAAAATCTCCCTTATCCTGTAGTCACTTTTTTCTCACCTGTGCCATCGAGCCTGTGACATAGTGCTGTGATATTCAGTGGGCCTCACACAATCCAAAAGTGTCCAGTGTCCACAAGTGTCTGCAGAAATTCAAAATCTCCCTTATCCTGTAGTCACTTTTTTCACACCTGTGCCATCGAGCCTGTGACATAGCGCTCTGATATTCAGTGGGCCTCACACGATCCAAGTGTCCAGTGTCCACAAGTGTCTGCAGAAATTCAAAATCTCCCTTATCCTGTAGTTACTTTTTTCACACCTGTGCCATCGAGCCTGTGACATAGCGCTGTGATATTCAGTGGGCCTCACACAATCCAAGTGTCCAGTGTCCACAAGTGTCTGCAGAAATTCAAAATCTCCCTTATCCTGTAGTCACTTTTTTCACACCTGTGCCATCGAGCCTGTGACATAGCGCTGTGATATTCAGTGGGCCTCACACAATCCAAAAGTGTCCAGTGTCCACAAGTGTCTGCAGAAATTCAAAATCTCGCTTATCCTGTAGTCACTTTTTTCACACCTGTGCCATCGAGCCTGTGACATAGCGCTGTGATATTCAGTGGGCCTCACACAATCCAAGTGTCCAGTGTCCACAAGTGTCTGCAGAAATTCAAAATCTCCCTTATCCTGTAGTCACTTTTTTCACCTGTGCCATCGAGCCTGTGACATCGCGCTCTGATATTCAGTGGGCCTCACACAATCCAAAAGTGTCCAGTGTCCATAAGTGTCTGCAGAAATTCAAAATCTCCCTTATCCTGTAGTCACTTTTTTCACACCTGTGCCATAGAGCCTGTGACATAGCGCTCTGATATTCAGTGGGCCTCACACAATCCAAGTGTCCAGTGTCCACAAGTGTCTGCAGAAATTCAAAATCACCCTTATCCTGTAGTCACTTTTTTCACACCTGTGCCATCGTGCCTGTGACATAGCGCTCTGATATTCAGTGGGCCTCACACAATCCAAGTGTCCAGTGTCCACAAGTGTCTGCAGAAATTCAAAATCTCCCTTATCCTGTAGTCACTTTTTTCACACCTGTGCCATCGAGCCTGTGACATAGCGCTGTGATATTCAGTGGGCCTCACACAATCCAAAGGTGTCCAGTGTCCACAAGTGTCTGCAGAAATTCAAAATATCCCTTATCCTGTAGTCACTTTTTTCACACCTGTGCCATCGAGCCTGTGACATAGCGCTCTGATGTTCAGTGGGCCTCACACAATCCAAGTGTCCAGTGTCCACAAGTGTCTGCAGAAATTCAAAATCTCCCTTATCCTGTAGTCACTTTTTTCACACCTGTGCCATCGAGCCTGTGACATAGCGCTCTGATATTCAGTGGGCCTCACACAATCCAAAAGTGTCCAGTGTCCATAAGTGTCTGCAGAAATTCAAAATCTCCCTTATCCTGTAGTCACTTTTTTCACACCTGTGCCATCGAGCCTGTGACATAGTGCTGTGATATTCAGTGGGCCTCTCACAATCCAAAAGTGTCCAGTGTCCACAAGTGTCTGCAGAAATTCAAAATCTCCCTTATCCTGTAGTCACTTTTTTCACACCTGTGCCATCGAGCCTGTGACATAGCGCTCTGATATTCAGTGGGCCTCACACAATCCAAATGTGTCCAGTGTCCACAAGTGTCTGCAGAAATTCAAAATCTCCCTTATCCTGTAGTCACTTTTTTCACACCTGTGCCATCGAGCCTGTGACATAGCGCTGTGATATTCAGTGAGCCTCACACAATCCAAGTGTCCAGTGTCCACAAGTGTCTGCAGAAATTCAAAATCTCCCTTATCCTGTGGTCACTTTTTTCACACCTGTGCCATCGAGCCTGTGACATAGCGCTGTGATATTCAGTGGGCCTCACACAATCCAAAAGTGTTCAGTGTCCACAAGTGTCTGCAGAAATTCAAAATCTCCCTTATCCTGTAGTCACTTTTTTCACACCTGTGCCATCGAGCCTGTGACATAGCGCTCTGATGTTCAGTGGGCCTCACACAATCCAAGTGTCCAGTGTCCACAAGTGTCTGCAGAAATTCAAAATCTCCCTTATCCTGTAGTCACTTTTTTCACACCTGTGCCATCTAGCCTGTGACATAGCGCTCTGATATTCAGTGGGCCTCACACAATCCAAGTGTCCAGTGTCCACAAGTGTCTGCAGAAATTCAAAATCTCCCTTATCCTGTAGTCACTTTTTTCACACCTGTGCCATCGAGCCTGTGACATAGCGCTGTGATATTCAGTGGGCCTCACACAATCCAAGTGTCCAGTGTCCACAAGTGTCTGCAGAAATTCAAAATCTCCCTTATCCTGGTAGTCACTTTTTTCACACCTGTGCCATCGAGCCTGTGACATAGCGCTGTGATATTCAGTGGGCCTCACACAATCCAAATGTGTCCAGTGTCCACAGGTGTCTGCAGAAATTCAAAATCTCCCTTATCCTGTAGTCACTTTTTTCACACCTGTGCCATCGAGCCTGTGACATAGCGCTGTGATATTCAGTGGGCCTCATACAATCTAAAAGTGTCCAGTGTCCACAAGTGTCTGCAGAAATTCAAAATCTCCCTTATCCTGTAGTCACTTTTTTCACACCTGTGCCATCGAGCCTGTGACATAGCGCTCTGATATTCAGTGGGCCTCACACAATCCAAGTGTCCAGTGTCCACAAGTGTCTGCAGAAATTCAAAATCTCCCTTATCCTGTAGTCACTTTTTTCACACCTGTGCCATCGAGCCTGTGACATAGCGCTGTGATATTCAGTGGGCCTCACACAATCCAAGTGTCCAGTGTCCACAAGTGTCTGCAGAAATTCAAAATCTCCCTTATCCTGTAGTCACTTTTTTCACACCTGTGCCATCGAGCCTGTGACATAGCGCTGTGAAATTCAGTGGGCCTCACACAATCCAAGTGTCCAGTGTCCACAAGCCTCTGCAGAAATTCAAAATCTCCCTTATCCTGTAGTCACTTTTTTCACACCTGTGCCATCGAGCCTGTGACATAGCGCTGTGATATTCAGTGGGCCTCACACAATCCAAAAGTGTCCAGTGTCCACAAGTGTCTGCAGAAATTCAAAATCTCCCTTATCCTGTAGTCACTTTTTTCACACCTGTGCCATCGAGCCTGTGACATAGCGCTGTGATATTCAGTGGGCCTCACACAATCCAAGTGTCCAGTGTCCACAAGTGTCTGCAGAAATTCAAAATCTCCCTTATCCTGTAGTCACTTTTTTCACACCTGTGCCATCGAGCCTGTGACATAGCGCTGTGAAATTCAGTGGGCCTCACACAATCCTAGTGTTCAGTGTCCACAAGCGTCTGCAGAAATTCAAAATCTCCCTTATCCTGTAGTTACTTTTTTCACACCTGTGCCATCGAGCCTGTGACATAGCGCTGTGATATTCAGTGGGCCTCACACAATCCAAAAGTGTCCAGTGTCCACAAGTGTCTGCAGAAATTCAAAATCTCCCTTATCCTGTAGTCACTTTTTTCACACCTGTGCCATCGAGCCTGTGACATAGCGCTCTGATATTCAGTGGGCCTCACACAATCCAAGTGTCCAGTGTCCACAAGTGTCAGCAGAAATTCAAAATCTCCCTTATCCTGTAGTCACTTTTTTCACACCTGTGCCATCGAGCCTGTGACATAGCGCTGTGATATTCAGTGGGCCTCACACAATCCAAAAGTGTCCAGTGTCCACAAGTGTCTGCCGAAATTCAAAATCTCCCTTATCCTGTAGTCACTTTTTTCACACCTGTGCCATGGAGCCTGTGACATAGCGCTGTGATATTCAGTGGGCCTCACACAATCCAAGTGTCCAGTGTCCACAAGTGTCTGCAGAAATTCAAAATCTCCCTTATCCTGTAGTCACTTTTTTCACACCTGTGCCATCGAGCCTGTGACATAGCGCTGTGATATTCAGTGGGCCTCACACAATCCAAGTGTCCAGAAGTGTCTGCAGAAATTCAAAATCTCCCTTATCCTGTAGTCACTTTTTTCACACCTGTGCCATCGAGCCTGTGACATAGCGCTGTGATATTCAGTGGGCGTCACACAATCCAAAAGTGTCCAGTGTCCACAAGTGTCTGCAGAAATTCAAAATCTCCCTTATCCTGTAGTCACTTTTTTCACACCTGTGCCATCGAGCCTGTGACATAGCACTGTGATATTCAGTGGGCCTCACACAATCCAAGTGTCCAGTGTCCACAAGTGTCTGCAGAAATTCAAAATCTCCCTTATCCTGTAGTCACTTTTTTCACACCTGTGCCATCGAGCCTGTCACATAGCGCTGTGATATTCAGTGGGCCTCACACAATCCAAAAGTGTCCACTGTCCACAAGTGTCTGCAGAAATTCAAAGTCTCCCTTATCCTGTAGTCACTTTTTTCATACCTGTGCCATCGAGCCTGTGACATAGCGCTCTGATATTCAGTTGACCTCACACAATCCAAGTGTCCAGTGTCCACAAGTGTCTGCAGAAATTCAAAATCTCCCTTATCCTGTAGTCACTTTTTTCACACCTGTGCCATCGAGCCTGTGACATAGCGCTGTGATATTCAGTGGGCCTCACACAATCCAAAGGTGTCCAGTGTCCACAAGTGTCTGCACAAATTCAAAATATCCCTTATCCTGTATTCACTTTTTTTCACACATGTGCCATCGAGCCTGTGACATAGCGCTCTGATGTTCAGTGGGCCTCACACAATCCAAGTGTCCAGTGTCCACAAGTGTCTGCAGAAATTCAAAATCTCCCTTATCCTGTAGTCACTTTTTTCACACCTGTGCCATCGAGCCTGTGACATAGCACTGTGATATTCAGTGGGCCTCACACAATCCAAGTGTCCAGTGTCCACAAGTGTCTGCAGAAATTCAAAATCTCCCTTATCCTGTAGTCACTTTTTTCACACCTGTGCCATCGAGCCTGTCACATAGTGCTGTGATATTCAGTGGGCCTCACACAATCCAAAAGTGTCCACTGTCCACAAGTGTCTGCAGAAATTCAAAATCTCCCTTATCCTGTAGTCACTTTTTTCATACCTGTGTCATCGAGCCTGTGACATAGTGCTCTGATATTGAAGGGCCTCACACAATCCATGTGTCCAGTGTCCACAAGTGTCTGCAGAAATTCAAAATCTCCCTTATCCTGTAGTCACTTTTTTCACACCTGTGCCATCGAGCCTGTGACATAGCGCTGTGATATTCAGTGGGCCTCACACAATCCAAAGGTGTCCAGTGTCCACAAGTGTCTGCACAAATTCAAAATATCCCTTATCCTGTAGTCACTTTTTTCACACATGTGCCATCGAGCCAGTGACATAGCGCTCTGATGTTCAGTGGGCCTCACACAATGCAAGTGTCCAGTGTCCACAAGTGTCTGCAGAAATTCAAAATCTCCCTTATCCTGTAGTCACTTTTTTCACACCTGTGCCATCGAGCCTGTGACATAGCGCTGTGATATTCAGTGGGCCTCACACAATCCAAGTGTCCAGTGTCCACAAGTGTCTGCAGAAATTCAAAATCTCCCTTATCCTGTAGTCACTTTTTCACACCTGTGCCATTGTGCCTGTGACATAGCGCTGTGATATTCAGTGGGCCTCACACAATCCAAAAGTGTCCAGTGTCCACAAGTGTCTGCAGAAATTCAAAATCTCCCTTATCCTGTAGTCACTTTTTTCACACCTGTGCCATCGAGCCTGTGACATAGTGCTGTGATATTCAGTGGGCCTCTCACAATCCAAAAGTGTCCAGTGTCCACAAGTGTCTGCAGAAATTCAAAATCTCCCTTATCCTGTAGTCACTTTTTTCACACCTGTGCCATCGAGCCTGTGACATAGCGCTCTGATATTCAGTGGGCCTCACACAATCCAAATGTGTCCAGTGTCCACAAGTGTCTGCAGAAATTCAAAATCTCCCTTATCCTGTAGTCACTTTTTTCACACCTGTGCCATCGAGCCTGTGACATAGCGCTGTGATATTCAGTGAGCCTCACACAATCCAAGTGTCCAGTGTCCACAAGTGTCTGCAGAAATTCAAAATCTCCCTTATCCTGTGGTCACTTTTTTCACACCTGTGCCATCGAGCCTGTGACATAGCGCTGTGATATTCAGTGGGCCTCACACAATCCAAAAGTGTTCAGTGTCCACAAGTGTCTGCAGAAATTCAAAATCTCCCTTATCCTGTAGTCACTTTTTTCACACCTGTGCCATCGAGCCTGTGACATAGCGCTCTGATGTTCAGTGGGCCTCACACAATCCAAGTGTCCAGTGTCCACAAGTGTCTGCAGAAATTCAAAATCTCCCTTATCCTGTAGTCACTTTTTTCACACCTGTGCCATCTAGCCTGTGACATAGCGCTCTGATATTCAGTGGGCCTCACACAATCCAAGTGTCCAGTGTCCACAAGTGTCTGCAGAAATTCAAAATCTCCCTTATCCTGTAGTCACTTTTTTCACACCTGTGCCATCGAGCCTGTGACATTGCGCTGTGATATTCAGTGGGCCTCACACAATCCAAGTGTCCAGTGTCCACAAGTGTCTGCAGAAATTCAAAATCTCCCTTATCCTGGTAGTCACTTTTTTCACACCTGTGCCATCGAGCCTGTGACATAGCGCTGTGATATTCAGTGGGCCTCACACAATCCAAATGTGTCCAGTGTCCACAAGTGTCTGCAGAAATTCAAAATCTCCCTTATCCTGTAGTCACTTTTTTCACACCTGTGCCATCGAGCCTGTGACATAGCGCTGTGATATTCAGTGGGCCTCATACAATCTAAAAGTGTCCAGTGTCCACAAGTGTCTGCAGAAATTCAAAATCTCCCTTATCCTGTAGTCACTTTTTTCACACCTGTGCCATCGAGCCTGTGACATAGCGCTCTGATATTCAGTGGGCCTCACACAATCCAAGTGTCCAGTGTCCACAAGTGTCTGCAGAAATTCAAAATCTCCCTTATCCTGTAGTCACTTTTTTCACACCTGTGCCATCGAGCCTGTGACATAGCGCTGTGATATTCAGTGGGCCTCACACAATCCAAGTGTCCAGTGTCCACAAGTGTCTGCAGAAATTCAAAATCTCCCTTATCCTGTAGTCACTTTTTTCACACCTGTGCCATCGAGCCTGTGACATAGCGCTTTGAAATTCAGTGGGCCTCACACAATCCAAGTGTCCAGTGTCCACAAGCCTCTGCAGAAATTCAAAATCTCCCTTATCCTGTAGTCACTTTTTTCACACCTGTGCCATCGAGCCTGTGACATAGCGCTGTGATATTCAGTGGGCCTCACACAATCCAAAAGTGTCCAGTGTCCACAAGTGTCTGCAGAAATTCAAAATCTCCCTTATCCTGTAGTCACTTTTTTCACACCTGTGCCATCGAGCCTGTGACATAGCGCTGTGATATTCAGTGGGCCTCACACAATCCAAGTGTCCAGTGTCCACAAGTGTCTGCAGAAATTCAAAATCTCCCTTATCCTGTAGTCACTTTTTTCACACCTGTGCCATCGAGCCTGTGACATAGCGCTGTGAAATTCAGTGGGCCTCACACAATCCTAGTGTTCAGTGTCCACAAGCGTCTGCAGAAATTCAAAATCTCCCTTATCCTGTAGTTACTTTTTTCACACCTGTGCCATCGAGCCTGTGACATAGCGCTGTGATATTCAGTGGGCCTCACACAATCCAAAAGTGTCCAGTGTCCACAAGTGTCTGCAGAAATTCAAAATCTCCCTTATCCTGTAGTCACTTTTTTCACACCTGTGCCATCGAGCCTGTGACATAGCGCTCTGATATTCAGTGGGCCTCACACAATCCAAGTGTCCAGTGTCCACAAGTGTCTGCAGAAATTCAAAATCTCCCTTATCCTGTAGTCACTTTTTTCACACCTGTGCCATCGAGCCTGTGACATAGCGCTGTGATATTCAGTGGGCCTCACACAATCCAAAAGTGTCCAGTGTCCACAAGTGTCTGCCGAAATTCAAAATCTCCCTTATCCTGTAGTCACTTTTTTCACACCTGTGCCATGGAGCCTGTGACATAGCGCTGTGATATTCAGTGGGCCTCACACAATCCAAGTGTCCAGTGTCCACAAGTGTCTGCAGAAATTCAAAATCTCCCTTATCCTGTAGTCACTTTTTTCACACCTGTGCCATCGAGCCTGTGACATAGCGCTGTGATATTCAGTGGGCCTCACACAATCCAAGTGTCCAGAAGTGTCTGCAGAAATTCAAAATCTCCCTTATCCTGTAGTCACTTTTTTCACACCTGTGCCATCGAGCCTGTGACATAGCGCTGTGATATTCAGTGGGCGTCACACAATCCAAAAGTGTCCAGTGTCCACAAGTGTCTGCAGAAATTCAAAATCTCCCTTATCCTGTAGTCACTTTTTTCACACCTGTGCCATCGAGCCTGTGACATAGCACTGTGATATTCAGTGGGCCTCACACAATCCAAGTGTCCAGTGTCCACAAGTGTCTGCAGAAATTCAAAATCTCCCTTATCCTGTAGTCACTTTTTTCACACCTGTGCCATCGAGCCTGTCACATAGCGCTGTGATATTCAGTGGGCCTCACACAATCCAAAAGTGTCCACTGTCCACAAGTGTCTGCAGAAATTCAAAGTCTCCCTTATCCTGTAGTCACTTTTTTCATACCTGTGCCATCGAGCCTGTGACATAGCGCTCTGATATTCAGTTGACCTCACACAATCCAAGTGTCCAGTGTCCACAAGTGTCTGCAGAAATTCAAAATCTCCCTTATCCTGTAGTCACTTTTTTCACACCTGTGCCATCGAGCCTGTGACATAGCGCTGTGATATTCAGTGGGCCTCACACAATCCAAAGGTGTCCAGTGTCCACAAGTGTCTGCACAAATTCAAAATATCCCTTATCCTGTATTCACTTTTTTTCACACATGTGCCATCGAGCCTGTGACATAGCGCTCTGATGTTCAGTGGGCCTCACACAATCCAAGTGTCCAGTGTCCACAAGTGTCTGCAGAAATTCAAAATCTCCCTTATCCTGTAGTCACTTTTTTCACACCTGTGCCATCGAGCCTGTGACATAGCACTGTGATATTCAGTGGGCCTCACACAATCCAAGTGTCCAGTGTCCACAAGTGTCTGCAGAAATTCAAAATCTCCCTTATCCTGTAGTCACTTTTTTCACACCTGTGCCATCGAGCCTGTCACATAGTGCTGTGATATTCAGTGGGCCTCACACAATCCAAAAGTGTCCACTGTCCACAAGTGTCTGCAGAAATTCAAAATCTCCCTTATCCTGTAGTCACTTTTTTCATACCTGTGTCATCGAGCCTGTGACATAGCGCTCTGATATTGAAGGGCCTCACACAATCCATGTGTCCAGTGTCCACAAGTGTCTGCAGAAATTCAAAATCTCCCTTATCCTGTAGTCACTTTTTTCACACCTGTGCCATCGAGCCTGTGACATAGCGCTGTGATATTCAGTGGGCCTCACACAATCCAAAGGTGTCCAGTGTCCACAAGTGTCTGCACAAATTCAAAATATCCCTTATCCTGTAGTCACTTTTTTCACACATGTGCCATCGAGCCAGTGACATAGCGCTCTGATGTTCAGTGGGCCTCACACAATGCAAGTGTCCAGTGTCCACAAGTGTCTGCAGAAATTCAAAATCTCCCTTATCCTGTAGTCACTTTTTTCACACCTGTGCCATCGAGCCTGTGACATAGCGCTGTGATATTCAGTGGGCCTCACACAATCCAAGTGTCCAGTGTCCACAAGTGTCTGCAGAAATTCAAAATCTCCCTTATCCTGTAGTCACTTTTTCACACCTGTGCCATTGTGCCTGTGACATAGCGCTGTGATATTCAGTGGGCCTCACACAATCCAAAAGTGTCCAGTGTCCACAAGTGTCTGCAGAAATTCAAAATCTCCCTTATCCTGTAGTCACTTTTTTCACACCTGTGCCATCGAGCCTGTGACATAGCGCTGTGATATTCAGTGGGCCTCACACAATCCAAGTGTCCAGTGTCCACAAGTGTCTGCAGAAATTCAAAATCTCCCTTATCCTGTAGTCACTTTTTTCTCACCTGTGCCATCGAGCCTGTGACATAGCGCTGTGATATTCAGTGGGCCTCACACAATCCAAAAGTGTCCAGTGTCCACAAGTGTCTGCAGAAATTCAAAATCTCCCTTATCCTGTAGTCACTTTTTTCACACCTGTGCCATCGAGCCTGTGACATAGCGCTCTGATATTCAGTGGGCCTCACACGATCCAAGTGTCCAGTGTCCACAAGTGTCTGCAGAAATTCAAAATCTCCCTTATCCTGTAGTTACTTTTTTCACACCTGTGCCATCGAGCCTGTGACATAGCGCTGTGATATTCAGTGGGCCTCACACAATCCAAGTGTCCAGTGTCCACAAGTGTCTGCAGAAATTCAAAATCTCCCTTATCCTGTAGTCACTTTTTTCACACCTGTGCCATCGAGCCTGTGACATAGCGCTGTGATATTCAGTGGGCCTCACACAATCCAAAAGTGTCCAGTGTCCACAAGTGTCTGCAGAAATTCAAAATCTCGCTTATCCTGTAGTCACTTTTTTCACACCTGTGCCATCGAGCCTGTGACATAGCGCTGTGATATTCAGTGGGCCTCACACAATCCAAGTGTCCAGTGTCCACAAGTGTCTGCAGAAATTCAAAATCTCCCTTATCCTGTAGTCACTTTTTTCACACCTGTGCCATCGAGCCTGTGACATAGCGCTCTGATATTCAGTGGGCCTCACACAATCCAAATGTGTCCAGTGTCCACAAGTGTCTGCAGAAATTCAAAATCTCCCTTATCCTGTAGTCACTTTTTTCACACCTGTGCCATCGAGCCTGTGACATAGCGCTGTGATATTCAGTGGGCCTCACACAATCCAAAAGTGTCCAGTGTCCACAAGTGTTTGCAGAAATTCAAAATCTCCCTTATCCTGTAGTCACTTTTTTCACACCTGTGCCATCGAGCCTGTGACATAGCGCTCTGATATTCAGTGGGCCTCACACAATCCAAGTGTCCAGTGTCCACAAGTGTCTGCAGAAATTCAAAATCTCCCTTATCCTGTAGTCACTTTTTTCACACCTGTGCCATCGAGCCTGTGACATAGCGCTGTGATATTCAGTGGGCCTCACACAATCCAAAAGTGTCCAGTGTCCACAAGTGTCTGCAGAAATTCAAAATCTCCCTTATCCTGTAGTCACTTTTTTCACACATGTGCCATCGAGCCTGTGATATAGCGCTCTGATATTCAGTGGGCCTCACATAATCCATTTGTCCAGTGTCCACAAGTGTCTGCAGAAATTCAAAATCTCCCTTATCCTGTAGTCACTTTTTTCACACCTGTGCCATCGAGCCTGTGACATAGCGCTTTGATATTCAGTGGGCCTCACACAATCCAAGTGTCCAGTGTCCACAAGTGTCTGCAGAAATTCAAAATCTCCCTTATCCTGTAGTCACTTTTTTCACACCTGTGCCATCGAGCCTGTGACATAGCGCTGTGATATTCAGTGGGCCTCACACAATCCAAAGGTGTCCAGTGTCCACAAGTGTCTGCAGAAATTCAAAATCTCCCTTATCCTGTAGTCACTTTTTTCACACCTGTGCCATCGAGCCTGTGACATAGCGCTCTGATGTTCAGTGGGCCTCACACAATCCAAGTGTCCAGTGTCCACAAGTGTCTGCAGAAATTCAAAATCTCCCTTATCCTGTAGTCACTTTTTTCACACCTGTGCCATCGAGCCTGTGACATAGCGCTGTGTTATTCAGTGGGCCTCACACAATCCAAAAGTGTCCAGTGTCCACAAGTGTCTGCAGAAATTCAAAATCTCCCTTATCCTGTAGTCACTTTTTTCACACCTGTGCCATCGAGCCTGTGACATAGCGCTGTGATATTCAGTGGGCCTCACACAATCCAAGTGTCCAGTGTCCACAAGTGTCTGCAGAAATTCAAAATCTCCCTTATCCTGTAGTCACTTTTTTCACACCTGTGCCATCGAGCCTGTGACATAGCGCTGTGATATTCAGTGGGCCTCACACAATCCAAGTGTCCAGTGTCCACAAGTGTCTGCAGAAATTCAAAATCTCCCTTATCCTGTAGTCACTTTTTTCACACCTGTGCCATCGAGCCTGTGACATAGCGCTGTGATATTCTGTGGGCCTCACACAATCCAAAGGTGTCCAGTGTCCACAAGTGTCTGCAGAAATTCAAAATATCCCTTATCCTGTAGTCACTTTTTTCACACCTGTGCCATCGAGCCTGTGACATAGCGCTGTGATATTCAGTGGGCCTCACACAATCCAAAAGTGTCCAGTGTCCACAAGTGTCTGCAGAAATTCAAAATCTCCCTTATCCTGTAGTCACTTTTTTCACACCTGTGCCATCGAGCCTGTGACATAGCGCTCTGATGTTCAGTGGGCCTCACACAATCCAAGTGTCCAGTGTCCACAAGTGTCTGCAGAAATTCAAAATCTCCTTTATCCTGTAGTCACTTTTTTCACACCTGTGCCATCGAGCCTGTGACATAGCGCTCTGATATTCAGTGGGCCTCACACAATCCAAGTGTCCACAAGTGTCTGCAGAAATTCAAAATCTCCCTTATCCTGTAGTCACTTTTTTCACACCTGTGCCATCGAGCCTGTGACATAGCGCTGTGATATTCAGTGGGCCTCACACAATCCAAAAGTGTCCAGTGTCCACAAGTGTCTGCAGAAATTCAAAATCTCCCTTATCCTCTAGTCACTTTTTTCACACCTGTGCCATCGAGCCTGTGATATAGCGCTCTGATATTCAGTGGGCCTCACACAATCCAAGTGTCCAGTGTCCACAAGTGTCTGCAGAAATTCAAAATCTCCCTTATCCTGTAGTCACTTTTTTCACACCTGTGCCATCGAGCCTGTGACATAGCGCTGTGATATTCAGTGGGCCTCACACAATCCAAGTGTCCAGTGTCCACAAGTGTCTGCAGAGATTCAAAATCTCCCTTATCCTGTAGTCACTTTTTTCACACCTGTGCCATCGAGCCTGTGACATAGCGCTGTGATATTCAGTGGGCCTCACACAATCCAAGTGTAGAGTGTCCACAAGTGTCTGCAGAAATTCAAAATCTCCCTTATCCTGTAGTCACTTTTTTCACACCTGTGCCATCGAGCCTGTGACATAGCGCTGTGATATTCAGTGGGCCTCACACAATCCAAAAGTGTCCAGTGTCCACAAGTGTCTGCAGAAATTCAAAATCTCCCTTATCCTGTAGTCACTTTTTTCTCACCTGTGCCATCGAGCCTGTGACATAGCGCTGTGATATTCAGTAAGCCTCACACAATCCAAAAGTGTCCAGTGTCCACAAGTGTCTGCAGAAATTCAAAATCTCCCTTATCCTGTAGTCACTTTTTTCACACCTGTGCCATCGAGCCTGTGACATAGCGCTGTGATATTCAGTGGGCCTTACACAATCCAAGTGTCCAGTGTCCACAAGTGTCTGCAGAAATTCAAAATCTCCCTTATCCTGTAGTCACTTTTTTCACACTTGTGCCATCGAGCCTGTGACATAGCGCTGTGATATTCAGTGGGCCTCACACAATCCAAGTGTCCAGTGTCCACAAGTGTCTGCAGAAATTCAAAATCTCCCTTATCCTGTAGTCACTTTTTTCACACCTGTGCCATCGAGCCTGTGACATAGCGCTGTGATATTCAGTGGGCCTCACACAATCCAAAGGTGTCCAGTTTCCACAAGTGTCTGCAGAAATTCAAAATATCCCTTATCCTGTAGTCACTTTTTTCACACCTGTGCCATCGAGCCTGTGACATAGCGCTCTGATGTTCAGTGGGCCTCACACAATCCAAATGTCCAGTGTCCACAAGTGTCTGCAGAAATTCAAAATCTCCCTTATCCTGAAGTCACTTTTTTCACACCTGTGCCATCGAGCCTGTGACATAGCGCTGTGTTATTCAGTGGGCCTCACACAATCCAAGTGTCCATTGTCAACAAGTGTCTGCAGAAATTCAAAATCTCCCTTATCCTGTAGTCACTTTTTTCACACCTGTGCCATCGTGCCTGTGACATAGCGCTGAGATATTCAGTGGGCCTCACACAATCCAAAAGTGTCCAGTGTCCACAAGTGTCTGCAGAAATTGAAAATCTCCCTTATCCTGTAGTCACTTTTTTCACACCTGTGCCATCGAGCCTGTGACATAGCGCTGTGATATTCAGTGGGCCTCACACAATCCAAGTGTAGAGTGTCCACAAGTGTCTGCAGAAATTCAAAATCTCCCTTATCCTGTAGTCACTTTTTTCACACCTGTGCCATCGAGCCTGTGACATAGCGCTGTGATATTCAGTGGGCCTCACACAATCCAAAAGTGTCCAGTGTCCACAAGTGTCTGCAGAAATTCAAAATCTCCCTTATCCTGTAGTCACTTTTTTCACACCTGTGCCATCGAGCCTGTGACATAGCGCTGTGATATTCAGTAAGCCTCACACAATCCAAAAGTGTCCAGTGTCCACAAGTGTCTGCAGAAATTCAAAATCTCCCTTATCTTGTAGTCACTTTTTTCACACCGGTGCCATCGAGCCTGTGACATAGCGCTGTGATATTCAGTGGGCCTTACACAATCCAAGTGTCCAGTGTCCACAAGTGTCTGCAGAAATTCAAAATCTCCCTTATCCTGTAGTCACTTTTTTCACACCTGTGCCATCGAGCCTGTGACATAGCGCTGTGATATTCAGTGGGCCTCTCACAATCCAAAAGTGTCCATTGTCCACAAGTGTCTGCAGAAATTCAAAATCTCCCTTATCCTGTAGTCACTTTTTTCACACCTGTGCCATTGAGCCTGTGACATAGCGCTGTGATATTCAGTGGGCCTCATACAATCCAAAAGTGTCCAGTGTCCACAAGTGTCTGCAGAAATGCAAAATCTCCCTTATCCTGTAGTCACTTTTTTCACAACTGTGCCATCGAGCCTGTGACATAGCACTGTGATATTCAGTGGCCCTCACACAATCCAAGTGTCCAGTGTCCACAAGTGTCTGCAGAAATTCAAAATCTCCCTTATCCTGTTGTCACTTTTTTCACACCTGTGCCATCGAGCCTGTGACATAGCGCTGTGATATTCAGTGGGCCTCACACAATCCAAGTGTCCAGTGTCCACAAGTGTCTGCAGAAATTCAAAATCTCCCTTATCCTGTAGTCACTTTTTTCACACCTGTGCCATCGAGCCTGTGACATAGCGCTCTGATATTCAGTGGGCCTCACACAATCCAAGTGTCCAGTGTCCACAAGTGTCTGCAGAAATTCAAAATCTTCCTTATCCTGTAGTCACTTTTTTCACACCTGTGCCATCGAGCCTGTGATATAGTGCTGTTATATTCAGTGGGCCTCACACAATCCAAGTGTCCAGTGTCCACAAGTGTCTGCAGAAATTCAAAATCTCCCTTATCCTGTAGTCACTTTTTTCACACCTGTGCCATCGAGCCTGTGACATAGTGCTGTGATATTCAGTGGGCCTCACACAATCCAAAAGTGTCCAGTGTCCACAAGTGTCTGCAGAAATTCAAAATCTCCCTTATCCTGTAGTCACTTTTTTCACACCTGTGCCATCGAGCCTGTGACATAGCGCTCTGATATTCAGTGGGCCTCACACAATCCAAAAGTGTCCAGTGTCCACAAGTGTCTGCAGAAATTCAAAATCTCCCTTATCCTGTAGTCACTTTTTTCACACCTGTGCCATCGAGCCTGTGACATAGCGCTCTGATATTCAGTGGGCCTCACACAATCCAAAAGTGTCCAGTGTCCACAAGTGTCTGCAGAAATTCAAAATCTCCCTTATCCTGTAGTCACTTTTTTCTCACCTGTGCCATCAAGCCTGTAACATAGCGCTGTGATATTCAGTGGGCCTCACACAATCCAAATGTCCAGTGTCCACAAGTGTCTGCAGAAATTCAAAATCTCCCTTATCCTGTAGTCACTTTTTTCACACCTGTGCCATCGAGCCTGTGACATAGCGCTGTGATATTCAGTGGGCCTCACACAATCCAAGTGTCCAGTGTCCACAAGTGTCTGCAGAAATTCAAAATCTCCCTTATCCTGTAGTCACTTTTTTCACACCTGTGCCATCGAGCCTGTGACATAGCGCTGTGATATTCATTGGGCCTCACACAATCCAAAAGTGTCCAGTGTCCACAAGTGTCTGCAGAAATTCAAAATCTCCCTTATCCTGTAGTCACTTTTTTCACACCTGTGCCATCGAGCCTGTGACATAGCGCTGAGATATTCAGTGGGCCTCACACAATCCAAGTGTCCAGTGTCCACAAGTGTCTGCAGAAATTCAAAATCTCCCTTATCCTGTAGTCACTTTTTTCACACCTGTGCCATCGAGCCTGTGACATAGCGCTGTGATATTCAGTGGGCCTCACACAATCCAAAAGTGTCCAGTGTCCACAAGTGTCTGCAGAAATTCAAAATCTCCCTTATCCTGTAGTCACTTTTTTCACACCTGTGCCATCGAGCCTGTGACATAGCGCTCTGATATTCAGTGGGCCTCACACAATCCAAGTGTCCAGTGTCCACAAGTGTCTGCAGAAATTCAAAATCTCCCTTATCCTGTAGTTACTTTTTTCACACCTGTGCCATCGAGCCTGTGACATAGTGCTGTGACATTCAGTGGGCCTCACACAATCCAAGTGTCCAGTGTCCACAAGTGTCTGCAGAAATTCAAAATCTCCCTTATCCTGTAGTCACTTTTTTCACACCTGTGCCATCGAGCCTGTGACATAGCGCTGTGATATTCAGTGGGCCTCACACAATCCAAAAGTGTCCAGTGTCCACAAGTGTCTGCAGAAATTCAAAATCTCCCTTATCCTGTAGTCACTTTTTTCACACTTGTGTTATCGAGCCTGTGACATAGCGCTGTGATATTCAGTGGGCCTCACACAATCCAAGTGTCCAGTGTCCACAAGTGTCTGCAGAAATTCAAAATCTCCCTTATCCTGTAGTCACTTTTTTCACACCTGTGCCATCGAGCCTGTGACATAGCGCTCTGATATTCAATGGGCCTCACACAATCCAAGTGTCCAGTGTCCACAAGTGTCTGCAGAAATTCAAAATCTCCCTTATCCTGAAGTCACTTTTTTCACACCTGTGCCATCGAGCCTGTGACATAGCGCTATGTTATTCAGTGGGCCTCACACAATCCAAGTGTCCATTGTCCACAAGTGTCTGCAGAAATTCAAAATCTCCCTTATCCTGTAGTCACTTTTTTCACACCTGTGCCATCGAGCCTGTGACATAGCGCTGTGATATTCAGTGGGCCTCACACAATCCAAAAGTGTCCAGTGTCCACAAGTGTCTGCAGAAATTGAAAATCTCCCTTATCCTGTAGTCACTTTTTTCACACCTGTGCCATCGAGCCTGTGACATAGCGCTGTGATATTCAGTGGGCCTCACACAATCCAAGTGTAGAGTGTCCACAAGTGTCTGCAGAAATTCAAAATCTCCCTTATCCTGTAGTCACTTTTTTCACACCTGTGCCATCGAGCCTGTGACATAGCGCTGTGATATTCAGTGGGCCTCACACAATCCAAAAGTGTCCAGTGTCCACAAGTGTCTGCAGAAATTCAAAATCTCCCTTATCCTGTAGTCACTTTTTTCTCACCTGTGCCATCGAGCCTGTGACATAGCGCTGTGATATTCAGTAAGCCTCACACAATCCAAAAGTGTCCAGTGTCCACAAGTGTCTGCAGAAATTCAAAATCTCCCTTATCCTGTAGTCACTTTTTTCACACCTGTGCCATCGAGCCAGTGACATAGCGCTGTGATATTCAATGGGCCTCACACAATCCAAGTGTCCAGTGTCCACAAGTGTCTGCAGAAATTCAAAATCTCCCTTATCATGTAGTCACTTTTTTCACACCGGTGCCATCGAGCCTGTGACATAGCGCTGTGATATTCAGTGGGCCTTACACAATCCAAGTGTCCAGTGTCCACAAGTGTCTGCAGAAATTCAAAATCTCCCTTATCCTGTAGTCACTTTTTTCACACTTGTGCCATCGAGCCTGTGACATAGCGCTGTGATATTCAGTGGGCCTCACACAATCCAAGTGTCCAGTGTCCACAAGTGTCTGCAGAAATTCAAAATCTCCCTTATCCTGTAGTCACTTTTTTCACACCTGTGTCATCGAGCCTGTGACATAGCGATCTGATATTCAATGGGCCTCACACAATCCAAGTGTCCAGTGTCCACAAGTGTCTGCAGAAATTCAAAATCTCCCTTATCCTGAAGTCACTTTTTTCACACCTGTGCCATCGAGCCTGTGACATAGCGCTGTGATATTCAGTGGGCCTCACACAATCCAAAGGTGTCCAGTTTCCACAAGTGTCTGCAGAAATTCAAAATATCCCTTATCCTGTAGTCACTTTTTTCACACCTGTGCCATCGAGCCTGTGACATAGCGCTCTGATGTTCAGTGGGCCTCACACAATCCAAGTGTCCAGTGTCCACAAGTGTCTGCAGAAATTCAAAATCTCCCTTATCCTGAAGTCACTTTTTTCACACCTGTGCCATCGAGCCTGTGACATAGCGCTGTGTTATTCAGTGGGCCTCACACAATCCAAGTGTCCATTGTCCACAAGTGTCTGCAGAAATTCAAAATCTCCCTTATCCTGTAGTCACTTTTTTCACACCTGTGACATCGTGCCTGTGACATAGCGATGTGATATTCAGTGGGCCTCACACAATCCAAAAGTGTCCAGTGTCCACAAGTGTCTGCAGAAATTGAAAATCTCCCTTATCCTGTAGTCACTGTTTTCACACCTGTGCCATCGAGCCTGTGACATAGTGCTGTGATATTCAGTGGGCCTCACACAATCCAAGTGTAGAGTGTCCACAAGTGTCTGCAGAAATTCAAAATCTCCCTTATCCTGTAGTCACTTTTTTCACACCTGTGCCATCGAGCCTGTGACATAGCGCTGTGATATTCAGTGGGCCTCACACAATCCAAAAGTGTCCAGTGTCCACAAGTGTCAGCAGAAATTCAAAATCTCCCTTATCCTGTAGTCACTTTTTTCTCACCTGTGCCATCGAGCCTGTGACATAGCGCTGTGATATTCAGTAAGCCTCACACAATCCAAAAGTGTCCAGTGTCCACAAGTGTCTGCAGAAATGCAAAATCTCCCTTATCCTGTGGTCACTTTTTTCACACCTGTGCCATCGAGCCTGTGACATAGCGCTGTGATATTCAATGGGCCTCACACAATCCAAGTGTCCAGTGTCCACAAGTGTCTGCAGAAATTCAAAATCTCCCTTATCATGTAGTCACATTTTTCACACCGGTGCCATCGAGCCTGTGACATAGCGCTGTGATATTCAGTGGGCCTTACACAATCCAAGTGTCCAGTGTCCACAAGTGTCTGCAGAAATTCAAAATCTCCCTTATCCTGTAGTCACTTTTTTCACACCTGTGCCATCGAGCCTGTGACATAGCGCTGTGATATTCAGTGGGCCTCTCACAATCCAAAAGTGTCCATTGTCCACAAGTGTCTGCAGAAATTCAAAATCTCCCTTATCCTGTAGTCACTTTTTTCACACCTGTGCCATTGAGCCTGTGACATAGCGCTGTGATATTCAGTGGGCCTCATACAATCCAAAAGTGTCCAGTGTCCACAAGTGTCTGCAGAAATTCAAAATCTCCCTTATCCTGTAGTCACTTTTTTCACAACTGTGCCATCGAGCCTGTGACATAGCACTGTGATATTCAGTGGGCCTCACACAATCCAAGTGTCCAGTGTCCACAAGTGTCTGCAGAAATTCAAAATCTCCCTTATCCTGTTGTCACTTTTTTCACACCTGTGCCATCGAGCCTGTGACATAGCGCTGTGATATTCAGTGGGCCTCACACAATCCAAGTGTCCAGTGTCCACAAGTGTCTGCAGAAATTCAAAATCTCCCTTATCCTGTAGTCACTTTTTTCACACCTGTGCCATCGAGCCTGTGACATAGTGCTATGATATTCAGTGGGCCTCACACAATCCAAAAGTGTCCAGTGTCCACAAGTGTCTGCAGAAATTCAAAATCTCCCTTATCCTGTAGTCACTTTTTTCACACCTGTGCCATCGAGCCTGTGACATAGCGCTCTGATATTCAGTGGGCCTCACACAATACAAGTGTCCAGTGTCCACAAGTGTCTGCAGAAATTCAAAATCTCCCTTATCCTGTAGTCACTTTTTTCACACCTGTGCCATCGAGCCTGTGACATAGCGCTGTGATATTCAGTGGGCCTCACACAATCCAAGTGTCCAGTGTCCACAAGTGTCTGCAGAAATTCAAAATCTCCCTTATCCTGTAGTCACTTTTTTCACACCTGTGCCATCGAGCCTGTGACATAGCGCTGTGATATTCAGTGGGCCTCACACAATCCAAAAGTGTCCAGTGTCCACAAGTGTCTGCAGAAATTCAAAATCTCCCTTATCCTGTAGTCACTTTTTTCACACCTGTGCCATCGAGCCTGTGACATAGCGCTGTGATATTCAGTGGGCCTCACACAATCCAAAAGTGTCCAGTGTCCACAAGTGTCTGCAGAAATTCAAAATCTCCCTTATCCTGTAGTCACTTTTTTCACACCTGTGCCATCGAGCCTGTGACATAGCGCTGTGATATTCAGTGGGCCTCACACAATCCAAAAGTGTCCAGTGTCCACAAGTGTCTGCAGAAATTCAAAATCTCCCTTATCTTGTTGTCACTTTTTTCACACCTGTTCCATCGAGCCTGTGACATAGCGCTGTGATATTCAGTGGGCCTCACACAATCCAAGTGTCCAGTGTCCACAAGTGTCTGCAGAAATTCAAAATCTCCCTTATCCTGTAGTCACTTTTTTCACACCAGTGCCATCGAGCCTGTGACATAGCGCTGTGATATTTAGTGGGCCTCACACAGTCCAAAAGTGTCCAGTGTCCACAAGTGTCTGCCGAAATTCAAAATCTCCCTTATCCTGTAGTCACTTTTTTCACACCTGTGCCATCGAGCCTGTGACATAGCGCTGTGATATTCAGTGGGCCTCACACAATCCAAGTGTCCAGTGTCCACAAGTGTCTGCAGAAATTCAAAATCTCCCTTATCCTGTAGTCACTTTTTTCACACCTGTGCCATCGAGCCTGTCACATAGCGCTGTGATATTCAGTGGGCCTCACACAATCCAAAAGTGTCCACTGTCCACAAGTGTCTGCAGAAATTCAAAATCTCCCTTATCCTGTAGTCACTTTTTTCATACCTGTGCCATCGAGCCTGTGACATAGCGCTCTGATATTCAGTGGGCCTCACACAATCCAAGTGTCCAGTGTCCACAAGTGTCTGCAGAAATTCAAAATCTCCCTTATCCTGTAGTCACTTTTTTCACACCTGTGCCATCGAGCCTGTGACATAGCGCTCTGATATTCAGTGGGCCTCACACAATCCAAAGGTGTCCAGTGTCCACAAGCGTCTGCACAAATTCAAAATATCCCTTATCCTGTAGTCACTTTTTTCACACCTGTGCCATCGAGCCTGTGACATAGCGCTCTGATGTTCAGTGGGCCTCACACAATCCAAGTGTCCAGTGTCCACAAGTGTCTGCAGAAATTCAAAATCTCCCTTATCCTGTAGTCACTTTTTTCACACCTGTGCCATCGAGCCTGTGACATAGCGCTCTGATATTCAGTGGGCCTCACACAATCCAAGTGTCCAGTGTCCACAAGTGTCTGCAGAAATTCAAAATCTCCCTTATCCTGTAGTCACTTTTTTCATACCTGTGCCATCGAGCCTGTGACATAGCGCTGTGATATTCAGTGGGCCTCACACAATCCAAGTGTCCAGTGTCCACAAGTGTCTGCAGAAATTCAAAATCTCCCTTATCCTGTAGTCACTTTTTCACACCTGTGACATTGTGCCTGTGACATAGCGCTGTGATATTCAGTGGGCCTCACACAATCCAAAAGTGTCCAGTGTCCACAATTGTCTGCAGAAATTCAAAATCTCCCTTATCCTGTAGTCACTTTTTTCACACCTGTGCCATCGAGCCTGTGACATAGCGCTGTGATATTCAGTGGGCCTCACACAATCCAAGTGTCCAGTGTCCACAAGTGTCTGCAGAAATTCAAAATCTCCCTTATCCTGTAGTCACTTTTTTCACACCTGTGCCATCGAGCCTGTGACATAGCGCTCTGATATTCAGTGGGCCTCACACAATCCAAGTGTCCAGTGTCCACAAGTGTCTGCAGAAATTCAAAATCTCCCTTATCCTGTAGTTACTTTTTTCACACCTGTGCCATCGAGCCTGTGACATAGCGCTGTGATATTCAGTGGGCCTCACACAATCCAAGTGTCCAGTGTCCACAAGTGTCTGCAGAAATTCAAAATCTCCCTTATCCTGTAGTCACTTTTTTCACACCTGTGCCATCGAGCCTGTGACATAGCGCTGTGATATTCAGTGGGCCTCACACAATCCAAAAGTGTCCAGTGTCCACAAGTGTCTGCAGAAATTCAAAATCTCCCTTATCCTGTAGTCACTTTTTTCACACCTGTGCCATCGAGCCTGTGACATAGCGCTCTGATATTCAGTGGGCCTCACACAATCCATGTGTCCAGTGTCCACAAGTGTCTGCAGAAATTCAAAATCTCCCTTATCCTGTAGTCACTTTTTTCACACCTGTGCCATCGAGCCTGTGACATAGCGCTGTGATATTCAGTGGGCCTCACACAATCCAAAGGTGTACAGTGTCCACAAGTGTCTGCAGAAATTCAAAATCTCCCTTATCCTGTAGTCACTTTTTTCACACCTGTGCCATCGAGCCTGTGACCTAGCGCTCTGATGTTCAGTGGGCCTCACACAATCCAAGTGTCCAGTGTCCACAAGTGTCTGCAGAAATTCAAAATCTCCCTTATCCTGTAGTCACTTTTTTCACACCTGTGCCATCGAGCCTGTGACATAGCGCTGTGATATTCAGTGGGCCTCACACAATCCAAAAGTGTCCAGTGTCCACAAGTGTCTGCAGAAATTCAAAATCTCCCTTATCCTGTAGTCACTTTTTTAACACCTGTGCCATCGAGCCTGTGACATAGCGCTCTGATATTCAGTGGGCCTCACACAATCCAAGTGTCCAGTGTCCACAAGTGTCTGCAGAAATTCAAAATCTCCCTTATCCTGTAGTCACTTTTTTCACACCTGTGCCATCGAGCCTGTGACATAGCGCTGTGATATTCAGTGGGCCTCACACAATCCAAAAGTGTCCAGTGTCCACAAGTGTCTGCAGAAATTCAAAATCTCCCTTATCCTGTAGTCACTTTTTTCACACCTGTGCCATCGAGCCTGTGACATAGCGCTCTGATATTCAGTGGGCCTCACACAATCCAAGTGTCCAGTGTCCACAAGTGTCTGCAGAAATTCAAAATCTCCCTTATCCTGTAGTCACTTTTTTCACACCTGTGCCATCGAGCCTGTGACATAGCGCTGTGATATTCAGTGGGCCTCACACAATCCAAAAGTGTGCAGTGTCCACAAGTGTCTGCAGAAATTCAAAATCTCCCTTATCCTGTAGTCACTTTTTTCACACCTGTGCCATCGAGCCTGTGACATAGCGCTCTGATATTCAGTGGGCCTCACACAATCCAAATGTCCAGTGCCCACAAGTGTCTGCAGAAATTCAAAATCTCCCTTATCCTGTAGTCACTTTTTTCACACCTGTGCCATCGAGCCTGTGACATAGCGCTCTGATATTCAGTGGGCCTCACACAATCCAAGTGTCCAGTGTCCACAAGTGTCTGCAGAAATTCAAAATCTCCCTTATCCTGTAGTCACTTTTTTCACACCTGTGCCATCGAGCCTGTGACATAGCGCTGTGATATTCAGTGGGCCTCACACAATCCAAAAGTGTCCAGTGTCCACAAGTGTCTGCAGAAATTCAAAATCTCCCTTATCCTGAAGTCACTTTTTTCACACCTGTGCCATCGAGCCTGTGACATAGCGCTCTGATATTCAGTGGGCCTCACACAATCCAAGTGTCCAGTGTCCACAAGTGTCTGCAGAAATTCAAAATCTCCCTTATCCTGTAGTCACTTTTTTCACACCTGTGCCATCTAGCCTGTGACATAGCGCTCTGATATTCAGTGGGCCTCACACATTCCAAGTGTCCAGTGTCCACAAGTGTCTGCAGAAATTCATAATCTCCATTATCCTGTAGTCACTTTTTTCACACCTGTGCCATCGAGCCTGTGACATAGCGCTGTGATATTCAGTGGGCCTCACACAATCCAAAGGTGTCCAGTGTCCACAAGTGTCTGCAGAAATTCAAAATATCCCTTATCCTGTAGTCACTTTTTTCACACCTGTGCCATCGAGCCTGTGACATAGCGCTCTTATGTTCAGTGGGCCTCACACAATCCAAGTGTCCAGTGTCCACAAGTGTCTGCAGAAATTCAAAATCTCCCTTATCCTGTAGTCACTTTTTTCACACCTGTGCCATCGAGCCTGTGACATAGCGCTGTGATATTCAGTGGGCCTCACACAATCCAAAAGTGTCCAGTGTCCACAAGTGTCTGCAGAAATTCAAAATCTCCTTTATCCTGTAGTCACTTTTTTCACACCTGTGCCATCGAGCCTGTGACATAGCGCTGTGATATTCAGTGGGCCTCACACAATCCAAAAGTGTCCAGTGTCCATAAGTGTCTGCAGAAATTCAAAATCTCCCTTATCCTGTAGTCACTTTTTTCACACCTGTGCCATCGAGCCTGTGACATAGCGCTGTGATATTCAGTGGGCCTCACACAATCCAAAAGTGTGCAGTGTACACAAGTGTCTGCAGAAATTCAAAATCTCCCTTATCCTGTAGTCACTTTTTTCACACCTGTGCCATCGAGCCTGTGACATAGCGCTCTGATATTCAGTGGGCCTCACACAATCCAAGTGTCCAGTGTCCACAAGTGTCTGCAGAAATTCAAAATCTCCCTTATCCTGTAGTCACTTTTTTCACACCTGTGCCATCGAGCCTGTGACATAGCGCTCTGATATTCAGTGGGCCTCACACAATCCAAGTGTCCAGTGTCCACAAGTGTCTGCAGAAATTCAAAATCTCCCTTATCCTGTAGTCACTTTTTTCACACCTGTGCCATCGAGCCTGTGACATAGCGCTGTGATATTCAGTGGGCCTCACACAATCCAAAGGTGTCCAGTGTCCACAAGTGTCTGCAGAAATTCAAAATATCCCTTATCCTGTAGTCACTTTTTTCACACCTATGCCATCGAGCCTGTGACATAGCGCTCTGATATTCAGTGGGCCTCACACAATCCAAAAGTGTCCAGTGTCCATAAGTGTCTGCAGAAATTCAAAATCTCCCTTATCCTGTAGTCACTTTTTTCACACCTGTGCCATCGAGCCTGTGAAATAGTGCTGTGATATTCAGTGGGCCTCACACAATCCAAAAGTGTCCAGTGTCCACAAGTGTCTGCAGAAATTCAAAATCTCCCTTATCCTGTAGTCACTTTTTTCACACCTGTGCCATCGAGCCTGTGACATAGCGCTGTGATATTCAGTGGGCCTCACACAATCCAAGTGTCCAGTGTCCACAAGTGTCTGCAGAAATTCAAAATCTCCCTTATCCTGTAGTCACTTTTTTCACACCTGTGCCATCGAGCCTGTGACATAGCGCTGTGATGTTCAATGGGCCTCACACAATCCAAAAGTGTCCAGTGTCCACAAGTGTCTGCAGAAATTCAAAATCTCCCTTATCCTGTAGTCACTTTTTTCACACCTGTGCCATCGAGCCTGTGACATAGCGCTCTGATGTTCAGTGGGCCTCACACAATCCAAGTGTCCAGTGTCCACAAGTGTCTGCAGAAATTCAAAATCTCCCTTATCCTGAAGTCACTTTTTTCACACCTGTGCCATCGAGCCTGTGACATAGCGCTGTGTTATTCAGTGGGCCTCACACAATCCAAGTGTCCATTGTCCACAAGTGTCTGCAGAAATTCAAAATCTCCCTTATCCTGTAGTCACTTTTTTCACACCTGTGACATCGTGCCTGTGACATAGCGATGTGATATTCAGTGGGCCTCACACAATCCAAAAGTGTCCAGTGTCCACAAGTGTCTGCAGAAATTGAAAATCTCCCTTATCCTGTAGTCACTGTTTTCACACCTGTGCCATCGAGCCTGTGACATAGTGCTGTGATATTCAGTGGGCCTCACACAATCCAAGTGTAGAGTGTCCACAAGTGTCTGCAGAAATTCAAAATCTCCCTTATCCTGTAGTCACTTTTTTCACACCTGTGCCATCGAGCCTGTGACATAGCGCTGTGATATTCAGTGGGCCTCACACAATCCAAAAGTGTCCAGTGTCCACAAGTGTCTGCAGAAATTCAAAATCTCCCTTATCCTGTAGTCACTTTTTTCTCACCTGTGCCATCGAGCCTGTGACATAGCGCTGTGATATTCAGTAAGCCTCACACAATCCAAAAGTGTCCAGTGTCCACAAGTGTCTGCAGAAATGCAAAATCTCCCTTATCCTGTGGTCACTTTTTTCACACCTGTGCCATCGAGCCTGTGACATAGCGCTGTGATATTCAATGGGCCTCACACAATCCAAGTGTCCAGTGTCCACAAGTGTCTGCAGAAATTCAAAATCTCCCTTATCATGTAGTCACATTTTTCACACCGGTGCCATCGAGCCTGTGACATAGCGCTGTGATATTCAGTGGGCCTTACACAATCCAAGTGTCCAGTGTCCACAAGTGTCTGCAGAAATTCAAAATCTCCCTTATCCTGTAGTCACTTTTTTCACACCTGTGCCATCGAGCCTGTGACATAGCGCTGTGATATTCAGTGGGCCTCTCACAATCCAAAAGTGTCCATTGTCCACAAGTGTCTGCAGAAATTCAAAATCTCCCTTATCCTGTAGTCACTTTTTTCACACCTGTGCCATTGAGCCTGTGACATAGCGCTGTGATATTCAGTGGGCCTCATACAATCCAAAAGTGTCCAGTGTCCACAAGTGTCTGCAGAAATTCAAAATCTCCCTTATCCTGTAGTCACTTTTTTCACAACTGTGCCATCGAGCCTGTGACATAGCACTGTGATATTCAGTGGGCCTCACACAATCCAAGTGTCCAGTGTCCACAAGTGTCTGCAGAAATTCAAAATCTCCCTTATCCTGTTGTCACTTTTTTCACACCTGTGCCATCGAGCCTGTGACATAGCGCTGTGATATTCAGTGGGCCTCACACAATCCAAGTGTCCAGTGTCCACAAGTGTCTGCAGAAATTCAAAATCTCCCTTATCCTGCAGTCACTTTTTTCACACCTGTGCCATCGAGCCTGTGACATAGTGCTATGATATTCAGTGGGCCTCACACAATCCAAAAGTGTCCAGTGTCCACAAGTGTCTGCAGAAATTCAAAATCTCCCTTATCCTGTAGTCACTTTTTTCACACCTGTGCCATCGAGCCTGTGACATAGCGCTCTGATATTCAGTGGGCCTCACACAATACAAGTGTCCAGTGTCCACAAGTGTCTGCAGAAATTCAAAATCTCCCTTATCCTGTAGTCACTTTTTTCACACCTGTGCCATCGAGCCTGTGACATAGCGCTGTGATATTCAGTGGGCCTCACACAATCCAAGTGTCCAGTGTCCACAAGTGTCTGCAGAAATTCAAAATCTCCCTTATCCTGTAGTCACTTTTTTCACACCTGTGCCATCGAGCCTGTGACATAGCGCTGTGATATTCAGTGGGCCTCACACAATCCAAAAGTGTCCAGTGTCCACAAGTGTCTGCAGAAATTCAAAATCTCCCTTATCCTGTAGTCACTTTTTTCACACCTGTGCCATCGAGCCTGTGACATAGCGCTGTGATATTCAGTGGGCCTCACACAATCCAAAAGTGTCCAGTGTCCACAAGTGTCTGCAGAAATTCAAAATCTCCCTTATCCTGTAGTCACTTTTTTCACACCTGTGCCATCGAGCCTGTGACATAGCGCTGTGATATTCAGTGGGCCTCACACAATCCAAAAGTGTCCAGTGTCCACAAGTGTCTGCAGAAATTCAAAATCTCCCTTATCTTGTTGTCACTTTTTTCACACCTGTTCCATCGAGCCTGTGACATAGCGCTGTGATATTCAGTGGGCCTCACACAATCCAAGTGTCCAGTGTCCACAAGTGTCTGCAGAAATTCAAAATCTCCCTTATCCTGTAGTCACTTTTTTCACACCAGTGCCATCGAGCCTGTGACATAGCGCTGTGATATTTAGTGGGCCTCACACAGTCCAAAAGTGTCCAGTGTCCACAAGTGTCTGCCGAAATTCAAAATCTCCCTTATCCTGTAGTCACTTTTTTCACACCTGTGCCATCGAGCCTGTGACATAGCGCTGTGATATTCAGTGGGCCTCACACAATCCAAGTGTCCAGTGTCCACAAGTGTCTGCAGAAATTCAAAATCTCCCTTATCCTGTAGTCACTTTTTTCACACCTGTGCCATCGAGCCTGTCACATAGCGCTGTGATATTCAGTGGGCCTCACACAATCCAAAAGTGTCCACTGTCCACAAGTGTCTGCAGAAATTCAAAATCTCCCTTATCCTGTAGTCACTTTTTTCATACCTGTGCCATCGAGCCTGTGACATAGCGCTCTGATATTCAGTGGGCCTCACACAATCCAAGTGTCCAGTGTCCACAAGTGTCTGCAGAAATTCAAAATCTCCCTTATCCTGTAGTCACTTTTTTCACACCTGTGCCATCGAGCCTGTGACATAGCGCTCTGATATTCAGTGGGCCTCACACAATCCAAAGGTGTCCAGTGTCCACAAGCGTCTGCACAAATTCAAAATATCCCTTATCCTGTAGTCACTTTTTTCACACCTGTGCCATCGAGCCTGTGACATAGCCCTCTGATGTTCAGTGGGCCTCACACAATCCAAGTGTCCAGTGTCCACAAGTGTCTGCAGAAATTCAAAATCTCCCTTATCCTGTAGTCACTTTTTTCATACCTGTGCCATCGAGCCTGTGACATAGCGCTGTGATATTCAGTGGGCCTCACACAATCCAAGTGTCCAGTGTCCACAAGTGTCTGCAGAAATTCAAAATCTCCCTTATCCTGTAGTCACTTTTTCACACCTGTGACATTGTGCCTGTGACATAGCGCTGTGATATTCAGTGGGCCTCACACAATCCAAAAGTGTCCAGTGTCCACAATTGTCTGCAGAAATTCAAAATCTCCCTTATCCTGTAGTCACTTTTTTCACACCTGTGCCATCGAGCCTGTGACATAGCGCTGTGATATTCAGTGGGCCTCACACAATCCAAGTGTCCAGTGTCCACAAGTGTCTGCAGAAATTCAAAATCTCCCTTATCCTGTAGTCACTTTTTTCACACCTGTGCCATCGAGCCTGTGACATAGCGCTCTGATATTCAGTGGGCCTCACACAATCCAAGTGTCCAGTGTCCACAAGTGTCTGCAGAAATTCAAAATCTCCCTTATCCTGTAGTTACTTTTTTCACACCTGTGCCATCGAGCCTGTGACATAGCGCTGTGATATTCAGTGGGCCTCACACAATCCAAGTGTCCAGTGTCCACAAGTGTCTGCAGAAATTCAAAATCTCCCTTATCCTGTAGTCACTTTTTTCACACCTGTGCCATCGAGCCTGTGACATAGCGCTGTGATATTCAGTGGGCCTCACACAATCCAAAAGTGTCCAGTGTCCACAAGTGTCTGCAGAAATTCAAAATCTCCCTTATCCTGTAGTCACTTTTTTCACACCTGTGCCATCGAGCCTGTGACATAGCGCTCTGATATTCAGTGGGCCTCACACAATCCATGTGTCCAGTGTCCACAAGTGTCTGCAGAAATTCAAAATCTCCCTTATCCTGTAGTCACTTTTTTCACACCTGTGCCATCGAGCCTGTGACATAGCGCTGTGATATTCAGTGGGCCTCACACAATCCAAAGGTGTACAGTGTCCACAAGTGTCTGCAGAAATTCAAAATCTCCCTTATCCTGTAGTCACTTTTTTCACACCTGTGCCATCGAGCCTGTGACCTAGCGCTCTGATGTTCAGTGGGCCTCACACAATCCAAGTGTCCAGTGTCCACAAGTGTCTGCAGAAATTCAAAATCTCCCTTATCCTGTAGTCACTTTTTTCACACCTGTGCCATCGAGCCTGTGACATAGCGCTGTGATATTCAGTGGGCCTCACACAATCCAAAAGTGTCCAGTGTCCACAAGTGTCTGCAGAAATTCAAAATCTCCCTTATCCTGTAGTCACTTTTTTAACACCTGTGCCATCGAGCCTGTGACATAGCGCTCTGATATTCAGTGGGCCTCACACAATCCAAGTGTCCAGTGTCCACAAGTGTCTGCAGAAATTCAAAATCTCCCTTATCCTGTAGTCACTTTTTTCACACCTGTGCCATCGAGCCTGTGACATAGCGCTGTGATATTCAGTGGGCCTCACACAATCCAAAAGTGTCCAGTGTCCACAAGTGTCTGCAGAAATTCAAAATCTCCCTTATCCTGTAGTCACTTTTTTCACACCTGTGCCATCGAGCCTGTGACATAGCGCTCTGATATTCAGTGGGCCTCACACAATCCAAGTGTCCAGTGTCCACAAGTGTCTGCAGAAATTCAAAATCTCCCTTATCCTGTAGTCACTTTTTTCACACCTGTGCCATCGAGCCTGTGACATAGCGCTGTGATATTCAGTGGGCCTCACACAATCCAAAAGTGTGCAGTGTCCACAAGTGTCTGCAGAAATTCAAAATCTCCCTTATCCTGTAGTCACTTTTTTCACACCTGTGCCATCGAGCCTGTGACATAGCGCTCTGATATTCAGTGGGCCTCACACAATCCAAATGTCCAGTGCCCACAAGTGTCTGCAGAAATTCAAAATCTCCCTTATCCTGTAGTCACTTTTTTCACACCTGTGCCATCGAGCCTGTGACATAGCGCTCTGATATTCAGTGGGCCTCACACAATCCAAGTGTCCAGTGTCCACAAGTGTCTGCAGAAATTCAAAATCTCCCTTATCCTGTAGTCACTTTTTTCACACCTGTGCCATCGAGCCTGTGACATAGCGCTGTGATATTCAGTGGGCCTCACACAATCCAAAAGTGTCCAGTGTCCACAAGTGTCTGCAGAAATTCAAAATCTCCCTTATCCTGAAGTCACTTTTTTCACACCTGTGCCATCGAGCCTGTGACATAGCGCTCTGATATTCAGTGGGCCTCACACAATCCAAGTGTCCAGTGTCCACAAGTGTCTGCAGAAATTCAAAATCTCCCTTATCCTGTAGTCACTTTTTTCACACCTGTGCCATCTAGCCTGTGACATAGCGCTCTGATATTCAGTGGGCCTCACACATTCCAAGTGTCCAGTGTCCACAAGTGTCTGCAGAAATTCATAATCTCCATTATCCTGTAGTCACTTTTTTCACACCTGTGCCATCGAGCCTGTGACATAGCGCTGTGATATTCAGTGGGCCTCACACAATCCAAAGGTGTCCAGTGTCCACAAGTGTCTGCAGAAATTCAAAATATCCCTTATCCTGTAGTCACTTTTTTCAAACCTGTGCCATCGAGCCTGTGACATAGCGCTCTTATGTTCAGTGGGCCTCACACAATCCAAGTGTCCAGTGTCCACAAGTGTCTGCAGAAATTCAAAATCTCCCTTATCCTGTAGTCACTTTTTTCACACCTGTGCCATCGAGCCTGTGACATAGCGCTGTGATATTCAGTGGGCCTCACACAATCCAAAAGTGTCCAGTGTCCACAAGTGTCTGCAGAAATTCAAAATCTCCTTTATCCTGTAGTCACTTTTTTCACACCTGTGCCATCGAGCCTGTGACATAGCGCTGTGATATTCAGTGGGCCTCACACAATCCAAAAGTGTCCAGTGTCCATAAGTGTCTGCAGAAATTCAAAATCTCCCTTATCCTGTAGTCACTTTTTTCACACCTGTGCCATCGAGCCTGTGACATAGCGCTGTGATATTCAGTGGGCCTCACACAATCCAAAAGTGTGCAGTGTACACAAGTGTCTGCAGAAATTCAAAATCTCCCTTATCCTGTAGTCACTTTTTTCACACCTGTGCCATCGAGCCTGTGACATAGCGCTCTGATATTCAGTGGGCCTCACACAATCCAAGTGTCCAGTGTCCACAAGTGTCTGCAGAAATTCAAAATCTCCCTTATCCTGTAGTCACTTTTTTCACACCTGTGCCATCGAGCCTGTGACATAGCGCTCTGATATTCAGTGGGCCTCACACAATCCAAGTGTCCAGTGTCCACAAGTGTCTGCAGAAATTCAAAATCTCCCTTATCCTGTAGTCACTTTTTTCACACCTGTGCCATCGAGCCTGTGACATAGCGCTGTGATATTCAGTGGGCCTCACACAATCCAAAGGTGTCCAGTGTCCACAAGTGTCTGCAGAAATTCAAAATATCCCTTATCCTGTAGTCACTTTTTTCACACCTATGCCATCGAGCCTGTGACATAGCGCTCTGATATTCAGTGGGCCTCACACAATCCAAAAGTGTCCAGTGTCCATAAGTGTCTGCAGAAATTCAAAATCTCCCTTATCCTGTAGTCACTTTTTTCACACCTGTGCCATCGAGCCTTTGACATAGTGCTGTGATATTCAGTGGGCCTCACACAATCCAAAAGTGTCCAGTGTCCACAAGTGTCTGCAGAAATTCAAAATCTCCCTTATCCTGTAGTCACTTTTTTCACACCTGTGCCATCGAGCCTGTGACATAGCGCTGTGATATTCAGTGGGCCTCACACAATCCAAGTGTCCAGTGTCCACAAGTGTCTGCAGAAATTCAAAATCTCCCTTATCCTGTAGTCACTTTTTTCACACCTGTGCCATCGAGCCTGTGACATAGCGCTGTGATGTTCAATGGGCCTCACACAATCCAAAAGTGTCCAGTGTCCACAAGTGTCTGCAGAAATTCAAAATCTCCCTTATCCTGTAGTCACTTTTTTCACACCTGTGCCATCGAGCCTGTGACATAGCGCTGTGATATTCAGTGGGCCTCACACAATCCAAAAGTGTCCAGTGTCCACAAGTGTCTGCAGAAATTCAAAATCTCCCTTATCCTGTAGTCACTTTTTTAACACCTGTGCCATCGAGCCTGTGACATAGCGCTCTGATATTCAGTGGGCCTCACACAATCCAAGTGTCCAGTGTCCACAAGTGTCTGCAGAAATTCAAAATCTCCCTTATCCTGTAGTCACTTTTTTCACACCTGTGCCATCGAGCCTGTGACATAGCGCTGTGATATTCAGTGGGCCTCACACAATCCAAAAGTGTCCAGTGTCCACAAGTGTCTGCAGAAATTCAAAATCTCCCTTATCCTGTAGTCACTTTTTTCACACCTGTGCCATCGAGCCTGTGACATAGCGCTCTGATATTCAGTGGGCCTCACACAATCCAAGTGTCCAGTGTCCACAAGTGTCTGCAGAAATTCAAAATCTCCCTTATCCTGTAGTCACTTTTTTCACACCTGTGCCATCGAGCCTGTGACATAGCGCTGTGATATTCAGTGGGCCTCACACAATCCAAAAGTGTGCAGTGTCCACAAGTGTCTGCAGAAATTCAAAATCTCCCTTATCCTGTAGTCACTTTTTTCACACCTGTGCCATCGAGCCTGTGACATAGCGCTCTGATATTCAGTGGGCCTCACACAATCCAAGTGTCCAGTGCCCACAAGTGTCTGCAGAAATTCAAAATCTCCCTTATCCTGTAGTCACTTTTTTCACACCTGTGCCATCGAGCCTGTGACATAGCGCTCTGATATTCAGTGGGCCTCACACAATCCAAGTGTCCAGTGTCCACAAGTGTCTGCAGAAATTCAAAATCTCCCTTATCCTGTAGTCACTTTTTTCACACCTGTGCCATCGAGCCTGTGACATAGCGCTGTGATATTCAGTGGGCCTCACACAATCCAAAAGTGTCCAGTGTCCACAAGTGTCTGCAGAAATTCAAAATCTCCCTTATCCTGAAGTCACTTTTTTCACACCTGTGCCATCGAGCCTGTGACATAGCGCTCTGATATTCAGTGGGCCTCACACAATCCAAGTGTCCAGTGTCCACAAGTGTCTGCAGAAATTCAAAATCTCCCTTATCCTGTAGTCACTTTTTTCACACCTGTGCCATCTAGCCTGTGACATAGCGCTCTGATATTCAGTGGGCCTCACACAATCCAAGTGTCCAGTGTCCACAAGTGTCTGCAGAAATTCATAATCTCCCTTATCCTGTAGTCACTTTTTTCACACCTGTGCCATCGAGCCTGTGACATAGCGCTGTGATATTCAGTGGGCCTCACACAATCCAAAGGTGTCCAGTGTCCACAAGTGTCTGCAGAAATTCAAAATATCCCTTATCCTGTAGTCACTTTTTTCACACCTGTGCCATCGAGCCTGTGACATAGCGCTCTTATGTTCAGTGGGCCTCACACAATCCAAGTGTCCAGTGTCCACAAGTGTCTGCAGAAATTCAAAATCTCCCTTATCCTGTAGTCACTTTTTTCACACCTGTGCCATCGAGCCTGTGACATAGCGCTGTGATATTCAGTGGGCCTCACACAATCCAAAAGTGTCCAGTGTCCACAAGTGTCTGCAGAAATTCAAAATCTCCCTTATCCTGTAGTCACTTTTTTCACACCTGTGCCATCGAGCCTGTGACATAGCGCTGTGATATTCAGTGGGCCTTACACAATCCAAAAGTGTCCAGTGTCCACAAGTGTCTGCAGAAATTCAAAATCTCCCTTATCCTGTAGTCACTTTTTTCACACCTGTGCCATCGAGCCTGTGACATAGCGCTGTGATATTCAGTGGGCCTCACACAATCCAAAAGTGTGCAGTGTCCACAAGTGTCTGCAGAAATTCAAAATCTCCCATATCCTGTAGTCACTTTTTTCACACCTGTGCCATCGAGCCTGTGACATAGCGCTCTGATATTCAGTGGGCCTCACACAATCCAAGTGTCCAGTGACCACAAGTGTCTGCAGAAATTCAAAATCTCTCTTATCCTGTAGTCACTTTTTTCACACCTGTGCCATCGAGCCTGTGACATAGCGCTCTGATATTCAGTGGGCCTCACACAATCCAAGTGTCCAGTGTCCACAAGTGTCTGCAGAAATTCAAAATCTCCCTTATCCTGTAGTCACTTTTTTCACACCTGTGCCATCGAGCCTGTGACATAGCGCTGTGATATTCAGTGGGCCTCACACAATCCAAAGGTGTCCAGTGTCCACAAGTGTCTGCAGAAATTCAAAATATCCCTTATCCTGTAGTCACTTTTTTCACACCTGTGCCATCGAGCCTGTGACATAGCGCTCTGATATTCAGTGGGCCTCACACAATCCAAAAGTGTCCAGTGTCCATAAGTGTCTGCAGAAATTCAAAATCTCCCTTATCCTGTAGTCACTTTTTTCACACCTGTGCCATCGAGCCTGTGACATAGTGCTGTGATATTCAGTGGGCCTCACACAATCCAAAAGTGTCCAGTGTCCACAAGTGTCTGCAGAAATTCAAAATCTCCCTTATCCTGTAGTCACTTTTTTCACACCTGTGCCATCGAGCCTGTGACATAGCGCTGTGATATTCAGTGGGCCTCACACAATCCAAGTGTCCAGTGTCCACAAGTGTCTGCAGAAATTCAAAATCTCCCTTTTCCTGTAGTCACTTTTTTCACACCTGTGCCATCGAGCCTGTGACATAGCGCTGTGATATTCAATGGGCCTCACACAATCCAAAAGTGTCCAGTGTCCACAAGTGTCTGCAGAAATTCAAAATCTCCCTTATCCTGTAGTCACTTTTTTCACACCTGTGCCATCGAGCCTGTGACATAGCGCTGTGATATTCAGTGGGCCTCACACAATCCAAGTGTCCAGTGTCCACAAGTGTCTGCAGAAATTCAAAATCTCCCTTATCCTGTAGTCACTTTTTTCACACCTGTGCCATCGAGCCTGTGACATAGCGCTGTGATATTCAGTGGGCCTCACACAATCCAAAAGTGTCCAGTGTCCACAAGTGTCTGCAGAAATTCAAAATTTCCCTTATCCTGTAGTCACTTTTTTCACACCTGTGCCATCGAGCCTGTGACATAGCGCTCTGATGTTCCGTGGGCCTCACAAAATCCAAGTGTCCAGTGTCCACAAGTGTCTGCAGAAATTCAAAATCTCCCTTATCCTGTAGTCACTTTTTTCACACCTGTGCCATCGAGCCTGTGACATAGCGCTCTGATATTCAGTGGGCCTCACACAATCCAAAAGTGTCCAGTGTCCATAAGTGTCTGCAGAAATTCAAAATCTCCCTTATCCTGTAGTCACTTTTTTCACACCTGTGCCATCGAGCCTGTGACATAGCGCTCTGATATTCAGTGGGCCTCACACAATCCAAGTGTCCAGTGTCCACAAGTGTCTGCAGAAATTCAAAATCACCCTTATCCTGTAGTCACTTTTTTCACACCTGTGCCATCGTGCCTGTGACATAGCGCTCTGATATTCAGTGGGCCTCACACAATCCAAGTGTCCAGTGTCCACAAGTGTCTGCAGAAATTCAAAATCTCCCTTATCCTGTAGTCACTTTTTTCACACCTGTGCCATCGAGCCTGTGACATAGCGCTGTGATATTCAGTGGGCCTCACACAATCCAAAGGTGTCCAGTGTCCACAAGTGTCTGCAGAAATTCAAAATATCCCTTATCCTGTAGTCACTTTTTTCACACCTGTGCCATCGAGCCTGTGACATAGCGCTCTGATGTTCAGTGGGCCTCACACAATCCAAGTGTCCAGTGTCCACAAGTGTCTGCAGAAATTCAAAATCTCCCTTATCCTGTAGTCACTTTTTTCACACCTGTGCCATCGAGCCTGTGACATAGCGCTCTGATATTCAGTGGGCCTCACACAATCCAAAAGTGTCCAGTGTCCATAAGTGTCTGCAGAAATTCAAAATCTCCCTTATCCTGTAGTCACTTTTTTCACACCTGTGCCATCGAGCCTGTGACATAGTGCTGTGATATTCAGTGGGCCTCTCACAATCCAAAAGTGTCCAGTGTCCACAAGTGTCTGCAGAAATTCAAAATCTCCCTTATCCTGTAGTCACTTTTTTCACACCTGTGCCATCGAGCCTGTGACATAGCGCTGTGATATTCAGTGGGCCTCACACAATCCAAGTGTCCAGTGTCCACAAGTGTCTGCAGAAATTCAAAATCTCCCTTATCCTGTAGTCACTTTTTTCACACCTGTGCCATCGAGCCTGTGACATAGCGCTGTGATATTCAGTGGGCCTCACACAATCCAAAAGTGTCCAGTGTCCACAAGTGTCTGCAGAAATTCAAAATCTCGCTTATCCTGTAGTCACTTTTTTCACACCTGTGCCGTCGAGCCTGTGACATAGCGCTGTGATATTCAGTGGGCCTCACACAATCCAAGTGTCCAGTGTCCACAAGTGTCTGCAGAAATTCAAAATCTCCCTTATCCTGTAGTCACTTTTTTAACACCTGTGCCATCGAGCCTGTGACATAGCGCTCTGATATTCAGTGGGCCTCACACAATCCAAGTGTCCAGTGTCCACAAGTGTCTGCAGAAATTCAAAATCACCCTTATCCTGTAGTCACTTTTTTCACACCTGTGCCATCGAGCCTGTGACATAGCGCTGTGATATTCAGTGGGCCTCACACAATCCAAAGGTGTCCAGTGTCCACAAGTGTCTGCAGAAATTCAAAATATCCCTTATCCTGTAGTCACTTTTTTCACACCTGTACCATCGAGCCTGTGACATAGCGCTCTGATATTCAGTGGGCCTCACACAATCCAAAAGTGTCCAGTGTCCATAAGTGTCTGCAGAAATTCAAAATCTCCCTTATCCTGTAGTCACTTTTTTCACACCTGTGCCATCGAGCCTGTGACATAGTGCTGTGATATTCAGTGGGACTCACACAATCCAAAAGTGTCCAGTGTCCACAAGTGTCTGCAGAAATTCAAAATCTCCCTTATCCTGTAGTCACTTTTTTCACACCTGTGCCATCGAGCCTGTGACATAGCGCTGTGATATTCAGTGGGCCTCACACAATCCAAGTGTCCAGTGTCCACAAGTGTCTGCAGAAATTCAAAATCTCCCTTATCCTGTAGTCACTTTTTTCACACCTGTGCCATCGAGCCTGTGACATAGCGCTGTGATATTCAATGGGCCTCACACAATCCAAAAGTGTCCAGTGTCCACAAGTGTCTGCAGAAATTCAAAATCTCCCTTATCCTGTAGTCACTTTTTTCACACCTGTGCCATCGAGCCTGTGACATAGCGCTGTGATATTCAGTGGGCCTCACACAATCCAAGTGTCCAGTGTCCACAAGTGTCTGCAGAAATTCAAAATCTCCCTTATCCTGTAGTCACTTTTTTCACACCTGTGCCATCGAGCCTGTGACATAGCGCTGTGATATTCAGTGGGCCTCACACAATCCAAAAGTGTCCAGTGTCCACAAGTGTCTGCAGAAATTCAAAATCTCCCTTATCCTGTAGTCACTTTTTCCACACCTGTGCCATCGAGCCTGTGACATAGCGCTCTGATGTTCAGTGGGCCTCACACAATCCAAGTGTCCAGTGTCCACAAGTGTCTGCAGAAATTCAAAATCTCCCTTATCCTGTAGTCACTTTTTTCACACCTGTGCCATCGAGCCTGTGACATAGCGCTCTGATATTCAGTGGGCCTCACACAATCCAAAAGTGTCCAGTGTCCATAAGTGTCTGCAGAAATTCAAAATCTCCCTTAACCTGTAGTCACTTTTTTCACACCTGTGCCATCGAGCCTGTGACATAGCGCTCTGATATTCAGTGGGCCTCACACAATCCAAGTGTCCAGTGTCCACAAGTGTCTGCAGAAATTCAAAATCACCCTTATCCTGTAGTCACTTTTTTCACACCTGTGCCATCGTGCCTGTGACATAGCGCTCTGATATTCAGTGGGCCTCACACAATCCAAGTGTCCAGTGTCCACAAGTGTCTGCAGAAATTCAAAATCTCCCTTATCCTGTAGTCACTTTTTTCACACCTGTGCCATCGAGCCTGTGACATAGCGCTGTGATATTCAGTGGGCCTCACACAATCCAAAGGTGTCCAGTGTCCACAAGTGTCTGCAGAAATTCAAAATATCCCTTATCCTGTAGTCACTTTTTTCACACCTGTGCCATCGAGCCTGTGACATAGCGCTCTGATGTTCAGTGGGCCTCACACAATCCAAGTGTCCAGTGTCCACAAGTGTCTGCAGAAATTCAAAATCTCCCTTATCCTGTAGTCACTTTTTTCACACCTGTGCCATCGAGCCTGTGACATAGCGCTGTGATATTCAGTGGGCCTCACACAATCCAAAAGTGTCCAGTGTCCACAAGTGTCTGCAGAAATTCAAAATCTCCCTTATCCTGTAGTCACTTTTTTCACACCTGTGCCATCGAGCCTGTGACATAGCGCTCTGATATTCAGTGGGCCTCACACAATCCAAGTGTCCAGTGTCCACAAGTGTCTGCAGAAATTCAAAATCTCCCTTATCCTGTAGTCACTTTTTTCACACCTGTGCCATCGAGCCTGTGACATAGCGCTGTGATATTCAGTGGGCCTCACACAATCCAAAAGTGTGCAGTGTCCACAAGTGTCTGCAGAAATTCAAAATCTCCCTTATCCTGTAGTCACTTTTTTCACACCTGTGCCATCGAGCCTGTGACATAGCGCTCTGATATTCAGTGGGCCTCACACAATCCAAATGTCCAGTGCCCACAAGTGTCTGCAGAAATTCAAAATCTCCCTTATCCTGTAGTCACTTTTTTCACACCTGTGCCATCGAGCCTGTGACATAGCGCTCTGATATTCAGTGGGCCTCACACAATCCAAGTGTCCAGTGTCCACAAGTGTCTGCAGAAATTCAAAATCTCCCTTATCCTGTAGTCACTTTTTTCACACCTGTGCCATCGAGCCTGTGACATAGCGCTGTGATATTCAGTGGGCCTCACACAATCCAAAAGTGTCCAGTGTCCACAAGTGTCTGCAGAAATTCAAAATCTCCCTTATCCTGAAGTCACTTTTTTCACACCTGTGCCATCAAGCCTGTGACATAGCGCTCTGATATTCAGTGGGCCTCACACAATCCAAGTGTCCAGTGTCCACAAGTGTCTGCAGAAATTCAAAATCTCCCTTATCCTGTAGTCACTTTTTTCACACCTGTGCCATCTAGCCTGTGACATAGCGCTCTGATATTCAGTGGGCCTCACACATTCCAAGTGTCCAGTGTCCACAAGTGTCTGCAGAAATTCATAATCTCCATTATCCTGTAGTCACTTTTTTCACACCTGTGCCATCGAGCCTGTGACATAGCGCTGTGATATTCAGTGGGCCTCACACAATCCAAAGGTGTCCAGTGTCCACAAGTGTCTGCAGAAATTCAAAATATCCCTTATCCTGTAGTCACTTTTTTCACACCTGTGCCATCGAGCCTGTGACATAGCGCTCTTATGTTCAGTGGTCCACACACAATCCAAGTGTCCAGTGTCCACAAGTGTCTGCAGAAATTCAAAATCTCCCTTATCCTGTAGTCACTTTTTTCACACCTGTGCCATCGAGCCTGTGACATAGCGCTGTGATATTCAGTGGGCCTCACACAATCCAAAAGTGTCCAGTGTCCACAAGTGTCTGCAGAAATTCAAAATCTCCCTTATCCTGTAGTCACTTTTTTCACACCTGTGCCATCGAGCCTGTGACATAGCGCTGTGATATTCAGTGGGCCTCACACAATCCAAAAGTGTCCAGTGTCCACAAGTGTCTGCAGAAATTCAAAATCTCCCTTATCCTGTAGTCACTTTTTTCACACCTGTGCCATCGAGCCTGTGACATAGCGCTGTGATATTCAGTGGGCCTCACACAATCCAAAAGTGTGCAGTGTACACAAGTGTCTGCAGAAATTCAAAATCTCCCTTATCCTGTAGTCACTTTTTTCACACCTGTGCCATCGAGCCTGTGACATAGCGCTCTGATATTCAGTGGGCCTCACACAATCCAAGTGTCCAGTGTCCACAAGTGTCTGCAGAAATTCAAAATCTCCCTTATCCTGTAGTCACTTTTTTCACACCTGTGCCATCGAGCCTGTGACATAGCGCTCTGATATTCAGTGGGCCTCACACAATCCAAGTGTCCAGTGTCCACAAGTGTCTGCAGAAATTCAAAATCTCCCTTATCCTGTAGTCACTTTTTTCACACCTGTGCCATCGAGCCTGTGACATAGCGCTGTGATATTCAGTGGGCCTCACACAATCCAAAGGTGTCCAGTGTCCACAAGTGTCTGCAGAAATTCAAAATATCCCTTATCCTGTAGTCACTTTTTTCACACCTATGCCATCGAGCCTGTGACATAGCGCTCTGATATTCAGTGGGCCTCACACAATCCAAAAGTGTCCAGTGTCCATAAGTGTCTGCAGAAATTAAAAATCTCCCTTATCCTGTAGTCACTTTTTTCACACCTGTGCCATCGAGCCTGTGACATAGTGCTGTGATATTCAGTGGGCCTCACACAATCCAAAAGTGTCCAGTGTCCACAAGTGTCTGCAGAAATTCAAAATCTCCCTTATCCTGTAGTCACTTTTTTCACACCTGTGCCATCGAGCCTGTGACATAGCGCTGTGATATTCAGTGGGCCTCACACAATCCAAGTGTCCAGTGTCCACAAGTGTCTGCAGAAATTCAAAATCTCCCTTATCCTGTAGTCACTTTTTTCACACCTGTGCCATCGAGCCTGTGACATAGCGCTGTGATGTTCAATGGGCCTCACACAATCCAAAAGTGTCCAGTGTCCACAAGTGTCTGCAGAAATTCAAAATCTCCCTTATCCTGTAGTCACTTTTTTCACACCTGTGCCATCGAGCCTGTGACATAGCGCTGTGATATTCAGTGGGCCTCACACAATCCAAAAGTGTCCAGTGTCCACAAGTGTCTGCAGAAATTCAAAATCTCCCTTATCCTGTAGTCACTTTTTTAACACCTGTGCCATCGAGCCTGTGACATAGCGCTCTGATATTCAGTGGGCCTCACACAATCCAAGTGTCCAGTGTCCACAAGTGTCTGCAGAAATTCAAAATCTCCCTTATCCTGTAGTCACTTTTTTCACACCTGTGCCATCGAGCCTGTGACATAGCGCTGTGATATTCAGTGGGCCTCACACAATCCAAAAGTGTCCAGTGTCCACAAGTGTCTGCAGAAATTCAAAATCTCCCTTATCCTGTAGTCACTTTTTTCACACCTGTGCCATCGAGCCTGTGACATAGCGCTCTGATATTCAGTGGGCCTCACACAATCCAAGTGTCCAGTGTCCACAAGTGTCTGCAGAAATTCAAAATCTCCCTTATCCTGTAGTCACTTTTTTCACACCTGTGCCATCGAGCCTGTGACATAGCGCTGTGATATTCAATGGGCCTCACACAATCCAAAAGTGTGCAGTGTCCACAAGTGTCTGCAGAAATTCAAAATCTCCCTTATCCTGTAGTCACTTTTTTCACACCTGTGCCATCGAGCCTGTGACATAGCGCTCTGATATTCAGTGGGCCTCACACAATCCAAGTGTCCAGTGCCCACAAGTGTCTGCAGAAATTCAAAATCTCCCTTATCCTGTAGTCACTTTTTTCACACCTGTGCCATCGAGCCTGTGACATAGCGCTCTGATATTCAGTGGGCCTCACACAATCCAAGTGTCCAGTGTCCACAAGTGTCTGCAGAAATTCAAAATCTCCCTTATCCTGTAGTCACTTTTTTCACACCTGTGCCATCGAGCCTGTGACATAGCGCTGTGATATTCAGTGGGCCTCACACAATCCAAAAGTGTCCAGTGTCCACAAGTGTCTGCAGAAATTCAAAATCTCCCTTATCCTGAAGTCACTTTTTTCACACCTGTGCCATCGAGCCTGTGACATAGCGCTCTGATATTCAGTGGGCCTCACACAATCCAAGTGTCCAGTGTCCACAAGTGTCTGCAGAAATTCAAAATCTCCCTTATCCTGTAGTCACTTTTTTCACACCTGTGCCATCTAGCCTGTGACATAGCGCTCTGATATTCAGTGGGCCTCACACAATCCAAGTGTCCAGTGTCCACAAGTGTCTGCAGAAATTCATAATCTCCCTTATCCTGTAGTCACTTTTTTCACACCTGTGCCATCGAGCCTGTGACATAGCGCTGTGATATTCAGTGGGCCTCACACAATCCAAAGGTGTCCAGTGTCCACAAGTGTCTGCAGAAATTCAAAATATCCCTTATCCTGTAGTCACTTTTTTCACACCTGTGCCATCGAGCCTGTGACATAGCGCTCTTATGTTCAGTGGGCCTCACACAATCCAAGTGTCCAGTGTCCACAAGTGTCTGCAGAAATTCAAAATCTCCCTTATCCTGTAGTCACTTTTTTCACACCTGTGCCATCGAGCCTGTGACATAGCGCTGTGATATTCAGTGGGCCTCACACAATCCAAAAGTGTCCAGTGTCCACAAGTGTCTGCAGAAATTCAAAATCTCCCTTATCCTGTAGTCACTTTTTTCACACCTGTGCCATCGAGCCTGTGACATAGCGCTGTGATATTCAGTGGGCCTTACACAATCCAAAAGTGTCCAGTGTCCACAAGTGTCTGCAGAAATTCAAAATCTCCCTTATCCTGTAGTCACTTTTTTCACACCTGTGCCATCGAGCCTGTGACATAGCGCTGTGATATTCAGTGGGCCTCACACAATCCAAAAGTGTGCAGTGTCCACAAGTGTCTGCAGAAATTCAAAATCTCCCTTATCCTGTAGTCACTTTTTTCACACCTGTGCCATCGAGCCTGTGACATAGCGCTCTGATATTCAGTGGGCCTCACACAATCCAAGTGTCCAGTGACCACAAGTGTCTGCAGAAATTCAAAATCTCTCTTATCCTGTAGTCACTTTTTTCACACCTGTGCCATCGAGCCTGTGACATAGCGCTCTGATATTCAGTGGGCCTCACACAATCCAAGTGTCCAGTGTCCACAAGTGTCTGCAGAAATTCAAAATCTCCCTTATCCTGTAGTCACTTTTTTCACACCTGTGCCATCGAGCCTGTGACATAGCGCTGTGATATTCAGTGGGCCTCACACAATCCAAAGGTGTCCAGTGTCCACAAGTGTCTGCAGAAATTCAAAATATCCCTTATCCTGTAGTCACTTTTTTCACACCTGTGCCATCGAGCCTGTGACATAGCGCTCTGATATTCAGTGGGCCTCACACAATCCAAAAGTGTCCAGTGTCCATAAGTGTCTGAAGAAATTCAAAATCTCCCTTATCCTGTAGTCACTTTTTTCACACCTGTGCCATCGAGCCTGTGACATAGTGCTGTGATATTCAGTGGGCCTCACACAATCCAAAAGTGTCCAGTGTCCACAAGTGTCTGCAGAAATTCAAAATCTCCCTTATCCTGTAGTCACTTTTTTCACACCTGTGCCATCGAGCCTGTGACATAGCGCTGTGATATTCAGTGGGCCTCACACAATCCAAGTGTCCAGTGTCCACAAGTGTCTGCAGAAATTCAAAATCTCCCTTTTCCTGTAGTCACTTTTTTCACACCTGTGCCATCGAGCCTGTGACATAGCGCTGTGATATTCAATGGGCCTCACACAATCCAAAAGTGTCCAGTGTCCACAAGTGTCTGCAGAAATTCAAAATCTCCCTTATCCTGTAGTCACTTTTTTCACACCTGTGCCATCGAGCCTGTGACATAGCGCTGTGATATTCAGTGGGCCTCACACAATCCAAGTGTCCAGTGTCCACAAGTGTCTGCAGAAATTCAAAATCTCCCTTATCCTGTAGTCACTTTTTTCACACCTGTGCCATCGAGCCTGTGACATAGCGCTGTGATATTCAGTGGGCCTCACACAATCCAAAAGTGTCCAGTGTCCACAAGTGTCTGCAGAAATTCAAAATTTCCCTTATCCTGTAGTCACTTTTTTCACACCTGTGCCATCGAGCCTGTGACATAGCGCTCTGATGTTCCGTGGGCCTCACAAAATCCAAGTGTCCAGTGTCCACAAGTGTCTGCAGAAATTCAAAATCTCCCTTATCCTGTAGTCACTTTTTTCACACCTGTGCCATCGAGCCTGTGACATAGCGCTCTGATATTCAGTGGGCCTCACACAATCCAAAAGTGTCCAGTGTCCATAAGTGTCTGCAGAAATTCAAAATCTCCCTTATCCTGTAGTCACTTTTTTCACACCTGTGCCATCGAGCCTGTGACATAGCGCTCTGATATTCAGTGGGCCTCACACAATCCAAGTGTCCAGTGTCCACAAGTGTCTGCAGAAATTCAAAATCACCCTTATCCTGTAGTCACTTTTTTCACACCTGTGCCATCGTGCCTGTGACATAGCGCTCTGATATTCAGTGGGCCTCACACAATCCAAGTGTCCAGTGTCCACAAGTGTCTGCAGAAATTCAAAATCTCCCTTATCCTGTAGTCACTTTTTTCACACCTGTGCCATCGAGCCTGTGACATAGCGCTGTGATATTCAGTGGGCCTCACACAATCCAAAGGTGTCCAGTGTCCACAAGTGTCTGCAGAAATTCAAAATATCCCTTATCCTGTAGTCACTTTTTTCACACCTGTGCCATCGAGCCTGTGACATAGCGCTCTGATGTTCAGTGGGCCTCACACAATCCAAGTGTCCAGTGTCCACAAGTGTCTGCAGAAATACAAAATCTCCCTTATCCTGTAGTCACTTTTTTCACACCTGTGCCATCGAGCCTGTGACATAGCGCTCTGATATTCAGTGGGCCTCACACAATCCAAAAGTGTCCAGTGTCCATAAGTGTCTGCAGAAATTCAAAATCTCCCTTATCCTGTAGTCACTTTTTTCACACCTGTGCCATCGAGCCTGTGACATAGTGCTGTGATATTCAGTGGGCCTCTCACAATCCAAAAGTGTCCAGTGTCCACAAGTGTCTGCAGAAATTCAAAATCTCCCTTATCCTGTAGTCACTTTTTTCACACCTGTGCCATCGAGCCTGTGACATAGCGCTGTGATATTCAGTGGGCCTCACACAATCCAAGTGTCCAGTGTCCACAAGTGTCTGCAGAAATTCAAAATCTCCCTTATCCTGTAGTCACTTTTTTCACACCTGTGCCATCGAGCCTGTGACATAGCGCTGTGATATTCAGTGGGCCTCACACAATCCAAAAGTGTCCAGTGTCCACAAGTGTCTGCAGAAATTCAAAATCTCGCTTATCCTGTAGTCACTTTTTTCACACCTGTGCCGTCGAGCCTGTGACATAGCGCTGTGATATTCAGTGGGCCTCACACAATCCAAGTGTCCAGTGTCCACAAGTGTCTGCAGAAATTCAAAATCTCCCTTATCCTGTAGTCACTTTTTTAACACCTGTGCCATCGAGCCTGTGACATAGCGCTCTGATATTCAGTGGGCCTCACACAATCCAAGTGTCCAGTGTCCACAAGTGTCTGCAGAAATTCAAAATCACCCTTATCCTGTAGTCACTTTTTTCACACCTGTGCCATCGAGCCTGTGACATAGCGCTGTGATATTCAGTGGGCCTCACACAATCCAAAGGTGTCCAGTGTCCACAAGTGTCTGCAGAAATTCAAAATATCCCTTATCCTGTAGTCACTTTTTTCACACCTGTACCATCGAGCCTGTGCCATAGCGCTCTGATATTCAGTGGGCCTCACACAATCCAAAAGTGTCCAGTGTCCATAAGTGTCTGCAGAAATTCAAAATCTCCCTTATCCTGTAGTCACTTTTTTCACACCTGTGCCATCGAGCCTGTGACATAGTGCTGTGATATTCAGTGGGACTCACACAATCCAAAAGTGTCCAGTGTCCACAAGTGTCTGCAGAAATTCAAAATCTCCCTTATCCTGTAGTCACTTTTTTCACACCTGTGCCATCGAGCCTGTGACATAGCGCTGTGATATTCAGTGGGCCTCACACAATCCAAGTGTCCAGTGTCCACAAGTGTCTGCAGAAATTCAAAATCTCCCTTATCCTGTAGTCACTTTTTTCACACCTGTGCCATCGAGCCTGTGACATAGCGCTGTGATATTCAATGGGCCTCACACAATCCAAAAGTGTCCAGTGTCCACAAGTGTCTGCAGAAATTCAAAATCTCCCTTATCCTGTAGTCACTTTTTTCACACCTGTGCCATCGAGCCTGTGACATAGCGCTGTGATATTCAGTGGGCCTCACACAATCCAAGTGTCCAGTGTCCACAAGTGTCTGCAGAAATTCAAAATCTCCCTTATCCTGTAGTCACTTTTTTCACACCTGTGCCATCGAGCCTGTGACATAGCGCTGTGATATTCAGTGGGCCTCACACAATCCAAAAGTGTCCAGTGTCCACAAGTGTCTGCAGAAATTCAAAATCTCCCTTATCCTGTAGTCACTTTTTCCACACCTGTGCCATCGAGCCTGTGACATAGCGCTCTGATGTTCAGTGGGCCTCACACAATCCAAGTGTCCAGTGTCCACAAGTGTCTGCAGAAATTCAAAATCTCCCTTATCCTATAGTCACTTTTTTCACACCTGTGCCATCGAGCCTGTGACATAGCGCTCTGATATTCAGTGGGCCTCACACAATCCAAAAGTGTCCAGTGTCCATAAGTGTCTGCAGAAATTCAAAATCTCCCTTAACCTGTAGTCACTTTTTTCACACCTGTGCCATCGAGCCTGTGACATAGCGCTCTGATATTCAGTGGGCCTCACACAATCCAAGTGTCCAGTGTCCACAAGTGTCTGCAGAAATTCAAAATCACCCTTATCCTGTAGTCACTTTTTTCACACCTGTGCCATCGTGCATGTGACATAGCGCTCTGATATTCAGTGGGCCTCACACAATCCAAGTGTCCAGTGTCCACAAGTGTCTGCAGAAATTCAAAATCTCCCTTATCCTGTAGTCACTTTTTTCACACCTGTGCCATCGAGCCTGTGACATAGCGCTGTGATATTCAGTGGGCCTCACACAATCCAAAGGTGTCCAGTGTCCACAAGTGTCTGCAGAAATTCAAAATATCCCTTATCCTGTAGTCACTTTTTTCACACCTGTGCCATCGAGCCTGTGACATAGCGCTCTGATGTTCAGTGGGCCTCACACAATCCAAGTGTCCAGTGTCCACAAGTGTCTGCAGAAATTCAAAATCTCCCTTATCCTGTAGTCACTTTTTTCACACCTGTGCCATCGAGCCTGTGACATAGCGCTCTGATATTCAGTGGGCCTCACACAATCCAAAAGTGTCCAGTGTCCATAAGTGTCTGCAGAAATTCAAAATCTCCCTTATCCTGAAGTCACTTTTTTCACACCTGTGCCATCGAGCCTGTGACATAGTGCTGTGATATTCAGTGGGCCTCTCACAATCCAAAAGTGTCCAGTGTCCACAAGTGTCTACAGAAATTCAAAATCTCCCTTATCCTGTAGTCACTTTTTTCACACCTGTGCCATCGAGCCTGTGACATAGCGCTGTGATATTCAGTGGGCCTCACACAATCCAAGTGTCCAGTGTCCACAAGTGTCTGCAGAAATTCAAAATCTCCCTTATCCTGTAGTCACTTTTTTCACACCTGTGCCATCGAGCCTGTGACATAGCGCTGTGATATTCAGTGGGCCTCACACAATCCAAAAGTGTCCAGTGTCCACAAGTGTCTGCAGAAATTCAAAATCTCGCTTATCCTGTAGTCACTTTTTTCACACCTGTGCCGTCGAGCCTGTGACATAGCGCTGTGATATTCAGTGGGCCTCACACAATCCAAGTGTCCAGTGTCCACAAGTGTCTGCAGAAATTCAAAATCTCCCTTATCCTGTAGTCACTTTTTTCACACCTGTGCCATCGAGCCTGTGACATAGCGCTCTGATATTCAGTGGGCCTCACACAATCCATGTGTCCAGTGTCCACAAGTGTCTGCAGAAATTCAAAATCTCCCTTATCCTGTAGTCACTTTTTTCACACCTGTGCCATCGAGCCTGTGACATAGCGCTGTGATATTCAGTGGGCCTCACACAATCCAAAGGTGTCCAGTGTCCACAAGTGTCTGCAGAAATTCAAAATCTCCCTTATCCTGTAGTCACTTTTTTCACACCTGTGCCATCGAGCCTGTGACATAGCGCTGTGATATTCAGTGGGCCTCACACAATCCAAAAGTGTCCAGTGTCCACAAGTGTCTGCAGAAATTCAAAATCTCCCTTATCCTGTAGTCACTTTTTTCACACCTGTGCCATCGAGCCTGTGACATAGCGCTGTGATATTCAGTGGGCCTCACACAATCCAAAAGTGTGCAGTGTCCACAAGTGTCTGCAGAAATTCAAAATCTCCCTTATCCTGTAGTCACTTTTTTCACACCTGTGCCATCGAGCCTGTGACATAGCGCTCTGATATTCAGTGGGCCTCACACAATCCAAGTGTCCAGTGTCCACAAGTGTCTGCAGAAATTCAAAATCTCCCTTATCCTGTAGTCACTTTTTTCACACCTGTGCCATCGAGCCTGTGACATAGCGCTCTGATATTCAGTGGGCCTCACACAATCCAAGTGTCCAGTGTCCACAAGTGTCTGCAGAAATTCAAAATCACCCTTATCCTGTAGTCACTTTTTTCACACCTGTGCCATCGAGCCTGTGACATAGCGCTGTGATATTCAGTGGGCCTCACACAATCCAAAGGTGTCCAGTGTCCACAAGTGTCTGCAGAAATTCAAAATATCCCTTATCCTGTAGTCACTTTTTTCACACCTGTACCATCGAGCCTGTGACATAGCGCTCTGATATTCAGTGGGCCTCACACAATCCAAAAGTGTCCAGTGTCCATAAGTGTCTGCAGAAATTCAAAATCTCCCTTATCCTGTAGTCACTTTTTTCACACCTGTGCCATCGAGCCTGTGACATAGTGCTGTGATATTCAGTGGGCCTCACACAATCCAAAAGTGTCCAGTGTCCACAAGTGTCTGCAGAAATTCAAAATCTCCCTTATCCTGTAGTCACTTTTTTCACACCTGTGCCATCGAGCCTGTGACATAGCGCTGTGATATTCAGTGGGCCTCACACAATCCAAGTGTCCAGTGTCCACAAGTGTCTGCAGAAATTCAAAATCTCCCTTATCCTGTAGTCACTTTTTTCACACCTGTGCCATCGAGCCTGTGACATACCGCTGTGATATTCAATGGGCCTCACACAATCCAAAAGTGTCCAGTGTCCACAAGTGTCTGCAGAAATTCAAAATCTCCCTTATCCTGTAGTCACTTTTTTCACACCTGTGCCATCGAGCCTGTGACATAGCGCTGTGATATTCAATGGGCCTCACACAATCCAAGTGTCCAGTGTCCACAAGTGTCTGCAGAAATTCAAAATCTCCCTTATCCTGTAGTCACTTTTTTCACACCTGTGCCATCGAGCCTGTGACATAGCGCTGTGATATTCAGTGGGCCTCACACAATCCAAAAGTGTCCAGTGTCCACAAGTGTCTGCAGAAATTCAAAATTTCCCTTATCCTGTAGTCACTTTTTTCACACCTGTGCCATCGAGCCTGTGACATAGCGCTCTGATGTTCCGTGGGCCTCACAAAATCCAAGTGTCCAGTGTCCACAAGTGTCTGCAGAAATTCAAAATCTCCCTTATCCTGTAGTCACTTTTTTCACACCTGTGCCATCGAGCCTGTGACATAGCGCTCTGATATTCAGTGGGCCTCACACAATCCAAAAGTGTCCAGTGTCCATAAGTGTCTGCAGAAATTCAAAATCTCCCTTATCCTGTAGTCACTTTTTTCACACCTGTGCCATCGAGCCTGTGACATAGCGCTCTGATATTCAGTGGGCCTCACACAATCCAAGTGTCCAGTGTCCACAAGTGTCTGCAGAAATTCAAAATCACCCTTATCCTGTAGTCACTTTTTTCACACCTGTGCCATCGTGCCTGTGACATAGCGCTCTGATATTCAGTGGGCCTCACACAATCCAAGTGTCCAGTGTCCACAAGTGTCTGCAGAAATTCAAAATCTCCCTTATCCTGTAGTCACTTTTTTCACACCTGTGCCATCGAGCCTGTGACATAGCGCTGTGATATTCAGTGGGCCTCACACAATCCAAAGGTGTCCAGTGTCCACAAGTGTCTGCAGAAATTCAAAATATCCCTTATCCTGTAGTCACTTTTTTCACACCTGTGCCATCGAGCCTGTGACATAGCGCTCTGATGTTCAGTGGGCCTCACACAATCCAAGTGTCCAGTGTCCACAAGTGTCTGCAGAAATACAAAATCTCCCTTATCCTGTAGTCACTTTTTTCACACCTGTGCCATCGAGCCTGTGACATAGCGCTCTGATATTCAGTGGGCCTCACACAATCCAAAAGTGTCCAGTGTCCATAAGTGTCTGCAGAAATTCAAAATCTCCCTTATCCTGTAGTCACTTTTTTCACACCTGTGCCATCGAGCCTGTGACATAGTGCTGTGATATTCAGTGGGCCTCTCACAATCCAAAAGTGTCCAGTGTCCACAAGTGTCTGCAGAAATTCAAAATCTCCCTTATCCTGTAGTCACTTTTTTCACACCTGTGCCATCGAGCCTGTGACATAGCGCTGTGATATTCAGTGGGCCTCACACAATCCAAGTGTCCAGTGTCCACAAGTGTCTGCAGAAATTCAAAATCTCCCTTATCCTGTAGTCACTTTTTTCACACCTGTGCCATCGAGCCTGTGACATAGCGCTGTGATATTCAGTGGGCCTCACACAATCCAAAAGTGTCCAGTGTCCACAAGTGTCTGCAGAAATTCAAAATCTCGCTTATCCTGTAGTCACTTTTTTCACACCTGTGCCGTCGAGCCTGTGACATAGCGCTGTGATATTCAGTGGGCCTCACACAATCCAAGTGTCCAGTGTCCACAAGTGTCTGCAGAAATTCAAAATCTCCCTTATCCTGTAGTCACTTTTTTAACACCTGTGCCATCGAGCCTGTGACATAGCGCTCTGATATTCAGTGGGCCTCACACAATCCAAGTGTCCAGTGTCCACAAGTGTCTGCAGAAATTCAAAATCACCCTTATCCTGTAGTCACTTTTTTCACACCTGTGCCATCGAGCCTGTGACATAGCGCTGTGATATTCAGTGGGCCTCACACAATCCAAAGGTGTCCAGTGTCCACAAGTGTCTGCAGAAATTCAAAATATCCCTTATCCTGTAGTCACTTTTTTCACACCTGTACCATCGAGCCTGTGCCATAGCGCTCTGATATTCAGTGGGCCTCACACAATCCAAAAGTGTCCAGTGTCCATAAGTGTCTGCAGAAATTCAAAATCTCCCTTATCCTGTAGTCACTTTTTTCACACCTGTGCCATCGAGCCTGTGACATAGTGCTGTGATATTCAGTGGGACTCACACAATCCAAAAGTGTCCAGTGTCCACAAGTGTCTGCAGAAATTCAAAATCTCCCTTATCCTGTAGTCACTTTTTTCACACCTGTGCCATCGAGCCTGTGACATAGCGCTGTGATATTCAGTGGGCCTCACACAATCCAAGTGTCCAGTGTCCACAAGTGTCTGCAGAAATTCAAAATCTCCCTTATCCTGTAGTCACTTTTTTCACACCTGTGCCATCGAGCCTGTGACATAGCGCTGTGATATTCAATGGGCCTCACACAATCCAAAAGTGTCCAGTGTCCACAAGTGTCTGCAGAAATTCAAAATCTCCCTTATCCTGTAGTCACTTTTTTCACACCTGTGCCATCGAGCCTGTGACATAGCGCTGTGATATTCAGTGGGCCTCACACAATCCAAGTGTCCAGTGTCCACAAGTGTCTGCAGAAATTCAAAATCTCCCTTATCCTGTAGTCACTTTTTTCACACCTGTGCCATCGAGCCTGTGACATAGCGCTGTGATATTCAGTGGGCCTCACACAATCCAAAAGTGTCCAGTGTCCACAAGTGTCTGCAGAAATTCAAAATCTCCCTTATCCTGTAGTCACTTTTTCCACACCTGTGCCATCGAGCCTGTGACATAGCGCTCTGATGTTCAGTGGGCCTCACACAATCCAAGTGTCCAGTGTCCACAAGTGTCTGCAGAAATTCAAAATCTCCCTTATCCTATAGTCACTTTTTTCACACCTGTGCCATCGAGCCTGTGACATAGCGCTCTGATATTCAGTGGGCCTCACACAATCCAAAAGTGTCCAGTGTCCATAAGTGTCTGCAGAAATTCAAAATCTCCCTTAACCTGTAGTCACTTTTTTCACACCTGTGCCATCGAGCCTGTGACATAGCGCTCTGATATTCAGTGGGCCTCACACAATCCAAGTGTCCAGTGTCCACAAGTGTCTGCAGAAATTCAAAATCACCCTTATCCTGTAGTCACTTTTTTCACACCTGTGCCATCGTGCATGTGACATAGCGCTCTGATATTCAGTGGGCCTCACACAATCCAAGTGTCCAGTGTCCACAAGTGTCTGCAGAAATTCAAAATCTCCCTTATCCTGTAGTCACTTTTTTCACACCTGTGCCATCGAGCCTGTGACATAGCGCTGTGATATTCAGTGGGCCTCACACAATCCAAAGGTGTCCAGTGTCCACAAGTGTCTGCAGAAATTCAAAATATCCCTTATCCTGTAGTCACTTTTTTCACACCTGTGCCATCGAGCCTGTGACATAGCGCTCTGATGTTCAGTGGGCCTCACACAATCCAAGTGTCCAGTGTCCACAAGTGTCTGCAGAAATTCAAAATCTCCCTTATCCTGTAGTCACTTTTTTCACACCTGTGCCATCGAGCCTGTGACATAGCGCTCTGATATTCAGTGGGCCTCACACAATCCAAAAGTGTCCAGTGTCCATAAGTGTCTGCAGAAATTCAAAATCTCCCTTATCCTGAAGTCACTTTTTTCACACCTGTGCCATCGAGCCTGTGACATAGTGCTGTGATATTCAGTGGGCCTCTCACAATCCAAAAGTGTCCAGTGTCCACAAGTGTCTACAGAAATTCAAAATCTCCCTTATCCTGTAGTCACTTTTTTCACACCTGTGCCATCGAGCCTGTGACATAGCGCTGTGATATTCAGTGGGCCTCACACAATCCAAGTGTCCAGTGTCCACAAGTGTCTGCAGAAATTCAAAATCTCCCTTATCCTGTAGTCACTTTTTTCACACCTGTGCCATCGAGCCTGTGACATAGCGCTGTGATATTCAGTGGGCCTCACACAATCCAAAAGTGTCCAGTGTCCACAAGTGTCTGCAGAAATTCAAAATCTCGCTTATCCTGTAGTCACTTTTTTCACACCTGTGCCGTCGAGCCTGTGACATAGCGCTGTGATATTCAGTGGGCCTCACACAATCCAAGTGTCCAGTGTCCACAAGTGTCTGCAGAAATTCAAAATCTCCCTTATCCTGTAGTCACTTTTTTCACACCTGTGCCATCGAGCCTGTGACATAGCGCTCTGATATTCAGTGGGCCTCACACAATCCATGTGTCCAGTGTCCACAAGTGTCTGCAGAAATTCAAAATCTCCCTTATCCTGTAGTCACTTTTTTCACACCTGTGCCATCGAGCCTGTGACATAGCGCTGTGATATTCAGTGGGCCTCACACAATCCAAAGGTGTCCAGTGTCCACAAGTGTCTGCAGAAATTCAAAATCTCCCTTATCCTGTAGTCACTTTTTTCACACCTGTGCCATCGAGCCTGTGACATAGCGCTGTGATATTCAGTGGGCCTCACACAATCCAAAAGTGTCCAGTGTCCACAAGTGTCTGCAGAAATTCAAAATCTCCCTTATCCTGTAGTCACTTTTTTCACACCTGTGCCATCGAGCCTGTGACATAGCGCTGTGATATTCAGTGGGCCTCACACAATCCAAAAGTGTGCAGTGTCCACAAGTGTCTGCAGAAATTCAAAATCTCCCTTATCCTGTAGTCACTTTTTTCACACCTGTGCCATCGAGCCTGTGACATAGCGCTCTGATATTCAGTGGGCCTCACACAATCCAAGTGTCCAGTGTCCACAAGTGTCTGCAGAAATTCAAAATCTCCCTTATCCTGTAGTCACTTTTTTCACACCTGTGCCATCGAGCCTGTGACATAGCGCTCTGATATTCAGTGGGCCTCACACAATCCAAGTGTCCAGTGTCCACAAGTGTCTGCAGAAATTCAAAATCACCCTTATCCTGTAGTCACTTTTTTCACACCTGTGCCATCGAGCCTGTGACATAGCGCTGTGATATTCAGTGGGCCTCACACAATCCAAAGGTGTCCAGTGTCCACAAGTGTCTGCAGAAATTCAAAATATCCCTTATCCTGTAGTCACTTTTTTCACACCTGTACCATCGAGCCTGTGACATAGCGCTCTGATATTCAGTGGGCCTCACACAATCCAAAAGTGTCCAGTGTCCATAAGTGTCTGCAGAAATTCAAAATCTCCCTTATCCTGTAGTCACTTTTTTCACACCTGTGCCATCGAGCCTGTGACATAGTGCTGTGATATTCAGTGGGCCTCACACAATCCAAAAGTGTCCAGTGTCCACAAGTGTCTGCAGAAATTCAAAATCTCCCTTATCCTGTAGTCACTTTTTTCACACCTGTGCCATCGAGCCTGTGACATAGCGCTGTGATATTCAGTGGGCCTCACACAATCCAAGTGTCCAGTGTCCACAAGTGTCTGCAGAAATTCAAAATCTCCCTTATCCTGTAGTCACTTTTTTCACACCTGTGCCATCGAGCCTGTGACATACCGCTGTGATATTCAATGGGCCTCACACAATCCAAAAGTGTCCAGTGTCCACAAGTGTCTGCAGAAATTCAAAATCTCCCTTATCCTGTAGTCACTTTTTTCACACCTGTGCCATCGAGCCTGTGACATAGCGCTGTGATATTCAGTGGGCCTCACACAATCCAAGTGTCCAGTGTCCACAAGTGTCTGCAGAAATTCAAAATCTCCCTTATCCTGTAGTCACTTTTTTCACACCTGTGCCATCGAGCCTGTGACATAGCGCTGTGATATTCAGTGGGCCTCACACAATCCAAAAGTGTCCAGTGTCCACAAGTGTCTGCAGAAATTCAAAATCTCCCTTATCCTGTAGTCACTTTTTCCACACCTGTGCCATCGAGCCTGTGACATAGCGCTCTGATGTTCAGTGGGCCTCACACAATCCAAGTGTCCAGTGTCCACAAGTGTCTGCAGAAATTCAAAATCTCCCTTATTATGTAGTCACTTTTTTCACACCTGTGCCATCGAGCCTGTGACATAGCGCTCTGATATTCAGTGGGCCTCACACAATCCAAAAGTGTCCAGTGTCCATAAGTGTCTGCAGAAATTCAAAATCTCCCTTAACCTGTAGTCACTTTTTTCACACCTGTGCCATCGAGCCTGTGACATAGCGCTCTGATATTCAGTGGGCCTCACACAATCCAAGTGTCCAGTGTCCACAAGTGTCTGCAGAAATTCAAAATCACCCTTATCCTGTAGTCACTTTTTTCACACCTGTGCCATCGTGCCTGTGACATAGCGCTCTGATATTCAGTGGGCCTCACACAATCCAAGTGTCCAGTGTCCACAAGTGTCTGCAGAAATTCAAAATCTCCCTTATCCTGTAGTCACTTTTTTCACACCTGTGCCATCGAGCCTGTGACATAGCGCTGTGATATTCAGTGGGCCTCACACAATCCAAAGGTGTCCAGTGTCCACAAGTGTCTGCAGAAATTCAAAATATCCCTTATCCTGTAGTCACTTTTTTCACACCTGTGCCATCGAGCCTGTGACATAGCGCTCTGATGTTCAGTGGGCCTCACACAATCCAAGTGTCCAGTGTCCACAAGTGTCTGCAGAAATTCAAAATCTCCCTTATCCTGTAGTCACTTTTTTCACACCTGTGCCATCGAGCCTGTGACAAAGCGCTCTGATATTCAGTGGGCCTCACACAATCCAAAATTGTCCAGTGTCCATAAGTGTCTGCAGAAATTCAAAATCTCCCTTATCCTGAAGTCACTTTTTTCACACCTGTGCCATCGAGCCTGTGACATAGTGCTGTGATATTCAGTGGGCCTCTCACAATCCAAAAGTGTCCAGTGTCCACAAGTGTCTGCAGAAATTCAAAATCTCCCTTATCCTGTAGTCACTTTTTTCACACCTGTGCCATCGAGCCTGTGACATAGCGCTGTGATATTCAGTGGGCCTCACACAATCCAAGTGTCCAGTGTCCACAAGTGTCTGCAGAAATTCAAAATCTCCCTTATCCTTTAGTCACTTTTTTCACACCTGTGCCACCGAGCCTGTGACATAGCGCTGTGATATTCAGTGGGCCTCACACAATCCAAATGTGTCCAGTGTCCACAAGTGTCTGCAGAAATTCAAAATCTCCCTTATCCTGTAGTCACTTTTTTCACACCTGTGCCATCGAGCCTGTGACATAGCGCTGTGATATTCAGTGGGCCTCACACAATCCAAGTGTCCAGTGTCCACAAGTGTCTGCAGAAATTCTAAATCTCCCTTATCCTGTGGTCACTTTTTTCACACCTGTGCCATCGAGCCTGTGACATAGCGCTGTGATATTCAGTGGGCCTCACACAATCCAAAAGTGTCCAGTGTCCACAAGTGTCTGCAGAAATTCAAAATCTCCCTTATCCTGTAGTCACTTTTTTCACACCTGTGCCATCGAGCCTGTGACATAGCGCTCTGATGTTCAGTGGGCCTCACCCATTCCAAGTGTCCAGTGTCTACAAGTGTCTGCAGAAATTCAAAATCTCCCTTATCCTGTAGTCACTTTTTTCACACCTGTGCCATCGAGCCTGTGACATAGCGCTGTGATATTCAGTGGGCCTCACACAATCCAAGTGTCCAGTGTCCACAAGTGTCTGCAGAAATTCAAAATCTCCCTTATCCTGTAGTCACTTTTTTCACACCTGTGCCATCGAGCCTGTGATATAGCGCTGTGATATTCAGTGGGCCTCACACAATCCAAAAGTGTCCAGTGTCCACAAGTGTCTGCAGAAATTCAAAATCTCCCTTATCCTGTAGTCACTTTTTTCACACCTGTGCCATCGAGCCTGTGACATAGCGCTGTGATATTCAGTGGGCCTCACACAATCCAAAAGTGTCCAGTGTCCACAAGTGTCTGCAGAAATTCAAAATCTCCCTTATCCTGTAGTCACTTTTTTCACACCTGTGCCATCGAGCCTGTGACATAGCGCTCTGATATTCAGTGGGCCTCACACAATCCAAGTGTCCAGTGTCCACAAGTGTCTGCAGAAATTCAAAATCTCCCTTATCCTGTAGTCACTTTTTTCACACCTGTGCCATCGAGCCTGTGACATAGCGCTGTGATATTCAGTGGGCCTCACACAATCCAAAAGTGTCCAGTGTGAACAAGTGTCTGCAGAAATTCAAAATCTCCCTTATCCTGTAGTCACTTTTTTCACACCTGTGCCATCGAGCCTGTGACATAGCGCTGTGATATTCAGTGGGCCTCACACAATCCAAGTGTCCAGTGTCCACAAGTGTCTGCAAAAATTCAAAATCTCCCTTATCCTGTAGTCACTTTTTTCACACCTGTGCCATCGAGCCTGTGACATAGCGCTGTGAAATTCAGTGGGCCTCACACAATCCAAGTGTCCAGTGTCCACAAGCCTCTGCAGAAATTCAAAATCTCCCTTATCCTGTAGTCACTTTTTTCACACCTGTGCCATCGAGCCTGTGACATAGCGCTGTGATATTCAGTGGGCCTCACACAATCCAAAAGTGTCCAGTGTCCACAAGTGTCTGCAGAAATTCAAAATCTCCCTTATCCTGAAGTCACTTTTTTCACACCTGTGCCATCGAGCCTGTGACATAGCGCTGTGATATTCAGTGGGCCTCACACAATCCAAGTGTCCAGTGTCCACAAGTGTCTGCAGAAATTCAAAATCTCCCTTATCCTGTAGTCACTTTTTTCACACCTGTGCCATCGAGCCTGTGACATAGCGCTGTGAAATTCAGTGGGCCTCACACAATCCTAGTGTTCAGTGTCCACAAGCGTCTGCAGAAATTCAAAATCTCCCTTATCCTGTAGTTACTTTTTTCACACCTGTGCCATCGAGCCTGTGACATAGCGCTCTGATATTCAGTGGGCCTCACACAATCCAAGTGTCCAGTGTCCACAAGTGTCTGCAGAAATTCAAAATCTCCCTTATCCTGTAGTCACTTTTTTCACACCTGTGCCATCGAGCCTGTGACATAGCGCTGTGATATTCAGTGGGCCTCACACAATCCAAAAGTGTCCAGTGTCCACAAGTGTCTGCAGAAATTCAAAATCTCCCTTATCCTGTAGTCACTTTTTTCACACCTGTGCCATCGAGCCTGTGACATAGCGCTGTGATATTCAGTGGGCCTCACACAATCCAAGTGTCCAGTGTCCACAAGTGTCTGCAGAAATTCAAAATCTCCCTTATCCTGTAGTCACTTTTTTCACACCTGTGCCATCGAGCCTGTGACATAGCGCTGTGATATTCAGTGACCCTCACACAATCCAAGTGTCCAGAAGTGTCTGCAGAAATTCAAAATCTCTCTTATCCTGTAGTCACTTTTTTCACACCTGTGCCATCGAGCCTGTGACATAGCGCTGTGATATTCAGTGGGCGTCACACAATCCAAAAGTGTCCAGTGTCCACAAGTGTCTGCAGAAATTCAAAATCTCCCTTATCCTGTAGTCACTTTTTTCACACCTGTGCCATCGAGCCTGTGACATAGCACTGTGATATTCAGTGGGCCTCACACAATCCAAGTGTCCAGTGTCCACAAGTGTCTGCAGAAATTCAAAATCTCCCTTATCCTGTAGTCACTTTTTTCACACCTGTGCCATCGAGCCTGTCACATAGCGCTGTGATATTCAGTGGGCCTCACACAATCCAAAAGTGTCCACTGTCCACAAGTGTCTGCAGAAATTCAAAGTCTCCCTTATCCTGTAGTCACTTTTTTCATACCTGTGCCATCGAGCCTGTGACATAGCGCTCTGATATTCAGTTGGCCTCACACAATCCAAGTGTCCAGTGTCCACAAGTGTCTGCAGAAATTCAAAATCTCCCTTATCCTGTAGTCACTTTTTTCACACCTGTGCCATCGAGCCTGTGACATAGCGCTGTGATATTCAGTGGGCCTCACACAATCCAAAGGTGTCCAGTGTCCACAAGTGTCTGCACAAATTCAAAATATCCCTTATCCTGTATTCACTTTTTTTCACACATGTGCCATCGAGCCTGTGACATAGCGCTCTGATGTTCAGTGGGCCTCACACAATCCAAGTGTCCAGTGTCCACAAGTGTCTGCAGAAATTCAAAATCTCCCTTATCCTGTAGTCACTTTTTTCACACCTGTGCCATCGAGCCTGTGACATAGCACTGTGATATTCAGTGGGCCTCACACAATCAAAGTGTCCAGTGTCCACAAGTGTCTGCAGAAATTCAAAATCTCCCTTATCCTGTAGTCACTTTTTTCACACCTGTGCCATCGAGCCTGTCACATAGTGCTGTGATATTCAGTGGGCCTCACACAATCCAAAAGTGTCCACTGTCCACAAGTGTCTGCAGAAATTCAAAATCTCCCTTATCCTGTAGTCACTTTTTTCATACCTGTGCCATCGAGCCTGTGACATAGCGCTCTGATATTGAAGGGCCTCACACAATCCATGTGTCCAGTGTCCACAAGTGTCTGCAGAAATTCAAAATCTCCCTTATCCTGTAGTCACTTTTTTCACACCTGTGCCATCGAGCCTGTGACATAGCGCTGTGATATTCAGTGGGCCTCACACAATCCAAAGGTGTCCAGTGTCCACAAGTGTCTGCACAAATTCAAAATATCCCTTATCCTGTAGTCACTTTTTTCACACATGTGCCATCGAGCCTGTGACATAGCGCTCTGATGTTAAGTGGGCCTCACACAATGCAAGTGTCCAGTGTCCACAAGTGTCTGCAGAAATTCAAAATCTCCCTTATCCTGTAGTCACTTTTTTCACACCTGTGCCATCGAGCCTGTGACATAGCGCTGTGACATTCAGTGGGCCTCACACAATCCAAGTGTCCAGTGTCCACAAGTGTCTGCAGAAATTCAAAATCTCCCTTATCCTGTAGTCACTTTTTCACACCTGTGCCATTGTGCCTGTGACATAGCGCTGTGATATTCAGTGGGCCTCACACAATCAAAAAGTGTCCAGTGTCCACAAGTGTCTGCAGAAATTCAAAATCTCCCTTATCCTGTAGTCACTTTTTTCACACCTGTGCCATCGAGCCTGTGACATAGCGCTCTGATGTTCAGTGGGCCTCACACAATCCAAGTGTCCAGTGTCCACAAGTGTCTGCAGAAATTCAAAATCTCCCTTATCCTGTAGTCACTTTTTTCACACCTGTGCCATCGAGCCTGTGACATAGCGCTGTGATATTCAGTGGGCCTCACACAATCCAAAAGTGTCCAGTGTCCACAAGTGTCTGCAGAAATTCAAAATCTCCCTTATCCTGTAGTCACTTTTTTCACACCTGTGCCATCGAGCCTGTGACATAGCGCTGTGATATTCAGTGGGCCTCACACAATCCAAAAGTGTGCAGTGTCCACAAGTGTCTGCAGAAATTCAAAATCTCCCTTATCCTGTAGTCACTTTTTTCACACCTGTGCCATCGAGCCTGTGACATAGCGCTGTGATATTCAGTGGGCCTCACACAATCCAAGTGTCCAGTGTCCACAAGAGTCTGCAGAAATTCAAAATCTCCCTTATCCTCTAGTCACTTTTTTCACACCTGTGCCATCGAGCCTGTGACATAGCGCTGTGATATTCAATGGGCCTCACACAATCCAAAAGTGTCCAGTGTCCACAAGTGTCTGCAGAAATTCAAAATCTCCCTTATCCTGTAGTCACTTTTTTCACACCTGTGCCATCGAGCCTGTGACATAGCGCTGTGATATTCAGTGGGCCTCACACAATCCAAGTGTCCAGTGTCCACAAGTGTCTGCAGAAATTCAAAATCTCCCTTATCCTGTAGTCACTTTTTTCACACCTGTGCCATCGAGCCTGTGACATAGCGCTGTGATATTCAGTGGGCCTCACACAATCCATGTGTCCAGTGTCCACAAGTGTCTGCAGAAATTCAAAATCTCCCTTATCCTGTAGTCACTTTTTTCACACCTGTGCCATCGAGCCTGTGACATAGCGCTGTGATATTCAGTGGGCCTCACACAATCCAAAGGTGTCCAGTGTCCACAAGTGTCTGCACAAATTCAAAATATCCCTTATCCTGTAGTCACTTTTTTCACACATGTGCCATCGAGCCTGTGACATAGCGCTCTGATGTTCAGTGGGCCTCACACAATGCAAGTGTCCAGTGTCCACAAGTGTCTGCAGAAATTCAAAATCTCCCTTATACTGTAGTCACTTTTTTCACACCTGTGCCATCGAGCCTGTGACAAAGCGCTGTGATATTCAGTGGGCCTCACACAATCCATGTGTCCAGTGTCCACAAGTGTCTGCAGAAATTCAAAATCTCCCTTATCCTGTAGTCACTTTTTTCACACCTGTGCCATCGAGCCTGTGACATAGCGCTGTGATATTCAGTGGGCCTCACACAATCCAAAGGTGTCCAGTGTCCACAAGTGTCTGCACAAATTCAAAATATCCCTTATCCTGTAGTCACTTTTTTCACACATGTGCCATCGAGCCTGTGACATAGCGCTCTGATGTTCAGTGGGCCTCACACAATGCAAGTGTTCAGTGTCCACAAGTGTCTGCAGAAATTCAAAATCTCCCTTATCCTGTAGTCACTTTTTTCACACCTGTGCCATCGAGCCTGTGACATAGCGCTGTGATATTCAGTGGGCCTCACACAATCCAAAGGTGTCCAGTGTCCACAAGTGTCTGCAGAAATTCAAAATGTCCCTTATCCTGTAGTCACTTTTTTCACACCTGTGCCATCGAGCCTGTGACATAGCGCTCTGATGTTCAGTGGGCCTCACACAATCCAAGTGTCCAGTGTCCACAAGTGTCTGCAGAAATTCAAAATCTCCCTTATCCTGTAGTCACTTTTTTCACACCTGTGCCATCGAGCCTGTGACATAGCGCTCTGATATTCAGTGGGCCTCACACAATCCAAAAGTGTCCAGTGTCCATAAGTGTCTGCAGAAATTCAAAATCTCCCTTATCCTGTAGTCACTTTTTTCACACCTGTGCCATCGAGCCTGTGACATAGTGCTGTGATATTCAGTGGGCCTCTCACAATCCAAAAGTGTCCAGTGTCCACAAGTGTCTGCAGAAATTCAAAATCTCCCATATCCTGTAGTCACTTTTTTCACACCTGTGCCATCGAGCCTGTGACATAGCGCTGTGATATTCAGTGGGCCTCACACAATCCAAATGTCCAGTGTCCACAAGTGTCTGCAGAAATTCAAAATCTCCCTTATCCTGTAGTCACTTTTTTCACACCTGTGCCATCGAGCCTGTGACATAGCGCTGTGATATTCAGTGGGCCTCACACAATCCAAAAGTGTCCAGTGTCCACAAGTGTCTGCAGAAATTCAAAATCTCGCTTATCCTGTAGTCACTTTTTTCACACCTGTGCCGTCGTGCCTGTGACATAGCGCTGTGATATTCAGTGGGCCTCACACAATCCAAGTGTCCAGTGTCCACAAGTGTCTGCAGAAATTCAAAATCTCCCTTATCCTGTAGTCACTTTTTTCACACCTGTGCCATCGAGCCTGTGACATAGTGCTCTGATATTCAGTGGACCTCACACAATCCATGTGTCCAGTGTCCACAAGTGTCTGCAGAAATTCAAAATCTCCCTTATCCTGTAGTCACTTTTTTCACACCTGTGACATCGAGCCTGTGACATAGCGCTGTGATATTCAGTGGGCCTCACACAATCCAAAGGTGTCCAGTGTCCACAAGTGTCTGCAGAAATTCAAAATCTCCCTTATCCTGTAGTCACTTTTTTCACAACTGTGCCATCGAGTCTGTGACATAGCGCTGTGATATTCAGTGGGCCTCACACAATCCAAAAGTGTCCAGTGTCCACAAGTGTCTGCAGAAATTCAAAATCTCCCTTATCCTGTAGTCACTTTTTTCACACCTGTGCCATCGAGCCTGTGACATAGCGCTGTGATATTCAGTGGGCCTCACACAATCCAAAAGTGTGCAGTGTCCACAAGTGTCTGCAAAAATTCAAAATCTCCCTTATCCTGTAGTCACTTTTTTCACACCTGTGCCATCGAGCCTGTGACATAGCGCTCTGATATTCAGTGGGCCTCACACAATCCAAGTGTCCAGTGTCCACAAGTGTCTGCAGAAATTCAAAATCTCCCTTATCCTGTAGTCACTTTTTTCACACCTGTGCCATCGAGCCTGTGACATAGCGCTGTGATATTCAGTGGGCCTCACACAATCCAAAAGTGTCCAGTGTCCACAAGTGTCTGCAGAAATTCAAAATCTCCCTTATCCTGTAGTCACTTTTTTCACACCTGTGCCATCGAGCCTGTGACATAGCGCTCTGATGTTCAGTGGGCCTCACACAATCCAAGTGTCCAGTGTCCACAAGTGTCTGCAGAAATTCAAAATCTCCCTTATCCTGTAGTCACTTTTTTCACACCTGTGCCATCGAGCCTGTGACATAGCGCTCTGATATTCAGTGGGCCTCACACAATCCAAAAGTGTCCAGTGTCCATAAGTGTCTGCAGAAATTCAAAATCTCCCTTATCCTGTAGTCACTTTTTTCACACCTGTGCCATCGTGCCTGTGACATAGCGCTCTGATATTCAGTGGGCCTCACACAATCCAAGTGTCCAGTGTCCACAAGTGTCTGCAGAAATTCAAAATCACCCTTATCCTGCAGTCACTTTTTTCACACCTGTGCCATCGTGCCTGTGACATAGCGCTCTGATATTCAGTGGGCCTCACACAATCCAAGTGTCCAGTGTCCACAAGTGTCTGCAGAAATTCAAAATCTCCCTTATCCTGTAGTCACTTTTTTCACACCTGTGCCATCGAGCCTGTGACATAGCGCTGTGATATTCAGTGGGCCTCACACAATCCAAAGGTGTCCAGTGTCCACAAGTGTCTGCAGAAATTCAAAATATCCCTTATCCTGTAGTCACTTTTTTCACACCTGTGCCATCGAGCCTGTGACATAGCGCTCTGATTTTCAGTGGGCATCACACAATCCAAGTGTCCAGTGTCCACAAGTGTCTGCAGAAATTCAAAATCTCCCTTATCCTGTAGTCACTTTTTTCACACCTGTGCCATCGAGCCTGTGACATAGCGCTCTGATATTCAGTGGGCCTCACACAATGCAAAAGTGTCCAGTGTCCATAAGTGTCTGCAGAAATTCAAAATCTCCCTTATACTGTAGTCACTTTTTTCACACCTGTGCCATCGAGCCTGTGACATAGTGCTGTGATATTCAGTGGGCCTCTCACAATCCAAAACTGTCCAGTGTCCACAAGTGTCTGCAGAAATTCAAAATCTCCCTTATCCTGTAGTCACTTTTTTCACACCTGTGCCATCGAGCCTGTGACATAGCGCTGTGATATTCAGTGGGCCTCACACAATCCAAGTGTCCAGTGTCCACAAGTGTCTGCAGAAATTCAAAATCTCCCTTATCCTGTAGTCACTTTTTTCACACCTGTGCCATCGAGCCTGTGACATAGCGCTGTGATATTCAGTGGGCCTCACACAATCCAAAGGTGTCCAGTGTCCACAAGTGTCTGCAGAAATTCAAAATATCCCTTATCCTGTAGTCACTTTTTTCACACCTGTGCCATCGAGCCTGTGACATAGCGCTCTGATTTTCAGTGGGCATCACACAATCCAAGTGTCCAGTGTCCACAAGTGTCTGCAGAAATTCAAAATCTCCCTTATCCTGTAGTCACTTTTTTCACACCTGTGCCATCGAGCCTGTGACATAGCGCTCTGATATTCAGTGGGCCTCACACAATGCAAAAGTGTCCAGTGTCCATAAGTGTCTGCAGAAATTCAAAATCTCCCTTATACTGTAGTCACTTTTTTCACACCTGTGCCATCGAGCCTGTGACATAGTGCTGTGATATTCAGTGGGCCTCTCACAATCCAAAACTGTCCAGTGTCCACAAGTGTCTGCAGAAATTCAAAATCTCCCTTATCCTGTAGTCACTTTTTTCACACCTGTGCCATCGAGCCTGTGACATAGCGCTGTGATATTCAGTGGGCCTCACACAATCCAAGTGTCCAGTGTCCACAAGTGTCTGCAGAAATTCAAAATCTCCCTTATCCTGTAGTCACTTTTTTCACACCTGTGCCATCGAGCCTGTGACATAGCGCTGTGATATTCAGTGGGCCTCACACAATCCAAAAGTGTCCAGTGTCCACAAGTGTCTGCAGAAATTCAAAATCTCGCTTATCCTGTAGTCACTTTTTTCACACCTGTGCCGTCGAGCCTGTGACATAGCGCTGTGATATTCAGTGGGCCTCACACAATCCAAGTGTCCAGTGTCCACAAGTGTCTGCAGAAATTCAAAATCTCCCTTATCCTGTAGTCACTTTTTTCACACCTGTGCCATCGAGCCTGTGACATAGCGCTCTGATATTCAGTGGGCCTCACACAATCCATGTGTCCAGTGTCCACAAGTGTCTGCAGAAATTCAAAATCTCCCTTATCCTGTAGTCACTTTTTTCACACCTGTGCCATCGAGCCTGTGACATAGCGCTGTGATATTCAGTGGGCCCCACACAATCCAAAGGTGTCCAGTGTCCACAAGTGTCTGCAGAAATTCAAAATCTCCCTTATCCTGTAGTCACTTTTTTCACACCTGTGCCATCGAGTCTGTGACATAGCGCTGTGATATTCAGTGGGCCTCACACAATCCAAAAGTGTCCAGTGTCCACAAGTGTCTGCAGAAATTCAAAATCTCCCTTATCCTGTAGTCACTTTTTTCACACCTGTGCCATCGAGCCTGTGACATAGCGCTGTGATATTCAGTGGGCCTCACACAATCCAAAAGTGTGCAGTGTCCACAAGTGTCTGCAGAAATTCAAAATCTCCCTTATCCTGTAGTCACTTTTTTCACACCTGTGCCATCGAGCCTGTGACATAGCGCTCTGATATTCAGTGGGCCTCACACAATCCAAGTGTCCAGTGTCCACAAGTGTCTGCAGAAATTCAAAATCTCCGTTATCCTGTAGTCACTTTTTTCACACCTGTGCCATCGAGCCTGTGACATAGCGCTCTGATATTCAGTGGGCCTCACACAATCCAAGTGTCCAGTGTCCACAAGTGTCTGCAGAAATTCAAAATCTCCCTTATCCTGTAGTCACTTTTTTCACACCTGTGCCATCGAGCCTGTGACATAGCGCTGTGATATTCAGTGGGCCTCACACAATCCAAAGGTGTCCAGTGTCCACAAGTGTCTGCAGAAATTCAAAATATCCCTTATCCTGTAGTCACTTTTTTCACACCTGTGCCATCGAGCCTGTGACATAGCGCTCTGATATTCAGTGGGCCTCACACAATCCAAAAGTGTCCAGTGTCCATAAGTGTCTGCAGAAATTCAAAATCTCCCTTATCCTGTAGTCACTTTTTTCACACCTGTGCCATCGAGCCTGTGACATAGTGCTGTGTTATTCAGTGGGCCTCACACAATCCAAAAGTGTCCATTGTCCACAAGTGTCTGCAGAAATTCAAAATCTCCCTTATCCTGTAGTCACTTTTTTCACACCTGTGCCATCGAGCCTGTGACATAGCGCTGTGATATTCAGTGGGCCTCACACAATCCAAGTGTCCAGTGTCCACAAGTGTCTGCAGAAATTCAAAATCTCCCTTATCCTGTAGTCACTTTTTTCACACCTGTGCCATCGAGCCTGTGACATAGCGCTGTGATATTCAATGGGCCTCACACAATCTAAAAGTGTCCAGTGTCCACAAGTGTCTGCAGAAATTCAAAATCTCCCTTATCCTGTAGTCACTTTTTTCACACCTGTGCCATCGAGCCTGTGACATAGCGCTGTGATATTCAGTGGGCCTCACACAATCCAAGTGTCCAGTGTCCACAAGTGTCTGCAGAAATTCAAAATCTCCCTTATCCTGTAGTCACTTTTTTCACACCTGTGCCATCGAGCCTGTGACATAGCGCTGTGATATTCAGTGGGCCTCACACAATCCATGTGTCCAGTGTCCACAAGTGTCTGCAGAAATTCAAAATCTCCCTTATCCTGTAGTCACTTTTTTCACACCTGTGCCATCGAGCCTGTGACATAGCGCTGTGATATTCAGTGGGCCTCACACAATCCAAAGGTGTCCAGTGTCCACAAGTGTCTGCACAAATTCAAAATATCCCTTATCCTGTAGTCACTTTTTTCACACATGTGCCATCGAGCCTGTGACATAGCGCTCTGATGTTCAGTGGGCCTCACACAATGCAAGTGTCCAGTGTCCACAAGTGTCTGCAGAAATTCAAAATCTCCCTTATACTGTAGTCACTTTTTTCACACCTGTGCCATCGAGCCTGTGACATAGCGCTGTGATATTCAGTGGGCCTCACACAATCCATGTGTCCAGTGTCCACAAGTGTCTGCAGAAATTCAAAATCTCCCTTATCCTGTAGTCACTTTTTTCACACCTGTGCCATCGAGCCTGTGACATAGCGCTGTGATATTCAGTGGGCCTCACACAATCCAAAGGTGTCCAGTGTCCACAAGTGTCTGCACAAATTCAAAATATCCCTTATCCTGTAGTCACTTTTTTCACACATGTGCCATCGAGCCTGTGACATAGCGCTCTGATGTTCAGTGGGCCTCACACAATGCAAGTGTTCAGTGTCCACAAGTGTCTGCAGAAATTCAAAATCTCCCTTATCCTGTCGTCACTTTTTTCACACCTGTGCCATCGAGCCTGTGACATAGCGCTGTGATATTCAGTGGGCCTCACACAATCCAAAGGTGTCCAGTGTCCACAAGTGTCTGCAGAAATTCAAAATGTCCCTTATCCTGTAGTCACTTTTTTCACACCTGTGCCATCGAGCCTGTGACATAGCGCTCTGATGTTCAGTGGGCCTCACACAATCCAAGTGTCCAGTGTCCACAAGTGTCTGCAGAAATTCAAAATCTCCCTTATCCTGTAGTCACTTTTTTCACACCTGTGCCATCGAGCCTGTGACATAGCGCTCTGATATTCAGTGGGCCTCACACAATCCAAAAGTGTCCAGTGTCCATAAGTGTCTGCAGAAATTCAAAATCTCCCTTATCCTGTAGTCACTTTTTTCACACCTGTGCCATCGAGCCTGTGACATAGTGCTGTGATATTCAGTGGGCCTCTCACAATCCAAAAGTGTCCAGTGTCCACAAGTGTCTGCAGAAATTCAAAATCTCCCTTATCCTGTAGTCACTTTTTTCACACCTGTGCCATCGAGCCTGTGACATAGCGCTGTGATATTCAGTGGCCTCACACAATCCAAGTGTCCAGTGTCCACAAGTGTCTGCAGAAATTCAAAATCTCCCTTATCCTGTAGTCACTTTTTTCACACCTGTGCCATCGAGCCTGTGACATAGCGCTGTGATATTCAGTGGGCCTCACACAATCCAAAAGTGTCCAGTGTCCACAAGTGTCTGCAGAAATTCAAAATCTCGCTTATCCTGTAGTCACTTTTTTCACACCTGTGCCGTCGAGCCTGTGACATAGCGCTGTGATATTCAGTGGGCCTCACACAATCCAAGTGTCCAGTGTCCACAAGTGTCTGCAGAAATTCAAAATCTCCCTTATCCTGTAGTCACTTTTTTCACACCTGTGCCATCGAGCCTGTGACATAGTGCTCTGATATTCAGTGGGCCTCACACAATCCATGTGTCCAGTGTCCACAAGTGTCTGCAGAAATTCAAAATCTCCCTTATCCTGTAGTCACTTTTTTCACACCTGTGCCATCGAGCCTGTGACATAGCGCTGTGATATTCAGTGGGCCTCACACAATCCAAAGGTGTCCAGTGTCCACAAGTGTCTGCAGAAATTCAAAATCTCCCTTATCCTGTAGTCACTTTTTTCACACCTGTGCCATCGAGTCTGTGACATAGCGCTGTGATATTCAGTGGGCCTCACACAATCCAAAAGTGTCCAGTGTCCACAAGTGTCTGCAGAAATTCAAAATCTCCCTTATCCTGTAGTCACTTTTTTCACACCTGTGCCATCGAGCCTGTGACATAGCGCTGTGATATTCAGTGGGCCTCACACAATCCAAAAGTGTGCAGTGTCCACAAGTGTCTGCAAAAATTCAAAATCTCCCTTATCCTGTAGTCACTTTTTTCACACCTGTGCCATCGAGCCTGTGACATAGCGCTCTGATATTCAGTGGGCCTCACACAATCCAAGTGTCCAGTGTCCACAAGTGTCTGCAGAAATTCAAAATCTCCCTTATCCTGTAGTCACTTTTTTCACACCTGTGCCATCGAGCCTGTGACATAGCGCTGTGATATTCAGTGGGCCTCACACAATCCAAAAGTGTCCAGTGTCCACAAGTGTCTGCAGAAATTCAAAATCTCCCTTATCCTGTAGTCACTTTTTTCACACCTGTGCCATCGAGCCTGTGACATAGCGCTCTGATGTTCAGTGGGCCTCACACAATCCAAGTGTCCAGTGTCCACAAGTGTCTGCAGAAATTCAAAATCTCCCTTATCCTGTAGTCACTTTTTTCACACCTGTGCCATCGAGCCTGTGACATAGCGCTCTGATATTCAGTGGGCCTCACACAATCCAAAAGTGTCCAGTGTCCATAAGTGTCTGCAGAAATTCAAAATCTCCCTTATCCTGTAGTCACTTTTTTCACACCTGTGCCATCGTGCCTGTGACATAGCGCTGTGATATTCAGTGGGCCTCACACAATCCAAAGGTGTCCAGTGTCCACAAGTGTCTGCACAAATTCAAAATATCCCTTATCCTGTAGTCACTTTTTTCACACATGTGCCATCGAGCCTGTGACATAGCGCTCTGATGTTCAGTGGGCCTCACACAATGCAAGTGTCCAGTGTCCACAAGTGTCTGCAGAAATTCAAAATCTCCCTTATACTGTAGTCACTTTTTTCACACCTGTGCCATCGAGCCTGTGACATAGCGCTGTGATATTCAGTGGGCCTCACACAATCCATGTGTCCAGTGTCCACAAGTGTCTGCAGAAATTCAAAATCTCCCTTATCCTGTAGTCACTTTTTTCACACCTGTGCCATCGAGCCTGTGACATAGCGCTGTGATATTCAGTGGGCCTCACACAATCCAAAGGTGTCCAGTGTCCACAAGTGTCTGCACAAATTCAAAATATCCCTTATCCTGTATTCACTTTTTTCACACATGTGCCATCGAGCCTGTGACATAGCGCTCTGATGTTCAGTGGGCCTCACACAATGCAAGTGTTCAGTGTCCACAAGTGTCTGCAGAAATTCAAAATCTCCCTTATCCTGTCGTCACTTTTTTCACACCTGTGCCATCGAGCCTGTGACATAGCGCTGTGATATTCAGTGGGCCTCACACAATCCAAAGGTGTCCAGTGTCCACAAGTGTCTGCAGAAATTCAAAATGTCCCTCATCCTGTAGTCACTTTTTTCACACCTGTGCCATCGAGCCTGTGACATAGCGCTCTGATGTTCAGTGGGCCTCACACAATCCAAGTGTCCAGTGTCCACAAGTGTCTGCAGAAATTCAAATTCTCCCTTATCCTGTAGTCACTTTTTTCACACCTGTGCCATCGAGCCTGTGACATAGCGCTCTGATATTCAGTGGGCCTCACACAATCCAAAAGTGTCCAGTGTCCATAAGTGTCTGCAGAAATTCAAAATCTCCCTTATCCTGTAGTCACTTTTTTCACACCTGTGCCATCGAGCCTGTGACATAGTGCTGTGATATTCAGTGGGCCTCTCACAATCCAAAAGTGTCCAGTGTCCACAAGTGTCTGCAGAAATTCAAAATCTCCCTTATCCTGTAGTCACTTTTTTCACACCTGTGCCATCGAGCCTGTGACATAGCGCTGTGATATTCAGTGGCCTCACACAATCCAAGTGTCCAGTGTCCACAAGTGTCTGCAGAAATTCAAAATCTCCCTTATCCTGTAGTCACTTTTTTCACACCTGTGCCATCGAGCCTGTGACATAGCGCTGTGATATTCAGTGGGCCTCACACAATCCAAAAGTGTCCAGTGTCCACAAGTGTCTGCAGAAATTCAAAATCTCGCTTATCCTGTAGTCACTTTTTTCACACCTGTTCCGTCGAGCCTGTGACATAGCGCTGTGATATTCAGTGGGCCTCACACAATCCAAGTGTCCAGTGTCCACAAGTGTCTGCAGAAATTCAAAATCTCCCTTATCCTGTAGTCACTTTTTTCACACCTGTGCCATCGAGCCTGTGACATAGTGCTCTGATATTCAGTGGGCCTCACACAATCCATGTGTCCAGTGTCCACAAGTGTCTGCAGAAATTCAAAATCTCCCTTATCCTGTAGTCACTTTTTTCACACCTGTGCCATCGAGCCTGTGACATAGCGCTGTGATATTCAGTGGGCCTCACACAATCCAAAGGTGTCCAGTGTCCACAAGTGTCTGCAGAAATTCAAAATCTCCCTTATCCTGTAGTCACTTTTTTCACACCTGTGCAATCGAGTCTGTGACATAGCACTGTGATATTCAGTGGGCCTCACACAATCCAAAAGTGTCCAGTGTCCACAAGTGTCTGCAGAAATTCAAAATCTCCCTTATCCTGTAGTCACTTTTTTCACACCTGTGCCATCGAGCCTGTGACATAGCGCTGTGATATTCAGTGGGCCTCACACAATCCAAAAGTGTGCAGTGTCCACAAGTGTCTGCAAAAATTCAAAATCTCCCTTATCCTGTAGTCACTTTTTTCACACCTGTGCCATCGAGCCTGTGACATAGCGCTCTGATATTCAGTGGGCCTCACACAATCCAAGTGTCCAGTGTCCACAAGTGTCTGCAGAAATTCAAAATCTCCCTTATCCTGTAGTCACTTTTTTCACACCTGTGCCATCGAGCCTGTGACATAGCGCTGTGATATTCAGTGGGCCTCACACAATCCAAAAGTGTCCAGTGTCCACAAGTGTCTGCAGAAATTCAAAATCTCCCTTATCCTGTAGTCACTTTTTTCACACCTGTGCCATCGAGCCTGTGACATAGCGCTCTGATGTTCAGTGGGCCTCACACAATCCAAGTGTCCAGTGTCCACAAGTGTCTGCAGAAATTCAAAATCTCCCTTATCCTGTAGTCACTTTTTTCACACCTGTGCCATCGAGCCTGTGACATAGCGCTCTGATATTCAGTGGGCCTCACACAATCCAAAAGTGTCCAGTGTCCATAAGTGTCTGCAGAAATTCAAAATCTCCCTTATCCTGTAGTCACTTTTTTCACACCTGTGCCATCGTGCCTGTGACATAGCGCTCTGATATTCAGTGGGCCTCACACATTCCAAGTGTCCAGTGTCCACAAGTGTCTGCAGAAATTCAAAATCACCCTTATCCTGTAGTCACTTTTTTCACACCTGTGCCATCGTGCCTGTGACATAGCGCTCTGATATTCAGTGGGCCTCACACAATCCAAGTGTCCAGTGTCCACAAGTGTCTGCAGAAATTCAAAATCTCCCTTATCCTGTAGTCACTTTTTTCACACCTGTGCCATCGAGCCTGTGACATAGCGCTGTGATATTCAGTGGGCCTCACACAATCCAAAGGTGTCCAGTGTCCACAAGTGTCTGCAGAAATTCAAAATATCCCTTATCCTGTAGTCACTTTTTTCACACCTGTGCCATCGAGCCTGTGACATAGCGCTCTGATTTTCAGTGGGCATCACACAATCCAAGTGTCCAGTGTCCACAAGTGTCTGCAGAAATTCAAAATCTCCCTTATCCTGTAGTCACTTTTTTCACACCTGTGCCATCGAGCCTGTGACATAGCGCTCTGATATTCAGTGGGCCTCACACAATCCAAAAGTGTCCAGTGTCCATAAGTGTCTGCAGAAATTCAAAATCTCCCTTATACTGTAGTCACTTTTTTCACACCTGTGCCATCGAGCCTGTGACATAGTGCTGTGATATTCAGTGGGCCTCTCACAATCCAAAAGTGTCCAGTGTCCACAAGTGTCTGCAGAAATTCAAAATCTCCCTTATCCTGTAGTCACTTTTTTCACACCTGTGCCATCGAGCCTGTGACATAGCGCTGTGATATTCAGTGGGCCTCACACAATCCAAGTGTCCAGTGTCCACAAGTGTCTGCAGAAATTCAAAATCTCCCTTATCCTGTAGTCACTTTTTTCACACCTGTGCCATCGAGCCTGTGACATAGCGCTCTGATATTCAGTGGGCCTCACACAATCCATGTGTCCAGTGTCCACAAGTGTCTGCAGAAATTCAAAATCTCCCTTATCCTGTAGTCACTTTTTTCACACCTGTGCCATCGAGCCTGTGACATAGCGCTGTGATATTCAGTGGGCCCCACACAATCCAAAGGTGTCCAGTGTCCACAAGTGTCTGCAGAAATTCAAAATCTCCCTTATCCTGTAGTCACTTTTTTCACACCTGTGCCATCGAGTCTGTGACATAGCGCTGTGATATTCAGTGGGCCTCACACAATCCAAAAGTGTCCAGTGTCCACAAGTGTCTGCAGAAATTCAAAATCACCCTTATCCTGTAGTCACTTTTTTCACACCTGTGCCATCGTGCCTGTGACATAGCGCTCTGATATTCAGTGGGCCTCACACAATCCAAGTGTCCAGTGTCCACAAGTGTCTGCAGAAATTCAAAATCTCCCTTATCCTGTAGTCACTTTTTTCACACCTGTGCCATCGAGCCTGTGACATAGCGCTGTGATATTCAGTGGGCCTCACACAATCCAAAGGTGTCCAGTGTCCACAAGTGTCTGCAGAAATTCAAAATATCCCTTATCCTGTAGTCACTTTTTTCACACCTGTGCCATCGAGCCTGTGACATAGCGCTCTGATTTTCAGTGGGCATCACACAATCCAAGTGTCCAGTGTCCACAAGTGTCTGCAGAAATTCAAAATCTCCCTTATCCTGTAGTCACTTTTTTCACACCTGTGCCATCGAGCCTGTGACATAGCGCTCTGATATTCAGTGGGCCTCACACAATCCAAAAGTGTCCAGTGTCCATAAGTGTCTGCAGAAATTCAAAATCTCCCTTATACTGTAGTCACTTTTTTCACACCTGTGCCATCGAGCCTGTGACATAGTGCTGTGATATTCAGTGGGCCTCTCACAATCCAAAAGTGTCCAGTGTCCACAAGTGTCTGCAGAAATTCAAAATCTCCCTTATCCTGTAGTCACTTTTTTCACACCTGTGCCATCGAGCCTGTGACATAGCGCTGTGATATTCAGTGGGCCTCACACAATCCAAGTGTCCAGTGTCCACAAGTGTCTGCAGAAATTCAAAATCTCCCTTATCCTGTAGTCACTTTTTTCACACCTGTGCCATCGAGCCTGTGACATAGCGCTCTGATATTCAGTGGGCCTCACACAATCCATGTGTCCAGTGTCCACAAGTGTCTGCAGAAATTCAAAATCTCCCTTATCCTGTAGTCACTTTTTTCACACCTGTGCCATCGAGCCTGTGACATAGCGCTGTGATATTCAGTGGGCCCCACACAATCCAAAGGTGTCCAGTGTCCACAAGTGTCTGCAGAAATTCAAAATCTCCCTTATCCTGTAGTCACTTTTTTCACACCTGTGCCATCGAGTCTGTGACATAGCGCTGTGATATTCAGTGGGCCTCACACAATCCAAAAGTGTCCAGTGTCCACAAGTGTCTGCAGAAATTCAAAATCTCCCTTATCCTGTAGTCACTTTTTTCACACCTGTGCCATCGAGCCTGTGACATAGCGCTGTGATATTCAGTGGGCCTCACACAATCCAAAAGTGTGCAGTGTCCACAAGTGTCTGCAGAAATTCAAAATCTCCCTTATCCTGTAGTCACTTTTTTCACACCTGTGCCATCGAGCCTGTGACATAGCGCTCTGATATTCAGTGGGCCTCACACAATCCAAGTGTCCAGTGTCCACAAGTGTCTGCAGAAATTCAAAATCTCCCTTATCCTGTAGTCACTTTTTTCACACCTGTGCCATCGAGCCTGTGACATAGCGCTCTGATATTCAGTGGGCCTCACACAATCCAAGTGTCCAGTGTCCACAAGTGTCTGCAGAAATTCACAATCTCCCTTATCCTGTAGTCACTTTTTTCACACCTGTGCCATCGAGCCTGTGACATAGCGCTGTGATATTCAGTGGGCCTCACACAATCCAAAGGTGTCCAGTGTCCACAAGTGTCTGCAGAAATTCAAAATATCCCTTATCCTGTAGTCACTTTTTTCACACCTGTGCCATCGAGCCTGTGACATAGCGCTGTGATATTCAGTGGGCCTCACACAATCCAAGTGTCCAGTGTCCACAAGTGTCTGCAGAAATTCAAAATATCCCTTATCCTGTAGTCACTTTTTTCACACCTGTGCCATCGAGCCTGTGACATAGCGCTGTGATATTCAGTGGGCCTCACACAATCCAAAAGTGTCCAGTGTCCACAAGTGTCTGCAGAAATTCAAAATCTCGCTTATCCTGTAGTCACTTTTTTCACACCTGTGCCGTCGAGCCTGTGACATAGCGCTGTGATATTCAGTGGGCCTCACACAATCCAAGTGTCCAGTGTCCACAAGTGTCTGCAGAAATTCAAAATCTCCCTTATCCTGTAGTCACTTTTTTCACACCTGTGCCATCGAGCCTGTGACATAGCGCTGTGATATTCAGTGGGCCTCACACAATCCATGTGTCCAGTGTCCACAAGTGTCTGCAGAAATTCAAAATCTCCCTTATCCTGTAGTCACTTTTTTCACACCTGTGCCATCGAGCCTGTGACATAGCGCTGTGATATTCAGTGGGCCCCACACAATCCAAAGGTGTCCAGTGTCCACAAGTGTCTGCAGAAATTCAAAATCTCCCTTATCCTGTAGTCACTTTTTTCACACCTGTGCCATCGAGTCTGTGACATAGCGCTGTGATATTCAGTGGGCCTCACACAATCCAAAAGTGTCCAGTGTCCACAAGTGTCTGCAGAAATTCAAAATCTCCCTTATCCTGTAGTCACTTTTTTCACACCTGTGCCATCGAACCTGTGACATAGCGCTGTGATATTCAGTGGGCCTCACACAATCCAAAAGTGTGCAGTGTCCACAAGTGTCTGCAGAAATTCAAAATCTCCCTTATCCTGTAGTCACTTTTTTCACACCTGTGCCATCGAGCCTGTGACATAGCGCTCTGATATTCAGTGGGCCTCACACAATCCAAGTGTCCAGTGTCCACAAGTGTCTGCAGAAATTCAAAATCTCCCTTATCCTGTAGTCACTTTTTTCACACCTGTGCCATCGAGCCTGTGACATAGCGCTCTGATATTCAGTGGGCCTCACACAATCCAAGTGTCCAGTGTCCACAAGTGTCTGCAGAAATTCAAAATCTCCCTTATCCTGTAGTCACTTTTTTCACACCTGTGCCATCGAGCCTGTGACATAGCGCTGTGATATTCAGTGGGCCTCACACAATCCAAAGGTGTCCAATGTCCACAAGTGTCTGCAGAAATTCAAAATATCCCTTATCCTGTAGTCACTTTTTTCACACCTGTGCCATCGAGCCTGTGACATAGCGCTCTGATATTCAGTGGGCCTCACACAATCCAAAAGTGTCCAGTGTCCATAAGTGTCTGCAGAAATTCAAAATCTCCCTTATCCTGTAGTCACTTTTTTCACACCTGTGCCATCGAGCCTGTGACATAGTGCTGTGATATTCAGTGGGCCTCACACAATCCAAAAGTGTCCATTGTCCACAAGTGTCTGCAGAAATTCAAAATCTCCCTTATCCTGTAGTCACTTTTTTCACACCTGTGCCATCGAGCCTGTGACATAGCGCTGTGATATTCAGTGGGCCTCACACAATCCAAGTGTCCAGTGTCCACAAGTGTCTGCAGAAATTCAAAATCTCCCTTATCCTGTAGTCACTTTTTTCACACCTGTGCCATCGAGCCTGTGACATAGCGCTGTGATATTCAGTGGGCCTCACACAATCCAAAAGTGTCCAGTGTCCACAAGTGTCTGCACAAATTCAAAATCTCCCTTATCCTTTAGTCACTTTTTTCACACCTGTGCCATCGAGCCTGTGACATAGCGCTCTGATGTTCAGTGGGCCTCACACAATCCAAGTGTCCAGTGTCCACAAGTGTCTGCAGAAATTCAAAATCTCCCTTATCCTGTAGTCACTTTTTTCACACCTGTGCCATCGAGCCTGTGACATAGCGCTCTGATATTCAGTGGGCCTCACACAATCCAAAAGTGTCCAGTGTCCATAAGTGTCTGCAGAAATTCAAAATCTCCCTTATCCTGTAGTCACTTTTTTCACACCTGTGCCATCGAGCCTGTGACATAGCGCTCTGATATTCAGTGGGCCTCACACAATCCAAGTGTCCAGTGTCCACAAGTGTCTGCAGAAATTCAAAATCACCCTTATCCTGTAGTCACTTTTTTCACACCTGTGCCATCGTGCCTGTGACATAGCGCTCTGATATTCAGTGGGCCTCACACAATCCAAGTGTCCAGTGTCCACAAGTGTCTGCAGAAATTCAAAATCTCCCTTATCCTGTAGTCACTTTTTTCACACCTGTGCCATCGAGCCTGTGACATAGCGCTCTGATATTCAGTGGGCCTCACACAATCCAAGTGTCCAGTGTCCACAAGTGTCTGCAGAAATTCAAAATCTCCCTTATCCTGTAGTCACTTTTTTCACACCTGTGCCATCGAGCCTGTGACATAGCGCTGTGATATTCAGTGGGCCTCACACAATCCAAAGGTGTCCAATGTCCACAAGTGTCTGCAGAAATTCAAAATATCCCTTATCCTGTAGTCACTTTTTTCACACCTGTGCCATCGAGCCTGTGACATAGCGCTCTGATATTCAGTGGGCCTCACACAATCCAAAAGTGTCCAGTGTCCATAAGTGTCTGCAGAAATTCAAAATCTCCCTTATCCTGTAGTCACTTTTTTCACACCTGTGCCATCGAGCCTGTGACATAGTGCTGTGATATTCAGTGGGCCTCACACAATCCAAAAGTGTCCATTGTCCACAAGTGTCTGCAGAAATTCAAAATCTCCCTTATCCTGTAGTCACTTTTTTCACACCTGTGCCATCGAGCCTGTGACATAGCGCTGTGATATTCAGTGGGCCTCACACAATCCAAGTGTCCAGTGTCCACAAGTGTCTGCAGAAATTCAAAATCTCCCTTATCCTGTAGTCACTTTTTTCACACCTGTGCCATCGAGCCTGTGACATAGCGCTGTGATATTCAGTGGGCCTCACACAATCCAAAAGTGTCCAGTGTCCACAAGTGTCTGCACAAATTCAAAATCTCCCTTATCCTTTAGTCACTTTTTTCACACCTGTGCCATCGAGCCTATGACATAGCGCTCTGATGTTCAGTGGGCCTCACACAATCCAAGTGTCCAGTGTCCACAAGTGTCTGCAGAAATTCAAAATCTCCCTTATCCTGTAGTCACTTTTTTCACACCTGTGCCATCGAGCCTGTGACATAGCGCTCTGATATTCAGTGGGCCTCACACAATCCAAAAGTGTCCAGTGTCCATAAGTGTCTGCAGAAATTCAAAATCTCCCTTATCCTGTAGTCACTTTTTTCACACCTGTGCCATCGAGCCTGTGACATAGCGCTCTGATATTCAGTGGGCCTCACACAATCCAAGTGTCCAGTGTCCACAAGTGTCTGCAGAAATTCAAAATCACCCTTATCCTGTAGTCACTTTTTTCACACCTGTGCCATCGTGCCTGTGACATAGCGCTCTGATATTCAGTGGGCCTCACACAATCCAAGTGTCCAGTGTCCACAAGTGTCTGCAGAAATTCAAAATATCCCTTATCCTGTAGTCACTTTTTTCACACCTGTGCCATCGAGCCTATGACATAGCGCTCTGATGTTCAGTGGGCCTCACACAATCCAAGTGTCCAGTGTCCACAAGTGTCTGCAGAAATTCAAAATCTCCCTTATCCTGTAGTCACTTTTTTCACACCTGTGCCATCGAGCCTGTGACATAGTGCTGTGATATTCAGTGGGCCTCTCACAATCCAAAAGTGTCCAGTGTCCACAAGTGTCTGCAGAAATTCAAAATCTCCCTTATCCTGTAGTCACTTTTTTCACACCTGTGCCATCGAGCCTGTGACATAGCGCTGAGATATTCAGTGGGCCTCACACAATCCAAGTGTCCAGTGTCCACAAGTGTCTGCAGAAATTCAAAATCTCCCTTATCCTGTAGTCACTTTTTTCAAACCTGTGCCATCGAGCCTGTGACATAGCGCTGTGATATTCAGTGGGCCTCACACAATCCAAATGTGTCCAGTGTCCACAAGTGTCTGCAGAAATTCAAAATCTCCCTTATCCTGTAGTCACTTTTTTCACACCTGTGCCATCGAGCCTGTGACATAGCGCTGTGATATTCAGTGGGCCTCACACAATCCAAGTGTCCAGTGTCCACAAGTGTCTGCAGAAATTCAAAATCTCCCTTATCCTGTGGTCACTTTTTTCACACCTGTGCCATCGAGCCTGTGACATAGCGCTGTGATATTCAGTGGGCCTCACACAATCCAAAAGTGTCCAGTGTCCACAAGTGTCTGCAGAAATTCAAAATCTCCCTTATCCTGTAGTCACTTTTTTCACACCTGTGCCATCGAGCCTGTGACATAGCGCTCTGATGTTCAGTGGGCCTCACACAATCCAAGTGTCCAGTGTCCACAAGTGTCTGCAGAAATTCAAAATCTCCCTTATCCTGTAGTCACTTTTTTCACACCTGTGCCATCTAGCCTGTGACATAGCGCTCTGATATTCAGTGGGCCTCACACAATCCAAGTGTCCAGTGTCCACAAGTGTCTGCAGAAATTCAAAATCTCCCTTATCCTGTAGTCACTTTTTTCACACCTGTGCCATCGAGCCTGTGACATAGCGCTGTGATATTCAGTGGGCCTCACACAATCCAAGTGTCCAGTGTCACAAGTGTCTGCAGAAATTCAAAATCTCCCTTATCCTGTAGTCACTTTTTTCACACCTGTGCCATCGAGCCTGTGACATAGCGCTGTGATATTCAGTGGGCCTCACACAATCCAAATGTGTCCAGTGTCCACAAGTGTCTGCAGAAATTCAAAATCTCCCTTATCCTGTAGTCACTTTTTTCACACCTGTGCCATCGAGCCTGTGACATAGCGCTGTGATATTCAGTGGGCCTCACACAATCCAAAAGTGTCCAGTGTCCACAAGTGTCTGCAGAAATTCAAAATCTCCCTTATCCTGTAGTCACTTTTTTCACACCTGTGCCATCGAGCCTGTGACATAGCGCTCTGATATTCAGTGGGCCTCACACAATCCAAGTGTCCAGTGTCCACAAGTGTCTGCAGAAATTCAAAATCTCCCTTATCCTGTAGTCACTTTTTTCACACCTGTGCCATCGAGCCTGTGACATAGCGCTGTGATATTCAGTGGGCCTCACACAATCCAAGTGTCCAGTGTCCACAAGTGTCTGCAGAAATTCAAAATCTCCCTTATCCTGTAGTCACTTTTTTCACACCTGTGCCATCGAGCCTGTGACATAGCGCTGTGAAATTCAGTGGGCCTCACACAATCCAAGTGTCCAGTGCCCACAAGCCTCTGCAGAAATTCAAAATCTCCCTTATCCTGTAGTCACTTTTTTCACACCTGTGCCATCGAGCCTGTGACATAGCGCTGTGATATTCAGTGGGCCTCACACAATCCAAAAGTGTCCAGTGTCCACAAGTGTCTGCAGAAATTCAAAATCTCCCTTATCCTGTAGTCACTTTTTTCACACCTGTGCCATCGAGCCTGTGACATAGCGCTGTGATATTCAGTGGGCCTCACACAATCCAAAAGTGTGCAGTGTCCACAAGTGTCTGCAGAAATTCAAAATCTCCCTTATCCTGTAGTCACTTTTTTCACACCTGTGCCATCGAGCCTGTGACATAGCGCTCTGATATTCAGTGGGCCTCACACAATCCAAGTGTCCAGTGTCCACAAGTGTCTGCAGAAATTCAAAATCTCCCTTATCCTGTAGTCACTTTTTTCACACCTGTGCCATCGAGCCTGTGACATAGCGCTCTGATATTCAGTGGGCCTCACACAATCCAAGTGTCCAGTGTCCACAAGTGTCTGCAGAAATTCACAATCTCCCTTATCCTGTAGTCACTTTTTTCACACCTGTGCCATCGAGCCTGTGACATAGCGCTGTGATATTCAGTGGGCCTCACACAATCCAAAGGTGTCCAGTGTCCACAAGTGTCTGCAGAAATTCAAAATATCCCTTATCCTGTAGTCACTTTTTTCACACCTGTGCCATCGAGCCTGTGACATAGCGCTGTGATATTCAGTGGGCCTCACACAATCCAAGTGTCCAGTGTCCACAAGTGTCTGCAGAAATTCAAAATATCCCTTATCCTGTAGTCACTTTTTTCACACCTGTGCCATCGAGCCTGTGACATAGCGCTGTGATATTCAGTGGGCCTCACACAATCCAAAAGTGTCCAGTGTCCACAAGTGTCTGCAGAAATTCAAAATCTCGCTTATCCTGTAGTCACTTTTTTCACACCTGTGCCGTCGAGCCTGTGACATAGCGCTGTGATATTCAGTGGGCCTCACACAATCCAAGTGTCCAGTGTCCACAAGTGTCTGCAGAAATTCAAAATCTCCCTTATCCTGTAGTCACTTTTTTCACACCTGTGCCATCGAGCCTGTGACATAGCGCTGTGATATTCAGTGGGCCTCACACAATCCATGTGTCCAGTGTCCACAAGTGTCTGCAGAAATTCAAAATCTCCCTTATCCTGTAGTCACTTTTTTCACACCTGTGCCATCGAGCCTGTGACATAGCGCTGTGATATTCAGTGGGCCCCACACAATCCAAAGGTGTCCAGTGTCCACAAGTGTCTGCAGAAATTCAAAATCTCCCTTATCCTGTAGTCACTTTTTTCACACCTGTGCCATCGAGTCTGTGACATAGCGCTGTGATATTCAGTGGGCCTCACACAATCCAAAAGTGTCCAGTGTCCACAAGTGTCTGCAGAAATTCAAAATCTCTCTTATCCTGTAGTCACTTTTTTCACACCTGTGCCATCGAGCCTGTGACATAGCGCTGTGATATTCAGTGGGCCTCACACAATCCAAAAGTGTGCAGTGTCCACAAGTGTCTGCAGAAATTCAAAATCTCCCTTATCCTGTAGTCACTTTTTTCACACCTGTGCCATCGAGCCTGTGACATAGCGCTCTGATATTCAGTGGGCCTCACACAATCCAAGTGTCCAGTGTCCACAAGTGTCTGCAGAAATTCAAAATCTCCCTTATCCTGTAGTCACTTTTTTCACACCTGTGCCATCGAGCCTGTGACATAGCGCTCTGATATTCAGTGGGCCTCACACAATCCAAGTGTCCAGTGTCCACAAGTGTCTGCAGAAATTCAAAATCTCCCTTATCCTGTAGTCACTTTTTTCACACCTGTGCCATCGAGCCTGTGACATAGCGCTGTGATATTCAGTGGGCCTCACACAATCCAAAGGTGTCCAATGTCCACAAGTGTCTGCAGAAATTCAAAATATCCCTTATCCTGTAGTCACTTTTTTCACACCTGTGCCATCGAGCCTGTGACATAGCGCTCTGATATTCAGTGGGCCTCACACAATCCAAAAGTGTCCAGTGTCCATAAGTGTCTGCAGAAATTCAAAATCTCCCTTATCCTGTAGTCACTTTTTTCACACCTGTGCCATCGAGCCTGTGACATAGCGCTGTGATATTCAGTGGGCCTCACACAATCCAAGTGTCCAGTGTCCACAAGTGTCTGCAGAAATTCAAAATCTCCCTTATCCTGTAGTCACTTTTTTCACACCTGTGCCATCGAGCCTGTGACATAGCGCTGTGATATTCAGTGGGCCTCACACAATCCAAAAGTGTCCAGTGTCCACAAGTGTCTGCACAAATTCAAAATCTCCCTTATCCTTTAGTCACTTTTTTCACACCTGTGCCATCGAGCCTGTGACATAGCGCTCTGATGTTCAGTGGGCCTCACACAATCCAAGTGTCCAGTGTCCACAAGTGTCTGCAGAAATTCAAAATCTCCCTTATCCTGTAGTCACTTTTTTCACACCTGTGCCATCGAGCCTGTGACATAGCGCTCTGATATTCAGTGGGCCTCACACAATCCAAAAGTGTCCAGTGTCCATAAGTGTCTGCAGAAATTCAAAATCTCCCTTATCCTGTAGTCACTTTTTTCACACCTGTGCCATCGAGCCTGTGACATAGCGCTCTGATATTCAGTGGGCCTCACACAATCCAAGTGTCCAGTGTCCACAAGTGTCTGCAGAAATTCAAAATCACCCTTATCCTGTAGTCACTTTTTTCACACCTGTGCCATCGTGCCTGTGACATAGCGCTCTGATATTCAGTGGGCCTCACACAATCCAAGTGTCCAGTGTCCACAAGTGTCTGCAGAAATTCAAAATCTCCCTTATCCTGTAGTCACTTTTTTCACACCTGTGCCATCGAGCCTGTGACATAGCGCTGTGATATTCAGTGGGCCTCACACAATCCAAAGGTGTCCAGTGTCCACAAGTGTCTGCAGAAATTCAAAATATCCCTTATCCTGTAGTCACTTTTTTCACACCTGTGCCATCGAGCCTGTGACATAGCGCTCTGATGTTCAGTGGGCCTCACACAATCCAAGTGTCCAGTGTCCACAAGTGTCTGCAGAAATTCAAAATCTCCCTTATCCTGTAGTCACTTTTTTCACACCTGTGCCATCGAGCCTGTGACATAGTGCTGTGATATTCAGTGGGCCTCTCACAATCCAAAAGTGTCCAGTGTCCACAAGTGTCTGCAGAAATTCAAAATCTCCCTTATCCTGTAGTCACTTTTTTCACACCTGTGCCATCGAGCCTGTGACATAGCGCTGAGATATTCAGTGGGCCTCACACAATCCAAGTGTCCAGTGTCCACAAGTGTCTGCAGAAATTCAAAATCTCCCTTATCCTGTAGTCACTTTTTTCAAACCTGTGCCATCGAGCCTGTGACATAGCGCTGTGATATTCAGTGGGCCTCACACAATCCAAATGTGTCCAGTGTCCACAAGTGTCTGCAGAAATTCAAAATCTCCCTTATCCTGTAGTCACTTTTTTCACACCTGTGCCATCGAGCCTGTGACATAGCGCTGTGATATTCAGTGGGCCTCACACAATCCAAGTGTCCAGTGTCCACAAGTGTCTGCAGAAATTCAAAATCTCCCTTATCCTGTGGTCACTTTTTTCACACCTGTGCCATCGAGCCTGTGACATAGCGCTGTGATATTCAGTGGGCCTCACACAATCCAAAAGTGTCCAGTGTCCACAAGTGTCTGCAGAAATTCAAAATCTCCCTTATCCTGTAGTCACTTTTTTCACACCTGTGCCATCGAGCCTGTGACATAGCGCTCTGATGTTCAGTGGGCCTCACACAATCCAAGTGTCCAGTGTCCACAAGTGTCTGCAGAAATTCAAAATCTCCCTTATCCTGTAGTCACTTTTTTCACACCTGTGCCATCTAGCCTGTGACATAGCGCTCTGATATTCAGTGGGCCTCACACAATCCAAGTGTCCAGTGTCCACAAGTGTCTGCAGAAATTCAAAATCTCCCTTATCCTGTAGTCACTTTTTTCACACCTGTGCCATCGAGCCTGTGACATAGCGCTGTGATATTCAGTGGGCCTCACACAATCCAAGTGTCCAGTGTCACAAGTGTCTGCAGAAATTCAAAATCTCCCTTATCCTGTAGTCACTTTTTTCACACCTGTGCCATCGAGCCTGTGACATAGCGCTGTGATATTCAGTGGGCCTCACACAATCCAAATGTGTCCAGTGTCCACAAGTGTCTGCAGAAATTCAAAATCTCCCTTATCCTGTAGTCACTTTTTTCACACCTGTGCCATCGAGCCTGTGACATAGCGCTGTGATATTCAGTGGGCCTCACACAATCCAAAAGTGTCCAGTGTCCACAAGTGTCTGCAGAAATTCAAAATCTCCCTTATCCTGTAGTCACTTTTTTCACACCTGTGCCATCGAGCCTGTGACATAGCGCTCTGATATTCAGTGGGCCTCACACAATCCAAGTGTCCAGTGTCCACAAGTGTCTGCAGAAATTCAAAATCTCCCTTATCCTGTAGTCACTTTTTTCACACCTGTGCCATCGAGCCTGTGACATAGCGCTGTGATATTCAGTGGGCCTCACACAATCCAAAAGTGTCCAGTGTGAACAAGTGTCTGCAGAAATTCAAAATCTCCCTTATCCTGTAGTCACTTTTTTCACACCTGTGCCATCGAGCCTGTGACATAGCGCTGTGATATTCAGTGGGCCTCACACAATCCAAGTGTCCAGTGTCCACAAGTGTCTGCAGAAATTCAAAATCTCCCTTATCCTGTAGTCACTTTTTTCACACCTGTGCCATCGAGCCTGTGACATAGCGCTGTGAAATTCAGTGGGCCTCACACAATCCAAGTGTCCAGTGCCCACAAGCCTCTGCAGAAATTCAAAATCTCCCTTATCCTGTAGTCACTTTTTTCACACCTGTGCCATCGAGCCTGTGACATAGCGCTGTGATATTCAGTGGGCCTCACACAATCCAAAAGTGTCCAGTGTCCACAAGTGTCTGCAGAAATTCAAAATCTCCCTTATCCTGTAGTCACTTTTTTCACACCTGTGCCATCGAGCCTGTGACATAGCGCTCTGATATTCAGTGGGCCTCACACAATCCAAAAGTGTCCAGTGTCCATAAGTGTCTGCAGAAATTCAAAATCTCCCTTATCCTGTAGTCACTTTTTTCACACCTGTGCCATCGAGCCTGTGACATAGCGCTGTGATATTCAGTGGGCCTCACACAATCCAAGTGTCCAGTGTCCACAAGTGTCTGCAGAAATTCAAAATCTCCCTTATCCTGTAGTCACTTTTTTCACACCTGTGCCATCGAGCCTGTGACATAGCGCTCTGATATTCAGTGGGCCTCACACAATCCATGTGTCCAGTGTCCACAAGTGTCTGCAGAAATTCAAAATCTCCCTTATCCTGTAGTCACTTTTTTCACACCTGTGCCATCGAGCCTGTGACATAGCGCTGTGATATTCAGTGGGCCCCACACAATCCAAAGGTGTCCAGTGTCCACAAGTGTCTGCAGAAATTCAAAATCTCCCTTATCCTGTAGTCACTTTTTTCACACCTGTGCCATCGAGTCTGTGACATAGCGCTGTGATATTCAGTGGGCCTCACACAATCCAAAAGTGTCCAGTGTCCACAAGTGTCTGCAGAAATTCAAAATCTCCCTTATCCTGTAGTCACTTTTTTCACACCTGTGCCATCGAGCCTGTGACATAGCGCTGTGATATTCAGTGGGCCTCACACAATCCAAAAGTGTTCAGTGTCCACAAGTGTCTGCAGAAATTCAAAATCTCCCTTATCCTGTCGTCACTTTTTTCACACCTGTGCCATCGAGCCTGTGACATAGCGCTGTGATATTCAGTGGGCCTCACACAATCCAAAGGTGTCCAGTGTCCACAAGTGTCTGCAGAAATTCAAAATGTCCCTTATCCTGTAGTCACTTTTTTCACACCTGTGCCATCGAGCCTGTGACATAGCGCTCTGATGTTCAGTGGGCCTCACACAATCCAAGTGTCCAGTGTCCACAAGTGTCTGCAGAAATTCAAAATCTCCCTTATCCTGTAGTCACTTTTTTCACACCTGTGCCATCGAGCCTGTGACATAGCGCTCTGATATTCAGTGGGCCTCACACAATCCAAAAGTGTCCAGTGTCCATAAGTGTCTGCAGAAATTCAAAATCTCCCTTATCCTGTAGTCACTTTTTTCACACCTGTGCCATCGAACCTGTGACATAGTGCTGTGATATTCAGTGGGCCTCTCACAATCCAAAAGTGTCCAGTGTCCACAAGTGTCTGCAGAAATTCAAAATCTCCCTTATCCTGTAGTCACTTTTTTCACACCTGTGCCATCGAGCCTGCGACATAGCGCTGTGATATTCAGTGGCCTCACACAATCCAAGTGTCCAGTGTCCACAAGTGTCTGCAGAAATTCAAAATCTCCCTTATCCTGTAGTCACTTTTTTCACACCTGTGCCATCGAGCCTGTGACATAGCGCTGTGATATTCAGTGGGCCTCACACAATCCAAAAGTGTCCAGTGTCCACAAGTGTCTGCAGAAATTCAAAATCTCGCTTATCCTGTAGTCACTTTTTTCACACCTGTGCCGTCGAGCCTGTGACATAGCGCTGTGATATTCAGTGGGCCTCACACAATCCAAGTGTCCAGTGTCCACAAGTGTCTGCAGAAATTCAAAATCTCCCTTATCCTGTAGTCACTTTTTTCACACCTGTGCCATCGAGCCTGTGACATAGTGCTCTGATATTCAGTGGGCCTCACACAATCCATGTGTCCAGTGTCCACAAGTGTCTGCAGAAATTCAAAATCTCCCTTATCCTGTAGTCACTTTTTTCACACCTGTGCCATCGAGCCTGTGACATAGCGCTGTGATATTCAGTGGGCCTCACACAATCCAAAGGTGTCCAGTGTCCACAAGTGTCTGCAGAAATTCAAAATCTCCCTTATCCTGTAGTCACTTTTTTCACACCTGTGCCATCGAGTCTGTGACATAGCGCTGTGATATTCAGTGGGCCTCACACAATCCAAAAGTGTCCAGTGTCCACAAGTGTCTGCAGAAATTCAAAATCTCCCTTATCCTGTAGTCACTTTTTTCACACCTGTGCCATCGAGCCTGTGACATAGCGCTGTGATATTCAGTGGGCCTCACACAATCCAAAAGTGTGCAGTGTCCACAAGTGTCTGCAAAAATTCAAAATCTCCCTTATCCTGTAGTCACTTTTTTCACACCTGTGCCATCGAGCCTGTGACATAGCGCTCTGATATTCAGTGGGCCTCACACAATCCAAGTGTCCAGTGTCCACAAGTGTCCGCAGAAATTCAAAATCTCCCTTATCCTGTAGTCACTTTTTTCACACCTGTGCCATCGAGCCTGTGACATAGCGCTGTGATATTCAGTGGGCCTCACACAATCCAAAAGTGTCCAGTGTCCACAAGTGTCTGCAGAAATTCAAAATCTCCCTTATCCTGTAGTCACTTTTTTCACACCTGTGCCATCGAGCCTGTGACATAGCGCTCTGATGTTCAGTGGGCCTCACACAATCCAAGTGTCCAGTGTCCACAAGTGTCTGCAGAAATTCAAAATCTCCCTTATCCTGTAGTCACTTTTTTCACACCTGTGCCATCGAGCCTGTGACATAGCGCTGTGATATTCAGTGGGCCTCACACAATCCAAAAGTGTCCAGTGTCCACAAGTGTCTGCAGAAATTCAAAATCTCCCTTATCCTGTAGTCACTTTTTTCACACCTGTGCCATCGAGCCTGTGACATAGCGCTCTGATGTTCAGTGGGCCTCACACAATCCAAGTGTCCAGTGTCCACAAGTGTCTGCAGAAATTCAAAATCTCCCTTATCCTGTAGTCACTTTTTTCACACCTGTGCCATCGAGCCTGTGACATAGCGCTCTGATATTCAGTGGGCCTCACACAATCCAAAAGTGTCCAGTGTCCACAAGTGTCTGCAGAAATTCAAAATCACCCTTATCCTGTAGTCACTTTTTTCACACCTGTGCCATCGTGCCTGTGACATAGCGCTCTGATATTCAGTGGGCCTCACACAATCCAAGTGTCCAGTGTCCACAAGTGTCTGCAGAAATTCAAAATCTCCCTTATCCTGTAGTCACTTTTTTCACACCTGTGCCATCGAGCCTGTGACATAGCGCTGTGATATTCAGTGGGCCTCACACAATCCAAAGGTGTCCAGTGTCCACAAGTGTCTGCAGAAATTCAAAATATCCCTTATCCTGTAGTCACTTTTTTCACACCTGTGCCATCGAGCCTGTGACATAGCGCTCTGATTTTCAGTGGGCATCACACAATCCAAGTGTCCAGTGTCCACAAGTGTCTGCAGAAATTCAAAATCTCCCTTATCCTGTAGTCACTTTTTTCACACCTGTGCCATCGAGCCTGTGACATAGCGCTCTGATATTCAGTGGGCCTCAAACAATCCAAAAGTGTCCAGTGTCCATAAGTGTCTGCAGAAATTCAAAATCTCCCTTATACTGTAGTCACTTTTTTCACACCTGTGCCATCGAGCCTGTGACATAGTGCTGTGATATTCAGTGGGCCTCTCACAATCCAAAAGTGTCCAGTGTCCACAAGTGTCTGCAGAAATTCAAAATCTCCCTTATCCTGTAGTCACTTTTTTCACACCTGTGCCATCGAGCCTGTGACATAGCGCTGTGATATTCAGTGGGCCTCACACAATCCAAGTGTCCAGTGTCCACAAGTGTCTGCAGAAATTCAAAATCTCCCTTATCCTGTAGTCACTTTTTTCACACCTGTGCCATCGAGCCTGTGACATAGCGCTGTGATATTCAGTGGGCCTCACACAATCCAAAAGTGTCCAGTGTCCACAAGTGTCTGCAGAAATTCAAAATCTCGCTTATCCTGTAGTCACTTTTTTCACACCTGTGCCGTCGAGCCTGTGACATAGCGCTGTGATATTCAGTGGGCCTCACACAATCCAAGTGTCCAGTGTCCACAAGTGTCTGCAGAAATTCAAAATCTCCCTTATCCTGTAGTCACTTTTTTCACACCTGTGCCATCGAGCCTGTGACATAGCGCTCTGATATTCAGTGGGCCTCACACAATCCATGTGTCCAGTGTCCACAAGTGTCTGCAGAAATTCAAAATCTCCCTTATCCTGTAGTCACTTTTTTCACACCTGTGCCATCGATCCTGTGACATAGCGCTGTGATATTCAGTGGGCCCCACACAATCCAAAGGTGTCCAGTGTCCACAAGTGTCTGCAGAAATTCAAAATCTCCCTTATCCTGTAGTCACTTTTTTCACACCTGTGCCATCGAGTCTGTGACATAGCGCTGTGATATTCAGTGGGCCTCACACAATCCAAAAGTGTCCAGTGTCCACAAGTGTCTGCAGAAATTCAAAATCTCCCTTATCCTGTAGTCACTTTTTTCACACCTGTGCCATCGAGCCTGTGACATAGCGCTGTGATATTCAGTGGGCCTCACACAATCCAAAAGTGTGCAGTGTCCACAAGTGTCTGCAGAAATTCAAAATCTCCCTTATCCTGTAGTCACTTTTTTCACACCTGTGCCATCGAGCCTGTGACATAGCGCTCTGATATTCAGTGGGCCTCACACAATCCAAGTGTCCAGTGTCCACAAGTGTCTGCAGAAATTCAAAATCTCCCTTATCCTGTAGACACTTTTTTCACACCTGTGCCATCGAGCCTGTGACATAGCGCTCTGATATTCAGTGGGCCTCACACAATCCAAGTGTCCAGTGTCCACAAGTGTCTGCAGAAATTCACAATCTCCCTTATCCTGTAGTCACTTTTTTCACACCTGTGCCATCGAGCCTGTGACATAGCGCTGTGATATTCAGTGGGCCTCACACAATCCAAAGGTGTCCAGTGTCCACAAGTGTCTGCAGAAATTCAAAATATCCCTTATCCTGTAGTCACTTTTTTCACACCTGTGCCATCGAGCCTGTGACATAGCGCTCTGATATTCAGTGGGCCTCACACAATCCAAAAGTGTCCAGTGTCCATAAGTGTCTGCAGAAATTCAAAATCTCCCTTATCCTGTAGTCACTTTTTTCACACCTGTGCCATCGAGCCTGTGACATAGTGCTGTGATATTCAGTGGGCCTCACACAATCCAAAAGTGTCCATTGTCCACAAGTGTCTGCAGAAATTCAAAATCTCCCTTATCCTGTAGTCACTTTTTTCACACCTGTGCCATCGAGCCTGTGACATAGCGCTGTGATATTCAGTGGGCCTCACACAATCCAAGTGTCCAGTGTCCACAAGTGTCTGCAGAAATTCAAAATCTCCCTTATCCTGTAGTCACTTTTTTCACACCTGTGCCATCGAGCCTGTGACATAGTGCTGTGATATTCAGTGGGCCTCACACAATCCAAAAGTGTCCAGTGTCCACAAGTGTCTGCAGAAATTCAAAATCTCCCTTATCCTGTAGTCACTTTTTTCACACCTGTGCCATCGAGCCTGTGACATAGCGCTCTGATATTCAGTGGGCCTCACACAATCCAAAAGTGTCCAGTGTCCATAAGTGTCTGCAGAAATTCAAAATCTCCCTTATCCTGTAGTCACTTTTTTCACACCTGTGCCATCGAGCCTGTGACATAGCGCTGTGATATTCAGTGGGCCTCACACAATCCAAGTGTCCAGTGTCCACAAGTGTCTGCAGAAATTCAAAATCTCCCTTATCCTGTAGTCACTTTTTTCACACCTGTGCCATCCTGCCTGTGACATAGCGCTGTGATATTCAGTGGGCCTCACACAATCCAAAAGTGTCCAGTGTCCACAAGTGTCTGCAGAAATTCAAAATCTCGCTTATCCTGTAGTCACTTTTTTCACACCTGTGCCGTCGAGCCTGTGACATAGCGCTGTGATATTCAGTGGGCCTCACACAATCCAAGTGTCCAGTGTCCACAAGTGTCTGCAGAAATTCAAAATCTCCCTTATCCTGTAGTCACTTTTTTCACACCTGTGCCATCGAGCCTGTGACATAGCGCTCTGATATTCAGTGGGCCTCACACAATCCATGTGTCCAGTGTCCACAAGTGTCTGCAGAAATTCAAAATCTCCCTTATCCTGTAGTCACTTTTTTCACACCTGTGCCATCGAGCCTGTGACATAGCGCTGTGATATTCAGTGGGCCCCACACAATCCAAAGGTGTCCAGTGTCCACAAGTGTCTGCAGAAATTCAAAATCTCCCTTATCCTGTAGTCACTTTTTTCACACCTGTGCCATCGAGTCTGTGACATAGCGCTGTGATATTCAGTGGGCCTCACACAATCCAAAAGTGTGCAGTGTCCACAAGTGTCTGCAGAAATTCAAAATCTCCCTTATCCTGTAGTCACTTTTTTCACACCTGTGCCATCGAGCCTGTGACATAGCGCTCTGATATTCAGTGGGCCTCACACAATCCAAGTGTCCAGTGTCCACAAGTGTCTGCAGAAATTCAAAATCTCCCTTATCCTGTAGTCACTTTTTTCACACCTGTGCCATCGAGCCTGTGACATAGCGCTCTGATATTCAGTGGGCCTCACACAATCCAAGTGTCCAGTGTCCACAAGTGTCTGCAGAAATTCAAAATCTCCCTTATCCTGTAGTCACTTTTTTCACACCTGTGCCATCGAGCCTGTGACATAGCGCTGTGATATTCAGTGGGCCTCACACAATCCAAAGGTGTCCAATGTCCACAAGTGTCTGCAGAAATTCAAAATATCCCTTATCCTGTAGTCACTTTTTTCACACCTGTGCCATCGAGCCTGTGACATAGCGCTCTGATATTCAGTGGGCCTCACACAATCCAAAAGTGTCCAGTGTCCATAAGTGTCTGCAGAAATTCAAAATCTCCCTTATCCTGTAGTCACTTTTTTCACACCTGTGCCATCGAGCCTGTGACATAGTGCTGTGATATTCAGTGGGCCTCACACAATCCAAAAGTGTCCATTGTCCACAAGTGTCTGCAGAAATTCAAAATCTCCCTTATCCTGTAGTCACTTTTTTCACACCTGTGCCATCGAGCCTGTGACATAGCGCTGTGATATTCAGTGGGCCTCACACAATCCAAGTGTCCAGTGTCCACAAGTGTCTGCAGAAATTCAAAATCTCCCTTATCCTGTAGTCACTTTTTTCACACCTGTGCCATCGAGCCTGTGACATAGCGCTGTGATATTCAGTGGGCCTCACACAATCCAAAAGTGTCCAGTGTCCACAAGTGTCTGCACAAATTCAAAATCTCCCTTATCCTTTAGTCACTTTTTTCACACCTGTGCCATCGAGCCTGTGACATAGCGCTCTGATGTTCAGTGGGCCTCACACAATCCAAGTGTCCAGTGTCCACAAGTGTCTGCAGAAATTCAAAATCTCCCTTATCCTGTAGTCACTTTTTTCACACCTGTGCCATCGAGCCTGTGACATAGCGCTCTGATATTCAGTGGGCCTCACACAATCCAAAAGTGTCCAGTGTCCATAAGTGTCTGCAGAAATTCAAAATCTCCCTTATCCTGTAGTCACTTTTTTCACACCTGTGCCATCGAGCCTGTGACATAGCGCTCTGATATTCAGTGGGCCTCACACAATCCAAGTGTCCAGTGTCCACAAGTGTCTCCAGAAATTCAAAATCACCCTTATCCTGTAGTCACTTTTTTCACACCTGTGCCATCGTGCCTGTGACATAGCGCTCTGATATTCAGTGGGCCTCACACAATCCAAGTGTCCAGTGTCCACAAGTGTCTGCAGAAATTCAAAATCTCCCTTATCCTGTAGTCACTTTTTTCACACCTGTGCCATCGAGCCTGTGACATAGCGCTGTGATATTCAGTGGGCCTCACACAATCCAAAGGTGTCCAGTGTCCACAAGTGTCTGCAGAAATTCAAAATATCCCTTATCCTGTAGTCACTTTTTTCACACCTGTGCCATCGAGCCTGTGACATAGCGCTCTGATGTTCAGTGGGCCTCACACAATCCAAGTGTCCAGTGTCCACAAGTGTCTGCAGAAATTCAAAATCTCCCTTATCCTGTAGTCACTTTTTTCACACCTGTGCCATCGAGCCTGTGACATAGTGCTGTGATATTCAGTGGGCCTCTCACAATCCAAAAGTGTCCAGTGTCCACAAGTGTCTGCAGAAATTCAAAATCTCCCTTATCCTGTAGTCACTTTTTTCACACCTGTGCCATCGAGCCTGTGACATAGCGCTGAGATATTCAGTGGGCCTCACACAATCCAAGTGTCCAGTGTCCACAAGTGTCTGCAGAAATTCAAAATCTCCCTTATCCTGTAGTCACTTTTTTCACACATGTGCCATCGAGCCTGTGACATAGCGCTGTGATATTCAGTGGGCCTCACACAATCCAAATGTGTCCAGTGTCCACAAGTGTCTGCAGAAATTCAAAATCTCCCTTATCCTGTAGTCACTTTTTTCACACCTGTGCCATCGAGCCTGTGACATAGCGCTGTGATATTCAGTGGCCCTCACACAATCCAAGTGTCCAGTGTCCACAAGTGTCTGCAGAAATTCAAAATCTCCCTTATCCTGTGGTCACTTTTTTCACACCTGTGCCATCGAGCCTGTGACATAGCGCTGTGATATTCAGTGGGCCTCACACAATCCAAAAGTGTCCAGTGTCCACAAGTGTCTGCAGAAATTCAAAATCTCCCTTATCCTGTAGTCACTTTTTTCACACCTGTGCCATCGAGCCTGTGACATAGCGCTCTGATGTTCAGTGGGCCTCACACAATCCAAGTGTCCAGTGTCCACAAGTGTCTGCAGAAATTCAAAATCTCCCTTATCCTGTAGTCACTTTTTTCACACCTGTGCCATCTAGCCTGTGACATAGCGCTCTGATATTCAGTGGGCCTCACACAATCCAAGTGTCCAGTGTCCACAAGTGTCTGCAGAAATTCAAAATCTCCCTTATCCTGTAGTCACTTTTTTCACACCTGTGCCATCGAGCCTGTGACATAGCGCTGTGATATTCAGTGGGCCTCACACAATCCAAATGTGTCCAGTGTCCACAAGTGTCTGCAGAAATTCAAAATCTCCCTTATCCTGTAGTCACTTTTTTCACACCTGTGCCATCGAGCCTGTGACATAGCGCTGTGATATTCAGTGGGCCTCACACAATCCAAAAGTGTCCAGTGTCCACAAGTGTCTGCAGAAATTCAAAATCTCCCTTATCCTGTAGTCACTTTTTTCACACCTGTGCCATCGAGCCTGTGACATAGCGCTCTGATATTCAGTGGGCCTCACACAATCCAAGTGTCCAGTGTCCAAAAGTGTCTGCAGAAATTCAAAATCTCCCTTATCCTGTAGTCACTTTTTTCACACCTGTGCCATCGAGCCTGTGACATAGCGCTGTGATATTCAGTGGGCCTCACACAATCCAAAAGTGTCCAGTGTGAACAAGTGTCTGCAGAAATTCAAAATCTCCCTTATCCTGTAGTCACTTTTTTCACACCTGTGCCATCGAGCCTGTGACATAGCGCTGTGATATTCAGTGGGCCTCACACAATCCAAGTGTCCAGTGTCCACAAGTGTCTGCAGAAATTCAAAATCTCCCTTATCCTGTAGTCACTTTTTTCACACCTGTGCCATCGAGCCTGTGACATAGCGCTGTGAAATTCAGTGGGCCTCACACAATCCAAGTGTCCAGTGCCCACAAGCCTCTGCAGAAATTCAAAATCTCCCTTATCCTGTAGTCACTTTTTTCACACCTGTGCCATCGAGCCTGTGACATAGCGCTGTGATATTCAGTGGGCCTCACACAATCCAAAAGTGTCCAGTGTCCACAAGTGTCTGCAGAAATTCAAAATCTCCCTTATCCTGTAGTCACTTTTTTCACACCTGTGCCATCGAGCCTGTGACATAGCGCTCTGATATTCAGTGGGCCTCACACAATCCAAAAGTGTCCAGTGTCCATAAGTGTCTGCAGAAATTCAAAATCTCCCTTATCCTGTAGTCACTTTTTTCACACCTGTGCCATCGAGCCTGTGACATAGCGCTGTGATATTCAGTGGGCCTCACACAATCCAAGTGTCCAGTGTCCACAAGTGTCTGCAGAAATTCAAAATCTCCCTTATCCTGTAGTCACTTTTTTCACACCTGTGCCATCGAGCCTGTGACATAGCGCTGTGATATTCAGTGGGCCTCACACAATCCAAAAGTGTCCAGTGTCCACAAGTGTCTGCAGAAATTCAAAATCTCGCTTATCCTGTAGTCACTTTTTTCACACCTGTGCCGTCGAGCCTGTGACAGCGCTGTGATATTCAGTGGGCCTCACACAATCCAAGTGTCCAGTGTCCACAAGTGTCTGCAGAAATTCAAAATCTCCCTTATCCTGTAGTCACTTTTTTCACACCTGTGCCATCGAGCCTGTGACATAGCGCTCTGATATTCAGTGGGCCTCACACAATCCATGTGTCCAGTGTCCACAAGTGTCTGCAGAAATTCAAAATCTCCCTTATCCTGTAGTCACTTTTTTCACACCTGTGCCATCGAGCCTGTGACATAGCGCTGTGATATTCAGTGGGCCCCACACAATCCAAAGGTGTCCAGTGTCCACAAGTGTCTGCAGAAATTCAAAATCTCCCTTATCCTGTAGTCACTTTTTTCACACCTGTGCCATCGAGTCTGTGACATAGCGCTGTGATATTCAGTGGGCCTCACACAATCCAAAAGTGTCCAGTGTCCACAAGTGTCTGCAGAAAATCAAAATCTCCCTTATCCTGTAGTCACTTTTTTCACACCTGTGCCATCGAGCCTGTGACATAGTGCTGTGATATTCAGTGGGCCTCACACAATCCAAAAGTGTGCAGTGTCCACAAGTGTCTGCAGAAATTCAAAATCTCCCTTATCCTGTAGTCACTTTTTTCACACCTGTACCATCGAGCCTGTGACATAGCGCTCTGATATTCAGTGGGCCTCACACAATCCAAGTGTCCAGTGTCCACAAGTGTCTGCAGAAATTCAAAATCTCCCTTATCCTGTAGTCACTTTTTTCACACCTGTGCCATCGAGCCTGTGACATAGCGCTCTGATATTCAGTGGGCCTCACACAATCCAAGTGTCCAGTGTCCACAAGTGTCTGCAGAAATTCAAAATCTCCCTTATCCTGTAGTCACTTTTTTCACACCTGTGCCATCGAGCCTGTGACATAGCCCTGTGATATTCTGTGGGCCTCACACAATCCAAAGGTGTCCAGTGTCCACAAGTGTCTGCAGAAATTCAAAATATCCCTTATCCTGTAGTCATTTTTTTCACACCTGTGCCATCGAGCCTGTGACATAGCGCTCTGATATTCAGTGGGCCTCACACAATCCAAAAGTGTCCAGTGTCCATAAGTGTCTGCAGAAATTCAAAATCTCCCTTATCCTGTAGTCACTTTTTTCACACCTGTGCCATCGAGCCTGTGACATAGTGCTGTGATATTCAGTGGGCCTCACACAATCCAAAAGTGTCCATTGTCCACAAGTGTCTGCAGAAATTCAAAATCTCCCTTATCCTGTAGTCACTTTTTTCACACCTGTGCCATCGAGCCTGTGACATAGCGCTGTGATATTCAGTGGGCCTCACACAATCCAAGTGTCCAGTGTCCACAAGTGTCTGCAGAAATTCAAAATCTCCCTTATCCTGTAGTCACTTTTTTCACACCTGTGCCATCGAGCCTGTGACATAGCGCTGTGATATTCAATGGGCCTCACACAATCCAAAAGTGTCCAGTGTCCACAAGTGTCTGCAGAAATTCAAAATCTCCCTTATCCTTTAGTCACTTTTTTCACACCTGTGCCATCGAGCCTGTGACATAGCGCTGTGATATTCAATGGGCCTCACACAATCCAAAAGTGTCCAGTGTCCACAAGTGTCTGCACAAATTCAAAATCTCCCTTATCCTTTAGTCACTTTTTTCACACCTGTGCCATCGAGCCTGTGACATAGCGCTCTGATGTTCAGTGGGCCTCACACAATCCAAGTGTCCAGTGTCCACAAGTGTCTGCAGAAATTCAAAATCTCCCTTATCCTGTAGTCACTTTTTTCACACCTGTGCCATCGAGCCTGTGACATAGCGCTCTGATATTCAGTGGGCCTCACACAATCCAAAAGTGTCCAGTGTCCATAAGTGTCTGCAGAAATTCAAAATCTCCCTTATCCTGTAGTCACTTTTTTCACACCTGTGCCATCGAGCCTGTGACATAGCGCTCTGATATTCAGTGGGCCTCACACAATCCAAGTGTCCAGTGTCCACAAGTGTCTGCAGAAATTCAAAATCACCCTTATCCTGTAGTCACTTTTTTCACACCTGTGCCATCGTGCCTGTGACATAGCGCTCTGATATTCAGTGGGCCTCACACAATCCAAGTGTCCAGTGTCCACAAGTGTCTGCAGAAATTCAAAATCTCCCTTATCCTGTAGTCACTTTTTTCACACCTGTGCCATCGAGCCAGTGACATAGCGCTGTGATATTCAGTGGGCCTCACACAATCCAAAGGTGTCCAGTGTCCACAAGTGTCTGCAGAAATTCAAAATATCCCTTATCCTGTAGTCACTTTTTTCACACCTGTGCCATCGAGCCTGTGACATAGCGCTCTGATGTTCAGTGGGCCTCACACAATCCAAGTGTCCAGTGTCCACAAGTGTCTGCAGAAATTCAAAATCTCCCTTATCCTGTAGTCACTTTTTTCACACCTGTGCCATCGAGCCTGTGACATAGTGCTGTGATATTCAGTGGGCCTCTCACAATCCAAACGTGTCCAGTGTCCACAAGTGTCTGCAGAAATTCAAAATCTCCCTTATCCTGTAGTCACTTTTTTCACACCTGTGCCATCGAGCCTGTGACATAGCGCTGAGATATTCAGTGGGCCTCACACAATCCAAGTGTCCAGTGTCCACAAGTGTCTGCAGAAATTCAAAATCTCCCTTATCCTGTGGTCACTTTTTTCACACCTGTGCCATCGAGCCTGTGACATAGCGCTGTGATATTCAGTGGGCCTCACACAATCCAAAAGTGTCCAGTGTCCACAAGTGTCTGCAGAAATTCAAAATCTCCCTTATCCTGTAGTCACTTTTTTCACACCTGTGCCATCGAGCCTGTGACATAGCGCTCTGATGTTCAGTGGGCCTCACACAATCCAAGTGTCCAGTGTCCACAAGTGTCTGCAGAAATTCAAAATCTCCCTTATCCTGTAGTCACTTTTTTCACACCTGTGCCATCTAGCCTGTGACATAGCGCTCTGATATTCAGTGGGCCTCACACAATCCAAGTGTCCAGTGTCCACAAGTGTCTGCAGAAATTCAAAATCTCCCTTATCCTGTAGTCACTTTTTTCACACCTGTGCCATCGAGCCTGTGACATAGCGCTGTGATATTCAGTGGGCCTCACACAATCCAAGTGTCCAGTGTCACAAGTGTCTGCAGAAATTCAAAATCTCCCTTATCCTGTAGTCACTTTTTTCACACCTGTGCCATCGAGCCTGTGACATAGCGCTGTGATATTCAGTGGGCCTCACACAATCCAAATGTGTCCAGTGTCCACAAGTGTCTGCAGAAATTCAAAATCTCCCTTATCCTGTAGTCACTTTTTTCACACCTGTGCCATCGAGCCTGTGACATAGCGCTGTGATATTCAGTGGGCCTCACACAATCCAAAAGTGTCCAGTGTCCACAAGTGTCTGCAGAAATTCAAAATCTCCCTTATCCTGTAGTCACTTTTTTCACACCTGTGCCATCGAGCCTGTGACATAGCGCTCTGATATTCAGTGGGCCTCACACAATCCAAGTGTCCAGTGTCCACAAGTGTCTGCAGAAATTCAAAATCTCCCTTATCCTGTAGTCACTTTTTTCACACCTGTGCCATCGAGCCTGTGACATAGCGCTGTGATATTCAGTGGGCCTCACACAATCCAAAAGTGTCCAGTGTGAACAAGTGTCTGCAGAAATTCAAAATCTCCCTTATCCTGTAGTCACTTTTTTCACACCTGTGCCATCGAGCCTGTGACATAGCGCTGTGATATTCAGTGGGCCTCACACAATCCAAGTGTCCAGTGTCCACAAGTGTCTGCAGAAATTCAAAATCTCCCTTATCCTGTAGTCACTTTTTTCACACCTGTGCCATCGAGCCTGTGACATAGCGCTGTGAAATTCAGTGGGCCTCACACAATCCAAGTGTCCAGTGCCCACAAGCCTCTGCAGAAATTCAAAATCTCCCTTATCCTGTAGTCACTTTTTTCACACCTGTGCCATCGAGCCTGTGACATAGCGCTGTGATATTCAGTGGGCCTCACACAATCCAAAAGTGTCCAGTGTCCACAAGTGTCTGCAGAAATTCAAAATCTCCCTTATCCTGTAGTCACTTTTTTCACACCTGTGCCATCGAGCCTGTGACATAGCGCTCTGATATTCAGTGGGCCTCACACAATCCAAAAGTGTCCAGTGTCCATAAGTGTCTGCAGAAATTCAAAATCTCCCTTATCCTGTAGTCACTTTTTTCACACCTGTGCCATCGAGCCTGTGACATAGCGCTGTGATATTCAGTGGGCCTCACACAATCCAAGTGTCCACAAGTGTCTGCAGAAATTCAAAATCTCCCTTATCCTGTAGTCACTTTTTTCACACCTGTGCCATCGAGCCTGTGACATAGCGCTGTGATATTCAGTGGGCCTCACACAATCCAAAAGTGTCCAGTGTCCACAAGTGTCTGCAGAAATTCAAAATCTCGCTTATCCTGTAGTCACTTTTTTCACACCTGTGCCGTCGAGCCTGTGACATAGCGCTGTGATATTCAGTGGGCCTCACACAATCCAAGTGTCCAGTGTCCACAAGTGTCTGCAGAAATTCAAAATCTCCCTTATCCTGTAGTCACTTTTTTCACACCTGTGCCATCGAGCCTGTGACATAGCGCTCTGATATTCAGTGGGCCTCACACAATCCATGTGTCCAGTGTCCACAAGTGTCTGCAGAAATTCAAAATCTCCCTTATCCTGTAGTCACTTTTTTCACACCTGTGCCATCGAGCCTGTGACATAGCGCTGTGATATTCAGTGGGCCCCACACAATCCAAAGGTGTCCAGTGTCCACAAGTGTCTGCAGAAATTCAAAATCTCACTTATCCTGTAGTCACTTTTTTCACACCTGTGCCATCGAGTCTGTGACATAGCGCTGTGATATTCAGTGGGCCTCACACAATCCAAAAGTGTCCAGTGTCCACAAGTGTCTGCAGAAATTCAAAATCTCCCTTATCCTGTAGTCACTTTTTTCACACCTGTGCCATCGAGCCTGTGACATAGCGCTGTGATATTCAGTGGGCCTCACACAATCGAAAAGTGTGCAGTGTCCACAAGTGTCTGCAGAAATTCAAAATCTCCCTTATCCTGTAGTCACTTTTTTCACACCTGTGCCATCGAGCCTGTGACATAGCGCTCTGATATTCAGTGGGCCTCACACAATCCAAGTGTCCAGTGTCCACAAGTGTCTGCAGAAATTCAAAATCTCCCTTATCCTGTAGTCACTTTTTTCACACCTGTGCCATCGAGCCTGTGACATAGCGCTCTGATATTCAGTGGGCCTCACACAATCCAAGTGTCCAGTGTCCACAAGTGTCTGCAGAAATTCAAAATCTCCCTTATCCTGTAGTCACTTTTTTCACACCTGTGCCATCGAGCCTGTGACATAGCCCTGTGATATTCAGTGGGCCTCACACAATCCAAAGGTGTCCAGTGTCCACAAGTGTCTGCAGAAATTCAAAATATCCCTTATCCTGTAGTCATTTTTTTCACACCTGTGCCATCGAGCCTGTGACATAGCGCTCTGATATTCAGTGGGCCTCACACAATCCAAAAGTGTCCAGTGTCCATAAGTGTCTGCAGAAATTCAAAATCTCCCTTATCCTGTAGTCACTTTTTTCACACCTGTGCCATCGAGCCTGTGACATAGTGCTGTGATATTCAGTGGGCCTCACACAATCCAAAAGTGTCCATTGTCCACAAGTGTCTGCAGAAATTCAAAATCTCCCTTATCCTGTAGTCACTTTTTTCACACCTGTGCCATCGAGCCTGTGACATAGCGCTGTGATATTCAGTGGGCCTCACACAATCCAAGTGTCCAGTGTCCACAAGTGTCTGCAGAAATTCAAAATCTCCCTTATCCTGTAGTCACTTTTTTCACACCTGTGCCATCGAGCCTGTGACATAGCGCTGTGATATTCAATGGGCCTCACACAATCCAAAAGTGTCCAGTGTCCACAAGTGTCTGCAGAAATTCAAAATCTCCCTTATCCTGTAGTCACTTTTTTCACACCTGTGCCATCGAGCCTGTGACATAGCGCTCTGATATTCAGTGGGCCTCACACAATCCAAGTGTCCAGTGTCCACAAGTGTCTGCAGAAATTCAAAATCTCCCTTATCCTGTAGTCACTTTTTTCACACCTGTGCCATCGAGCCTGTGACATAGCGCTGTGATATTCAGTGGGCCTCACACAATCCAAAAGTGTCCAGTGTCCACAAGTGTCTGCACAAATTCAATATCTCCCTTATCCTGTAGTCACTTTTTTCACACCTGTGCCATCGAGCCTGTGACATAGCGCTCTGATGTTCAGTGGGCCTCACACAATCCAAGTGTCCAGTGTCCACAAGTGTCTGCAGAAATTCAAAATCTCCCTTATCCTGTAGTCACTTTTTTCACACCTGTGCCATCGAGCCTGTGACATAGCGCTCTGATATTCAGTGGGCCTCACACAATCCAAAAGTGTCCAGTGTCCATAAGTGTCTGCAGAAATTCAAAATCTCTCTTATCCTGTAGTCACTTTTTTCACACCTGTGCCATCGAGCCTGTGACATAGCGCTCTGATATTCAGTGGGCCTCACACAATCCAAGTGTCCAGTGTCCACAAGTGTCTGCAGAAATTCAAAATCACCCTTATCCTGTAGTCACTTTTTTCACACCTGTGCCATCGTGCCTGTGACATAGCGCTCTGATATTCAGTGGGCCTCACACAATCCAAGTGTCCAGTGTCCACAAGTGTCTGCAGAAATTCAAAATCTCCCTTATCCTGTAGTCACTTTTTTCACACCTGTGCCATCGAGCCTGTGACATAGCGCTGTGATATTCAGTGGGCCTCACACAATCCAAAGGTGTCCAGTGTCCACAAGTGTCTGCAGAAATTCAAAATATCCCTTATCCTGTAGTCACTTTTTTCACACCTGTGCCATCGAGCCTGTGACATAGCGCTCTGATGTTCAGTGGGCCTCACACAATCCAAGTGTCCAGTGTCCACAAGTGTCTGCAGAAATTCAAAATCTCCCTTATCCTGTAGTCACTTTTTTCACACCTGTGCCATCGAGCCTGTGACATAGTGCTGTGATATTCAGTGGGCCTCTCACAATCCAAAAGTGTCCAGTGTCCACAAGTGTCTGCAGAAATTCAAAATCTCCCTTATCCTGTAGTCACTTTTTTCACACCTGTGCCATCAAGCCTGTGACATAGCGCTGAGATATTCAGTGGGCCTCACACAATCCAAGTGTCCAGTGTCCACAAGTGTCTGCAGAAATTCAAAATCTCCCTTATCCTGTAGTCACTTTTTTCACACCTGTGCCATCGAGCCTGTGACATAGCGCTGTGATATTCAGTGGGCCTCACACAATCCAAATGTGTCCAGTGTCCACAAGTGTCTGCAGAAATTCAAAATCTCCCTTATCCTGTAGTCACTTTTTTCACACCTGTGCCATCGAGCCTGTGACATAGCGCTGTGATATTCAGTGGGCCTCACACAATCCAAGTGTCCAGTGTCCACAAGTGTCTGCAGAAATTCAAAATCTCCCTTATCCTGTGGTCACTTTTTTCACACCTGTGCCATCGAGCCTGTGACATAGCGCTGTGATATTCAGTGGGCCTCACACAATCCAAAAGTGTCCAGTGTCCACAAGTGTCTGCAGAAATTCAAAATCTCCCTTATCCTGTAGTCACTTTTTTTACACCTGTGCCATCGAGCCTGTGACATAGCGCTCTGATGTTCAGTGGGCCTCACACAATCCAAGTGTCCAGTGTCCACAAGTGTCTGCAGAAATTCAAAATCTCCCTTATCCTGTAGTCACTTTTTTCACACCTGTGCCATCTAGCCTGTGACATAGCGCTCTGATATTCAGTGGGCCTCACACAATCCAAGTGTCCAGTGTCCACAAGTGTCTGCAGAAATTCAAAATCTCCCTTATCCTGTAGTCACTTTTTTCACACCTGTGCCATCGAGCCTGTGACATAGCGCTGTGATATTCAGTGGGCCTCACACAATCCAAGTGTCCAGTGTCCACAAGTGTCTGCAGAAATTCAAAATCTCCCTTATCCTGTAGTCACTTTTTTCACACCTGTGCCATCGAGCCTGTGACATAGCGCTGTGATATTCAGTGGGCCTCACACAATCCAAATGTGTCCAGTGTCCACAAGTGTCTGCAGAAATTCAAAATCTCCCTTATCCTGTAGTCACTTTTTTCACACCTGTGCCATCGAGCCTGTGACATAGCGCTGTGATATTCAGTGGGCCTCACACAATCCAAAAGTGTCCAGTGTCCACAAGTGTCTGCAGAAATTCAAAATCTCCCTTATCCTGTAGTCACTTTTTTCACACCTGTGCCATCGAGCCTGTGACATAGCGCTCTGATATTCAGTGGGCCTCACACAATCCAAGTGTCCAGTGTCCACAAGTGTCTGCAGAAATTCAAAATCTCCCTTATCCTGTAGTCACTTTTTTCACACCTGTGCCATCGAGCCTGTGACATAGTGCTGTGATATTCAGTGGGCCTCACACAATCCAAAAGTGTCCAGTGTGAACAAGTGTCTGCAGAAATTCAAAATCTCCCTTATCCTGTAGTCACTTTTTTCACACCTGTGCCATCGAGCCTGTGACATAGCGCTGTGATATTCAGTGGGCCTCACACAATCCAAGTGTCCAGTGTCCACAAGTGTCTGCAGAAATTCAAAATCTCCCTTATCCTGTAGTCACTTTTTTCACACCTGTGCCATCGAGCCTGTGACATAGCGCTGTGAAATTCAGTGGGCCTCACACAATCCAAGTGTCCAGTGTCCACAAGCCTCTGCAGAAATTCAAAATCTCCCTTATCCTGTAGTCACTTTTTTCACACCTGTGCCATCGAGCCTGTGACATAGCGCTGTGATATTCAGTGGGCCTCACACAATCCAAAAGTGTCCAGTGTCCACAAGTGTCTGCAGAAATTCAAAATCTCCCTTATCCTGTAGTCACTTTTTTCACACCTGTGCCATCGAGCCTGTGACATAGCGCTCTGATATTCAGTGGGCCTCACACAATCCAAGTGTCCAGTGTCCACAAGTGTCTGCAGAAATTCAAAATCTCCCTTATCCTGTAGTCACTTTTTTCACACCTGTGCCATCGAGCCTGTGACATAGTGCTGTGATATTCAGTGGGCCTCACACAATCCAAAAGTGTCCAGTGTGATCAAGTGTCTGCAGAAATTCAAAATCTCCCTTATCCTGTAGTCACTTTTTTCACACCTGTGCCATCGAGCCTGTGACATAGCGCTGTGATATTCAGTGGGCCTCACACAATCCAAGTGTCCAGTGTCCACAAGTGTCTGCAGAAATTCAAAATCTCCCTTATCCTGTAGTCACTTTTTTCACACCTGTGCCATCGAGCCTGTGACATAGCGCTGTGAAATTCAGTGGGCCTCACACAATCCAAGTGTCCAGTGTCCACAAGCCTCTGCAGAAATTCAAAATCTCCCTTATCCTGTAGTCACTTTTTTCACACCTGTGCCATCGAGCCTGTGACATAGCGCTGTGATATTCAGTGGGCCTCACACAATCCAAAAGTGTCCAGTGTCCACAAGTGTCTGCAGAAATTCAAAATCTCCCTTATCCTGTAGTCACTTTTTTCACACCTGTGCCATCGAGCCTGTGACATAGCGCTGTGATATTCAGTGGGCCTCACACAATCCAAGTGTCCAGTGTCCACAAGTGTCTGCAGAAATTCAAAATCTCCCTTATCCTGTAGTCACTTTTTTCACACCTGTGCCATCGAGCCTGTGACATAGCGCTGTGAAATTCAGTGGGCCTCACACAATCCTAGTGTTCAGTGTCCACAAGCGTCTGCAGAAATTCAAAATCTCCCTTATCCTGTAGTTACTTTTTTCACACCTGTGCCATCGAGCCTGTCACATAGCGCTGTGATATTCAGTGGGCCTCACACAATCCAAAAGTGTCCAGTGTCCACAAGTGTCTGCAGAAATTCAAAATCTCCCTTATCCTGTAGTCACTTTTTTCACACCTGTGCCATCGAGCCTGTGACATAGCGCTCTGATATTCAGTGGGCCTCACACAATCCAAGTGTCCAGTGTCCACAAGTGTCTGCAGAAATTCAAAATCTCCCTTATCCTGTAGTCACTTTTTTCACACCTGTGCCATCGAGCCTGTGACATAGCGCTCTGATATTCAGTGGGCCTCACACAATCCAAGTGTCCAGTGTCCACAAGTGTCTGCAGAAATTCAAAATCACCCTTATCCTGTAGTCACTTTTTTCACACCTGTGCCATCGTGCCTGTGACATAGCGCTCTGATATTCAGTGGGCCTCACACAATCCAAGTGTCCAGTGTCCACAAGTGTCTGCAGAAATTCAAAATCTCCCTTATCCTGTAGTCACTTTTTTCACACCTGTGCCATCGAGCCTGTGACATAGCGCTGTGATATTCAGTGGGCCTCACACAATCCAAAGGTGTCCAGTGTCCACAAGTGTCTGCAGAAATTCAAAATATCCCTTATCCTGTAGTCACTTTTTTCACACCTGTGCCATCGAGCCTGTGACATAGCGCTCTGATGTTCAGTGGGCCTCACACAATCCAAGTGTCCAGTGTCCACAAGTGTCTGCAGAAATTCAAAATCTCCCTTATCCTGTAGTCACTTTTTTCACACCTGTGCCATCGAGCCTGTGACATAGTGCTGTGATATTCAGTGGGCCTCTCACAATCCAAAAGTGTCCAGTGTCCACAAGTGTCTGCAGAAATTCAAAATCTCCCTTATCCTGTAGTCACTTTTTTCACACCTGTGCCATCAAGCCTGTGACATAGCGCTGAGATATTCAGTGGGCCTCACACAATCCAAGTGTCCAGTGTCCACAAGTGTCTGCAGAAATTCAAAATCTCCCTTATCCTGTAGTCACTTTTTTCACACCTGTGCCATCGAGCCTGTGACATAGCGCTGTGATATTCAGTGGGCCTCACACAATCCAAATGTGTCCAGTGTCCACAAGTGTCTGCAGAAATTCAAAATCTCCCTTATCCTGTAGTCACTTTTTTCACACCTGTGCCATCGAGCCTGTGACATAGCGCTGTGATATTCAGTGGGCCTCACACAATCCAAGTGTCCAGTGTCCACAAGTGTCTGCAGAAATTCAAAATCTCCCTTATCCTGTGGTCACTTTTTTCACACCTGTGCCATCGAGCCTGTGACATAGCGCTGTGATATTCAGTGGGCCTCACACAATCCAAAAGTGTCCAGTGTCCACAAGTGTCTGCAGAAATTCAAAATCTCCCTTATCCTGTAGTCACTTTTTTTACACCTGTGCCATCGAGCCTGTGACATAGCGCTCTGATGTTCAGTGGGCCTCACACAATCCAAGTGTCCAGTGTCCACAAGTGTCTGCAGAAATTCAAAATCTCCCTTATCCTGTAGTCACTTTTTTCACACCTGTGCCATCTAGCCTGTGACATAGCGCTCTGATATTCAGTGGGCCTCACACAATCCAAGTGTCCAGTGTCCACAAGTGTCTGCAGAAATTCAAAATCTCCCTTATCCTGTAGTCACTTTTTTCACACCTGTGCCATCGAGCCTGTGACATAGCGCTGTGATATTCAGTGGGCCTCACACAATCCAAGTGTCCAGTGTCCACAAGTGTCTGCAGAAATTCAAAATCTCCCTTATCCTGTAGTCACTTTTTTCACACCTGTGCCATCGAGCCTGTGACATAGCGCTGTGATATTCAGTGGGCCTCACACAATCCAAATGTGTCCAGTGTCCACAAGTGTCTGCAGAAATTCAAAATCTCCCTTATCCTGTAGTCACTTTTTTCACACCTGTGCCATCGAGCCTGTGACATAGCGCTGTGATATTCAGTGGGCCTCACACAATCCAAAAGTGTCCAGTGTCCACAAGTGTCTGCAGAAATTCAAAATCTCCCTTATCCTGTAGTCACTTTTTTCACACCTGTGCCATCGAGCCTGTGACATAGCGCTCTGATATTCAGTGGGCCTCACACAATCCAAGTGTCCAGTGTCCACAAGTGTCTGCAGAAATTCAAAATCTCCCTTATCCTGTAGTCACTTTTTTCACACCTGTGCCATCGAGCCTGTGACATAGTGCTGTGATATTCAGTGGGCCTCACACAATCCAAAAGTGTCCAGTGTGAACAAGTGTCTGCAGAAATTCAAAATCTCCCTTATCCTGTAGTCACTTTTTTCACACCTGTGCCATCGAGCCTGTGACATAGCGCTGTGATATTCAGTGGGCCTCACACAATCCAAGTGTCCAGTGTCCACAAGTGTCTGCAGAAATTCAAAATCTCCCTTATCCTGTAGTCACTTTTTTCACACCTGTGCCATCGAGCCTGTGACATAGCGCTGTGAAATTCAGTGGGCCTCACACAATCCAAGTGTCCAGTGTCCACAAGCCTCTGCAGAAATTCAAAATCTCCCTTATCCTGTAGTCACTTTTTTCACACCTGTGCCATCGAGCCTGTGACATAGCGCTGTGATATTCAGTGGGCCTCACACAATCCAAAAGTGTCCAGTGTCCACAAGTGTCTGCAGAAATTCAAAATCTCCCTTATCCTGTAGTCACTTTTTTCACACCTGTGCCATCGAGCCTGTGACATAGCGCTCTGATATTCAGTGGGCCTCACACAATCCAAGTGTCCAGTGTCCACAAGTGTCTGCAGAAATTCAAAATCTCCCTTATCCTGTAGTCACTTTTTTCACACCTGTGCCATCGAGCCTGTGACATAGTGCTGTGATATTCAGTGGGCCTCACACAATCCAAAAGTGTCCAGTGTGATCAAGTGTCTGCAGAAATTCAAAATCTCCCTTATCCTGTAGTCACTTTTTTCACACCTGTGCCATCGAGCCTGTGACATAGCGCTGTGATATTCAGTGGGCCTCACACAATCCAAGTGTCCAGTGTCCACAAGTGTCTGCAGAAATTCAAAATCTCCCTTATCCTGTAGTCACTTTTTTCACACCTGTGCCATCGAGCCTGTGACATAGCGCTGTGAAATTCAGTGGGCCTCACACAATCCAAGTGTCCAGTGTCCACAAGCCTCTGCAGAAATTCAAAATCTCCCTTATCCTGTAGTCACTTTTTTCACACCTGTGCCATCGAGCCTGTGACATAGCGCTGTGATATTCAGTGGGCCTCACACAATCCAAAAGTGTCCAGTGTCCACAAGTGTCTGCAGAAATTCAAAATCTCCCTTATCCTGTAGTCACTTTTTTCACACCTGTGCCATCGAGCCTGTGACATAGCGCTGTGATATTCAGTGGGCCTCACACAATCCAAGTGTCCAGTGTCCACAAGTGTCTGCAGAAATTCAAAATCTCCCTTATCCTGTAGTCACTTTTTTCACACCTGTGCCATCGAGCCTGTGACATAGCGCTGTGAAATTCAGTGGGCCTCACACAATCCTAGTGTTCAGTGTCCACAAGCGTCTGCAGAAATTCAAAATCTCCCTTATCCTGTAGTTACTTTTTTCACACCTGTGCCATCGAGCCTGTCACATAGCGCTGTGATATTCAGTGGGCCTCACACAATCCAAAAGTGTCCAGTGTCCACAAGTGTCTGCAGAAATTCAAAATCTCCCTTATCCTGTAGTCACTTTTTTCACACCTGTGCCATCGAGCCTGTGACATAGCGCTCTGATATTCAGTGGGCCTCACACAATCCAAGTGTCCAGTGTCCACAAGTGTCTGCAGAAATTCAAAATCTCCCTTATCCTGTAGTCACTTTTTTCACACCTGTGCCATCGAGCCTGTGACATAGCGCTGTGATATTCAGTGGGCCTCACACAATCCAAAAGTGTCCAGTGTCCACAAGTGTCTGCCGAAATTCAAAATCTCCCTTATCCTGCAGTCACTTTTTTCACACCTGTGCCATCGAGCCTGTGACATAGCGCTGTGATATTCAGTGGGCCTCACACAATCCAAGTGTCCAGTGTCCACAAGTGTCTGCAGAAATTCAAAATCTCCCTTATCCTGTAGTCACTTTTTTCACACCTGTGCCATCGAGCCTGTGACATAGCGCTGTGATATTCAGTGGGCCTCACACAATCCAAGTGTCCAGAAGTGTCTGCAGAAATTCAAAATCTCCCTTATCCTGTAGTCACTTTTTTCACACCTGTGCCATCGAGCCTGTGACATAGCGCTGTGATATTCAGTGGGCGTCACACAATCCAAAAGTGTCCAGTGTCCACAAGTGTCTGCAGAAATTCAAAATCTCCCTTATCCTGTAGTCACTTTTTTCACACCTGTGCCATCGAGCCTGTGACATAGCACTGTGATATTCAGTGGGCCTCACACAATCCAAGTGTCCAGTGTCCACAAGTGTCTGCAGAAATTCAAAATCTCCCTTATCCTGTAGTCACTTTTTTCACACCTGTGCCATCGAGCCTGTCACATAGCGCTGTGATATTCAGTGGGCCTCACACAATCCAAAAGTGTCCACTGTCCACAAGTGTCTGCAGAAATTCAAAGTCTCCCTTATCCTGTAGTCACTTTTTTCATACCTGTGCCATCGAGCCTGTGACATAGCGCTCTGATATTCAGTTGGCCTCACACAATCCAAGTGTCCAGTGTCCACAAGTGTCTGCAGAAATTCAAAATCTCCCTTATCCTGTAGTCACTTTTTTCACACCTGTGCCATCGAGCCTGTGACATAGCGCTGTGATATTCAGTGGGCCTCACACAATCCAAAGGTGTCCAGTGTCCACAAGTGTCTGCACAAATTCAAAATATCCCTTATCCTGTATTCACTTTTTTTCACACATGTGCCATCGAGCCTGTGACATAGCGCTCTGATGTTCAGTGGGCCTCACACAATCCAAGTGTCCAGTGTCCACAAGTGTCTGCAGAAATTCAAAATCTCCCTTATCCTGTAGTCACTTTTTTCACACCTGTGCCATCGAGCCTGTGACATAGCACTGTGATATTCAGTGGGCCTCACACAATCCAAGTGTCCAGTGTCCACAAGTGTCTGCAGAAATTCAAAATCTCCCTTATCCTGTAGTCACTTTTTTCACACCTGTGCCATCGAGCCTGTGACATAGCGCTGTGATATTCAGTGGGCCTCACACAATCCAAGTGTCCAGTGTCCACAAGTGTCTGCAGAAATTCAAAATCTCCCTTATCCTGTAGTCACTTTTTTCACACCTGTGCCATCGAGCCTGTGACATAGCGCTGTGATATTCAGTGGGCCTCACACAATCCAAAGGTGTCCAGTGTCCACAAGTGTCTGCAGAAATTCAAAATATCCCTTATCCTGTAGTCATTTTTTTCACACCTGTGCCATCGAGCCTGTGACATAGCGCTCTGATATTCAGTGGGCCTCACACAATCCAAAAGTGTCCAGTGTCCATAAGTGTCTGCAGAAATTCAAAATCTCCCTTATCCTGTAGTCACTTTTTTCACACCTGTGCCATCGAGCCTGTGACATAGTGCTGTGATATTCAGTGGGCCTCACACAATCCAAAAGTGTCCATTGTCCACAAGTGTCTGCAGAAATTCAAAATCTCCCTTATCCTGTAGTCACTTTTTTCACACCTGTGCCATCGAGCCTGTGACATAGCGCTGTGATATTCAGTGGGCCTCACACAATCCAAGTGTCCAGTGTCCACAAGTGTCTGCAGAAATTCAAAATCTCCCTTATCCTGTAGTCACTTTTTTCACACCTGTGCCATCGAGCCTGTGACATAGCGCTGTGATATTCAATGGGCCTCACACAATCCAAAAGTGTCCAGTGTCCACAAGTGTCTGCAGAAATTCAAAATCTCCCTTATCCTTTAGTCACTTTTTTCACACCTGTGCCATCGAGCCTGTGACATAGCGCTGTGATATTCAATGGGCCTCACACAATCCAAAAGTGTCCAGTGTCCACAAGTGTCTGCACAAATTCAAAATCTCCCTTATCCTTTAGTCACTTTTTTCACACCTGTGCCATCGAGCCTGTGACATAGCGCTCTGATGTTCAGTGGGCCTCACACAATCCAAGTGTCCAGTGTCCACAAGTGTCTGCAGAAATTCAAAATCTCCCTTATCCTGTAGTCACTTTTTTCACACCTGTGCCATCGAGCCTGTGACATAGCGCTCTGATATTCAGTGGGCCTCACACAATCCAAAAGTGTCCAGTGTCCATAAGTGTCTGCAGAAATTCAAAATCTCCCTTATCCTGTAGTCACTTTTTTCACACCTGTGCCATCGAGCCTGTGACATAGCGCTCTGATATTCAGTGGGCCTCACACAATCCAAGTGTCCAGTGTCCACAAGTGTCTGCAGAAATTCAAAATCACCCTTATCCTGTAGTCACTTTTTTCACACCTGTGCCATCGTGCCTGTGACATAGCGCTCTGATATTCAGTGGGCCTCACACAATCCAAGTGTCCAGTGTCCACAAGTGTCTGCAGAAATTCAAAATCTCCCTTATCCTGTAGTCACTTTTTTCACACCTGTGCCATCGAGCCTGTGACATAGCGCTGTGATATTCAGTGGGCCTCACACAATCCAAAGGTGTCCAGTGTCCACAAGTGTCTGCAGAAATTCAAAATATCCCTTATCCTGTAGTCACTTTTTTCACACCTGTGCCATCGAGCCTGTGACATAGCGCTCTGATGTTCAGTGGGCCTCACACAATCCAAGTGTCCAGTGTCCACAAGTGTCTGCAGAAATTCAAAATCTCCCTTATCCTGTAGTCACTTTTTTCACACCTGTGCCATCGAGCCTGTGACATAGTGCTGTGATATTCAGTGGGCCTCTCACAATCCAAAAGTGTCCAGTGTCCACAAGTGTCTGCAGAAATTCAAAATCTCCCTTATCCTGTAGTCACTTTTTTCACACCTGTGCCATCGAGCCTGTGACATAGCGCTGAGATATTCAGTGGGCCTCACACAATCCAAGTGTCCAGTGTCCACAAGTGTCTGCAGAAATTCAAAATCTCCCTTATCCTGTGGTCACTTTTTTCACACCTGTGCCATCGAGCCTGTGACATAGCGCTGTGATATTCAGTGGGCCTCACACAATCCAAAAGTGTCCAGTGTCCACAAGTGTCTGCAGAAATTCAAAATCTCCCTTATCCTGTAGTCACTTTTTTCACACCTGTGCCATCGAGCCTGTGACATAGCGCTCTGATGTTCAGTGGGCCTCACACAATCCAAGTGTCCAGTGTCCACAAGTGTCTGCAGAAATTCAAAATCTCCCTTATCCTGTAGTCACTTTTTTCACACCTGTGCCATCTAGCCTGTGACATAGCGCTCTGATATTCAGTGGGCCTCACACAATCCAAGTGTCCAGTGTCCACAAGTGTCTGCAGAAATTCAAAATCTCCCTTATCCTGTAGTCACTTTTTTCACACCTGTGCCATCGAGCCTGTGACATAGCGCTGTGATATTCAGTGGGCCTCACACAATCCAAGTGTCCAGTGTCACAAGTGTCTGCAGAAATTCAAAATCTCCCTTATCCTGTAGTCACTTTTTTCACACCTGTGCCATCGAGCCTGTGACATAGCGCTGTGATATTCAGTGGGCCTCACACAATCCAAATGTGTCCAGTGTCCACAAGTGTCTGCAGAAATTCAAAATCTCCCTTATCCTGTAGTCACTTTTTTCACACCTGTGCCATCGAGCCTGTGACATAGCGCTGTGATATTCAGTGGGCCTCACACAATCCAAAAGTGTCCAGTGTCCACAAGTGTCTGCAGAAATTCAAAATCTCCCTTATCCTGTAGTCACTTTTTTCACACCTGTGCCATCGAGCCTGTGACATAGCGCTCTGATATTCAGTGGGCCTCACACAATCCAAGTGTCCAGTGTCCACAAGTGTCTGCAGAAATTCAAAATCTCCCTTATCCTGTAGTCACTTTTTTCACACCTGTGCCATCGAGCCTGTGACATAGCGCTGTGATATTCAGTGGGCCTCACACAATCCAAAAGTGTCCAGTGTGAACAAGTGTCTGCAGAAATTCAAAATCTCCCTTATCCTGTAGTCACTTTTTTCACACCTGTGCCATCGAGCCTGTGACATAGCGCTGTGATATTCAGTGGGCCTCACACAATCCAAGTGTCCAGTGTCCACAAGTTTCTGCAGAAATTCAAAATCTCCCTTATCCTGTAGTCACTTTTTTCACACCTGTGCCATCGAGCCTGTGACATAGCGCTGTGATATTCAGTGGGCCTCACACAATCCAAAAGTGTCCAGTGTCCACAAGTGTCTGCAGAAATTCAAAATCTCCCTTATCCTGTAGTCACTTTTTTCACACCTGTGCCATCGAGCCTGTGACATAGCGCTCTGATATTCAGTGGGCCTCACACAATCCAAAAGTGTCCAGTGTCCATAAGTGTCTGCAGAAATTCAAAATCTCCCTTATCCTGTAGTCACTTTTTTCACACCTGTGCCATCGAGCCTGTGACATAGCGCTGTGATATTCAGTGGGCCTCACACAATCCAAGTGTCCAGTGTCCACAAGTGTCTGCAGAAATTCAAAATCTCCCTTATCCTGTAGTCACTTTTTTCACACCTGTGCCATCGAGCCTGTGACATAGCGCTGTGATATTCAGTGGGCCTCACACAATCCAAAAGTGTCCAGTGTCCACAAGTGTCTGCAGAAATTCAAAATCTCGCTTATCCTGTAGTCACTTTTTTCACACCTGTGCCGTCGAGCCTGTGACATAGCGCTGTGATATTCAGTGGGCCTCACACAATCCAAGTGTCCAGTGTCCACAAGTGTCTGCAGAAATTCAAAATCTCCCTTATCCTGTAGTCACTTTTTTCACACCTGTGCCATCGAGCCTGTGACATAGCGCTCTGATATTCAGTGGGCCTCACACAATCCATGTGTCCAGTGTCCACAAGTGTCTGCAGAAATTCAAAATCTCCCTTATCCTGTAGTCACTTTTTTCACACCTGTGCCATCGAGCCTGTGACATAGCGCTGTGATATTCAGTGGGCCCCACACAATCCAAAGGTGTCCAGTGTCCACAAGTGTCTGCAGAAATTCAAAATCTCACTTATCCTGTAGTCACTTTTTTCACACCTGTGCCATCGAGTCTGTGACATAGCGCTGTGATATTCAGTGGGCCTCACACAATCCAAAAGTGTCCAGTGTCCACAAGTGTCTGCAGAAATTCAAAATCTCCCTTATCCTGTAGTCACTTTTTTCACACCTGTGCCATCGAGCCTGTGACATAGCGCTGTGATATTCAGTGGGCCTCACACAATCGAAAAGTGTGCAGTGTCCACAAGTGTCTGCAGAAATTCAAAATCTCCCTTATCCTGTAGTCACTTTTTTCACACCTGTGCCATCGAGCCTGTGACATAGCGCTCTGATATTCAGTGGGCCTCACACAATCCAAGTGTCCAGTGTCCACAAGTGTCTGCAGAAATTCAAAATCTCCCTTATCCTGTAGTCACTTTTTTCACACCTGTGCCATCGAGCCTGTGACATAGCGCTCTGATATTCAGTGGGCCTCACACAATCCAAGTGTCCAGTGTCCACAAGTGTCTGCAGAAATTCAAAATCTCCCTTATCCTGTAGTCACTTTTTTCACACCTGTGCCATCGAGCCTGTGACATAGCCCTGTGATATTCAGTGGGCCTCACACAATCCAAAGGTGTCCAGTGTCCACAAGTGTCTGCAGAAATTCAAAATATCCCTTATCCTGTAGTCATTTTTTTCACACCTGTGCCATCGAGCCTGTGACATAGCGCTCTGATATTCAGTGGGCCTCACACAATCCAAAAGTGTCCAGTGTCCATAAGTGTCTGCAGAAATTCAAAATCTCCCTTATCCTGTAGTCACTTTTTTCACACCTGTGCCATCGAGCCTGTGACATAGTGCTGTGATATTCAGTGGGCCTCACACAATCCAAAAGTGTCCATTGTCCACAAGTGTCTGCAGAAATTCAAAATCTCCCTTATCCTGTAGTCACTTTTTTCACACCTGTGCCATCGAGCCTGTGACATAGCGCTGTGATATTCAGTGGGCCTCACACAATCCAAGTGTCCAGTGTCCACAAGTGTCTGCAGAAATTCAAAATCTCCCTTATCCTGTAGTCACTTTTTTCACACCTGTGCCATCGAGCCTGTGACATAGCGCTGTGATATTCAATGGGCCTCACACAATCCAAAAGTGTCCAGTGTCCACAAGTGTCTGCAGAAATTCAAAATCTCCCTTATCCTGTAGTCACTTTTTTCACACCTGTGCCATCGAGCCTGTGACATAGCGCTCTGATATTCAGTGGGCCTCACACAATCCAAGTGTCCAGTGTCCACAAGTGTCTGCAGAAATTCAAAATCTCCCTTATCCTGTAGTCACTTTTTTCACACCTGTGCCATCGAGCCTGTGACATAGCGCTGTGATATTCAGTGGGCCTCACACAATCCAAAAGTGTCCAGTGTCCACAAGTGTCTGCACAAATTCAATATCTCCCTTATCCTGTAGTCACTTTTTTCACACCTGTGCCATCGAGCCTGTGACATAGCGCTCTGATGTTCAGTGGGCCTCACACAATCCAAGTGTCCAGTGTCCACAAGTGTCTGCAGAAATTCAAAATCTCCCTTATCCTGTAGTCACTTTTTTCACACCTGTGCCATCGAGCCTGTGACATAGCGCTCTGATATTCAGTGGGCCTCACACAATCCAAAAGTGTCCAGTGTCCATAAGTGTCTGCAGAAATTCAAAATCTCTCTTATCCTGTAGTCACTTTTTTCACACCTGTGCCATCGAGCCTGTGACATAGCGCTGTGATATTCAGTGGGCCTCACACAATCCAAAAGTGTCCAGTGTCCACAAGTGTCTGCAGAAATTCAAAATCTCCCTTATCCTGTAGTCACTTTTTTCACACCTGTGCCATCGAGCCTGTGACATAGCGCTCTGATATTCAGTGGGCCTCACACAATCCAAGTGTCCAGTGTCCACAAGTGTCTGCAGAAATTCAAAATCTCCCTTATCCTGTAGTCACTTTTTTCACACCTGTGCCATCGAGCCTGTGACATAGCGCTGTGATATTCAGTGGGCCTCACACAATCCAAAAGTGTCCAGTGTGAACAAGTGTCTGCAGAAATTCAAAATCTCCCTTATCCTGTAGTCACTTTTTTCACACCTGTGCCATCGAGCCTGTGACATAGCGCTGTGATATTCAGTGGGCCTCACACAATCCAAGTGTCCAGTGTCCACAAGTTTCTGCAGAAATTCAAAATCTCCCTTATCCTGTAGTCACTTTTTTCACACCTGTGCCATCGAGCCTGTGACATAGCGCTGTGAAATTCAGTGGGCCTCACACAATCCAAGTGTCCAGTGCCCACAAGCCTCTGCAGAAATTCAAAATCTCCCTTATCCTGTAGTCACTTTTTTCACACCTGTGCCATCGAGCCTGTGACATAGCGCTGTGATATTCAGTGGGCCTCACACAATCCAAAAGTGTCCAGTGTCCACAAGTGTCTGCAGAAATTCAAAATCTCCCTTATCCTGTAGTCACTTTTTTCACACCTGTGCCATCGAGCCTGTGACATAGCGCTCTGATATTCAGTGGGCCTCACACAATCCAAAAGTGTCCAGTGTCCATAAGTGTCTGCAGAAATTCAAAATCTCCCTTATCCTGTAGTCACTTTTTTCACACCTGTGCCATCGAGCCTGTGACATAGCGCTGTGATATTCAGTGGGCCTCACACAATCCAAGTGTCCAGTGTCCACAAGTGTCTGCAGAAATTCAAAATCTCCCTTATCCTGTAGTCACTTTTTTCACACCTGTGCCATCGAGCCTGTGACATAGCGCTGTGATATTCAGTGGGCCTCACACAATCCAAAAGTGTCCAGTGTCCACAAGTGTCTGCAGAAATTCAAAATCTCGCTTATCCTGTAGTCACTTTTTTCACACCTGTGCCGTCGAGCCTGTGACATAGCGCTGTGATATTCAGTGGGCCTCACACAATCCAAGTGTCCAGTGTCCACAAGTGTCTGCAGAAATTCAAAATCTCCCTTATCCTGTAGTCACTTTTTTCACACCTGTGCCATCGAGCCTGTGACATAGCGCTCTGATATTCAGTGGGCCTCACACAATCCATGTGTCCAGTGTCCACAAGTGTCTGCAGAAATTCAAAATCTCCCTTATCCTGTAGTCACTTTTTTCACACCTGTGCCATCGAGCCTGTGACATAGCGCTGTGATATTCAGTGGGCCCCACACAATCCAAAGGTGTCCAGTGTCCACAAGTGTCTGCAGAAATTCAAAATCTCACTTATCCTGTAGTCACTTTTTTCACACCTGTGCCATCGAGTCTGTGACATAGCGCTGTGATATTCAGTGGGCCTCACACAATCCAAAAGTGTCCAGTGTCCACAAGTGTCTGCAGAAATTCAAAATCTCCCTTATCCTGTAGTCACTTTTTTCACACCTGTGCCATCGAGCCTGTGACATAGCGCTGTGATATTCAGTGGGCCTCACACAATCGAAAAGTGTGCAGTGTCCACAAGTGTCTGCAGAAATTCAAAATCTCCCTTATCCTGTAGTCACTTTTTTCACACCTGTGCCATCGAGCCTGTGACATAGCGCTCTGATATTCAGTGGGCCTCACACAATCCAAGTGTCCAGTGTCCACAAGTGTCTGCAGAAATTCAAAATCTCCCTTATCCTGTAGTCACTTTTTTCACACCTGTGCCATCGAGCCTGTGACATAGCGCTCTGATATTCAGTGGGCCTCACACAATCCAAGTGTCCAGTGTCCACAAGTGTCTGCAGAAATTCAAAATCTCCCTTATCCTGTAGTCACTTTTTTCACACCTGTGCCATCGAGCCTGTGACATAGCCCTGTGATATTCAGTGGGCCTCACACAATCCAAAGGTGTCCAGTGTCCACAAGTGTCTGCAGAAATTCAAAATATCCCTTATCCTGTAGTCATTTTTTTCACACCTGTGCCATCGAGCCTGTGACATAGCGCTCTGATATTCAGTGGGCCTCACACAATCCAAAAGTGTCCAGTGTCCATAAGTGTCTGCAGAAATTCAAAATCTCCCTTATCCTGTAGTCACTTTTTTCACACCTGTGCCATCGAGCCTGTGACATAGTGCTGTGATATTCAGTGGGCCTCACACAATCCAAAAGTGTCCATTGTCCACAAGTGTCTGCAGAAATTCAAAATCTCCCTTATCCTGTAGTCACTTTTTTCACACCTGTGCCATCGAGCCTGTGACATAGCGCTGTGATATTCAGTGGGCCTCACACAATCCAAGTGTCCAGTGTCCACAAGTGTCTGCAGAAATTCAAAATCTCCCTTATCCTGTAGTCACTTTTTTCACACCTGTGCCATCGAGCCTGTGACATAGCGCTGTGATATTCAATGGGCCTCACACAATCCAAAAGTGTCCAGTGTCCACAAGTGTCTGCAGAAATTCAAAATCTCCCTTATCCTGTAGTCACTTTTTTCACACCTGTGCCATCGAGCCTGTGACATAGCGCTCTGATATTCAGTGGGCCTCACACAATCCAAGTGTCCAGTGTCCACAAGTGTCTGCAGAAATTCAAAATCTCCCTTATCCTGTAGTCACTTTTTTCACACCTGTGCCATCGAGCCTGTGACATAGCGCTGTGATATTCAGTGGGCCTCACACAATCCAAAAGTGTCCAGTGTCCACAAGTGTCTGCACAAATTCAATATCTCCCTTATCCTGTAGTCACTTTTTTCACACCTGTGCCATCGAGCCTGTGACATAGCGCTCTGATGTTCAGTGGGCCTCACACAATCCAAGTGTCCAGTGTCCACAAGTGTCTGCAGAAATTCAAAATCTCCCTTATCCTGTAGTCACTTTTTTCACACCTGTGCCATCGAGCCTGTGACATAGCGCTCTGATATTCAGTGGGCCTCACACAATCCAAAAGTGTCCAGTGTCCATAAGTGTCTGCAGAAATTCAAAATCTCTCTTATCCTGTAGTCACTTTTTTCACACCTGTGCCATCGAGCCTGTGACATAGCGCTCTGATATTCAGTGGGCCTCACACAATCCAAGTGTCCAGTGTCCACAAGTGTCTGCAGAAATTCAAAATCACCCTTATCCTGTAGTCACTTTTTTCACACCTGTGCCATCGTGCCTGTGACATAGCGCTCTGATATTCAGTGGGCCTCACACAATCCAAGTGTCCAGTGTCCACAAGTGTCTGCAGAAATTCAAAATCTCCCTTATCCTGTAGTCACTTTTTTCACACCTGTGCCATCGAGCCTGTGACATAGCGCTGTGATATTCAGTGGGCCTCACACAATCCAAAGGTGTCCAGTGTCCACAAGTGTCTGCAGAAATTCAAAATATCCCTTATCCTGTAGTCACTTTTTTCACACCTGTGCCATCGAGCCTGTGACATAGCGCTCTGATGTTCAGTGGGCCTCACACAATCCAAGTGTCCAGTGTCCACAAGTGTCTGCAGAAATTCAAAATCTCCCTTATCCTGTAGTCACTTTTTTCACACCTGTGCCATCGAGCCTGTGACATAGTGCTGTGATATTCAGTGGGCCTCTCACAATCCAAAAGTGTCCAGTGTCCACAAGTGTCTGCAGAAATTCAAAATCTCCCTTATCCTGTAGTCACTTTTTTCACACCTGTGCCATCAAGCCTGTGACATAGCGCTGAGATATTCAGTGGGCCTCACACAATCCAAGTGTCCAGTGTCCACAAGTGTCTGCAGAAATTCAAAATCTCCCTTATCCTGTAGTCACTTTTTTCACACCTGTGCCATCGAGCCTGTGACATAGCGCTGTGATATTCAGTGGGCCTCACACAATCCAAATGTGTCCAGTGTCCACAAGTGTCTGCAGAAATTCAAAATCTCCCTTATCCTGTAGTCACTTTTTTCACACCTGTGCCATCGAGCCTGTGACATAGCGCTGTGATATTCAGTGGGCCTCACACAATCCAAGTGTCCAGTGTCCACAAGTGTCTGCAGAAATTCAAAATCTCCCTTATCCTGTGGTCACTTTTTTCACACCTGTGCCATCGAGCCTGTGACATAGCGCTGTGATATTCAGTGGGCCTCACACAATCCAAAAGTGTCCAGTGTCCACAAGTGTCTGCAGAAATTCAAAATCTCCCTTATCCTGTAGTCACTTTTTTTACACCTGTGCCATCGAGCCTGTGACATAGCGCTCTGATGTTCAGTGGGCCTCACACAATCCAAGTGTCCAGTGTCCACAAGTGTCTGCAGAAATTCAAAATCTCCCTTATCCTGTAGTCACTTTTTTCACACCTGTGCCATCTAGCCTGTGACATAGCGCTCTGATATTCAGTGGGCCTCACACAATCCAAGTGTCCAGTGTCCACAAGTGTCTGCAGAAATTCAAAATCTCCCTTATCCTGTAGTCACTTTTTTCACACCTGTGCCATCGAGCCTGTGACATAGCGCTGTGATATTCAGTGGGCCTCACACAATCCAAGTGTCCAGTGTCCACAAGTGTCTGCAGAAATTCAAAATCTCCCTTATCCTGTAGTCACTTTTTTCACACCTGTGCCATCGAGCCTGTGACATAGCGCTGTGATATTCAGTGGGCCTCACACAATCCAAATGTGTCCAGTGTCCACAAGTGTCTGCAGAAATTCAAAATCTCCCTTATCCTGTAGTCACTTTTTTCACACCTGTGCCATCGAGCCTGTGACATAGCGCTGTGATATTCAGTGGGCCTCACACAATCCAAAAGTGTCCAGTGTCCACAAGTGTCTGCAGAAATTCAAAATCTCCCTTATCCTGTAGTCACTTTTTTCACACCTGTGCCATCGAGCCTGTGACATAGCGCTCTGATATTCAGTGGGCCTCACACAATCCAAGTGTCCAGTGTCCACAAGTGTCTGCAGAAATTCAAAATCTCCCTTATCCTGTAGTCACTTTTTTCACACCTGTGCCATCGAGCCTGTGACATAGTGCTGTGATATTCAGTGGGCCTCACACAATCCAAAAGTGTCCAGTGTGAACAAGTGTCTGCAGAAATTCAAAATCTCCCTTATCCTGTAGTCACTTTTTTCACACCTGTGCCATCGAGCCTGTGACATAGCGCTGTGATATTCAGTGGGCCTCACACAATCCAAGTGTCCAGTGTCCACAAGTGTCTGCAGAAATTCAAAATCTCCCTTATCCTGTAGTCACTTTTTTCACACCTGTGCCATCGAGCCTGTGACATAGCGCTGTGAAATTCAGTGGGCCTCACACAATCCAAGTGTCCAGTGTCCACAAGCCTCTGCAGAAATTCAAAATCTCCCTTATCCTGTAGTCACTTTTTTCACACCTGTGCCATCGAGCCTGTGACATAGCGCTGTGATATTCAGTGGGCCTCACACAATCCAAAAGTGTCCAGTGTCCACAAGTGTCTGCAGAAATTCAAAATCTCCCTTATCCTGTAGTCACTTTTTTCACACCTGTGCCATCGAGCCTGTGACATAGCGCTCTGATATTCAGTGGGCCTCACACAATCCAAGTGTCCAGTGTCCACAAGTGTCTGCAGAAATTCAAAATCTCCCTTATCCTGTAGTCACTTTTTTCACACCTGTGCCATCGAGCCTGTGACATAGTGCTGTGATATTCAGTGGGCCTCACACAATCCAAAAGTGTCCAGTGTGAACAAGTGTCTGCAGAAATTCAAAATCTCCCTTATCCTGTAGTCACTTTTTTCACACCTGTGCCATCGAGCCTGTGACATAGCGCTGTGATATTCAGTGGGCCTCACACAATCCAAGTGTCCAGTGTCCACAAGTGTCTGCAGAAATTCAAAATCTCCCTTATCCTGTAGTCACTTTTTTCACACCTGTGCCATCGAGCCTGTGACATAGCGCTGTGAAATTCAGTGGGCCTCACACAATCCAAGTGTCCAGTGTCCACAAGCCTCTGCAGAAATTCAAAATCTCCCTTATCCTGTAGTCACTTTTTTCACACCTGTGCCATCGAGCCTGTGACATAGCGCTGTGTTATTCAGTGGGCCTCACACAATCCAAAAGTGTCCAGTGTCCACAAGTGTCTGCAGAAATTCAAAATCTCCCTTATCCTGTAGTCACTTTTTTCACACCTGTGCCATCGAGCCTGTGACATAGCGCTGTGATATTCAGTGGGCCTCACACAATCCAAGTGTCCAGTGTCCACAAGTGTCTGCAGAAATTCAAAATCTCCCTTATCCTGTAGTCACTTTTTTCACACCTGTGCCATCGAGCCTGTGACATAGCGCTGTGAAATTCAGTGGGCCTCACACAATCCTAGTGTTCAGTGTCCACAAGCGTCTGCAGAAATTCAAAATCTCCCTTATCCTGTAGTTACTTTTTTCACACCTGTGCCATCGAGCCTGTCACATAGCGCTGTGATATTCAGTGGGCCTCACACAATCCAAAAGTGTCCAGTGTCCACAAGTGTCTGCAGAAATTCAAAATCTCCCTTATCCTGTAGTCACTTTTTTCACACCTGTGCCATCGAGCCTGTGACATAGCGCTCTGATATTCAGTGGGCCTCACACAATCCAAGTGTCCAGTGTCCACAAGTGTCTGCAGAAATTCAAAATCTCCCTTATCCTGTAGTCACTTTTTTCACACCTGTGCCATCGAGCCTGTGACATAGCGCTGTGATATTCAGTGGGCCTCACACAATCCAAAAGTGTCCAGTGTCCACAAGTGTCTGCCGAAATTCAAAATCTCCCTTATCCTGCAGTCACTTTTTTCACACCTGTGCCATCGAGCCTGTGACATAGCGCTGTGATATTCAGTGGGCCTCACACAATCCAAGTGTCCAGTGTCCACAAGTGTCTGCAGAAATTCAAAATCTCCCTTATCCTGTAGTCACTTTTTTCACACCTGTGCCATCGAGCCTGTGACATAGCGCTGTGATATTCAGTGGGCCTCACACAATCCAAGTGTCCAGAAGTGTCTGCAGAAATTCAAAATCTCCCTTATCCTGTAGTCACTTTTTTCACACCTGTGCCATCGAGCCTGTGACATAGCGCTCTGATATTCAGTGGGCCTCACACAATCCAAAAGTGTCCAGTGTCCATAAGTGTCTGCAGAAATTCAAAATCTCCCTTATCCTGTAGTCACTTTTTTCACACCTGTGCCATCGAGCCTGTGACATAGCGCTCTGATATTCAGTGGGCCTCACACAATCCAAGTGTCCAGTGTCCACAAGTGTCTGCAGAAATTCAAAATCACCCTTATCCTGTAGTCACTTTTTTCACACCTGTGCCATCGTGCCTGTGACATAGCGCTCTGATATTCAGTGGGCCTCACACAATCCAAGTGTCCAGTGTCCACAAGTGTCTGCAGAAATTCAAAATCTCCCTTATCCTGTAGTCACTTTTTTCACACCTGTGCCATCGAGCCTGTGACATAGCGCTGTGATATTCAGTGGGCCTCACACAATCCATGTGTCCAGTGTCCACAAGTGTCTGCAGAAATTCAAAATCTCCCTTATCCTGTAGTCACTTTTTTCACACCTGTGCCATCGAGCCTGTGACATAGCGCTGTGATATTCAGTGGGCCCCACACAATCCAAAGGTGTCCAGTGTCCACAAGTGTCTGCAGAAATTCAAAATCTCCCTTATCCTGTAGTCACTTTTTTCACACCTGTGCCATCGAGTCTGTGACATAGCGCTGTGATATTCAGTGGGCCTCACACAATCCAAAAGTGTCCAGTGTCCACAAGTGTCTGCAGAAATTCAAAATCTCCCTTATCCTGTAGTCACTTTTTTCACACCTGTGCCATCGAGCCTGTGACATAGCGCTGTGATATTCAGTGGGCCTCACACAATCCAAAAGTGTGCAGTGTCCACAAGTGTCTGCAGAAATTCAAAATCTCCCTTATCCTGTAGTCACTTTTTTCACACCTGTGCCATCGAGCCTGTGACATAGCGCTCTGATATTCAGTGGGCCTCACACAATCCAAGTGTCCAGTGTCCACAAGTGTCTGCAGAAATTCAAAATCTCCCTTATCCTGTAGTCACTTTTTTCACACCTGTGCCATCGAGCCTGTGACATAGCGCTCTGATATTCAGTGGGCCTCACACAATCCAAGTGTCCAGTGTCCACAAGTGTCTGCAGAAATTCAAAATCTCCCTTATCCTGTAGTCACTTTTTTCACACCTGTGCCATCGAGCCTGTGACATAGCGCTGTGATATTCAGTGGGCCTCACACAATCCAAAGGTGTCCAATGTCCACAAGTGTCTGCAGAAATTCAAAATATCCCTTATCCTGTAGTCACTTTTTTCACACCTGTGCCATCGAGCCTGTGACATAGCGCTCTGATATTCAGTGGGCCTCACACAATCCAAAAGTGTCCAGTGTCCATAAGTGTCTGCAGAAATTCAAAATCTCCCTTATCCTGTAGTCACTTTTTTCACACCTGTGCCATCGAGCCTGTGACATAGTGCTGTGATATTCAGTGGGCCTCACACAATCCAAAAGTGTCCATTGTCCACAAGTGTCTGCAGAAATTCAAAATCTCCCTTATCCTGTAGTCACCTTTTTCACACCTGTGCCATCGAGCCTGTGACATAGCGCTGTGATATTCAGTGGGCCTCACACAATCCAAGTGTCCAGTGTCCACAAGTGTCTGCAGAAATTCAAAATCTCCCTTATCCTGTAGTCACTTTTTTCACACCTGTGCCATCGAGCCTGTGACATAGCGCTGTGATATTCAGTGGGCCTCACACAATCCAAAAGTGTCCAGTGTCCACAAGTGTCTGCACAAATTCAAAATCTCCCTTATCCTTTAGTCACTTTTTTCACACCTGTGCCATCGAGCCTGTGACATAGCGCTCTGATGTTCAGTGGGCCTCACACAATCCAAGTGTCCAGTGTCCACAAGTGTCTGCAGAAATTCAAAATCTCCCTTATCCTGTAGTCACTTTTTTCACACCTGTGCCATCGAGCCTGTGACATAGCGCTCTGATATTCAGTGGGCCTCACACAATCCAAAAGTGTCCAGTGTCCATAAGTGTCTGCAGAAATTCAAAATCTCCCTTATCCTGTAGTCACTTTTTTCACACCTGTGCCATCGAGCCTGTGACATAGCGCTCTGATATTCAGTGGGCCTCACACAATCCAAGTGTCCAGTGTCCACAAGTGTCTGCAGAAATTCAAAATCACCCTTATCCTGTAGTCACTTTTTTCACACCTGTGCCATCGTGCCTGTGACATAGCGCTCTGATATTCAGTGGGCCTCACACAATCCAAGTGTCCAGTGTCCACAAGTGTCTGCAGAAATTCAAAATATCCCTTATCCTGTAGTCACTTTTTTCACACCTGTGCCATCGAGCCTGTGACATAGCGCTCTGATGTTCAGTGGGCCTCACACAATCCAAGTGTCCAGTGTCCACAAGTGTCTGCAGAAATTCAAAATCTCCCTTATCCTGTAGTCACTTTTTTCACACCTGTGCCATCGAGCCTGTGACATAGTGCTGTGATATTCAGTGGGCCTCTCACAATCCAAAAGTGTCCAGTGTCCACAAGTGTCTGCAGAAATTCAAAATCTCCCTTATCCTGTAGTCACTTTTTTCACACCTGTGCCATCGAGCCTGTGACATAGCGCTGAGATATTCAGTGGGCCTCACACAATCCAAGTGTCCAGTGTCCACAAGTGTCTGCAGAAATTCAAAATCTCCCTTATCCTGTAGTCACTTTTTTCAAACCTGTGCCATCGAGCCTGTGACATAGCGCTGTGATATTCAGTGGGCCTCACACAATCCAAATGTGTCCAGTGTCCACAAGTGTCTGCAGAAATTCAAAATCTCCCTTATCCTGTAGTCACTTTTTTCACACCTGTGCCATCGAGCCTGTGACATAGCGCTGTGATATTCAGTGGGCCTCACACAATCCAAGTGTCCAGTGTCCACAAGTGTCTGCAGAAATTCAAAATCTCCCTTATCCTGTGGTCACTTTTTTCACACCTGTGCCATCGAGCCTGTGACATAGCGCTGTGATATTCAGTGGGCCTCACACAATCCAAAAGTGTCCAGTGTCCACAAGTGTCTGCAGAAATTCAAAATCTCCCTTATCCTGTAGTCACTTTTTTCACACCTGTGCCATCGAGCCTGTGACATAGCGCTCTGATGTTCAGTGGGCCTCACACAATCCAAGTGTCCAGTGTCCACAAGTGTCTGCAGAAATTCAAAATCTCCCTTATCCTGTAGTCACTTTTTTCACACCTGTGCCATCTAGCCTGTGACATAGCGCTCTGATATTCAGTGGGCCTCACACAATCCAAGTGTCCAGTGTCCACAAGTGTCTGCAGAAATTCAAAATCTCCCTTATCCTGTAGTCACTTTTTTCACACCTGTGCCATCGAGCCTGTGACATAGCGCTGTGATATTCAGTGGGCCTCACACAATCCAAGTGTCCAGTGTCACAAGTGTCTGCAGAAATTCAAAATCTCCCTTATCCTGTAGTCACTTTTTTCACACCTGTGCCATCGAGCCTGTGACATAGCGCTGTGATATTCAGTGGGCCTCACACAATCCAAATGTGTCCAGTGTCCACAAGTGTCTGCAGAAATTCAAAATCTCCCTTATCCTGTAGTCACTTTTTTCACACCTGTGCCATCGAGCCTGTGACATAGCGCTGTGATATTCAGTGGGCCTCACACAATCCAAAAGTGTCCAGTGTCCACAAGTGTCTGCAGAAATTCAAAATCTCCCTTATCCTGTAGTCACTTTTTTCACACCTGTGCCATCGAGCCTGTGACATAGCGCTCTGATATTCAGTGGGCCTCACACAATCCAAGTGTCCAGTGTCCACAAGTGTCTGCAGAAATTCAAAATCTCCCTTATCCTGTAGTCACTTTTTTCACACCTGTGCCATCGAGCCTGTGACATAGCGCTGTGATATTCAGTGGGCCTCACACAATCCAAAAGTGTCCAGTGTGAACAAGTGTCTGCAGAAATTCAAAATCTCCCTTATCCTGTAGTCACTTTTTTCACACCTGTGCCATCGAGCCTGTGACATAGCGCTGTGATATTCAGTGGGCCTCACACAATCCAAGTGTCCAGTGTCCACAAGTGTCTGCAGAAATTCAAAATCTCCCTTATCCTGTAGTCACTTTTTTCACACCTGTGCCATCGAGCCTGTGACATAGCGCTGTGAAATTCAGTGGGCCTCACACAATCCAAGTGTCCAGTGCCCACAAGCCTCTGCAGAAATTCAAAATCTCCCTTATCCTGTAGTCACTTTTTTCACACCTGTGCCATCGAGCCTGTGACATAGCGCTGTGATATTCAGTGGGCCTCACACAATCCAAAAGTGTCCAGTGTCCACAAGTGTCTGCAGAAATTCAAAATCTCCCTTATCCTGTAGTCACTTTTTTCACACCTGTGCCATCGAGCCTGTGACATAGCGCTGTGATATTCAGTGGGCCTCACACAATCCAAAAGTGTGCAGTGTCCACAAGTGTCTGCAGAAATTCAAAATCTCCCTTATCCTGTAGTCACTTTTTTCACACCTGTGCCATCGAGCCTGTGACATAGCGCTCTGATATTCAGTGGGCCTCACACAATCCAAGTGTCCAGTGTCCACAAGTGTCTGCAGAAATTCAAAATCTCCCTTATCCTGTAGTCACTTTTTTCACACCTGTGCCATCGAGCCTGTGACATAGCGCTCTGATATTCAGTGGGCCTCACACAATCCAAGTGTCCAGTGTCCACAAGTGTCTGCAGAAATTCACAATCTCCCTTATCCTGTAGTCACTTTTTTCACACCTGTGCCATCGAGCCTGTGACATAGCGCTGTGATATTCAGTGGGCCTCACACAATCCAAAGGTGTCCAGTGTCCACAAGTGTCTGCAGAAATTCAAAATATCCCTTATCCTGTAGTCACTTTTTTCACACCTGTGCCATCGAGCCTGTGACATAGCGCTGTGATATTCAGTGGGCCTCACACAATCCAAGTGTCCAGTGTCCACAAGTGTCTGCAGAAATTCAAAATATCCCTTATCCTGTAGTCACTTTTTTCACACCTGTGCCATCGAGCCTGTGACATAGCGCTGTGATATTCAGTGGGCCTCACACAATCCAAAAGTGTCCAGTGTCCACAAGTGTCTGCAGAAATTCAAAATCTCGCTTATCCTGTAGTCACTTTTTTCACACCTGTGCCGTCGAGCCTGTGACATAGCGCTGTGATATTCAGTGGGCCTCACACAATCCAAGTGTCCAGTGTCCACAAGTGTCTGCAGAAATTCAAAATCTCCCTTATCCTGTAGTCACTTTTTTCACACCTGTGCCATCGAGCCTGTGACATAGCGCTGTGATATTCAGTGGGCCTCACACAATCCATGTGTCCAGTGTCCACAAGTGTCTGCAGAAATTCAAAATCTCCCTTATCCTGTAGTCACTTTTTTCACACCTGTGCCATCGAGCCTGTGACATAGCGCTGTGATATTCAGTGGGCCCCACACAATCCAAAGGTGTCCAGTGTCCACAAGTGTCTGCAGAAATTCAAAATCTCCCTTATCCTGTAGTCACTTTTTTCACACCTGTGCCATCGAGTCTGTGACATAGCGCTGTGATATTCAGTGGGCCTCACACAATCCAAAAGTGTCCAGTGTCCACAAGTGTCTGCAGAAATTCAAAATCTCCCTTATCCTGTAGTCACTTTTTTCACACCTGTGCCATCGAGCCTGTGACATAGCGCTGTGATATTCAGTGGGCCTCACACAATCCAAAAGTGAGCAGTGTCCACAAGTGTCTGCAGAAATTCAAAATCTCCCTTATCCTGTAGTCACTTTTTTCACACCTGTGCCATCGAGCCTGTGACATAGCGGTCTGATATTCAGTGGGCCTCACACAATCCAAGTGTCCAGTGTCCACAAGTGTCTGCAGAAATTCAAAATCTCCCTTATCCTGTAGTCACTTTTTTCACACCTGTGCCATCGAGCCTGTGACATAGCGCTCTGATATTCAGTGGGCCTCACACAATCCAAGTGTCCAGTGTCCACAAGTGTCTGCAGAAATTCAAAATCTCCCTTATCCTGTAGTCACTTTTTTCACACCTGTGCCATCGAGCCTGTGACATAGCGCTGTGATATTCAGTGGGCCTCACACAATCCAAAGGTGTCCAATGTCCACAAGTGTCTGCAGAAATTCAAAATATCCCTTATCCTGTAGTCACTTTTTTCACACCTGTGCCATCGAGCCTGTGACATAGCGCTCTGATATTCAGTGGGCCTCACACAATCCAAAAGTGTCCAGTGTCCATAAGTGTCTGCAGAAATTCAAAATCTCCCTTATCCTGTAGTCACTTTTTTCACACCTGTGCCATCGAGCCTGTGACATAGTGCTGTGATATTCAGTGGGCCTCACACAATCCAAAAGTGTCCATTGTCCACAAGTGTCTGCAGAAATTCAAAATCTCCCTTATCCTGTAGTCACTTTTTTCACACCTGTGCCATCGAGCCTGTGACATAGCGCTGTGATATTCAGTGGGCCTCACACAATCCAAGTGTCCAGTGTCCACAAGTGTCTGCAGAAATTCAAAATCTCCCTTATCCTGTAGTCACTTTTTTCACACCTGTGCCATCGAGCCTGTGACATAGCGCTGTGATATTCAGTGGGCCTCACACAATCCAAAAGTGTCCAGTGTCCACAAGTGTCTGCACAAATTCAAAATCTCCCTTATCCTTTAGTCACTTTTTTCACACCTGTGCCATCGAGCCTGTGACATAGCGCTCTGATGTTCAGTGGGCCTCACACAATCCAAGTGTCCAGTGTCCACAAGTGTCTGCAGAAATTCAAAATCTCCCTTATCCTGTAGTCACTTTTTTCACACCTGTGCCATCGAGCCTGTGACATAGCGCTCTGATATTCAGTGGGCCTCACACAATCCAAAAGTGTCCAGTGTCCATAAGTGTCTGCAGAAATTCAAAATCTCCCTTATCCTGTAGTCACTTTTTTCACACCTGTGCCATCGAGCCTGTGACATAGCGCTCTGATATTCAGTGGGCCTCACACAATCCAAGTGTCCAGTGTCCACAAGTGTCTGCAGAAATTCAAAATCACCCTTATCCTGTAGTCACTTTTTTCACACCTGTGCCATCGTGCCTGTGACATAGCGCTCTGATATTCAGTGGGCCTCACACAATCCAAGTGTCCAGTGTCCACAAGTGTCTGCAGAAATTCAAAATCTCCCTTATCCTGTAGTCACTTTTTTCACACCTGTGCCATCGAGCCTGTGACATAGCGCTGTGATATTCAGTGGGCCTCACACAATCCAAAGGTGTCCAGTGTCCACAAGTGTCTGCAGAAATTCAAAATATCCCTTATCCTGTAGTCACTTTTTTCACACCTGTGCCATCGAGCCTGTGACATAGCGCTCTGATGTTCAGTGGGCCTCACACAATCCAAGTGTCCAGTGTCCACAAGTGTCTGCAGAAATTCAAAATCTCCCTTATCCTGTAGTCACTTTTTTCACACCTGTGCCATCGAGCCTGTGACATAGTGCTGTGATATTCAGTGGGCCTCTCACAATCCAAAAGTGTCCAGTGTCCACAAGTGTCTGCAGAAATTCAAAATCTCCCTTATCCTGTAGTCACTTTTTTCACACCTGTGCCATCGAGCCTGTGACATAGCGCTGAGATATTCAGTGGGCCTCACACAATCCAAGTGTCCAGTGTCCACAAGTGTCTGCAGAAATTCAAAATCTCCCTTATCCTGTAGTCACTTTTTTCAAACCTGTGCCATCGAGCCTGTGACATAGCGCTGTGATATTCAGTGGGCCTCACACAATCCAAATGTGTCCAGTGTCCACAAGTGTCTGCAGAAATTCAAAATCTCCCTTATCCTGTAGTCACTTTTTTCACACCTGTGCCATCGAGCCTGTGACATAGCGCTGTGATATTCAGTGGGCCTCACACAATCCAAGTGTCCAGTGTCCACAAGTGTCTGCAGAAATTCAAAATCTCCCTTATCCTGTGGTCACTTTTTTCACACCTGTGCCATCGAGCCTGTGACATAGCGCTGTGATATTCAGTGGGCCTCACACAATCCAAAAGTGTCCAGTGTCCACAAGTGTCTGCAGAAATTCAAAATCTCCCTTATCCTGTAGTCACTTTTTTCACACCTGTGCCATCGAGCCTGTGACATAGCGCTCTGATGTTCAGTGGGCCTCACACAATCCAAGTGTCCAGTGTCCACAAGTGTCTGCAGAAATTCAAAATCTCCCTTATCCTGTAGTCACTTTTTTCACACCTGTGCCATCTAGCCTGTGACATAGCGCTCTGATATTCAGTGGGCCTCACACAATCCAAGTGTCCAGTGTCCACAAGTGTCTGCAGAAATTCAAAATCTCCCTTATCCTGTAGTCACTTTTTTCACACCTGTGCCATCGAGCCTGTGACATAGCGCTGTGATATTCAGTGGGCCTCACACAATCCAAGTGTCCAGTGTCACAAGTGTCTGCAGAAATTCAAAATCTCCCTTATCCTGTAGTCACTTTTTTCACACCTGTGCCATCGAGCCTGTGACATAGCGCTGTGATATTCAGTGGGCCTCACACAATCCAAATGTGTCCAGTGTCCACAAGTGTCTGCAGAAATTCAAAATCTCCCTTATCCTGTAGTCACTTTTTTCACACCTGTGCCATCGAGCCTGTGACATAGCGCTGTGATATTCAGTGGGCCTCACACAATCCAAAAGTGTCCAGTGTCCACAAGTGTCTGCAGAAATTCAAAATCTCCCTTATCCTGTAGTCACTTTTTTCACACCTGTGCCATCGAGCCTGTGACATAGCGCTCTGATATTCAGTGGGCCTCACACAATCCAAGTGTCCAGTGTCCACAAGTGTCTGCAGAAATTCAAAATCTCCCTTATCCTGTAGTCACTTTTTTCACACCTGTGCCATCGAGCCTGTGACATAGCGCTGTGATATTCAGTGGGCCTCACACAATCCAAAAGTGTCCAGTGTGAACAAGTGTCTGCAGAAATTCAAAATCTCCCTTATCCTGTAGTCACTTTTTTCACACCTGTGCCATCGAGCCTGTGACATAGCGCTGTGATATTCAGTGGGCCTCACACAATCCAAGTGTCCAGTGTCCACAAGTGTCTGCAGAAATTCAAAATCTCCCTTATCCTGTAGTCACTTTTTTCACACCTGTGCCATCGAGCCTGTGACATAGCGCTGTGAAATTCAGTGGGCCTCACACAATCCAAGTGTCCAGTGCCCACAAGCCTCTGCAGAAATTCAAAATCTCCCTTATCCTGTAGTCACTTTTTTCACACCTGTGCCATCGAGCCTGTGACATAGCGCTGTGATATTCAGTGGGCCTCACACAATCCAAAAGTGTCCAGTGTCCACAAGTGTCTGCAGAAATTCAAAATCTCCCTTATCCTGTAGTCACTTTTTTCACACCTGTGCCATCGAGCCTGTGACATAGCGCTCTGATATTCAGTGGGCCTCACACAATCCAAAAGTGTCCAGTGTCCATAAGTGTCTGCAGAAATTCAAAATCTCCCTTATCCTGTAGTCACTTTTTTCACACCTGTGCCATCGAGCCTGTGACATAGCGCTGTGATATTCAGTGGGCCTCACACAATCCAAGTGTCCAGTGTCCACAAGTGTCTGCAGAAATTCAAAATCTCCCTTATCCTGTAGTCACTTTTTTCACACCTGTGCCATCGAGCCTGTGACATAGCGCTGTGATATTCAGTGGGCCTCACACAATCCAAAAGTGTCCAGTGTCCACAAGTGTCTGCAGAAATTCAAAATCTCGCTTATCCTGTAGTCACTTTTTTCACACCTGTGCCGTCGAGCCTGTGACATAGCGCTGTGATATTCAGTGGGCCTCACACAATCCAAGTGTCCAGTGTCCACAAGTGTCTGCAGAAATTCAAAATCTCCCTTATCCTGTAGTCACTTTTTTCACACCTGTGCCATCGAGCCTGTGACATAGCGCTGTGATATTCAGTGGGCCTCACACAATCCAAAAGTGTTCAGTGTCCACAAGTGTCTGCAGAAATTCAAAATCTCCCTTATCCTGTCGTCACTTTTTTCACACCTGTGCCATCGAGCCTGTGACATAGCGCTGTGATATTCAGTGGGCCTCACACAATCCAAAGGTGTCCAGTGTCCACAAGTGTCTGCAGAAATTCAAAATGTCCCTTATCCTGTAGTCACTTTTTTCACACCTGTGCCATCGAGCCTGTGACATAGCGCTCTGATGTTCAGTGGGCCTCACACAATCCAAGTGTCCAGTGTCCACAAGTGTCTGCAGAAATTCAAAATCTCCCTTATCCTGTAGTCACTTTTTTCACACCTGTGCCATCGAGCCTGTGACATAGCGCTCTGATATTCAGTGGGCCTCACACAATCCAAAAGTGTCCAGTGTCCATAAGTGTCTGCAGAAATTCAAAATCTCCCTTATCCTGTAGTCACTTTTTTCACACCTGTGCCATCGAGCCTGTGACATAGTGCTGTGATATTCAGTGGGCCTCTCACAATCCAAAAGTGTCCAGTGTCCACAAGTGTCTGCAGAAATTCAAAATCTCCCTTATCCTGTAGTCACTTTTTTCACACCTGTGCCATCGAGCCTGTGACATAGCGCTGTGATATTCAGTGGCCTCACACAATCCAAGTGTCCAGTGTCCACAAGTGTCTGCAGAAATTCAAAATCTCCCTTATCCTGTAGTCACTTTTTTCACACCTGTGCCATCGAGCCTGTGACATAGCGCTGTGATATTCAGTGGGCCTCACACAATCCAAAAGTGTCCAGTGTCCACAAGTGTCTGCAGAAATTCAAAATCTCGCTTATCCTGTAGTCACTTTTTTCACACCTGTGCCGTCGAGCCTGTGACATAGCGCTGTGATATTCAGTGGGCCTCACACAATCCAAGTGTCCAGTGTCCACAAGTGTCTGCAGAAATTCAAAATCTCCCTTATCCTGTAGTCACTTTTTTCACACCTGTGCCATCGAGCCTGTGACATAGTGCTCTGATATTCAGTGGGCCTCACACAATCCATGTGTCCAGTGTCCACAAGTGTCTGCAGAAATTCAAAATCTCCCTTATCCTGTAGTCACTTTTTTCACACCTGTGCCATCGAGCCTGTGACATAGCGCTGTGATATTCAGTGGGCCTCACACAATCCAAAGGTGTCCAGTGTCCACAAGTGTCTGCAGAAATTCAAAATCTCCCTTATCCTGTAGTCACTTTTTTCACACCTGTGCCATCGAGTCTGTGACATAGCGCTGTGATATTCAGTGGGCCTCACACAATCCAAAAGTGTCCAGTGTCCACAAGTGTCTGCAGAAATTCAAAATCTCCCTTATCCTGTAGTCACTTTTTTCACACCTGTGCCATCGAGCCTGTGACATAGCGCTGTGATATTCAGTGGGCCTCACACAATCCAAAAGTGTGCAGTGTCCACAAGTGTCTGCAAAAATTCAAAATCTCCCTTATCCTGTAGTCACTTTTTTCACACCTGTGCCATCGAGCCTGTGACATAGCGCTCTGATATTCAGTGGGCCTCACACAATCCAAGTGTCCAGTGTCCACAAGTGTCTGCAGAAATTCAAAATCTCCCTTATCCTGTAGTCACTTTTTTCACACCTGTGCCATCGAGCCTGTGACATAGCGCTGTGATATTCAGTGGGCCTCACACAATCCAAAAGTGTCCAGTGTCCACAAGTGTCTGCAGAAATTCAAAATCTCCCTTATCCTGTAGTCACTTTTTTCACACCTGTGCCATCGAGCCTGTGACATAGCGCTCTGATGTTCAGTGGGCCTCACACAATCCAAGTGTCCAGTGTCCACAAGTGTCTGCAGAAATTCAAAATCTCCCTTATCCTGTAGTCACTTTTTTCACACTTGTGCCATCGAGCCTGTGACATAGCGCTGTGATATTCAGTGGGCCTCACACAATCCAAAAGTGTCCAGTGTCCACAAGTGTCTGCAGAAATTCAAAATCTCCCTTATCCTGTAGTCACTTTTTTCACACCTGTGCCATCGAGCCTGTGACATAGCGCTCTGATGTTCAGTGGGCCTCACACAATCCAAGTGTCCAGTGTCCACAAGTGTCTGCAGAAATTCAAAATCTCCCTTATCCTGTAGTCACTTTTTTCACACCTGTGCCATCGAGCCTGTGACATAGCGCTCTGATATTCAGTGGGCCTCACACAATCCAAAAGTGTCCAGTGTCCACAAGTGTCTGCAGAAATTCAAAATCACCCTTATCCTGTAGTCACTTTTTTCACACCTGTGCCATCGTGCCTGTGACATAGCGCTCTGATATTCAGTGGGCCTCACACAATCCAAGTGTCCAGTGTCCACAAGTGTCTGCAGAAATTCAAAATCTCCCTTATCCTGTAGTCACTTTTTTCACACCTGTGCCATCGAGCCTGTGACATAGCGCTGTGATATTCAGTGGGCCTCACACAATCCAAAGGTGTCCAGTGTCCACAAGTGTCTGCAGAAATTCAAAATATCCCTTATCCTGTAGTCACTTTTTTCACACCTGTGCCATCGAGCCTGTGACATAGCGCTCTGATTTTCAGTGGGCATCACACAATCCAAGTGTCCAGTGTCCACAAGTGTCTGCAGAAATTCAAAATCTCCCTTATCCTGTAGTCACTTTTTTCACACCTGTGCCATCGAGCCTGTGACATAGCGCTCTGATATTCAGTGGGCCTCAAACAATCCAAAAGTGTCCAGTGTCCATAAGTGTCTGCAGAAATTCAAAATCTCCCTTATACTGTAGTCACTTTTTTCACACCTGTGCCATCGAGCCTGTGACATAGTGCTGTGATATTCAGTGGGCCTCTCACAATCCAAAAGTGTCCAGTGTCCACAAGTGTCTGCAGAAATTCAAAATCTCCCTTATCCTGTAGTCACTTTTTTCACACCTGTGCCATCGAGCCTGTGACATAGCGCTGTGATATTCAGTGGGCCTCACACAATCCAAATGTCCAGTGTCCACAAGTGTCTGCAGAAATTCAAAATCACCCTTATCCTGTAGTCACTTTTTTCACACCTGTGCCATCGAGCCTGTGACATAGCGCTGTGATATTCAGTGGGCCTCACACAATCCAAAAGTGTCCAGTGTCCACAAGTGTCTGCAGAAATTCAAAATCTCGCTTATCCTGTAGTCACTTTTTTCACACCTGTGCCGTCGAGCCTGTGACATAGCGCTGTGATATTCAGTGGGCCTCACACAATCCAAGTGTCCAGTGTCCACAAGTGTCTGCAGAAATTCAAAATCTCCCTTATCCTGTAGTCACTTTTTTCACACCTGTGCCATCGAGCCTGTGACATAGCGCTCTGATATTCAGTGGGCCTCACACAATCCATGTGTCCAGTGTCCACAAGTGTCTGCAGAAATTCAAAATCTCCCTTATCCTGTAGTCACTTTTTTCACACCTGTGCCATCGAGCCTGTGACATAGCGCTGTGATATTCAGTGGGCCCCACACAATCCAAAGGTGTCCAGTGTCCACAAGTGTCTGCAGAAATTCAAAATCTCCCTTATCCTGTAGTCACTTTTTTCACACCTGTGCCATCGAGTCTGTGACATAGCGCTGTGATATTCAGTGGGCCTCACACAATCCAAAAGTGTCCAGTGTCCACAAGTGTCTGCAGAAATTCAAAATCTCCCTTATCCTGTAGTCACTTTTTTCACACCTGTGCCATCGAGCCTGTGACATAGCGCTGTGATATTCAGTGGGCCTCACACAATCCAAAAGTGTGCAGTGTCCACAAGTGTCTGCAGAAATTCAAAATCTCCCTTATCCTGTAGTCACTTTTTTCACACCTGTGCCATCGAGCCTGTGACATAGCGCTCTGATATTCAGTGGGCCTCACACAATCCAAGTGTCCAGTGTCCACAAGTGTCTGCAGAAATTCAAAATCTCCCTTATCCTGTAGACACTTTTTTCACACCTGTGCCATCGAGCCTGTGACATAGCGCTCTGATATTCAGTGGGCCTCACACAATCCAAGTGTCCAGTGTCCACAAGTGTCTGCAGAAATTCACAATCTCCCTTATCCTGTAGTCACTTTTTTCACACCTGTGCCATCGAGCCTGTGACATAGCGCTGTGATATTCAGTGGGCCTCACACAATCCAAAGGTGTCCAGTGTCCACAAGTGTCTGCAGAAATTCAAAATATCCCTTATCCTGTAGTCACTTTTTTCACACCTGTGCCATCGAGCCTGTGACATAGCGCTCTGATATTCAGTGGGCCTCACACAATCCAAAAGTGTCCAGTGTCCATAAGTGTCTGCAGAAATTCAAAATCTCCCTTATCCTGTAGTCACTTTTTTCACACCTGTGCCATCGAGCCTGTGACATAGTGCTGTGATATTCAGTGGGCCTCACACAATCCAAAAGTGTCCATTGTCCACAAGTGTCTGCAGAAATTCAAAATCTCCCTTATCCTGTAGTCACTTTTTTCACACCTGTGCCATCGAGCCTGTGACATAGCGCTGTGATATTCAGTGGGCCTCACACAATCCAAGTGTCCAGTGTCCACAAGTGTCTGCAGAAATTCAAAATCTCCCTTATCCTGTAGTCACTTTTTTCACACCTGTGCCATCGAGCCTGTGACATAGTGCTGTGATATTCAGTGGGCCTCACACAATCCAAAAGTGTCCAGTGTCCACAAGTGTCTGCAGAAATTCAAAATCTCCCTTATCCTGTAGTCACTTTTTTCACACCTGTGCCATCGAGCCTGTGACATAGCGCTCTGATAATCAGTGGGCATCACACAATCCAAAAGTGTCCAGTGTCCATAAGTGTCTGCAGAAATTCAAAATCTCCCTTATCCTGTAGTCACTTTTTTCACACCTGTGCCATCGAGCCTGTGACATAGCGCTGTGATATTCAGTGGGCCTCACACAATCCAAGTGTCCAGTGTCCACAAGTGTCTGCAGAAATTCAAAATCTCCCTTATCCTGTAGTCACTTTTTTCACACCTGTGCCATCCTGCCTGTGACATAGCGCTGTGATATTCAGTGGGCCTCACACAATCCAAAAGTGACCAGTGTCCACAAGTGTCTGCAGAAATTCAAAATCTCGCTTATCCTGTAGTCACTTTTTTCACACCTGTGCCGTCGAGCCTGTGACATAGCGCTGTGATATTCAGTGGGCCTCACACAATCCAAGTGTCCAGTGTCCACAAGTGTCTGCAGAAATTCAAAATCTCCCTTATCCTGTAGTCACTTTTTTCACACCTGTGCCATCGAGCCTGTGACATAGCGCTCTGATATTCAGTGGGCCTCACACAATCCATGTGTCCAGTTTCCACAAGTGTCTGCAGAAATTCAAAATCTCCCTTATCCTGTAGTCACTTTTTTCACACCTGTGCCATCGAGCCTGTGACATAGCGCTGTGATATTCAGTGGGCCCCACACAATCCAAAGGTGTCCAGTGTCCACAAGTGTCTGCAGAAATTCAAAATCTCCCTTATCCTGTAGTCACTTTTTACACACCTGTGCCATCGAGTCTGTGACATAGCGCTGTGATATTCAGTGGGCCTCACACAATCCAAAAGTGTGCAGTGTCCACAAGTGTCTGCAGAAATTCAAAATCTCCCTTATCCTGTAGTCACTTTTTTCACACCTGTGCCATCGAGCCTGTGACATAGCGCTCTGATATTCAGTGGGCCTCACACAATCCAAGTGTCCAGTGTCCACAAGTGTCTGCAGAAATTCAAAATCTCCCTTATCCTGTAGTCACTTTTTTCACACCTGTGCCATCGAGCCTGTGACATAGCGCTCTGATATTCAGTGGGCCTCACACAATCCAAGTGTCCAGTGTCCACAAGTGTCTGCAGAAATTCAAAATCTCCCTTATCCTGTAGTCACTTTTTTCACACCTGTGCCATCGAGCCTGTGACATAGCGCTGTGATATTCAGTGGGCCTCACACAATCCAAAGGTGTCCAATGTCCACAAGTGTCTGCAGAAATTCAAAATATCCCTTATCCTGTAGTCACTTTTTTCACACCTGTGCCATCGAGCCTGTGACATAGCGCTCTGATATTCAGTGGGCCTCACACAATCCAAAAGTGTCCAGTGTCCATAAGTGTCTGCAGAAATTCAAAATCTCCCTTATCCTGTAGTCACTTTTTTCACACCTGTGCCATCGAGCCTGTGACATAGTGCTGTGATATTCAGTGGGCCTCACACAATCCAAAAGTGTCCATTGTCCACAAGTGTCTGCAGAAATTCAAAATCTCCCTTATCCTGTAGTCACTTTTTTCACACCTGTGCCATCGAGCCTGTGACATAGCGCTGTGATATTCAGTGGGCCTCACACAATCCAAGTGTCCAGTGTCCACAAGTGTCTGCAGAAATTCAAAATCTCCCTTATCCTGTAGTCACTTTTTTCACACCTGTGCCATCGAGCCTGTGACATAGCGCTGTGATATTCAGTGGGCCTCACACAATCCAAAAGTGTCCAGTGTCCACAAGTGTCTGCACAAATTCAAAATCTCCCTTATCCTTTAGTCACTTTTTTCACACCTGTGCCATCGAGCCTGTGACATAGCGCTCTGATGTTCAGTGGGCCTCACACAATCCAAGTGTCCAGTGTCCACAAGTGTCTGCAGAAATTCAAAATCTCCCTTATCCTGTAGTCACTTTTTTCACACCTGTGCCATCGAGCCTGTGACATAGCGCTCTGATATTCAGTGGGCCTCACACAATCCAAAAGTGTCCAGTGTCCATAAGTGTCTGCAGAAATTCAAAATCTCCCTTATCCTGTAGTCACTTTTTTCACACCTGTGCCATCGAGCCTGTGACATAGCGCTCTGATATTCAGTGGGCCTCACACAATCCAAGTGTCCAGTGTCCACAAGTGTCTGCAGAAATTCAAAATCACCCTTATCCTGTAGTCACTTTTTTCACACCTGTGCCATCGTGCCTGTGACATAGCGCTCTGATATTCAGTGGGCCTCACACAATCCAAGTGTCCAGTGTCCACAAGTGTCTGCAGAAATTCAAAATCTCCCTTATCCTGTAGTCACTTTTTTCACACCTGTGCCATCGAGCCTGTGACATAGCGCTGTGATATTCAGTGGGCCTCACACAATCCAAAGGTGTCCAGTGTCCACAAGTGTCTGCAGAAATTCAAAATATCCCTTATCCTGTAGTCACTTTTTTCACACCTGTGCCATCGAGCCTGTGACATAGCGCTCTGATGTTCAGTGGGCCTCACACAATCCAAGTGTCCAGTGTCCACAAGTGTCTGCAGAAATTCAAAATCTCCCTTATCCTGTAGTCACTTTTTTCACACCTGTGCCATCGAGCCTGTGACATAGTGCTGTGATATTCAGTGGGCCTCTCACAATCCAAAAGTGTCCAGTGTCCACAAGTGTCTGCAGAAATTCAAAATCTCCCTTATCCTGTAGTCACTTTTTTCACACCTGTGCCATCGAGCCTGTGACATAGCGCTGAGATATTCAGTGGGCCTCACACAATCCAAGTGTCCAGTGTCCACAAGTGTCTGCAGAAATTCAAAATCTCCCTTATCCTGTAGTCACTTTTTTCACACATGTGCCATCGAGCCTGTGACATAGCGCTGTGATATTCAGTGGGCCTCACACAATCCAAATGTGTCCAGTGTCCACAAGTGTCTGCAGAAATTCAAAATCTCCCTTATCCTGTAGTCACTTTTTTCACACCTGTGCCATCGAGCCTGTGACATAGCGCTGTGATATTCAGTGGGCCTCACACAATCCAAGTGTCCAGTGTCCACAAGTGTCTGCAGAAATTCAAAATCTCCCTTATCCTGTGGTCACTTTTTTCACACCTGTGCCATCGAGCCTGTGACATAGCGCTGTGATATTCAGTGGGCCTCACACAATCCAAAAGTGTCCAGTGTCCACAAGTGTCTGCAGAAATTCAAAATCTCCCTTATCCTGTAGTCACTTTTTTCACACCTGTGCCATCGAGCCTGTGACATAGCGCTCTGATGTTCAGTGGGCCTCACACAATCCAAGTGTCCAGTGTCCACAAGTGTCTGCAGAAATTCAAAATCTCCCTTATCCTGTAGTCACTTTTTTCACACCTGTGCCATCTAGCCTGTGACATAGCGCTCTGATATTCAGTGGGCCTCACACAATCCAAGTGTCCAGTGTCCACAAGTGTCTGCAGAAATTCAAAATCTCCCTTATCCTGTAGTCACTTTTTTCACACCTGTGCCATCGAGCCTGTGACATAGCGCTGTGATATTCAGTGGGCCTCACACAATCCAAATGTGTCCAGTGTCCACAAGTGTCTGCAGAAATTCAAAATCTCCCTTATCCTGTAGTCACTTTTTTCACACCTGTGCCATCGAGCCTGTGACATAGCGCTGTGATATTCAGTGGGCCTCACACAATCCAAAAGTGTCCAGTGTCCACAAGTGTCTGCAGAAATTCAAAATCTCCCTTATCCTGTAGTCACTTTTTTCACACCTGTGCCATCGAGCCTGTGACATAGCGCTCTGATATTCAGTGGGCCTCACACAATCCAAGTGTCCAGTGTCCACAAGTGTCTGCAGAAATTCAAAATCTCCCTTATCCTGTAGTCACTTTTTTCACACCTGTGCCATCGAGCCTGTGACATAGCGCTGTGATATTCAGTGGGCCTCACACAATCCAAAAGTGTCCAGTGTGAACAAGTGTCTGCAGAAATTCAAAATCTCCCTTATCCTGTAGTCACTTTTTTCACACCTGTGCCATCGAGCCTGTGACATAGCGCTGTGATATTCAGTGGGCCTCACACAATCCAAGTGTCCAGTGTCCACAAGTGTCTGCAGAAATTCAAAATCTCCCTTATCCTGTAGTCACTTTTTTCACACCTGTGCCATCGAGCCTGTGACATAGCGCTGTGAAATTCAGTGGGCCTCACACAATCCAAGTGTCCAGTGCCCACAAGCCTCTGCAGAAATTCAAAATCTCCCTTATCCTGTAGTCACTTTTTTCACACCTGTGCCATCGAGCCTGTGACATAGCGCTGTGATATTCAGTGGGCCTCACACAATCCAAAAGTGTCCAGTGTCCACAAGTGTCTGCAGAAATTCAAAATCTCCCTTATCCTGTAGTCACTTTTTTCACACCTGTGCCATCGAGCCTGTGACATAGCGCTCTGATATTCAGTGGGCCTCACACAATCCAAAAGTGTCCAGTGTCCATAAGTGTCTGCAGAAATTCAAAATCTCCCTTATCCTGTAGTCACTTTTTTCACACCTGTGCCATCGAGCCTGTGACATAGCGCTGTTATATTCAGTGGGCCTCACACAATCCAAGTGTCCAGTGTCCACAAGTGTCTGCAGAAATTCAAAATCTCCCTTATCCTGTAGTCACTTTTTTCACACCTGTGCCATCGAGCCTGTGACATAGCGCTGTGATATTCAGTGGGCCTCACACAATCCAAAAGTGTCCAGTGTCCACAAGTGTCTGCAGAAATTCAAAATCTCGCTTATCCTGTAGTCACTTTTTTCACACCTGTGCCGTCGAGCCTGTGACATAGCGCTGTGATATTCAGTGGGCCTCACACAATCCAAGTGTCCAGTGTCCACAAGTGTCTGCAGAAATTCAAAATCTCCCTTATCCTGTAGTCACTTTTTTCACACCTGTGCCATCGAGCCTGTGACATAGCGCTCTGATATTCAGTGGGCCTCACACAATCCATGTGTCCAGTGTCCACAAGTGTCTGCAGAAATTCAAAATCTCCCTTATCCTGTAGTCACTTTTTTCACACCTGTGCCATCGAGCCTGTGACATAGCGCTGTGATATTCAGTGGGCCCCACACAATCCAAAGGTGTCCAGTGTCCACAAGTGTCTGCAGAAATTCAAAATCTCCCTTATCCTGTAGTCACTTTTTTCACACCTGTGCCATCGAGTCTGTGACATAGCGCTGTGATATTCAGTGGGCCTCACACAATCCAAAAGTGTCCAGTGTCCACAAGTGTCTGCAGAAATTCAAAATCTCCCTTATCCTGTAGTCACTTTTTTCACACCTGTGCCATCGAGCCTGTGACATAGCGCTGTGATATTCAGTGGGCCTCACACAATCCAAAAGTGTGCAGTGTCCACAAGTGTCTGCAGAAATTCAAAATCTCCCTTATCCTGTAGTCACTTTTTTCACACCTGTGCCATCGAGCCTGTGACATAGCGCTCTGATATTCAGTGGGCCTCACACAATCCAAGTGTCCAGTGTCCACAAGTGTCTGCAGAAATTCAAAATCTCCCTTATCCTGTAGTCACTTTTTTCACACCTGTGCCATCGAGCCTGTGACATAGCGCTCTGATATTCAGTGGGCCTCACACAATCCAAGTGTCCAGTGTCCACAAGTGTCTGCAGAAATTCAAAATCTCCCTTATCCTGTAGTCACTTTTTTCACACCTGTGCCATCGAGCCTGTGACATAGCGCTGTGAAATTCAGTGGGCCTCACACAATCCAAGTGTCCAGTGCCCACAAGCCTCTGCAGAAATTCAAAATCTCCCTTATCCTGTAGTCACTTTTTTCACACCTGTGCCATCGAGCCTGTGACATAGCGCTGTGATATTCAGTGGGCCTCACACAATCCAAAAGTGTCCAGTGTCCACAAGTGTCTGCAGAAATTCAAAATCTCCCTTATCCTGTAGTCACTTTTTTCACACCTGTGCCATCGAGCCTGTGACATAGCGCTCTGATATTCAGTGGGCCTCACACAATCCAAAAGTGTCCAGTGTCCATAAGTGTCTGCAGAAATTCAAAATCTCCCTTATCCTGTAGTCACTTTTTTCACACCTGTGCCATCGAGCCTGTGACATAGCGCTGTTATATTCAGTGGGCCTCACACAATCCAAGTGTCCAGTGTCCACAAGTGTCTGCAGAAATTCAAAATCTCCCTTATCCTGTAGTCACTTTTTTCACACCTGTGCCATCGAGCCTGTGACATAGCGCTGTGATATTCAGTGGGCCTCACACAATCCAAAAGTGTCCAGTGTCCACAAGTGTCTGCAGAAATTCAAAATCTCGCTTATCCTGTAGTCACTTTTTTCACACCTGTGCCGTCGAGCCTGTGACATAGCGCTGTGATATTCAGTGGGCCTCACACAATCCAAGTGTCCAGTGTCCACAAGTGTCTGCAGAAATTCAAAATCTCCCTTATCCTGTAGTCACTTTTTTCACACCTGTGCCATCGAGCCTGTGACATAGCGCTCTGATATTCAGTGGGCCTCACACAATCCATGTGTCCAGTGTCCACAAGTGTCTGCAGAAATTCAAAATCTCCCTTATCCTGTAGTCACTTTTTTCACACCTGTGCCATCGAGCCTGTGACATAGCGCTGTGATATTCAGTGGGCCCCACACAATCCAAAGGTGTCCAGTGTCCACAAGTGTCTGCAGAAATTCAAAATCTCCCTTATCCTGTAGTCACTTTTTTCACACCTGTGCCATCGAGTCTGTGACATAGCGCTGTGATATTCAGTGGGCCTCACACAATCCAAAAGTGTCCAGTGTCCACAAGTGTCTGCAGAAATTCAAAATCTCCCTTATCCTGTAGTCACTTTTTTCACACCTGTGCCATCGAGCCTGTGACATAGCGCTGTGATATTCAGTGGGCCTCACACAATCCAAAAGTGTGCAGTGTCCACAAGTGTCTGCAGAAATTCAAAATCTCCCTTATCCTGTAGTCACTTTTTTCACACCTGTGCCATCGAGCCTGTGACATAGCGCTCTGATATTCAGTGGGCCTCACACAATCCAAGTGTCCAGTGTCCACAAGTGTCTGCAGAAATTCAAAATCTCCCTTATCCTGTAGTCACTTTTTTCACACCTGTGCCATCGAGCCTGTGACATAGCGCTCTGATATTCAGTGGGCCTCACACAATCCAAGTGTCCAGTGTCCACAAGTGTCTGCAGAAATTCAAAATCTCCCTTATCCTGTAGTCACTTTTTTCAAACCTGTGCCATCGAGCCTGTGACATAGCCCTGTGATATTCAGTGGGCCTCACACAATCCAAAGGTGTCCAGTGTCCACAAGTGTCTGCAGAAATTCAAAATATCCCTTATCCTGTAGTCATTTTTTTCACACCTGTGCCATCGAGCCTGTGACATAGCGCTCTGATATTCAGTGGGCCTCACACAATCCAAAAGTGTCCAGTGTCCATAAGTGTCTGCAGAAATTCAAAATCTCCCTTATCCTGTAGTCACTTTTTTCACACCTGTGCCATCGAGCCTGTGACATAGTGCTGTGATATTCAGTGGGCCTCACACAATCCAAAAGTGTCCATTGTCCACAAGTGTCTGCAGAAATTCAAAATCTCCCTTATCCTGTAGTCACTTTTTTCACACCTGTGCCATCGAGCCTGTGACATAGCGCTGTGATATTCAGTGGGCCTCACACAATCCAAGTGTCCAGTGTCCACAAGTGTCTGCAGAAATTCAAAATCTCCCTTATCCTGTAGTCACTTTTTTCACACCTGTGCCATCGAGCCTGTGACATAGCACTGTGATATTCAATGGGCCTCACACAATCCAAAAGTGTCCAGTGTCCACAAGTGTCTGCAGAAATTCAAAATCTCCCTTATCCTTTAGTCACTTTTTTCACACCTGTGCCATCGAGCCTGTGACATAGCGCTGTGATATTCAATGGGCCTCACACAATCCAAAAGTGTCCAGTGTCCACAAGTGTCTGCACAAATTCAAAATCTCCCTTATCCTTTAGTCACTTTTTTCACACCTGTGCCATCGAGCCTGTGACATAGCGCTCTGATGTTCAGTGGGCCTCACACAATCCAAGTGTCCAGTGTCCACAAGTGTCTGCAGAAATTCAAAATCTCCCTTATCCTGTAGTCACTTTTTTCACACCTGTGCCATCGAGCCTGTGACATAGCGCTCTGATATTCAGTGGGCCTCACACAATCCAAAAGTGTCCAGTGTCCATAAGTGTCTGCAGAAATTCAAAATCTCCCTTATCCTGTAGTCACTTTTTTCACACCTGTGCCATCGAGCCTGTGACATAGCGCTCTGATATTCAGTGGGCCTCACACAATCCAAGTGTCCAGTGTCCACAAGTGTCTGCAGAAATTCAAAATCACCCTTATCCTGTAGTCACTTTTTTCACACCTGTGCCATCGTGCCTGTGACATAGCGCTCTGATATTCAGTGGGCCTCACACAATCCAAGTGTCCAGTGTCCACAAGTGTCTGCAGAAATTCAAAATCTCCCTTATCCTGTAGTCACTTTTTTCACACCTGTGCCATCGAGCCTGTGACATAGCGCTGTGATATTCAGTGGGCCTCACACAATCCAAAGGTGTCCAGTGTCCACAAGTGTCTGCAGAAATTCAAAATATCCCTTATCCTGTAGTCACTTTTTTCACACCTGTGCCATCGAGCCTGTGACATAGCGCTCTGATGTTCAGTGGGCCTCACACAATCCAAGTGTCCAGTGTCCACAAGTGTCTGCAGAAATTCAAAATCTCCCTTATCCTGTAGTCACTTTTTTCACACCTGTGCCATCGAGCCTGTGACATAGTGCTGTGATATTCAGTGGGCCTCTCACAATCCAAAAGTGTCCAGTGTCCACAAGTGTCTGCAGAAATTCAAAATCTCCCTTATCCTGTAGTCACTTTTTTCACACCTGTGCCATCGAGCCTGTGACATAGCGCTGAGATATTCAGTGGGCCTCACACAATCCAAGTGTCCAGTGTCCACAAGTGTCTGCAGAAATTCAAAATCTCCCTTATCCTGTGGTCACTTTTTTCACACCTGTGCCATCGAGCCTGTGACATAGCGCTGTGATATTCAGTGGGCCTCACACAATCCAAAAGTGTCCAGTGTCCACAAGTGTCTGCAGAAATTCAAAATCTCCCTTATCCTGTAGTCACTTTTTTCACACCTGTGCCATCGAGCCTGTGACATAGCGCTGTGATATTCAGTGGGCCTCACACAATCCAAGTGTCCAGTGTCCACAAGTGTCTGCAGAAATTCAAAATCTCCCTTATCCTGTAGTCACTTTTTTCACACCTGTGCCATCGAGCCTGTGACATAGCACTGTGATATTCAATGGGCCTCACACAATCCAAAAGTGTCCAGTGTCCACAAGTGTCTGCAGAAATTCAAAATCTCCCTTATCCTTTAGTCACTTTTTTCACACCTGTGCCATCGAGCCTGTGACATAGCGCTGTGATATTCAATGGGCCTCACACAATCCAAAAGTGTCCAGTGTCCACAAGTGTCTGCACAAATTCAAAATCTCCCTTATCCTTTAGTCACTTTTTTCACACCTGTGCCATCGAGCCTGTGACATAGCGCTCTGATGTTCAGTGGGCCTCACACAATCCAAGTGTCCAGTGTCCACAAGTGTCTGCAGAAATTCAAAATCTCCCTTATCCTGTAGTCACTTTTTTCACACCTGTGCCATCGAGCCTGTGACATAGCGCTCTGATATTCAGTGGGCCTCACACAATCCAAAAGTGTCCAGTGTCCATAAGTGTCTGCAGAAATTCAAAATCTCCCTTATCCTGTAGTCACTTTTTTCACACCTGTGCCATCGAGCCTGTGACATAGCGCTCTGATATTCAGTGGGCCTCACACAATCCAAGTGTCCAGTGTCCACAAGTGTCTGCAGAAATTCAAAATCACCCTTATCCTGTAGTCACTTTTTTCACACCTGTGCCATCGTGCCTGTGACATAGCGCTCTGATATTCAGTGGGCCTCACACAATCCAAGTGTCCAGTGTCCACAAGTGTCTGCAGAAATTCAAAATCTCCCTTATCCTGTAGTCACTTTTTTCACACCTGTGCCATCGAGCCTGTGACATAGCGCTGTGATATTCAGTGGGCCTCACACAATCCAAAGGTGTCCAGTGTCCACAAGTGTCTGCAGAAATTCAAAATATCCCTTATCCTGTAGTCACTTTTTTCACACCTGTGCCATCGAGCCTGTGACATAGCGCTCTGATGTTCAGTGGGCCTCACACAATCCAAGTGTCCAGTGTCCACAAGTGTCTGCAGAAATTCAAAATCTCCCTTATCCTGTAGTCACTTTTTTCACACCTGTGCCATCGAGCCTGTGACATAGTGCTGTGATATTCAGTGGGCCTCTCACAATCCAAAAGTGTCCAGTGTCCACAAGTGTCTGCAGAAATTCAAAATCTCCCTTATCCTGTAGTCACTTTTTTCACACCTGTGCCATCGAGCCTGTGACATAGCGCTGAGATATTCAGTGGGCCTCACACAATCCAAGTGTCCAGTGTCCACAAGTGTCTGCAGAAATTCAAAATCTCCCTTATCCTGTGGTCACTTTTTTCACACCTGTGCCATCGAGCCTGTGACATAGCGCTGTGATATTCAGTGGGCCTCACACAATCCAAAAGTGTCCAGTGTCCACAAGTGTCTGCAGAAATTCAAAATCTCCCTTATCCTGTAGTCACTTTTTTCACACCTGTGCCATCGAGCCTGTGACATAGCGCTCTGATGTTCAGTGGGCCTCACACAATCCAAGTGTCCAGTGTCCACAAGTGTCTGCAGAAATTCAAAATCTCCCTTATCCTGTAGTCACTTTTTTCACACCTGTGCCATCTAGCCTGTGACATAGCGCTCTGATATTCAGTGGGCCTCACACAATCCAAGTGTCCAGTGTCCACAAGTGTCTGCAGAAATTCAAAATCTCCCTTATCCTGTAGTCACTTTTTTCACACCTGTGCCATCGAGCCTGTGACATAGCGCTGTGATATTCAGTGGGCCTCACACAATCCAAGTGTCCAGTGTCACAAGTGTCTGCAGAAATTCAAAATCTCCCTTATCCTGTAGTCACTTTTTTCACACCTGTGCCATCGAGCCTGTGACATAGCGCTGTGATATTCAGTGGGCCTCACACAATCCAAATGTGTCCAGTGTCCACAAGTGTCTGCAGAAATTCAAAATCTCCCTTATCCTGTAGTCACTTTTTTCACACCTGTGCCATCGAGCCTGTGACATAGCGCTGTGATATTCAGTGGGCCTCACACAATCCAAAAGTGTCCAGTGTCCACAAGTGTCTGCAGAAATTCAAAATCTCCCTTATCCTGTAGTCACTTTTTTCACACCTGTGCCATCGAGCCTGTGACATAGCGCTCTGATATTCAGTGGGCCTCACACAATCCAAGTGTCCAGTGTCCACAAGTGTCTGCAGAAATTCAAAATCTCCCTTATCCTGTAGTCACTTTTTTCACACCTGTGCCATCGAGCCTGTGACATAGCGCTGTGATATTCAGTGGGCCTCACACAATCCAAAAGTGTCCAGTGTGAACAAGTGTCTGCAGAAATTCAAAATCTCCCTTATCCTGTAGTCACTTTTTTCACACCTGTGCCATCGAGCCTGTGACATAGCGCTGTGATATTCAGTGGGCCTCACACAATCCAAGTGTCCAGTGTCCACAAGTGTCTGCAGAAATTCAAAATCTCCCTTATCCTGTAGTCACTTTTTTCACACCTGTGCCATCGAGCCTGTGACATAGCGCTGTGAAATTCAGTGGGCCTCACACAATCCAAGTGTCCAGTGCCCACAAGCCTCTGCAGAAATTCAAAATCTCCCTTATCCTGTAGTCACTTTTTTCACACCTGTGCCATCGAGCCTGTGACATAGCGCTGTGATATTCAGTGGGCCTCACACAATCCAAAAGTGTCCAGTGTCCACAAGTGTCTGCAGAAATTCAAAATCTCCCTTATCCTGTAGTCACTTTTTTCACACCTGTGCCATCGAGCCTGTGACATAGCGCTCTGATATTCAGTGGGCCTCACACAATCCAAAAGTGTCCAGTGTCCATAAGTGTCTGCAGAAATTCAAAATCTCCCTTATCCTGTAGTCACTTTTTTCACACCTGTGCCATCGAGCCTGTGACATAGCGCTGTGATATTCAGTGGGCCTCACACAATCCAAGTGTCCAGTGTCCACAAGTGTCTGCAGAAATTCAAAATCTCCCTTATCCTGTAGTCACTTTTTTCACACCTGTGCCATCGAGCCTGTGACATAGCGCTGTGATATTCAGTGGGCCTCACACAATCCAAAAGTGTCCAGTGTCCACAAGTGTCTGCAGAAATTCAAAATCTCGCTTATCCTGTAGTCACTTTTTTCACACCTGTGCCGTCGAGCCTGTGACATAGCGCTGTGATATTCAGTGGGCCTCACACAATCCAAGTGTCCAGTGTCCACAAGTGTCTGCAGAAATTCAAAATCTCCCTTATCCTGTAGTCACTTTTTTCACACCTGTGCCATCGAGCCTGTGACATAGCGCTCTGATATTCAGTGGGCCTCACACAATCCATGTGTCCAGTGTCCACAAGTGTCTGCAGAAATTCAAAATCTCCCTTATCCTGTAGTCACTTTTTTCACACCTGTGCCATCGAGCCTGTGACATAGCGCTGTGATATTCAGTGGGCCCCACACAATCCAAAGGTGTCCAGTGTCCACAAGTGTCTGCAGAAATTCAAAATCTCCCTTATCCTGTAGTCACTTTTTTCACACCTGTGCCATCGAGTCTGTGACATAGCGCTGTGATATTCAGTGGGCCTCACACAATCCAAAAGTGTCCAGTGTCCACAAGTGTCTGCAGAAATTCAAAATCTCCCTTATCCTGTAGTCACTTTTTTCACACCTGTGCCATCGAGCCTGTGACATAGCGCTGTGATATTCAGTGGGCCTCACACAATCGAAAAGTGTGCAGTGTCCACAAGTGTCTGCAGAAATTCAAAATCTCCCTTATCCTGTAGTCACTTTTTTCACACCTGTGCCATCGAGCCTGTGACATAGCGCTCTGATATTCAGTGGGCCTCACACAATCCAAGTGTCCAGTGTCCACAAGTGTCTGCAGAAATTCAAAATCTCCCTTATCCTGTAGTCACTTTTTTCACACCTGTGCCATCGAGCCTGTGACATAGCGCTCTGATATTCAGTGGGCCTCACACAATCCAAGTGTCCAGTGTCCACAAGTGTCTGCAGAAATTCAAAATCTCCCTTATCCTGTAGTCACTTTTTTCACACCTGTGCCATCGAGCCTGTGACATAGCCCTGTGATATTCAGTGGGCCTCACACAATCCAAAGGTGTCCAGTGTCCACAAGTGTCTGCAGAAATTCAAAATATCCCTTATCCTGTAGTCATTTTTTTCACACCTGTGCCATCGAGCCTGTGACATAGCGCTCTGATATTCAGTGGGCCTCACACAATCCAAAAGTGTCCAGTGTCCATAAGTGTCTGCAGAAATTCAAAATCTCCCTTATCCTGTAGTCACTTTTTTCACACCTGTGCCATCGAGCCTGTGACATAGTGCTGTGATATTCAGTGGGCCTCACACAATCCAAAAGTGTCCATTGTCCACAAGTGTCTGCAGAAATTCAAAATCTCCCTTATCCTGTAGTCACTTTTTTCACACCTGTGCCATCGAGCCTGTGACATAGCGCTGTGATATTCAGTGGGCCTCACACAATCCAAGTGTCCAGTGTCCACAAGTGTCTGCAGAAATTCAAAATCTCCCTTATCCTGTAGTCACTTTTTTCACACCTGTGCCATCGAGCCTGTGACATAGCGCTGTGATATTCAATGGGCCTCACACAATCCAAAAGTGTCCAGTGTCCACAAGTGTCTGCAGAAATTCAAAATCTCCCTTATCCTGTAGTCACTTTTTTCACACCTGTGCCATCGAGCCTGTGACATAGCGCTCTGATATTCAGTGGGCCTCACACAATCCAAGTGTCCAGTGTCCACAAGTGTCTGCAGAAATTCAAAATCTCCCTTATCCTGTAGTCACTTTTTTCACACCTGTGCCATCGAGCCTGTGACATAGCGCTGTGATATTCAGTGGGCCTCACACAATCCAAAAGTGTCCAGTGTCCACAAGAGTCTGCACAAATTCAATATCTCCCTTATCCTGTAGTCACTTTTTTCACACCTGTGCCATCGAGCCTGTGACATAGCGCTCTGATGTTCAGTGGGCCTCACACAATCCAAGTGTCCAGTGTCCACAAGTGTCTGCAGAAATTCAAAATCTCCCTTATCCTGTAGTCACTTTTTTCACACCTGTGCCATCGAGCCTGTGACATAGCGCTCTGATATTCAGTGGGCCTCACACAATCCAAAAGTGTCCAGTGTCCATAAGTGTCTGCAGAAATTCAAAATCTCTCTTATCCTGTAGTCACTTTTTTCACACCTGTGCCATCGAGCCTGTGACATAGCGCTCTGATATTCAGTGGGCCTCACACAATCCAAGTGTCCAGTGTCCACAAGTGTCTGCAGAAATTCAAAATCACCCTTATCCTGTAGTCACTTTTTTCACACCTGTGCCATCGTGCCTGTGACATAGCGCTCTGATATTCAGTGGGCCTCACACAATCCAAGTGTCCAGTGTCCACAAGTGTCTGCAGAAATTCAAAATCTCCCTTATCCTGTAGTCACTTTTTTCACACCTGTGCCATCGAGCCTGTGACATAGCGCTGTGATATTCAGTGGGCCTCACACAATCCAAAGGTGTCCAGTGTCCACAAGTGTCTGCAGAAATTCAAAATATCCCTTATCCTGTAGTCACTTTTTTCACACCTGTGCCATCGAGCCTGTGACATAGCGCTCTGATGTTCAGTGGGCCTCACACAATCCAAGTGTCCAGTGTCCACAAGTGTCTGCAGAAATTCAAAATCTCCCTTATCCTGTAGTCACTTTTTTCACACCTGTGCCATCGAGCCTGTGACATAGTGCTGTGATATTCAGTGTGCCTCTCACAATCCAAAAGTGTCCAGTGTCCACAAGTGTCTGCAGAAATTCAAAATCTCCCTTATCCTGTAGTCACTTTTTTCACACCTGTGCCATCAAGCCTGTGACATAGCGCTGAGATATTCAGTGGGCCTCACACAATCCAAGTGTCCAGTGTCCACAAGTGTCTGCAGAAATTCAAAATCTCCCTTATCCTGTAGTCACTTTTTTCACACCTGTGCCATCGAGCCTGTGACATAGCGCTGTGATATTCAGTGGGCCTCACACAATCCAAATGTGTCCAGTGTCCACAAGTGTCTGCAGAAATTCAAAATCTCCCTTATCCTGTAGTCACTTTTTTCACACCTGTGCCATCGAGCCTGTGACATAGCGCTGTGATATTCAGTGGGCCTCACACAATCCAAGTGTCCAGTGTCCACAAGTGTCTGCAGAAATTCAAAATCTCCCTTATCCTGTGGTCACTTTTTTCACACCTGTGCCATCGAGCCTGTGACATAGCGCTGTGATATTCAGTGGGCCTCACACAATCCAAAAGTGTCCAGTGTCCACAAGTGTCTGCAGAAATTCAAAATCTCCCTTATCCTGTAGTCACTTTTTTTACACCTGTGCCATCGAGCCTGTGACATAGCGCTCTGATGTTCAGTGGGCCTCACACAATCCAAGTGTCCAGTGTCCACAAGTGTCTGCAGAAATTCAAAATCTCCCTTATCCTGTAGTCACTTTTTTCACACCTGTGCCATCTAGCCTGTGACATAGCGCTCTGATATTCAGTGGGCCTCACACAATCCAAGTGTCCAGTGTCCACAAGTGTCTGCAGAAATTCAAAATCTCCCTTATCCTGTAGTCACTTTTTTCACACCTGTGCCATCGAGCCTGTGACATAGCGCTGTGATATTCAGTGGGCCTCACACAATCCAAGTGTCCAGTGTCCACAAGTGTCTGCAGAAATTCAAAATTTCCCTTATCCTGTAGTCACTTTTTTCACACCTGTGCCATCGAGCCTGTGACATAGCGCTGTGATATTCAGTGGGCCTCACACAATCCAAATGTGTCCAGTGTCCACAAGTGTCTGCAGAAATTCAAAATCTCCCTTATCCTGTAGTCACTTTTTTCACACCTGTGCCATCGAGCCTGTGACATAGCGCTGTGATATTCAGTGGGCCTCACACAATCCAAAAGTGTCCAGTGTCCACAAGTGTCTGCAGAAATTCAAAATCTCCCTTATCCTGTAGTCACTTTTTTCACACCTGTGCCATCGAGCCTGTGACATAGCGCTCTGATATTCAGTGGGCCTCACACAATCCAAGTGTCCAGTGTCCACAAGTGTCTGCAGAAATTCAAAATCTCCCTTATCCTGTAGTCACTTTTTTCACACCTGTGCCATCGAGCCTGTGACATAGTGCTGTGATATTCAGTGGGCCTCACACAATCCAAAAGTGTCCAGTGTGAACAAGTGTCTGCAGAAATTCAAAATCTCCCTTATCCTGTAGTCACTTTTTTCACACCTGTGCCATCGAGCCTGTGACATAGCGCTGTGATATTCAGTGGGCCTCACACAATCCAAGTGTCCAGTGTCCACAAGTGTCTGCAGAAATTCAAAATCTCCCTTATCCTGTAGTCACTTTTTTCACACCTGTGCCATCGAGCCTGTGACATAGCGCTGTGAAATTCAGTGGGCCTCACACAATCCAAGTGTCCAGTGTCCACAAGCCTCTGCAGAAATTCAAAATCTCCCTTATCCTGTAGTCACTTTTTTCACACCTGTGCCATCGAGCCTGTGACATAGCGCTGTGATATTCAGTGGGCCTCACACAATCCAAAAGTGTCCAGTGTCCACAAGTGTCTGCAGAAATTCAAAATCTCCCTTATCCTGTAGTCACTTTTTTCACACCTGTGCCATCGAGCCTGTGACATAGCGCTCTGATATTCAGTGGGCCTCACACAATCCAAGTGTCCAGTGTCCACAAGTGTCTGCAGAAATTCAAAATCTCCCTTATCCTGTAGTCACTTTTTTCACACCTGTGCCATCGAGCCTGTGACATAGTGCTGTGATATTCAGTGGGCCTCACACAATCCAAAAGTGTCCAGTGTGAACAAGTGTCTGCAGAAATTCAAAATCTCCCTTATCCTGTAGTCACTTTTTTCACACCTGTGCCATCGAGCCTGTGACATAGCGCTGTGATATTCAGTGGGCCTCACACAATCCAAGTGTCCAGTGTCCACAAGTGTCTGCAGAAATTCAAAATCTCCCTTATCCTGTAGTCACTTTTTTCACACCTGTGCCATCGAGCCTGTGACATAGCGCTGTGAAATTCAGTGGGCCTCACACAATCCAAGTGTCCAGTGTCCACAAGCCTCTGCAGAAATTCAAAATCTCCCTTATCCTGTAGTCACTTTTTTCACACCTGTGCCATCGAGCCTGTGACATAGCGCTGTGATATTCAGTGGGCCTCACACAATCCAAAAGTGTCCAGTGTCCACAAGTGTCTGCAGAAATTCAAAATCTCCCTTATCCTGTAGTCACTTTTTTCACACCTGTGCCATCGAGCCTGTGACATAGCGCTGTGATATTCAGTGGGCCTCACACAATCCAAGTGTCCAGTGTCCACAAGTGTCTGCAGAAATTCAAAATCTCCCTTATCCTGTAGTCACTTTTTTCACACCTGTGCCATCGAGCCTGTGACATAGCGCTGTGAAATTCAGTGGGCCTCACACAATCCTAGTGTTCAGTGTCCACAAGCGTCTGCAGAAATTCAAAATCTCCCTTATCCTGTAGTTACTTTTTTCACACCTGTGCCATCGAGCCTGTCACATAGCGCTGTGATATTCAGTGGGCCTCACACAATCCAAAAGTGTCCAGTGTCCACAAGTGTCTGCAGAAATTCAAAATCTCCCTTATCCTGTAGTCACTTTTTTCACACCTGTGCCATCGAGCCTGTGACATAGCGCTCTGATATTCAGTGGGCCTCACACAATCCAAGTGTCCAGTGTCCACAAGTGTCTGCAGAAATTCAAAATCTCCCTTATCCTGTAGTCACTTTTTTCACACCTGTGCCATCGAGCCTGTGACATAGCGCTGTGATATTCAGTGGGCCTCACACAATCCAAAAGTGTCCAGTGTCCACAAGTGTCTGCCGAAATTCAAAATCTCCCTTATCCTGCAGTCACTTTTTTCACACCTGTGCCATCGAGCCTGTGACATAGCGCTGTGATATTCAGTGGGCCTCACACAATCCAAGTGTCCAGTGTCCACAAGTGTCTGCAGAAATTCAAAATCTCCCTTATCCTGTAGTCACTTTTTTCACACCTGTGCCATCGAGCCTGTGACATAGCGCTGTGATATTCAGTGGGCCTCACACAATCCAAGTGTCCAGAAGTGTCTGCAGAAATTCAAAATCTCCCTTATCCTGTAGTCACTTTTTTCACACCTGTGCCATCGAGCCTGTGACATAGCGCTGTGATATTCAGTGGGCGTCACACAATCCAAAAGTGTCCAGTGTCCACAAGTGTCTGCAGAAATTCAAAATCTCCCTTATCCTGTAGTCACTTTTTTCACACCTGTGCCATCGAGCCTGTGACATAGCACTGTGATATTCAGTGGGCCTCACACAATCCAAGTGTCCAGTGTCCACAAGTGTCTGCAGAAATTCAAAATCTCCCTTATCCTGTAGTCACTTTTTTCACACCTGTGCCATCGAGCCTGTCACATAGCGCTGTGATATTCAGTGGGCCTCACACAATCCAAAAGTGTCCACTGTCCACAAGTGTCTGCAGAAATTCAAAGTCTCCCTTATCCTGTAGTCACTTTTTTCATACCTGTGCCATCGAGCCTGTGACATAGCGCTCTGATATTCAGTTGGCCTCACACAATCCAAGTGTCCAGTGTCCACAAGTGTCTGCAGAAATTCAAAATCTCCCTTATCCTGTAGTCACTTTTTTCACACCTGTGCCATCGAGCCTGTGACATAGCGCTGTGATATTCAGTGGGCCTCACACAATCCAAAGGTGTCCAGTGTCCACAAGTGTCTGCACAAATTCAAAATATCCCTTATCCTGTATTCACTTTTTTTCACACATGTGCCATCGAGCCTGTGACATAGCGCTCTGATGTTCAGTGGGCCTCACACAATCCAAGTGTCCAGTGTCCACAAGTGTCTGCAGAAATTCAAAATCTCCCTTATCCTGTAGTCACTTTTTTCACACCTGTGCCATCGAGCCTGTGACATAGCACTGTGATATTCAGTGGGCCTCACACAATCCAAGTGTCCAGTGTCCACAAGTGTCTGCAGAAATTCAAAATCTCCCTTATCCTGTAGTCACTTTTTTCACACCTGTGCCATCGAGCCTGTCACATAGTGCTGTGATATTCAGTGGGCCTCACACAATCCAAAAGTGTCCACTGTCCACAAGTGTCTGCAGAAATTCAAAATCTCCCTTATCCTGTAGTCACTTTTTTCATACCTGTGCCATCGAGCCTGTGACATAGCGCTCTGATATTGAAGGGCCTCACACAATCCATGTGTCCAGTGTCCACAAGTGTCTGCAGAAATTCAAAATCTCCCTTATCCTGTAGTCACTTTTTTCACACCTGTGCCATCGAGCCTGTGACATAGCGCTGTGATATTCAGTGAGCCTCACACAATCCAAAGGTGTCCAGTGTCCACAAGTGTCTGCACAAATTCAAAATATCCCTTATCCTGTAGTCACTTTTTTCACACATGTGCCATCGAGCCTGTGACATAGCGCTCTGATGTTCAGTGGGCCTCACACAATGCAAGTGTCCAGTGTCCACAAGTGTCTGCAGAAATTCAAAATCTCCCTTATCCTGTAGTCACTTTTTTCACACCTGTGCCATCGAGCCTGTGACATAGCGCTGTGATATTCAGTGGGCCTCACACAATCCAAGTGTCCAGTGTCCACAAGTGTCTGCAGAAATTCAAAATCTCCCTTATCCTGTAGTCACTTTTTCACACCTGTGCCATTGTGCCTGTGACATAGCGCTGTGATATTCAGTGGGCCTCACACAATCCAAAAGTGTCCAGTGTCCACAAGTGTCTGCAGAAATTCAAAATCTCCCTTATCCTGTAGTCACTTTTTTCACACCTGTGCCATCGAGCCTGTGACATAGCGCTGTGATATTCAGTGGGCCTCACACAATCCAAGTGTCCAGTGTCCACAAGTGTCTGCAGAAATTCAAAATCTCCCTTATCCTGTAGTCACTTTTTTCTCACCTGTGCCATCGAGCCTGTGACATAGCGCTGTGATATTCAGTGGGCCTCACACAATCCAAAAGTGTCCAGTGTCCACAAGTGTCTGCAGAAATTCAAAATCTCCCTTATCCTGTAGTCACTTTTTTCACACCTGTGCCATCGAGCCTGTGACATAGCGCTCTGATATTCAGTGGGCCTCACACGATCCAAGTGTCCAGTGTCCACAAGTGTCTGCAGAAATTCAAAATCTCCCTTATCCTGTAGTTACTTTTTTCACACCTGTGCCATCGAGCCTGTGACATAGCGCTGTGATATTCAGTGGGCCTCACACAATCCAAGTGTCCAGTGTCCACAAGTGTCTGCAGAAATTCAAAATCTCCCTTATCCTGTAGTCACTTTTTTCACACCTGTGCCATCGAGCCTGTGACATAGCACTGTGATATTCAGTGGGCCTCACACAATCCAAGTGTCCAGTGTCCACAAGTGTCTGCAGAAATTCAAAATCTCCCTTATCCTGTAGTCACTTTTTTCACACCTGTGCCATCGAGCCTGTCACATAGCGCTGTGATATTCAGTGGGCCTCACACAATCCAAAAGTGTCCACTGTCCACAAGTGTCTGCAGAAATTCAAAGTCTCCCTTATCCTGTAGTCACTTTTTTCATACCTGTGCCATCGAGCCTGTGACATAGCGCTCTGATATTCAGTTGGCCTCACACAATCCAAGTGTCCAGTGTCCACAAGTGTCTGCAGAAATTCAAAATCTCCCTTATCCTGTAGTCACTTTTTTCACACCTGTGCCATCGAGCCTGTGACATAGCGCTGTGATATTCAGTGGGCCTCACACAATCCAAAGGTGTCCAGTGTCCACAAGTGTCTGCACAAATTCAAAATATCCCTTATCCTGTATTCACTTTTTTTCACACATGTGCCATCGAGCCTGTGACATAGCGCTCTGATGTTCAGTGGGCCTCACACAATCCAAGTGTCCAGTGTCCACAAGTGTCTGCAGAAATTCAAAATCTCCCTTATCCTGTAGTCACTTTTTTCACACCTGTGCCATCGAGCCTGTGACATAGCACTGTGATATTCAGTGGGCCTCACACAATCCAAGTGTCCAGTGTCCACAAGTGTCTGCAGAAATTCAAAATCTCCCTTATCCTGTAGTCACTTTTTTCACACCTGTGCCATCGAGCCTGTCACATAGTGCTGTGATATTCAGTGGGCCTCACACAATCCAAAAGTGTCCACTGTCCACAAGTGTCTGCAGAAATTCAAAATCTCCCTTATCCTGTAGTCACTTTTTTCATACCTGTGCCATCGAGCCTGTGACATAGCGCTCTGATATTGAAGGGCCTCACACAATCCATGTGTCCAGTGTCCACAAGTGTCTGCAGAAATTCAAAATCTCCCTTATCCTGTAGTCACTTTTTTCACACCTGTGCCATCGAGCCTGTGACATAGCGCTGTGATATTCAGTGAGCCTCACACAATCCAAAGGTGTCCAGTGTCCACAAGTGTCTGCACAAATTCAAAATATCCCTTATCCTGTAGTCACTTTTTTCACACATGTGCCATCGAGCCTGTGACATAGCGCTCTGATGTTCAGTGGGCCTCACACAATGCAAGTGTCCAGTGTCCACAAGTGTCTGCAGAAATTCAAAATCTCCCTTATCCTGTAGTCACTTTTTTCACACCTGTGCCATCGAGCCTGTGACATAGCGCTGTGATATTCAGTGGGCCTCACACAATCCAAGTGTCCAGTGTCCACAAGTGTCTGCAGAAATTCAAAATCTCCCTTATCCTGTAGTCACTTTTTCACACCTGTGCCATTGTGCCTGTGACATAGCGCTGTGATATTCAGTGGGCCTCACACAATCCAAAAGTGTCCAGTGTCCACAAGTGTCTGCAGAAATTCAAAATCTCCCTTATCCTGTAGTCACTTTTTTCACACCTGTGCCATCGAGCCTGTGACATAGCGCTGTGATATTCAGTGGGCCTCACACAATCCAAGTGTCCAGTGTCCACAAGTGTCTGCAGAAATTCAAAATCTCCCTTATCCTGTAGTCACTTTTTTCTCACCTGTGCCATCGAGCCTGTGACATAGCGCTGTGATATTCAGTGGGCCTCACACAATCCAAAAGTGTCCAGTGTCCACAAGTGTCTGCAGAAATTCAAAATCTCCCTTATCCTGTAGTCACTTTTTTCACACCTGTGCCATCGAGCCTGTGACATAGCGCTCTGATATTCAGTGGGCCTCACACGATCCAAGTGTCCAGTGTCCACAAGTGTCTGCAGAAATTCAAAATCTCCCTTATCCTGTAGTTACTTTTTTCACACCTGTGCCATCGAGCCTGTGACATAGCGCTGTGATATTCAGTGGGCCTCACACAATCCTAGTGTCCAGTGTCCACAAGTGTCTGCAGAAATTCAAAATCTCCCTTATCCTGTAGTCTCTTTTTTCACACCTGTGCCATCGAGCCTGTGACATAGCGCTCTGATGTTCAGTGGGCCTCACACAATCCAAGTGTCCAGTGTCCACAAGTGTCTGCAGAAATTCAAAATCTCCCTTATCCTGTAGTCACTTTTTTCACACCTGTGCCATCGAGCCTGTGACATAGCACTGTGATATTCAGTGGGCCTCACACAATCCAAGTGTCCAGTGTCCACAAGTGTCTGCAGAAATTCAAAATCTCCCTTATCCTGTAGTAACTTTTTTCACACCTGTGCCATCGAGCCTGTCACATAGTGCTGTGATATTCAGTGGGCCTCACACAATCCAAAAGTGTCCACTGTCCACAAGTGTCTGCAGAAATTCAAAATCTCCCTTATCCTGTAGTCACTTTTTTCATACCTGTGCCATTGAGCCTGTGACATAGCGCTCTGATATTGAAGGGCCTCACACAATCCATGTGTCCAGTGTCCACAAGTGTCTGCAGAAATTCAAAATCTCCCTTATCCTGTAGTCACTTTTTTCACACCTGTGCCATGGAGCCTGTGACATAGCGCTGTGATATTCAGTGGGCCTCACACAATCCAAAGGTGTCCAGTGTCCACAAGTGTCTGCACAAATTAAAAATATCCCTTACCCTGTATTCACTTTTTTTCACACATGTGCCATCGAGCCTGTGACATAGCGCTCTGATGTTCAGTGGGCCTCACACAATCCAAGTGTCCAGTGTCCACAAGTGTCTGCAGAAATTCAAAATCTCCCTTATCCTGTAGTCACTTTTTTCACACCTGTGCCATCGAGCCTGTGACATAGCACTGTGATATTCAGTGGGCCTCACACAATCCAAGTGTCCAGTGTCCACAAGTGTCTGCAGAAATTCAAAATCTCCCTTATCCTGTAGTCACTTTTTTCACACCTGTGCCATCGAGCCTGTCACATAGTGCTGTGATATTCAGTGGGCCTCACACAATCCAAAAGTGTCCACTGTCCACAAGTGTCTGCAGAAATTCAAAATCTCCCTTATCCTGTAGTCACTTTTTTCATACCTGTGCCATCGAGCCTGTGACATAGCGCTCTGATATTGAAGGGCCTCACACAATCCATGTGTCCAGTGTCCACAAGTGTCTGCAGAAATTCAAAATCTCCCTTATCCTGTAGTCACTTTTTTCACACCTGTGCCATCGAGCCTGTGACATAGCGCTGTGATATTCAGTGGGCCTCACACAATCCAAAGGTGTCCAGTGTCCACAAGTGTCTGCACAAATTCAAAATATCCCTTATCCTGTAGTCACTTTTTTCACACATGTGCCATCGAGCCTGTGACATAGCGCTCTGATGTTCAGTGGGCCTCACACAATGCAAGTGTCCAGTGTCCACAAGTGTCTGCAGAAATTCAAAATCTCCCTTATCCTGTAGTCACTTTTTTCACACCTGTGCCATCGAGCCTGTGACATAGCGCTGTGATATTCAGTGGGCCTCACACAATCCAAGTGTCCAGTGTCCACAAGTGTCTGCAGAAATTCAAAATCTCCCTTATCCTGTAGTCACTTTTTCACACCTGTGCCATTGTGCCTGTGACATAGCGCTGTGATATTCAGTGGGCCTCACACAATCCAAAAGTGTCCAGTGTCCACAAGTGTCTGCAGAAATTCAAAATCTCCCTTATCCTGTAGTCAGTTTTTTCACACCTGTGCCATCGAGCCTGTGACATAGCGCTGTGATATTCAGTGGGCCTCACACAATCCAAGTGTCCAGTGTCCACAAGTGTCTGCAGAAATTCAAAATCTCCCTTATCCTGTAGTCACTTTTTTCTCACCTGTGCCATCGAGCCTGTGACATAGCGCTGTGATATTCAGTGGGCCTCACACAATCCAAAAGTGTCCAGTGTCCACAAGTGTCTGCAGAAATTCAAAATCTCCCTTATCCTGTAGTCACTTTTTTCACACCTGTGCCATCGAGCCTGTGACATAGCGCTCTGATATTCAGTGGGCCTCACACGATCCAAGTGTCCAGTGTCCACAAGTGTCTGCAGAAATTCAAAATCTCCCTTATCCTGTAGTTACTTTTTTCACACCTGTGCCATCGAGCCTGTGACATAGCGCTGTGATATTCAGTGGGCCTCACACAATCCAAGTGTCCAGTGTCCACAAGTGTCTGCAGAAATTCAAAATCTCCCTTATCCTGTAGTCACTTTTTTCACACCTGTGCCATCGAGCCTGTGACATAGCGCTCTGATGTTCAGTGGGCCTCACACAATCCAAGTGTCCAGTGTCCACAAGTGTCTGCAGAAATTCAAAATCTCCCTTATCCTGTAGTCACTTTTTTCACACCTGTGCCATCGAGCCTGTGACATAGCACTGTGATATTCAGTGGGCCTCACACAATCCAAGTGTCCAGTGTCCACAAGTGTCTGCAGAAACTCAAAATCTCCCTTATCCTGTAGTCACTTTTTTCACACCTGTGCCATCGAGGATGTCACATAGTGCTGTGATATTCAGTGGGCCTCACACAATCCAAAAGTGTCCACTGTCCACAAGTGTCTGCAGAAATTCAAAATCTCCCTTATCCTGTAGTCACTTTTTTCATACCTGTGCCATCGAGCCTGTGACATAGCGCTCTGATATTGAAGGGCCTCACACAATCCATGTGTCCAGTGTCCACAAGTGTCTGCAGAAATTCAAAATCTCCCTTATCCTGTAGTCACTTTTTTCACACCTGTGCCATCGAGCCTGTGACATAGCGCTGTGATATTCAGTGGGCCTCACACAATCCAAAGGTGTCCAGTGTCCACAAGTGTCTGCACAAATTCAAAATATCCCTTATCCTGTAGTCACTTTTTTCACACATGTGCCATCGAGCCTGTGACATAGCGCTCTGATGTTCAGTGGGCCTCACACAATGCAAGTGTCCAGTGTCCACAAGTGTCTGCAGAAATTCAAAATCTCCCTTATCCTGTAGTCACTTTTTTCACACCTGTGCCATCGAGCCTGTGACACAGCGCTGTGATATTCAGTGGGCCTCACACAATCCAAGTGTCCAGTGTCCACAAGTGTCTGCAGAAATTCAAAATTTCCCTTATCCTGTAGTCACTTTTTCACACCTGTGCCATTGTGCCTGTGACATAGCGCTGTGATATTCAGTGGGCCTCACACAATCCAAAAGTGTCCAGTGTCCACAAGTGTCTGCAGAAATTCAAAATCTCCCTTATCCTGTAGTCACTTTTTTCACACCTGTGCCATCGAGCCTGTGACATAGCGCTGTGATATTCAGTGGGCCTCACACAATCCAAGTGTCCAGTGTCCACAAGTGTCTGCAGAAATTCAAAATCTCCCTTATCCTGTAGTCACTTTTTTCTCACCTGTGCCATCGAGCCTGTGACATAGCGCTGTGATATTCAGTGGGCCTCACACAATCCAAAAGTGTCCAGTGTCCACAAGTGTCTGCAGAAATTCAAAATCTCCCTTATCCTGTAGTCACTTTTTTCACACCTGTGCCATGGAGCCTGTGACATAGCGCTCTGATATTCAGTGGGCCTCACACGATCCAAGTGTCCAGTGTCCACAAGTGTCTGCAGAAATTCAAAATCTCCCTTATCCTGTAGTTACTTTTTTCACACCTGTGCCATCGAGCCTGTGACATAGCGCTGTGATATTCAGTGGGCCTCACACAATCCAAGTGTCCAGTGTCCACAAGTGTCTGCAGAAATTCAAAATCTCCCTTATCCTGTAGTCACTTTTTTCACACCTGTGCCATCGAGCCTGTGACATAGCGCTGTGATATTCAGTGGGCCTCACACAATCCAAAAGTGTCCAGTGTCCACAAGTGTCTGCAGAAATTCAAAATCTCGCTTATCCTGTAGTCACTTTTTTCACACTTGTGCCATCGAGCCTGTGACATAGCGCTGTGATATTCAGTGGGCCTCACACAATCCAAGTGTCCAGTGTCCACAAGTGTCTGCAGAAATTCAAAATCTCCCTTATCCTGTAGTCACTTTTTTCACACCTGTGCCATCGAGCCTGTGACATAGCGCTCTGATATTCAGTGGGCCTCACACAATCCAAATGTGTCCAGTGTCCACAAGTGTCTGCAGAAATTCAAAATCTCCCTTATCCTGTAGTCACTTTTTTCACACCTGTGCCATCGAGCCTGTGACATAGTGATGTGATATTCAGTGGGCCTCACACAATCCAAAAGTGTGCAGTGTCCACAAGTGTCTGCAGAAATTCAAAATCTCCCTTATCCTGTAGTCACTTTTTTCACACCTGTGCCATCGAGCCTGTGACATAGCGCTGTGATATTCAGTGGGCCTCACACAATCCAAGTGTCCAGTGTCCACAAGTGTCTGCAGAAATTCAAAATCTCCCTTATCCTGTAGTCACTTTTTTCACACCTGTGCCATCGAGCCTGTGACATAGCGCTGTGATATTCAGTGGGCCTCACACAATCCAAGTGTCCAGAAGTGTCTGCAGAAATTCAAAATCTCCCTTATCCTGTAGTCACTTTTTTCACACCTGTGCCATCGAGCCTGTGACATAGCGCTGTGATATTCAGTGGGCGTCACACAATCCAAAAGTGTCCAGTGTCCACAAGTGTCTGCAGAAATTCAAAATCTCCCATATCCTGTAGTCACTTTTTTCACACCTGTGCCATCGAGCCTGTGACATAGCACTGTGATATTCAGTGGGCCTCACACAATCCAAGTGTCCAGTGTCCACAAGTGTCTGCAGAAATTCAAAATCTCCCTTATCCTGTAGTCACTTTTTTCACACCTGTGCCATCGAGCCTGTCACATAGCGCTGTGATATTCAGTGGGCCTCACACAATCCAAAAGTGTCCACTGTCCACAAGTGTCTGCAGAAATTCAAAGTCTCCCTTATCCTGTAGTCACTTTTTTCATACCTGTGCCATCGAGCCTGTGACATAGCGCTCTGATATTCAGTTGGCCTCACACAATCCAAGTGTCCAGTGTCCACAAGTGTCTGCAGAAATTCAAAATCTCCCTTATCCTGTAGTCACTTTTTTCACACCTGTGCCATCGAGCCTGTGACATAGCGCTGTGATATTCAGTGGGCCTCACACAATCCAAAGGTGTCCAGTGTCCACAAGTGTCTGCACAAATTCAAAATATCCCTTATCCTGTATTCACTTTTTTTCACACATGTGCCATCGAGCCTGTGACATAGCGCTCTGATGTTCAGTGGGCCTCACACAATCCAAGTGTCCAGTGTCCACAAGTGTCTGCAGAAATTCAAAATCTCCCTTATCCTGTAGTCACTTTTTTCACACCTGTGCCATCGAGCCTGTGACATAGCACTGTGATATTCAGTGGGCCTCACACAATCCAAGTGTCCAGTGTCCACAAGTGTCTGCAGAAATTCAAAATCTCCCTTATCCTGTAGTCACTTTTTTCACACCTATGCCATCGAGCCTGTCACATAGTGCTGTGATATTCAGTGCGCCTCACACAATCCAAAAGTGTCCACTGTCCACAAGTGTCTGCAGAAATTCAAAATCTCCCTTATCCTGTAGTCACTTTTTTCATACCTGTGCCATCGAGCCTGTGACATAGCGCTCTGATATTGAAGGGCCTCACACAATCCATGTGTCCAGTGTCCACAAGTGTCTGCAGAAATTCAAAATCTCCCTTATCCTGTAGTCACTTTTTTCACACCTGTGCCATCGAGCCTGTGACATAGCGCTGTGATATTCAGTGGGCCTCACACAATCCAAAGGTGTCCAGTGTCCACAAGTGTCTGCACAAATTCAAAATATCCCTTATCCTGTAGTCACTTTTTTCACACATGTGCCATCGAGCCTGTGACATAGCGCTCTGATGTTCAGTGGGCCTCACACAATGCAAGTGTCCAGTGTCCACAAGTGTCTGCAGAAATTCAAAATCTCCCTTATCCTGTAGTCACTTTTTTCACACCTGTGCCATCGAGCCTGTGACATAGCGCTGTGATATTCAGTGGGCCTCACACAATCCAAGTGTCCAGTGTCCACAAGTGTCTGCAGAAATTCAAAATCTCCCTTATCCTGTAGTCACTTTTTCACACCTGTGCCATTGTGCCTGTGACATAGCGCTGTGATATTCAGTGGGCCTCACACAATCCAAAAGTGTCCAGTGTCCACAAGTGTCTGCAGAAATTCAAAATCTCCCTTATCCTGTAGTCACTTTTTTCACACCTGTGCCATCGAGCCTGTGACATAGCGCTGTGATATTCAGTGGGCCTCACACAATCCAAGTGTCCAGTGTCCACAAGTGTCTGCAGAAATTCAAAATCTCCCTTATCCTGTAGTCACTTTTTTCTCACCTGTGCCATCGAGCCTGTGACATAGCGCTGTGATATTCAGTGGGCCTCACACAATCCAAAAGTGTCCAGTGTCCACAAGTGTCTGCAGAAATTCAAAATCTCCCTTATCCTGTAGTCACTTTTTTCACACCTGTGCCATCGAGCCTGTGACATAGCGCTCTGATATTCAGTGGGCCTCACACGATCCAAGTGTCCAGTGTCCACAAGTGTCTGCAGAAATTCAAAATCTCCCTTATCCTGTAGTTACTTTTTTCACACCTGTGCCATCGAGCCTGTGACATAGCGCTGTGATATTCAGTGGGCCTCACACAATCCAAGTGTCCAGTGTCCACAAGTGTCTGCAGAAATTCAAAATCTCCCTTATCCTGTAGTCACTTTTTTCACACCTGTGCCATCGAGCCTGTGACATAGCGCTGTGATATTCAGTGGGCCTCACACAATCCAAAAGTGTCCAGTGTCCACAAGTGTCTGCAGAAATTCAAAATCTCGCATATCCTGTAGTCACTTTTTTCACACCTGTGCCATCGAGCCTGTGACATAGCGCTGTGATATTCAGTGGGCCTCACACAATCCAAGTGTCCAGTGTCCACAAGTGTCTGCAGAAATTCAAAATCTCCCTTATCCTGTAGTCACTTTTTTCACACCTGTGCCATCGAGCCTGTGACATAGCGCTCTGATATTCAGTGGGCCTCACACAATCCAAATGTGTCCAGTGTCCACAAGTGTCTGCAGAAATTCAAAATCTCCCTTATCCTGTAGTCACTTTTTTCACACCTGTGCCATCGAGCCTGTGACATAGTGATGTGATATTCAGTGGGCCTCACACAATCCAAAAGTGTCCAGTGTCCACAAGTGTCTGCAGAAATTCAAAATCTCCCTTATCCTGTAGTCACTTTTTTCACACCTGTGCCAACGAGCCTGTGACATAGCGCTGTGATATTCAGTGGGCCTCACACAATCCAAGTGTCCAGAGCCCACAAGTGTCTGCAGAAATTCAAAATCTCCCTTATCCTGTAGTCACTTTTTTCACACCTGTGCCATCGAGCCTGTGACATAGCGCTGTGATATTCAGTGGGCCTCACACAATCCAAAAGTGTCCAGTGTCCACAAGTGTCTGCAGAAATTCAAAATCTCCCTTATCCTGTAGTCACTTTTTTCACACCTGTGCCATCGAGCCTGTGACATAGCGCTGTGATATTCAGTGGTCCTCACACAATCCAAGTGTCCAGTGTCCACAAGTGTCTGCAGAAATTCAAAATCTCCCATATCCTGTAGTCACTTTTTTCACTCCTGTGCCATCGAGCCTGTGACATAGCGCTGTGATATTCAGTGGGCCTCACACAATCCAAAAGTGTCCAGTGTCCACAAGTGTTTGCAGAAATTCTAAATCTCCCTTATCCTGTAGTCACTTTTTTCACACCTGTGCCATCGAGCCTGTGACATAGCGCTCTGATATTCAGTGGGCCTCACACAATCCAAGTGTCCAGTGTCCACAAGTGTCTGCAGAAATTCAAAATCTCCCTTATCCTGTAGTCACTTTTTTCACACCTGTGCCATCGAGCCTGTGACATAGCGCTGTGATATTCAGTGGGCCTCACACAATCCAAAAGTGTCCAGTGTCCACAAGTGTCTGCAGAAATTCAAAATCTCCCTTATCCTGTAGTCACTTTTTTCACACATGTGCCATCGAGCCTGTGATATAGCGCTCTGATATTCAGTGGGCCTCACATAATCCAAGTGTCCAGTGTCCACAAGTGTCTGCAGAAATTCAAAATCTCCCTTATCCTGTAGTCACTTTTTTCACACCTGTGCCATCGAGCCTGTGACATAGCGCTTTGATATTCAGTGGGCCTCACACAATCCAAGTGTCCAGTGTCCACAAGTGTCTGCAGAAATTCAAAATCTCCCTTATCCTGTAGTCACTTTTTTCACACCTGTGCCATCGAGCCTGTGACATAGCGCTGTGATATTCAGTGGGCCTCACACAATCCAAAGGTGTCCAGTGTCCACAAGTGTCTGCAGAAATTCAAAATATCCCTTATCCTGTAGTCACTTTTTTCACACCTGTGCCATCGAGCCTGTGACATAGCGCTCTGATGTTCAGTGGGCCTCACACAATCCAAGTGTCCAGTGTCCACAAGTGTCTGCAGAAATTCAAAATCTCCCTTATCCTGTAGTCACTTTTTTCACACCTGTGCCATCGAGCCTGTGACATAGCGCTGTGTTATTCAGTGGGCCTCACACAATCCAAAAGTGTCCAGTGTCCACAAGTGTCTGCAGAAATTCAAAATCTCCCTTATCCTGTAGTCACTTTTTTCACACCTGTGCCATCGAGCCTGTGACATAGCGCTGTGATATTCAGTGGGCCTCACACAATCCAAGTGTCCAGTGTCCACAAGTGTCTGCAGAAATTCAAAATCTCCCTTATCCTGTAGTCACTTTTTTCACACCTGTGCCATCGAGCCTGTGACATAGCGCTCTGATATTCAGTGGGCCTCACACAATCCAAGTGTCCAGTGTCCACAAGTGTCTGCAGAAATTCAAAATCTCCCTTATCCTGTAGTCACTTTTTTCACACCTGTGCCATCGAGCCTGTGACATAGCGCTGTGATATTCTGTGGGCCTCACACAATCCAAAGGTGTCCAGTGTCCACAAGTGTCTGCAGAAATTCAAAATATCCCTTATCCTGTAGTCACTTTTTTCACACCTGTGCCATCGAGCCTGTGACATAGCGCTGTGATATTCAGTGGGCCTCACACAATCCAAAAGTGTCCAGTGTCCACAAGTGTCTGCAGAAATTCAAAATCTCCCTTATCCTGTATTCACTTTTTTTCACACCTGTGCCATCGAGCCTGTGACATAGCGCTCTGATGTTCAGTGGGCCTCACACAATCCAAGTGTCCAGTGTCCACAAGTGTCTGCAGAAATTCAAAATCTCCTTTATCCTGTAGTCACTTTTTTCACACCTGTGCCATCGAGCCTGTGACATAGCGCTCTGATATTCAGTGGGCCTCACACAATCCAAGTGTCCACAAGTGTCTGCAGAAATTCAAAATCTCCCTTATCCTGTAGTCACTTTTTTCACACCTGTGCCATCGAGCCTGTGACATAGCGCTGTGATATTCAGTGGGCCTCACACAATCCAAAAGTGTCCATTGTCCACAAGTGTCTGCAGAAATTCAAAATCTCCCTTATCCTCTAGTCACTTTTTTCACACCTGTGCCATCGAGCCTGTGATATAGCGCTCTGATATTCAGTGGGCCTCACACAATCCAAGTGTCCAGTGTCCACAAGTGTCTGCAGAAATTCAAAATCTCCCTTATCCTGTAGTCACTTTTTTCACACCTGTGCCATCTAGCCTGTGACATAGTGCTCTGATATTCAGTGGGCCTCACACAATCCAAGTGTCCAGTGTCCACAAGTGTCTGCAGAAATTCAAAATCTCCCTTATCCTGTAGTCACTTTTTTCACACCTGTGCCATCGAGCCTGTGACATAGCGCTCTGATATTCAGTGGGCCTCACACAATCCAAAAGTGTCCAGTGTCCACAAGTGTCTGCAGAAATTCAAAATCTCCCTTATCCTGTAGTCACTTTTTTCACACCTGTGCCATCGAGCCTGTGACATAGCGCTGTGATATTCAGTGGGCCTCACACAATCCAAAAGTGTCCAGTGTCCACAAGTGTCTGCAGAAATTAAAATCTCCCTTAACCTGTAGTCACTTTTTTCACACCTGTGCCATCGAGCCTGTGACATAGCGCTCTGATATTCAGTGGGCCTCACACAATCCAAGTGTCCAGTGTCCACAAGTGTCTGCAGAAATTCAAAATCTCCCTTATCCTGTAGTCACTTTTTTCACACCTGTGCCATCGAGCCTGTGACATAGCGCTGTGATATTCAGTGGGCCTCACACAATCCAAAAGTGTCCAGTGTGAACAAGTGTCTGCAGAAATTCAAAATCTCCCTTATCCTGCAGTCACTTTTTTCACACCTGTGCCATCGAGCCTGTGACATAGCGCTGTGATATTCAGTGGGCCTCACACAATCCAAGTGTCCAGTGTCCACAAGTGTCTGCAGAAATTCAAAATCTCCCTTATCCTGTAGTCACTTTTTTCACACCTGTGCCATCGAGCCTGTGACATAGCGCTGTGAAATTCAGCGGGCCTCACACAATCCAAGTGTCCAGTGTCCACAAGCCTCTGCAGAAATTCAAAATCTCCCTTATCCTGTAGTCACTTTTTTCACACCTGTGCCATCGAGCCTGTGACATAGCGCTGTGATATTCAGTGGGCCTCACACAATCCAAAAGTGTCCAGTGTCCACAAGTGTCTGCAGAAATTCAAAATCTCCCTTATCCTGTAGTCACTTTTTTCACACCTGTGCCATCGAGCCTGTGACATAGCGCTGTGATATTCAGTGGGCCTCACACAATCCAAGTGTCCAGTGTCCACAAGTGTCTGCAGAAATTCAAAATCTCCCTTATCCTGTAGTCACTTTTTTCACACCTGTGCCATCGAGCCTGTGACATAGCGCTGTGAAATTCAGTGGGCCTCACACAATCCTAGTGTCCAGTGTTCACAAGCGTCTGCAGAAATTCAAAATCTCCCTTATCCTGTAGTCACTTTTTTCACACCTGTGCCATCGAGACTGTCACATAGCGCTGTGATATTCAGTGGGCCTCACACAATCCAAAAGTGTCCAGTGTCCACAAGTGTCTGCAGAAATTCAAAATCTCCCTTATCCTGTAGTCACTTTTTTCACACCTGTGCCATCGAGCCTGTGACATAGCGCTGTGATATTCAGTGGGCCTCACACAATCAAAGTGTCCAGTGTCCACAAGTGTCTGCAGAAATTCAAAATCTCCCTTATCCTGTAGTCACTTTTTTCACACCTGTGCCATCGAGCCTGTGACATAGCGCTGTGATATTCAGTGGGCCTCACACAATCCAAAAGTGTCCAGTGTCCACAAGTGTCTGCCGAAATTCAAAATCTCCCTTATCCTGTAGTCACTTTTTTCACACCTGTGCCATCGAGCCTGTGACATAGCGATGTGATATTCAGTGGGCCTCACACAATCCAAGTGTCCAGTGTCCACAAGTGTCTGCAGAAATTCAAAATCTCCCTTATCCTGTAGTCACTTTTTTCACACCTGTGCCATTGAGCCTGTGACATAGCGCTGTGATATTCAGTGGGCCTCACACATTCCAAGTGTCCAGTGTCCACAAGTGTCTGCAGAAATTCAAAATATCCCTTATCCTGTAGTCACTTTTTTCACACCTGTGCCATCGATCCTGTGACATAGCACTGTGATATTCAATGGGCCTCACACAATCCAATTGTCCAGTGTCCACAAGTGTCTGCAGAAATTCAAAATCTCCCTTATCCTGTAGTCACTTTTTTCACACCTGTGCCATCGAGCATGTCACATAGCGCTGTGATATTCAGTGGGCCTCACACAATCCAAAAGTGTCCACTGTCCACAAGTGTCTGCAGAAATTCAAAATCTCCCTTGTCCTGTAGTCACTTTTTTCATACCTGTGCCATCGAGCCTGTGACATAGCGCTCTGATATTCAGTGGGCCTCACACAATCCAAGTGTCCAGTGTCCACAAGTGTCTGCAGAAATTCAAAATCTTCCTTATCCTGTAGTCACTTTTTTCACACCTGTGCCATCGAGCCTGTGACATAGCGCTGTGATATTCAGTGGGCCTCACACAATCCAAAGGTGTCCAGTGTCCACAAGTGTCTGCACAAATTCAAAATCTCCCTTATCCTGTAGTCACTTTTTTCACACATGTGCCATCGAGCCTGTGACATAGCGCTCTGATGTTCAGTGGGCCTCACACAATCCAAGTGTCCAGTGTCCACAAGTGTCTGCAGAAATTCAAAATCTCCCTTATCCTGTAGTCACTTTTTTCACACCTGTGCCATCGAGCCTGTGACATAGCACTGTGATATTCAGTGGGCCTCACACAATCCAAGTGTCCAGTGTCCACAAGTGTCTGCAGAAATTCAAAATCTCCGTTATCCTGTAGTCACTTTTTTCACACCTGTGCCATCGAGCCTGTCACTTAGCGCTCTGATATTCAGTGGGCCTCACACAATCCAAAAGTGTCCAGTGTCCACAAGTGTCTGCAGAAATTCAAAATCTCCCTTATCCTGTAGTCACTTTTTTCATACCTGTGCCATCGAGCCTATGACATAGCGCTCTGATATTCAAAGGGCCTCACACAATCCATGTGTCCAGTGTCCACAAGTGTCTGCAGAAATTCAAAATCTCCCTTATCCTGTAGTCACTTTTTTCACACCTGTGCCATCGAGCCTGTGACATAGCGCTCTGATATTCAAAGGGCCTCACACAATCCATGTGTCCAGTGTCCACAAGTGTCTGCAGAAATTCAAAATCTCCCTTATCCTGTAGTCACTTTTTTCATACCTGTGCCATCGAGCCTATGACATAGCGCTCTGATATTCAAAGGGCCTCACACAATCCATGTGTCCAGTGTCCACAAGTGTCTGCAGAAATTCAAAATCTCCCTTATCCTGTAGTCACTTTTTTCACACCTGTGCCATCGAGCCTGTGACATTGCGCTCTGATATTCAGTGGGCCTCACACAATCCAAATGTGTCCAGTGTCCACAAGTGTCTGCAGAAATTCAAAATCTCCCTTATCCTGTAGTCACTTTTTTCAAACCTGTGCCATCGAGCCTGTAACATAGCGTTGTGATATTCAGTGGGCCTCACACAATCCAAAGGTGTCCAGTGTCCACAAGTGTCTGCCGAAATTCAAAATCTCCCTTATCCTGTAGTCACTTTTTTCACACCTGTGCCATCGAGCCTGTGACATAGCGATGTGATATTCAGTGGGCCTCACACAATCCAAGTGTCCAGTGTCCACAAGTGTCTGCAGAAATTCAAAATCTCCCTTATCCTGTAGTCACTTTTTTCACACCTGTGCCATTGAGCCTGTGACATAGCGCTGTGATATTCAGTGGGCCTCACACATTCCAAGTGTCCAGTGTCCACAAGTGTCTGCAGAAATTCAAAATATCCCTTATCCTGTAGTCACTTTTTTCACACCTGTGCCATCGAGCCTGTGACATAGCACTGTGATATTCAATGGGCCTCACACAATCCAAGTGTCCAGTGTCCACAAGTGTCTGCAGAAATTCAAAATCTCCCTTATCCTGTAGTCACTTTTTTCACACCTGTGCCATCGAGCATGTCACATAGCGCTGTGATATTCAGTGGGCCTCACACAATCCAAAAGTGTCCACTGTCCACAAGTGTCTGCAGAAATTCAAAATCTCCCTTGTCCTGTAGTCACTTTTTTCATACCTGTGCCATCGAGCCTGTGACATAGCGCTCTGATATTCAGTGTGCCTCACACAATCCAAGTGTCCAGTGTCCACAAGTGTCTGCAGAAATTCAAAATCTCCCTTATCCTGTAGTCACTTTTTTCACACCTGTGCCATCGAGCCTGTGACATAGCGCTGTGATATTCAGTGGGCCTCACACAATCCAAAGGTGTCCAGTGTCCACAAGTGTCTGCACAAATTCAAAATCTCCCTTATCCTGTAGTCACTTTTTTCACACATGTGCCATCGAGCCTGTGACATAGCGCTCTGATGTTCAGTGGGCCTCACACAATCCAAGTGTCCAGTGTCCACAAGTGTCTGCAGAAATTCAAAATCTCCCTTATCCTGTAGTCACTTTTTTCACACCTGTGCCATCGAGCCTGTCACTTAGCGCTCTGATATTCAGTGGGCCTCACACAATCCAAAAGTGTCCAGTGTCCACAATTGTCTGCAGAAATTCAAAATCTCCCTTATCCTGTAGTCACTTTTTTCATACCTGTGCCATCGAGCCTATGACATAGCGCTCTGATATTCAAAGGGCCTCACACAATCCATGTGTCCAGTGTCCACAAGTGTCTGCAGAAATTCAAAATCTCCCTTATCCTGTAGTCACTTTTTTCACACCTGTGCCATCGAGCCTGTGACATAGCGCTCTGATATTCAAAGGGCCTCACACAATCCATGTGTCCAGTGTCCACAAGTGTCTGCAGAAATTCAAAATCTCCCTTATCCTGTAGTCACTTTTTTCATACCTGTGCCATCGAGCCTATGACATAGCGCTCTGATATTCAAAGGGCCTCACACAATCCATGTGTCCAGTGTCCACAAGTGTCTGCAGAAATTCAAAATCTCCCTTATCCTGTAGTCACTTTTTTCACACCTGTGCCATCGAGCCTGTGACATAGCGCTCTGATATTCAGTGGGCCTCACACAATCCAAATGTGTCCAGTGTCCACAAGTGTCTGCAGAAATTCAAAATCTCCCTTATCCTGTAGTCACTTTTTTCAAACCTGTGCCATCGAGCCTGTAACATAGCGTTGTGATATTCAGTGGGCCTCACACAATCCAAAGGTGTCCAGTGTCCACAAGTGTCTGCAGAAATTCAAAATATCCCTTATCCTGTAGTCACTTTTTTCACACCTGTGCCATCGAGCCTGTGACATAGCGCTCTGATGTTCAGTGGGCCTCACACAATCCAAGTGTCCAGTGTCCACAAGTGTCTGCAGAAATTCAAAATCTCCCTTATCCTGTAGTCACTTTTTTCACACCTGTGCCATCGAGCCTGTGACATAGCGCTGTGATATTCAGTGGACCTCACACAATCCAAAGTTGTCCAGTGTCCACAAGTGTCTGCACAAATTCAAAATATCCCTTATCCTGTAGTCACTTTTTTCACACCTGTGCCATCGAGCCTGTGACATAGCGCTCTGATGTTCAGTGGGCCTCACACAATCCAAGTGTCCAGTGTCCACAAGTGTCTGCAGAAATTCAAAATCTCCCTTATCCTGTAGTCACTTTTTTCACACCTGTGCCATCGAGCCTGTGACATAGCACTGTGATATTCAGTGGGCCTCACACAATCCAAGTGTCCAGTGTCCACAAGTGTCTGCAGAAATTCAAAATCTCCCTTATCCTGTAGTCACTTTTTCACACCTGTGCCATTGTGCCTGTGACATAGCGCTGTGATATTCAGTGAGCCTCACACAATACAAAAGTGTCCAGTGTCCACAAGTGTCTGCAGAAATTCAAAATCTCCCTTATCCTGTAGTCACTTTTTTTACACCTGTGCCATCGAGCCTGTGACAAAGCGCTGTGATATTCAGTGGGCCTCACACAATCCAAGTGTCCAGTGTCCACAAGTGTCTGCAGAAATTCAAAATCTCCCTTATCCTGTAGTTACTTTTTTCACACCTGTGCCATCGAGCCTGTGACATAGCGCTGTGATATTCAGTGGGCCTCACACAATCCAAGTGTCCAGTGTCCACAAGTGTCTGCAGAAATTCAAAATCTCCCTTATCCTGTAGTCACTTTTTTCACACCTGTGCCATCGAGCCTGTGACATAGCGCTGTGATATTCAGTGGGCCTCACACAATCCAAAAGTGTCCAGTGTCCACAAGTGTCTGCAGAAATTCAAAATCTCGCTTATCCTGTGGTCACTTTTTTCACACCTGTGACATCGAGCCTGTGACATAGCGCTGTGATATTCAGTGGGCCTCACACAATCCAAGTGTCCAGTGTCCACAAGTGTCTGCAGAAATTCAAAATCTCCCTTATCCTGTAGTCACTTTTTTCACACCTGTGCCATCGAGCCTGTGACATAGCGCTGTGATATTCAGTGGGCCTCACACAATCCAAAAGTGTCCAGTGTCCACAAGTGTCTGCAGAAATTCAAAATCTCCCTTATCCTGTAGTCACTTTTTTCACACCTGTGCCATCGAGCCTGTGACATAGCGCTCTGATATTCAGTGGGCCTCACACAATCCAAGTGTCCAGTGTCCACAAGTGTCTGCAGAAATTCAAAATCTCCCTTATCCTGAAGTCACCTTTTTCACACCTGTGCCATCGAGCCTGTGACATAGCGCTGTGATATTCAGTGGGCCTCACACAATCCAAAAGTGTCCAGTGTCCACAAGTGTCTGCAGAAATTCAAAATCTCCCTTATCCTGTAGTCCCTTTTTTCACACCTGTGCCATCGAGCCTGTGACATAGCGCTGTGATATTCAGTGGGCCTCACACAATCCAAAAGTGTCCAGTGTCCACAAGAGTCTGCAGAAATTCAAAATCTCCCTTATCCTGTAGTCACTTTTTTCACACCTGTGCCATCGAGACTGTGACATAGCGCTCTGATATTCAGTGGGCCTCACACAATCCAAGTGTCCAGTGTCCACAAGTGTCTGCAGAAATTCAAAATCTCCCTTATCCTGTAGTCACTTTTTTCACACCTGTGCCATCGAGCCTGTGACATAGCGCTCTGATATTCAGTGGGCCTCACACAATCCAAGTGTCCAGTGTCCACAAGTGTCTGCAGAAATTCAAAATCTCCCTTATCCTGTAGTCACTTTTTTCACACCTGTGTCATCGAGCCTGTGACATAGCGCTCTGATATTCAGTGGGCCTCACACAATCCAAGTGTCCAGTGTCCACAAGTGTCTGAAGAAATTCAAAATCTCCCTTATCCTGTAGTCACTTTTTTCACACCTGTGCCATCGAGCCTGTGACATAGCGCTGTGATATTCAGTGGGCCTCACACAATCCAAGTGTGTCCAGTGTCCACAAGTGTCTGCAGAAATTCAAAATCTCCCTTATCCTGTAGTCACTTTTTTCACACCTGTGCCATCGAGCCTGTGACATAGCGCTGTGATATTCAGTGGGCCTCACACAATCCAAAAGTGTCCAGTGTCCACAAGTGTCTGCAGAAATTCAAAATCTCCCTTATCCTGTAGTCACTTTTTTCACACCTGTGCCATCGAGCCTGTGACATAGCGCTGTGATATTCAGTGGGCCTCACACAATCCAAGTGTCCAGTGTCCACAAGTGTCTGCAGAAATTCAAAATCTCCCTTATCCTGTAGTCACTTTTTTCACACCTGTGCCATCGAGCCTGTGACATAGCGCTATGATATTCAGTGGGCCTCACACAATCCAAAAGTGTCCAGTGTCCACAAGTGTCTGCAGAAATTCAAAATCTCCCTTATCCTGTAGTCACTTTTTTCACACCTGTGCCATCGAGCCTGTGACATAGCGCTGTGATATTCAGTGGGCCTCACACAATACAAGTGTCCAGTGTCCACAAGTGTCTGCAGAAATTCAAAATCTCCCTTATCCTGTAGTCACTTTTTTCACACCTGTGCCATCGAGCCTGTGACATAGCGCTGTGAAATTCAGTGGGCCTCTCACAATCCAAGTGTCCAGTGTCCACAAGCGTCTGCAGAAATTCAAAATCTCCCTTATCCTGTAGTCACTTTTTTCACACCTGTGCCATCGAGCCTGTCACTTAGCGCTGTGATATTCAGTGGGCCTCACACAATCCAAAAGTGTCCAGTGTCCACAAGTGTCTGCAGAAATTCAAAATCTCCCTTATCCTGTAGTCACTTTTTTCACACCTGTGCCATCGAGCCTGTGACATAGCGCTCTGATATTCAGTGGGCCTCACACAATCCAAGTGTCCAGTGTCCACAAGTGTCTGCAGAAATTCAAAATCTCCCTTATCCTGTAGTCACTTTTTTCACACCTGTGCCATCGAGCCTGTGACATAGCGCTGTGATATTCAGTGGGCCTCACACAATCCAAAAGTGTCCAGTGTCCACAAGTGTCTGCAGAAATTCAAAATCTCCCTTATCCTGTAGTCACTTTTTTCACACCTGTGCCATCGAGCCTGTGACATAGCGCTGTGATATTCAGTGGGTCTCACACAATCCAAGTGTCCAGTGTCCACAAGTGTCTGCAGAAATTCAAAATCTCCCTTATCCTGTAGTCACTTTTTTCACACCTGTGCGATCGAGCCTGTGACATAGCGCTGTGATATTCAGTGGGCCTCACACAATCCAAAAGTGTCCAGTGTCCACAAGTGTCTGCAGAAATTCAAAATCTCCCTTATCCTGTAGTCACTTTTTTCACACCTGTGCCATCGAGCCTGTGACATAGCGCTGTGATATTCAGTGGGCCTCACACAATCCAAGTGTCCAGTGTCCACAAGTGTCTGCAGAAATTCAAAATCTCCCTTAACCTGGAGTCACTTTTTTCACACCTGTGCCATCGAACCTGTGACATAGCGCTGTGATATTCAGTCGGCCTCACACAATCCAAAAGTGTCCAGTTTCCACAAGTGTCTGCAGAAATTCAAAATCACCCTTATCCTGTAATCACTTTTTTCACACCTGTGCCATCGAGCCTGTGACATAGCGCTGTGATATTCAGTGGGCCTCACACAATCCAAGTGTCCAGTGTCCACAAGTGTCTGCAGAAATTCAAAATCTCCCTTATCCTGTAGTTACTTTTTTCACAATTGTGCCATCGAGCCTGTGACATAGCGCTGTGATATTCAGTGGGCCTCACACAATCCAAGTGTCCAGTGTCCACAAGTGTCTGCAGAGATTCAAAATCTCCCTTATCCTGTAGTCACTTTTTTCACACCTGTGCCATCGAGCCTGAGACATAGCGCTGTGATATTCAGTGGGCCTCACACAATCCAAAAGTGTCCAGTGTCCACAAGTGTCTGCAGAAATTCAAAATCTCCCTTATCCTGTAGTCACTTTTTTCACACCTGTGCCATCGAGCCTGTGACATAGCGCTGTGATATTCAGTGGGCCTCACACAATCCAAGTGTCCAGTGTCCACAAGTGTCTGCAGAAATTCAAAATCTCCCTTATCCTGTAGTCACTTTTCTCACACATGTGCCATCGAGCCTGTGACATAGCGCTGTGATAGTCAGTGGGCCTCACACAATCCAAAAGTGTCCAGTGTCCACAAGTGTCTGCAGAAATTCAAAATCTCCCTTATCTTGTAGTCACTTTTTTCACACCTGTGCCATCGAGCCTGTGACATAGCGCTCTGATATTCAGTGGGCCTCACACAATCCAAGTGTCCAGTGTCCACAAGTGTCTGCAGAAATTCAAAATCTCCCTTATCCTGTAGTCACTTTTTTCACACCTGTGCCATCGAGCCTGTGACATTGCGCTGTGATATTCAGTGGGCCTCACATAATCCAAAAGTGTCCAGTGTCCACAAGTGTCTGCAGAAATTCAAAATCTCCCTTATCCTGTAGTCACTTTTTTCACACCTGTGCCATCGAGCCTGTGACATAGCGCTGTGATATTCAGTGGGCCTCACACAATCCAAGTGTCCAGTGTCCACAAGTGTCTGCAGAAATTCAAAATCTCCCTTATCCTGTAGTCACTTTTTTCACACCTGTGCCATCGAGCCTGTGACATAGCGCTATGATATTCAGTGGGCCTCACACAATCCAAAAGTGTCCAGTGTCCACAAGTGTCTGCAGAAATTCAAAATCTCCCTTATCCTGTAGTCACTTTTTTCACACCTGTGCCATCGAGCCTGTGACATAGCGCTGTGATATTCAGTGGGCCTCACACAATCCAAGTGTCCAGTGTCCACAAGTGTCTGCAGAAATTCAAAATCTCCCTTATCCTGTAGTCACTTTTTTCACACCTGTGCCATCGAGCCTGTGACATAGCGCTCTGATATTCAGTGGGCCTCACACAATCCAAGTGTCCAGTGTCCACAAGTGTCTGCAGAAATTCAAAATCTCCCTTATCCTGTAGTCACTTTTTTCACACCTGTGCCATCGAGCCTGTGACATAGCGCTGTGATATTCAGTGGGCCTCACACAATCCAAAAGTGTCCAGTGTCCACAAGTGTCTTCAGAAATTCAAAATCTCCCTTATCCTGTAGTCACTTTTTTCACACATGTGCCATCGAGCCTGTGACATAGCGCTGTGATATTCAGTGGGTCTCACACAATCCAAGTGTCCAGTGTCCACAAGTGTCTGCAGAAATTCAAAATCTCCCTTATCCTGTAGTCACTTTTTTCACACCTGTGCCATCGAGCCTGTGACATAGCGCTGTGATATTCAGTGGGCCTCACACAATCCAAAAGTGTCCAGTGTCCACAAGTGTCTGCAGAAATTCAAAATCTCCCTTATCCTGTAGTCACTTTTTTCACACCTGTGCCATCGAGCCTGTGACATAGCGCTATGATATTCAGTGGGCCTCACACAATCCAAAAGTGTCCAGTGTCCACAAGTGTCTGCAGAAATTCAAAATCTCCCTTATCCTGTAGTCACTTTTTTCACACCTGTGCCATCGAGCCTGTGACATAGCGCTGTGATATTCAGTGGGCCTCACACAATCCAAGTGTCCAGTGTCCACAAGTGTCTGCAGAAATTCAAAATCTCCCTTATCCTGTAGTCACTTTTTTCACACCTGTGCCATCGAGCCTGTGACATAGCGCTCTGATATTCAGTGGGCCTCACACAATCCAAGTGTCCAGTGTCCACAAGTGTCTGCAGAAATTCAAAATCTCCCTTATCCTGTAGTCACTTTTTTCACACCTGTGCCATCGAGCCTGTGACATAGCGCTGTGATATTCAGTGGGCCTCACACTATCCAAAAGTGTCCAGTGTCCACAAGTGTCTGCAGAAATTCAAAATCTCCCTTATCCTGTAGTCACTTTTTTCACACCTGTGCCATCGAGCCTGTGACATAGCGCTGTGATATTCAGTGGGTCTCACACAATCCAAGTGTCCAGTGTCCACAAGTGTCTGCAGAAATTCAAAATCTCCCTTATCCTGTAGTCACTTTTTTCACACCTGTGCCATCGAGCCTGTGACATAGCGCTGTGATATTCAGTGGGCCTCACACAATCCAAAAGTGTCCAGTGTCCACAAGTGTCTGCAGAAATTCAAAATCTCCCTTATCCTGTAGTCACTTTTTTCACACCTGTGCCATCGAGCCTGTGACATAGCGCTGTGATATTCAGTGGGCCTCACACAATCCAAGTGTCCAGTGTCCACAAGTGTCTGCAGAAATTCAAAATCTCCCTTAACCTGGAGTCACTTTTTTCACACCTGTGCCATCGAGCCTGTGACATAGCGCTGTGATATTCAGTGGGCCTCACACAATCCAAGTGTCCAGTGTCCACAAGTGTCTGCAGAAATTCAAAATCTCCCTTATCCTGTAGTTACTTTTTTCACACCTGTGCCATCGAGCCTGTGACATAGCGCTGTGATATTCAGTGGGCCTCACACAATCCAAGTGTCCAGTGTCCACAAGTGTCTGCAGAGATTCAAAATCTCCCTTATCCTGTAGTCACTTTTTTCACACCTGTGCCATCGAGCCTGAGACATAGCGCTGTGATATTCAGTGGGCCTCACACAATCCAAAAGTGTCCAGTGTCCACAAGTGTCTGCAGAAATTCAAAATCTCCCTTATCCTGTAGTCACTTTTTTCACACCTGTGCCATCGAGCCTGTGACATAGCGCTGTCATATTCAGTGGGCCTCACACAATCCAAGTGTCCAGTGTCCACAAGTGTCTGCAGAAATTCAAAATCTCCCTTATCCTGTAGTCACTTTTTTCACACCTGTGCCATCGAGCCTGTGACATAGCGCTGTGATATTCAGTGGGCCTCACACAATCCAAAGGTGTACAGTGTCCACAAGTGTCTGCAGAAATTCAAAATCTCCCTTATCCTGTAGTCACTTTTTTCACACCTGTGCCATCGAGCCTGTGACATAGCGCTCTGATGTTCAGTGGGCCTCACACAATCCAAGTGTCCAGTGTCCACAAGTGTCTGCAGAAATTCAAAATCTCCCTTATCCTGTAGTCACTTTTTTCACACCTGTGCCATCGAGCCTGTGACATAGCGCTGTGATATTCAGTGGGCCTCACACAATCCAAAAGTGTCCAGTGTCCACAAGTGTCTGCAGAAATTCAAAATCTCCCTTATCCTGTAGTCACTTTTTTCACACCTGTGCCATCGAGCCTGTGACATAGCGCTGTGATATTCAGTGGGCCTCACACAATCCAAAAGTGTCCAGTGTCCACAAGTGTCTGCAGAAATTCAAAATCTCCCTTATCCTGTAGTCACTTTTTTCACACCTGTGCCATCGAGTCTGTGACATAGCGCTGTGATATTCAGTGGGCCTCACACAATCCAAAAGTGTCCAGTGTCCACAAGTGTCTGCAGAAATTCAAAATCTCCCTTATCCTGTAGTCACTTTTTTCACACCTGTGCCATTGAGCCTGTGACATAGCGCTGTGATATTCAGTGGGCCTCACACAATCCAATTGTGTCCAGTGTCCACAAGTGTCTGCAGAAATTCAAAATCTCCCTTATCCTGTAGTCACTTTTTTCACACCTGTGCCATCGAGCCTGTGACATAGCGCTCTGATATTCAGTGGGCCTCACACAATCCAAGTGTCCAGTGTCCACAAGTGTCTGCAGAAATTCAAAATCTCCCTTATCATGTAGTCACTTTTTTCACACCTGTGCCATCGAGCCTGTGACATAGCGCTGTGATATTCAGTGGGCCTCACACAATCCAAAGGTGTCCAGTGTCCACAAGTGTCTGCAGAAATTCAAAATCTCCCTTATCCTGTAGTCACTTTTTTCACACCTGTGCCATCGAGCCTGTGACATAGCGCTCTGATGTTCAGTGGGCCTCACACAATCCAAGTGTCCAGTGTCCACAAGTGTCTGCAGAAATTCAAAATCTCCCTTATCTTGTAGTCACTTTTTTCACAAGTGTGCCATCGAGCCTGTGACATAGCGCTCTGATATTCAGTGGGCCTCACACAATCCAAAAGTGTCCAGTGTCCACAAGTGTCTGCAGAAATTCAAAATCTCCCTTATCCTGTAGTCACTTTTTTCACACCTGTGCCATCGAGCCTGTGACATAGCGCTGTAATATTCAGTGGGCCTCACACAATCCAAAAGTGTCCAGTGTCCACAAGTGTCTGCAGAAATTCAAAATCTCCCTTATCCTGTAGTCACTTTTTTCACACCTGTGCCATCGAGCCTGTGACATAGCGCTGTGATATTCAGTGGGCCTCACACAATCCAAGTGTCCAGTGTCCACAAGTGTCTGCAGAAATTCAAAATCTCCCTTATCCTGTAGTCACTTTTTTCACACCTGTGCCATCGAGCCTGTGACATAGCGCTGTGATATTCAGTGGGCCTCACACAATCCAAATGTGTCCAGTGTCCACAAGTGTCTGCAGAAATTCAAAATCTCCCTTATCCTGTAGTCACTTTTTTCACACCTGTGCCATCGAGCCTGTGACATAGCGCTCTGATATTCAGTGGGCCTCACACAATCCAAGTGTCCAGTGTCCACAAGTGTCTGCAGAAATTCAAAATCTCCCTTATCCTGTGGTCACTTTTTTCACACCTGTGCCATCGAGCCTGTGACATAGCGCTGTGATATTCAGTGGGCCTCACACAATCCAAAAGTGTCCAGTGTCCACAAGTGTCTGCAGAAATTCAAAATCTCCCTTATCCTGTAGTCACTTTTTTCACACCTGTGCCATCGAGCCTGTGACATAGCTCTCTGATGTTCAATGGGCCTCACACAATCCAAGTGTCCAGTGTCCACAAGTGTCTGCAGAAATTCAAAATCTCCCTTATCCTGTAGTCACTTTTTTCACACCTGTGCCATCGAGCCTGTGACATAGCGCTGTGATATTCAGTGGGCCTCACACAATCCAAAAGTGTCCAGTGTCCATAAGTGTCTGCAGAAATTCAAAATCTCCCTTATCCTGTAGTCACTTTTTTCACACCTGTGCCATCGAGCCTGTGACATAGCGCTGTGATATTCAGTGGGCCTCACACAATCAAAAAGTGTCCAGTGTCCACAAGTGTCTGCAGAAATTCAAAATCTCCCTTATCCTGTAGTCACTTTTTTCACACCTGTGCCATCGAGCCTGTGACATAGCGCTCTGATATTCAGTGGGCCTCACACAATCCAAGTGTCCAGTGTCCACAAGTGTCTGCAGAAATTCAAAATCTCCCTTATCCTGTAGTCACTTTTTTCACACCTGTGCCATCGAGCCTGTGACATAGCGCTCTGATATTCAGTGGGCCTCACACAATCCAAGTGTCCAGTGTCCACAAGTGTCTGCAGAAATTCAAAATCTCCCTTATCCTGTAGTCACTTTTTTCACACCTGTGCCATCGAGCCTGTGACATAGCGCTCTGATATTCAGTGGGCCTCACACAATCCAAAAGTGTCCAGTGTCCACAAGTGTCTGCAGAAATTCAAAATCTCCCTTATCCTGTAGTCACTTTTTTCACACCTGTGCCATCGAGCCTGTGACATAGCGCTCTGATATTCAGTGGGCCTCACACAATCCAAGTGTCCAGTGTCCACAAGTGTCTGCAGAAATTCAAAATCTCCCTTTTCCTGTAGTCACTTTTTTCACACCTGTGCCATCGAGCCTGTGACATAGCGCTGTGATATTCAGTGGGCCTCACACAATCCAAAAGTGTCCAGTGTCCACAAGTGTCTGCAGAAATTCAAAATCTCCCTTATCCTGTAGTCACTTTTTTCACACCTGTGACATCGAGCCTGTGACATAGCGCTGTGATATTCAGTGGGCCTCACACAATCCAAGTGTGTCCAGTGTCCACAAGTGTCTGCAGAAATTCAAAATCTCCCTTATCCTGTAGTCACTTTTTTCACACCTGTGCCATCGAGCCTGTGACATAGCGCTGTGATATTCAGTGGGCCTCACACAATCCAAAAGTGTCCAGTGTCCACAAGTGTCTGCAGAAATTCAAAATCTCCCTTATCCTGTAGTCACTTTTTTCACACCTGTGCCATCGAGCCTGTGACATAGCGCTGTGATATTCAGTGGGCCTCACACAATCCAAGTGTCCAGTGTCCACAAGTGTCTGCAGAAATTCAAAATCTCCCTTATCCTGTAGTCACTTTTTTCACACCTGTGCCATCGAGCCTGTGACATAGTGCTATGATATTCAGTGGGCCTCACACAATCCAAAAGTGTCCAGTGTCCACAAGTGTCTGCAGAAATTCAAAATCTCCCTTATCCTGTAGTCACTTTTTTAACACCTGTGCCATCGAGCCTGTGACATAGCGCTGTGATATTCAGTGGGCCTCACACAATCCAAGTGTCCAGTGTCCACAAGTGTCTGCTGAAATTCAAAATCTCCCTTATCCTGTAGTCACTTTTTTCACACCTGTGCCATCGAGCCTGTGACATAGCGCTGTGAAATTCAGTGGGCCTCTCACAATCCAAGTGTCCAGTGTCCACAAGCGTCTGCAGAAATTCAAAATCTCCCTTATCCTGTAGTCACTTTTTTCACACCTGTGCCATCGAGCCTGTCACTTAGCGCTGTGATATTCAGTGGGCCTCACACAATCCAAAAGTGTCCAGTGTCCACAAGTGTCTGCAGAAATTCAAAATCTCCCTTATCCTGTAGTCACTTTTTTCACACCTGTGCCATCGAGCCTGTGACATAGCGCTCTGATATTCAGTGGGCCTCACACAATCCAAGTGTCCAGTGTCCACAAGTGTCTGCAGAAATTCAAAATCTCCCTTATCCTGTAGTCACTTTTTTCACACCTGTGCCATCGAGCCTGTGACATAGCGCTGTGATATTCAGTGGGCCTCACACAATCCAAAAGTGTCCAGTGTCCACAAGTGTCTGCAGAAATTCAAAATCTCCCTTATCCTGTAGTCACTTTTTTCACACCTGTGCCATCGAGCCTGTGACATAGCGCTGTGATATTCAGTGGGTCTCACACAATCCAAGTGTCCAGTGTCCACAAGTGTCTGCAGAAATTCAAAATCTCCCTTATCCTGTAGTCACTTTTTTCACACCTGCGCCATCGAGCCTTTGACATAGCGCTGTGATATTCAGTGGGCCTCACACAATCCAAAAGTGTCCAGTGTCCACAAGTGTCTGCAGAAATTCAAAATCTCCCTTATCCTGTAGTCACTTTTTTCACACCTGTGCCATCGAGCCTGTGACATAGCGCTGTGATATTCAGTGGGCCTCACACAATCCAAGTGTCCAGTGTCCACAAGTGTCTGCAGAAATTCAAAATCTCCCTTAACCTGGAGTCACTTTTTTCACACCTGTGCCATCGAGCCTGTGACATAGCGCTGTGATATTCAGTCGGCCTCACACAATCCAAAAGTGTCCAGTTTCCACAAGTGTCTGCAGAAATTCAAAATCACCCTTATCCTGTAATCACTTTTTTCACACCTGTGCCATCGAGCCTGTGACATAGCGCTGTGATATTCAGTGGGCCTCACACAATCCAAGTGTCCAGTGTCCACAAGTGTCTGCAGAAATTCAAAATCTCCCTTATCCTGTAGTTACTTTTTTCACACCTGTGCCATCGAGTCTGTGACATAGCGCTGTGATATACAGTGGGCCTCACACAATCCAAGTGTCCAGTGTCCACAAGTGTCTGCAGAGATTCAAAATCTCCCTTATCCTGTAGTCACTTTTTTCACACCTGTGCCATCGAGCCTGAGACATAGCGCTGTGATATTCAGTGGGCCTCACACAATCCAAAAGTGTCCAGTGTCCACAAGTGTCTGCAGAAATTCAAAATCTCCCTTATCCTGTAGTCACTTTTCTCACACATGTGCCATCGAGCCTGTGACATAGCGCTGTGATAGTCAGTGGGCCTCACACAATCCAAAAGTGTCCAGTGTCCACAAGTGTCTGCAGAAATTCAAAATCTCCCTTATCCTGTAGTCACTTTTTTCGCACCTGTGCCATCGAGCCTGAGACATAGCGCTGTGATATTCAGTGGGCCTCACACAATCCAAGTGTCCAGTGTCCACAAGTGTCTGCAGAAATTCAAAATCTCCCTTATCCTGTAGTCACTTTTCTCACACATGTGCCATCGAGCCTGTGACATAGCGCTGTGATAGTCAGTGGGCCTCACACGATCCAAAAGTGTCCAGTGTCCACAAGTGTCTGCATAAATTCAAAATCTCCCTTATCCTGTAGTCACTTTTTTCACACCTGTGCCATCGAGCCTGTGACATAGCGCTCTGATATTCAGTGGGCCTCACACAATCCAAGTGTCCAGTGTCCACAAGTGTCTGCAGAAATTCAAAATCTCCCTTATCCTGTAGTCACTTTTTTCACACCTGTGCCATCGAGCCTGTGACATAGCGCTCTGATATTCAGTGGGCCCCACACAATCCAAGTGTCCAGTGTCCACAAGTGTCTGCAGAAATTCAAAATCTCCCTTATCCTGTAGTCACTTTTTTCACACCTGTGCCATCGAGCCTGTGACATAGCGCTGTGATATTCAGTGGGCCTCACACAATCCAAAGGTGTCCAGTGTCCACAAGTGTCTGCAGAAATTCAAAATCTCCCTTATCCTGTAGTCACTTTTTTCACACCTGTGCCATCGAGCCTGTGACATAGCGCTCTGATGTTCAGTGGGCCTCACACAATCCAAGTGTCCAGTGTCCACAAGTGTCTGCATAAATTCAAAATCTCCCTTATCCTGTAGTCACTTTTTTCACACCTGTGCCATCGAGCCTGTGACATAGCGCTCTGATATTCAGTGGGCCTCACACAATCCAAAAGTGTCCAGTGTCCACAAGTGTCTGCAGAAATTCAAAATCTCCCTTATCCTGTAGTCACTTTTTTCACACCTGTGCCATCGAGCCTGTGACATAGCGCTGTGATATTCAGTGGGCCTCACACAATCCAAAAGTGTCCAGTGTCCACAAGTGTCTGCAGAAATACAAAATCTCCCTTATCCTGTAGTCACTTTTTTCACACCTGTGCCATCGAGCCTGTGACATAGCGCTCTGATATTCAGTGGGCCTCACACAATCCAAGTGTCCAGTGTCCACAAGTGTCTGCAGAAATTCAAAATCTCCCTTATCCTGAAGTCACCTTTTTCACACCTGTGCCATCGAGCCTGTGACATAGCGCTGTGATATTCAGTGGGCCTCACACAATCCAAAAGTGTCCAGTGTCCACAAGTGTCTGCAGAAATTCAAAATCTCCCTTATCCTGTAGTCCCTTTTTTCACACCTGTGCCATCGAGCCTGTGACATAGCGCTGTGATATTCAGTGGGCCTCACACAATCCAAAAGTGTCCAGTGTCCACAAGAGTCTGCAGAAATTCAAAATCTCCCTTATCCTGTAGTCACTTTTTTCACACCTGTGCCATCGAGACTGTGACATAGCGCTCTGATATTCAGTGGGCCTCACACAATCCAAGTGTCCAGTGTCCACAAGTGTCTGCAGAAATTCAAAATCTCCCTTATCCTGTAGTCACTTTTTTCACACCTGTGCCATCGAGCCTGTGACATAGCGCTCTGATATTCAGTGGGCCTCACACAATCCAAGTGTCCAGTGTCCACAAGTGTCTGCAGAAATTCAAAATCTCCCTTATCCTGTAGTCACTTTTTTCACACCTGTGTCATCGAGCCTGTGACATAGCGCTCTGATATTCAGTGGGCCTCACACAATCCAAGTGTCCAGTGTCCACAAGTGTCTGCAGAAATTCAAAATCTCCCTTATCCTGTAGTCACTTTTTTCACACCTGTGCCATCGAGCCTGTGACATAGCGCTGTGATATTCAGTGGGCCTCACACAATCCAAGTGTGTCCAGTGTCCACAAGTGTCTGCAGAAATTCAAAATCTCCCTTATCCTGTAGTCACTTTTTTCACACCTGTGCCATCGAGCCTGTGACATAGCGCTGTGATATTCAGTGGGCCTCACACAATCCAAAAGTGTCCAGTGTCCACAAGTGTCTGCAGAAATTCAAAATCTCCCTTATCCTGTAGTCACTTTTTTCACACCTGTGCCATCGAGCCTGTGACATAGCGCTGTGATATTCAGTGGGCCTCACACAATCCAAGTGTCCAGTGTCCACAAGTGTCTGCAGAAATTCAAAATCTCCCTTATCCTGTAGTCACTTTTTTCACACCTGTGCCATCGAGCCTGTGACATAGCGCTATGATATTCAGTGGGCCTCACACAATCCAAAAGTGTCCAGTGTCCACAAGTGTCTGCAGAAATTCAAAATCTCCCTTATCCTGTAGTCACTTTTTTCACACCTGTGCCATCGAGCCTGTGACATAGCGCTGTGATATTCAGTGGGCCTCACACAATACAAGTGTCCAGTGTCCACAAGTGTCTGCAGAAATTCAAAATCTCCCTTATCCTGTAGTCACTTTTTTCACACCTGTGCCATCGAGCCTGTGACATAGCGCTGTGAAATTCAGTGGGCCTCTCACAATCCAAGTGTCCAGTGTCCACAAGCGTCTGCAGAAATTCAAAATCTCCCTTATCCTGTAGTCACTTTTTTCACACCTGTGCCATCGAGCCTGTCACTTAGCGCTGTGATATTCAGTGGGCCTCACACAATCCAAAAGTGTCCAGTGTCCACAAGTGTCTGCAGAAATTCAAAATCTCCCTTATCCTGTAGTCACTTTTTTCACACCTGTGCCATCGAGCCTGTGACATAGCGCTCTGATATTCAGTGGGCCTCACACAATCCAAGTGTCCAGTGTCCACAAGTGTCTGCAGAAATTCAAAATCTCCCTTATCCTGTAGTCACTTTTTTCACACCTGTGCCATCGAGCCTGTGACATAGCGCTGTGATATTCAGTGGGCCTCACACAATCCAAAAGTGTCCAGTGTCCACAAGTGTCTGCAGAAATTCAAAATCTCCCTTATCCTGTAGTCACTTTTTTCACACCTGTGCCATCGAGCCTGTGACATAGCGCTGTGATATTCAGTGGGTCTCACACAATCCAAGTGTCCAGTGTCCACAAGTGTCTGCAGAAATTCAAAATCTCCCTTATCCTGTAGTCACTTTTTTCACACCTGTGCCATCGAGCCTGTGACATAGCGCTGTGATATTCAGTGGGCCTCACACAATCCAAAAGTGTCCAGTGTCCACAAGTGTCTGCAGAAATTCAAAATCTCCCTTATCCTGTAGTCACTTTTTTCACACCTGTGCCATCGAGCCTGTGACATAGCGCTGTGATATTCAGTGGGCCTCACACAATCCAAGTGTCCAGTGTCCACAAGTGTCTGCAGAAATTCAAAATCTCCCTTAACCTGGAGTCACTTTTTTCACACCTGTGCCATCGAACCTGTGACATAGCGCTGTGATATTCAGTCGGCCTCACACAATCCAAAAGTGTCCAGTTTCCACAAGTGTCTGCAGAAATTCAAAATCACCCTTATCCTGTAATCACTTTTTTCACACCTGTGCCATCGAGCCTGTGACATAGCGCTGTGATATTCAGTGGGCCTCACACAATCCAAGTGTCCAGTGTCCACAAGTGTCTGCAGAAATTCAAAATCTCCCTTATCCTGTAGTTACTTTTTTCACAATTGTGCCATCGAGCCTGTGACATAGCGCTGTGATATTCAGTGGGCCTCACACAATCCAAGTGTCCAGTGTCCACAAGTGTCTGCAGAGATTCAAAATCTCCCTTATCCTGTAGTCACTTTTTTCACACCTGTGCCATCGAGCCTGAGACATAGCGCTGTGATATTCAGTGGGCCTCACACAATCCAAAAGTGTCCAGTGTCCACAAGTGTCTGCAGAAATTCAAAATCTCCCTTATCCTGTAGTCACTTTTTTCACACCTGTGCCATCGAGCCTGTGACATAGCGCTGTGATATTCAGTGGGCCTCACACAATCCAAGTGTCCAGTGTCCACAAGTGTCTGCAGAAATTCAAAATCTCCCTTATCCTGTAGTCACTTTTCTCACACATGTGCCATCGAGCCTGTGACATAGCGCTGTGATAGTCAGTGGGCCTCACACAATCCAAAAGTGTCCAGTGTCCACAAGTGTCTGCAGAAATTCAAAATCTCCCTTATCTTGTAGTCACTTTTTTCACACCTGTGCCATCGAGCCTGTGACATAGCGCTCTGATATTCAGTGGGCCTCACACAATCCAAGTGTCCAGTGTCCACAAGTGTCTGCAGAAATTCAAAATCTCCCTTATCCTGTAGTCAATTTTTTCACACCTGTGCCATCGAGCCTGTGACATTGCGCTGTGATATTCAGTGGGCCTCAAATAATCCAAAAGTGTCCAGTGTCCACAAGTGTCTGCAGAAATTCAAAATCTCCCTTATCCTGTAGTCACTTTTTTCACACCTGTGCCATCGAGCCTGTGACATAGCGCTGTGATATTCAGTGGGCCTCACACAATCCAAGTGTCCAGTGTCCACAAGTGTCTGCAGAAATTCAAAATCTCCCTTATCCTGTAGTCACTTTTTTCACACCTGTGCCATCGAGCCTGTGACATAGCGCTATGATATTCAGTGGGCCTCACACAATCCAAAAGTGTCCAGTGTCCACAAGTGTCTGCAGAAATTCAAAATCTCCCTTATCCTGTAGTCACTTTTTTCACACCTGTGCCATCGAGCCTGTGACATAGCGCTGTGATATTCAGTGGGCCTCACACAATCCAAGTGTCCAGTGTCCACAAGTGTCTGCAGAAATTCAAAATCTCCCTTATCCTGTAGTCACTTTTTTCACACCTGTGCCATCGAGCCTGTGACATAGCGCTCTGATATTCAGTGGGCCTCACACAATCCAAGTGTCCAGTGTCCACAAGTGTCTGCAGAAATTCAAAATCTCCCTTATCCTGTAGTCACTTTTTTCACACCTGTGCCATCGAGCCTGTGACATAGCGCTGTGATATTCAGTGGGCCTCACACAATCCAAAAGTGTCCAGTGTCCACAAGTGTCTTCAGAAATTCAAAATCTCCCTTATCCTGTAGTCACTTTTTTCACACATGTGCCATCGAGCCTGTGACATAGCGCTGTGATATTCAGTGGGTCTCACACAATCCAAGTGTCCAGTGTCCACAAGTGTCTGCAGAAATTCAAAATCTCCCTTATCCTGTAGTCACTTTTTTCACACCTGTGCCATCGAGCCTGTGACATAGCGCTGTGATATTCAGTGGGCCTCACACAATCCAAAAGTGTCCAGTGTCCACAAGTGTCTGCAGAAATTCAAAATCTCCCTTATCCTGTAGTCACTTTTTTCACACCTGTGCCATCGAGCCTGTGACATAGCGCTATGATATTCAGTGGGCCTCACACAATCCAAAAGTGTCCAGTGTCCACAAGTGTCTGCAGAAATTCAAAATCTCCCTTATCCTGTAGTCACTTTTTTCACACCTGTGCCATCGAGCCTGTGACATAGCGCTGTGATATTCAGTGGGCCTCACACAATCCAAGTGTCCAGTGTCCACAAGTGTCTGCAGAAATTCAAAATCTCCCTTATCCTGTAGTCACTTTTTTCACACCTGTGCCATCGAGCCTGTGACATAGCGCTCTGATATTCAGTGGGCCTCACACAATCCAAGTGTCCAGTGTCCACAAGTGTCTGCAGAAATTCAAAATCTCCCTTATCCTGTAGTCACTTTTTTCACACCTGTGCCATCGAGCCTGTGACATAGCGCTGTGATATTCAGTGGGCCTCACACAATCCAAAAGTGTCCAGTGTCCACAAGTGTCTGCAGAAATTCAAAATCTCCCTTATCCTGTAGTCACTTTTTTCACACCTGTGCCATCGAGCCTGTGACATAGCGCTGTGATATTCAGTGGGTCTCACACAATCCAAGTGTCCAGTGTCCACAAGTGTCTGCAGAAATTCAAAATCTCCCTTATCCTGTAGTCACTTTTTTCACACCTGTGCCATCGAGCCTGTGACATAGCGCTGTGATATTCAGTGGGCCTCACACAATCCAAAAGTGTCCAGTGTCCACAAGTGTCTGCAGAAATTCAAAATCTCCCTTATCCTGTAGTCACTTTTTTCACACCTGTGCCATCGAGCCTGTGACATAGCGCTGTGATATTCAGTGGGCCTCACACAATCCAAGTGTCCAGTGTCCACAAGTGTCTGCAGAAATTCAAAATCTCCCTTAACCTGGAGTCACTTTTTTCACACCTGTGCCATCGAGCCTGTGACATAGCGCTGTGATATTCAGTGGGCCTCACACAATCCAAGTGTCCAGTGTCCACAAGTGTCTGCAGAAATTCAAAATCTCCCTTATCCTGTAGTTACTTTTTTCACACCTGTGCCATCGAGCCTGTGACATAGCGCTGTGATATTCAGTGGGCCTCACACAATCCAAGTGTCCAGTGTCCACAAGTGTCTGCAGAGATTCAAAATCTCCCTTATCCTGTAGTCACTTTTTTCACACCTGTGCCATCGAGCCTGAGACATAGCGCTGTGATATTCAGTGGGCCTCACACAATCCAAAAGTGTCCAGTGTCCACAAGTGTCTGCAGAAATTCAAAATCTCCCTTATCCTGTAGTCACTTTTTTCACACCTGTGCCATCGAGCCTGTGACATAGCGCTGTCATATTCAGTGGGCCTCACACAATCCAAGTGTCCAGTGTCCACAAGTGTCTGCAGAAATTCAAAATCTCCCTTATCCTGTAGTCACTTTTTTCACACCTGTGCCATCGAGCCTGTGACATAGCGCTGTGATATTCAGTGGGCCTCACACAATCCAAAGGTGTACAGTGTCCACAAGTGTCTGCAGAAATTCAAAATCTCCCTTATCCTGTAGTCACTTTTTTCACACCTGTGCCATCGAGCCTGTGACATAGCGCTCTGATGTTCAGTGGGCCTCACACAATCCAAGTGTCCAGTGTCCACAAGTGTCTGCAGAAATTCATAATCTCCCTTATCCTGTAGTCACTTTTTTCACACCTGTGCCATCGAGCCTGTGACATAGCGCTCTGATATTCAGTGGGCCTCACACAATCCAAAAGTGTCCAGTGTCCACAAGTGTCTGCAGAAATTCAAAATCTCCCTTATCCTGTAGTCACTTTTTTCACACCTGTGCCATCGAGCCTGTGACATAGCGCTGTGATATTCAGTGGGCCTCACACAATCCAAAAGTGTCCAGTGTCCACAAGTGTCTGCAGAAATTCAAAATCTCCCTTATCCTGTAGTCACTTTTTTCACACCTGTGCCATCGAGTCTGTGACATAGTGCTGTGATATTCAGTGGGCCTCACACAATCCAAAAGTGTCCAGTGTCCACAAGTGTCTGCAGAAATTCAAAATCTCCCTTATCCTGTAGTCACTTTTTTCACACCTGTGCCATTGAGCCTGTGACATAGCGCTGTGATATTCAGTGGGCCTCACACAATCCAATTGTGTCCAGTGTCCACAAGTGTCTGCAGAAATTCAAAATCTCCCTTATCCTGTAGTCACTTTTTTCACACCTGTGCCATCGAGCCTGTGACATAGCGCTCTGATATTCAGTGGGCCTCACACAATCCAAGTGTCCAGTGTCCACAAGTGTCTGCAGAAATTCAAAATCTCCCTTATCATGTAGTCACTTTTTTCACACCTGTGCCATCGAGCCTGTGACATAGCGCTGTGATATTCAGTGGGCCTCACACAATCCAAAGGTGTCCAGTGTCCACAAGTGTCTGCAGAAATTCAAAATCTCCCTTATCCTGTAGTCACTTTTTTCACACCTGTGCCATCGAGCCTGTGACATAGCGCTCTGATGTTCAGTGGGCCTCACACAATCCAAGTGTCCAGTGTCCACAAGTGTCTGCAGAAATTCAAAATCTCCCTTATCTTGTAGTCACTTTTTTCACACCTGTGCCATCGAGCCTGTGACATAGCGCTCTGATATTCAGTTGGCCTCACACAATCCAAAAGTGTCCAGTGTCCACAAGTGTCTGCAGAAATTCAAAATCTCCCTTATCCTGTAGTCACTTTTTTCACACCTGTGCCATCGAGCCTGTGACATAGCGCTGTAATATTCAGTGGGCCTCACACAATCCAAAAGTGTCCAGTGTCCACAAGTGTCTGCAGAAATTCAAAATCTCCCTTATCCTGTAGTCACTTTTTTCACACCTGTGCCATCGAGCCTGTGACATAGCGCTGTGATATTCAGTGGGCCTCACACAATCCAAGTGTCCAGTGTCCACAAGTGTCTGCAGAAATTCAAAATCTCCCTTATCCTGTAGTCACTTTTTTCACACCTGTGCCATCGAGCCTGTGACATAGCGCTGTGATATTCAGTGGGCCTCACACAATCCAAATGTGTCCAGTGTCCACAAGTGTCTGCAGAAATTCAAAATCTCCCTTATCCTGTAGTCACTTTTTTCACACCTGTGCCATCGAGCCTGTGACATAGCGCTCTGATATTCAGTGGGCCTCACACAATCCAAGTGTCCAGTGTCCACAAGTGTCTGCAGAAATTCAAAATCTCCCTTATCCTGTAGTCACTTTTTTCACACCTGTGCCATCGAGCCTGTGACATAGCGCTCTGATATTCAGTGGGCCTCACACAATCCAAAAGTGTCCAGTGTCCACAAGTGTCTGCAGAAATTCAAAATCTCCCTTATCCTGTGGTCACTTTTTTCACACCTGTGCCATCGAGCCTGTGACATAGCGCTGTGATATTCAGTGGGCCTCACACAATCCAAAAGTGTCCAGTGTCCACAAGTGTCTGCAGAAATTCAAAATCTCCCTTATCCTGTAGTCACTTTTTTCACACCTGTGCCATCGAGCCTGTGACATAGCTCTCTGATGTTCAGTGGGCCTCACACAATCCAAGTGTCCAGTGTCCACAAGTGTCTGCAGAAATTCAAAATCTCCCTTATCCTGTAGTCACTTTTTTCACACCTGTGCCATCGAGCCTGTGACATAGCGCTGTGATATTCAGTGGGCCTCACACAATCCAAAAGTGTCCAGTGTCCATAAGTGTCTGCAGAAATTCAAAATCTCCCTTATCCTGTAGTCACTTTTTTCACACCTGTGCCATCGAGCCTGTGACATAGCGCTCTGATATTCAGTGGGCCTCACACAATCAAAAAGTGTCCAGTGTCCACAAGTGTCTGCAGAAATTCAAAATCTCCCTTATCCTGTAGTCACTTTTTTCACACCTGTGCCATCGAGCCTGTGACATAGCGCTCTGATATTCAGTGGGCCTCACACAATCCAAGTGTCCAGTGTCCACAAGTGTCTGCAGAAATTCAAAATCTCCCTTATCCTGTAGTCACTTTTTTCACACCTGTGCCATCGAGCCTGTGACATAGCGCTCTGATATTCAGTGGGCCTCACACAATCCAAGTGTCCAGTGTCCACAAGTGTCTGCAGAAATTCAAAATCTCCCTTATCCTGTAGTCACTTTTTTCACACCTGTGCCATCGAGCCTGTGACATAGCGCTCTGATATTCAGTGGGCCTCACACAATCCAAAAGTGTCCAGTGTCCACAAGTGTCTGCAGAAATTCAAAATCTCCCTTATCCTGTAGTCACTTTTTTCACACCTGTGCCATCGAGCCTGTGACATAGCGCTCTGATATTCAGTGGGCCTCACACAATCCAAGTGTCCAGTGTCCACAAGTGTCTGCAGAAATTCAAAATCTCCCTTTTCCTGTAGTCACTTTTTTCACACCTGTGCCATCGAGCCTGTGACATAGCGCTGTGATATTCAGTGGGCCTCACACAATCCAAAAGTGTCCAGTGTCCACAAGTGTCTGCAGAAATTCAAAATCTCCCTTATCCTGTAGTCACTTTTTTCACACCTGTGACATCGAGCCTGTGACATAGCGCTGTGATATTCAGTGGGCCTCACACAATCCAAGTGTGTCCAGTGTCCACAAGTGTCTGCAGAAATTCAAAATCTCCCTTATCCTGTAGTCACTTTTTTCACACCTGTGCCATCGAGCCTGTGACATAGCGCTGTGATATTCAGTGGGCCTCACACAATCCAAAAGTGTCCAGTGTCCACAAGTGTCTGCAGAAATTCAAAATCTCCCTTATCCTGTAGTCACTTTTTTCACACCTGTGCCATCGAGCCTGTGACATAGCGCTGTGATATTCAGTGGGCCTCACACAATCCAAGTGTCCAGTGTCCACAAGTGTCTGCAGAAATTCAAAATCTCCCTTATCCTGTAGTCACTTTTTTCACACCTGTGCCATCGAGCCTGTGACATAGCGCTATGATATTCAGTGGGCCTCACACAATCCAAAAGTGTCCAGTGTCCACAAGTGTCTGCAGAAATTCAAAATCTCCCTTATCCTGTAGTCACTTTTTTAACACCTGTGCCATCGAGCCTGTGACATAGCGCTGTGATATTCAGTGGGCCTCACACAATCCAAGTGTCCAGTGTCCACAAGTGTCTGCTGAAATTCAAAATCTCCCTTATCCTGTAGTCACTTTTTTCACACCTGTGCCATCGAGCCTGTGACATAGCGCTGTGAAATTCAGTGGGCCTCTCACAATCCAAGAGTCCAGTGTCCACAAGCGTCTGCAGAAATTCAAAATCTCCCTTATCCTGTAGTCACTTTTTTCACACCTGTGCCATCGAGCCTGTCACTTAGCGCTGTGATATTCAGTGGGCCTCACACAATCCAAAAGTGTCCAGTGTCCACAAGTGTCTGCAGAAATTCAAAATCTCCCTTATCCTGTAGTCACTTTTTTCACACCTGTGCCATCGAGCCTGTGACATAGCGCTCTGATATTCAGTGGGCCTCACACAATCCAAGTGTCCAGTGTCCACAAGTGTCTGCAGAAATTCAAAATCTCCCTTATCCTGTAGTCACTTTTTTCACACCTGTGCCATCGAGCCTGTGACATAGCGCTGTGATATTCAGTGGGCCTCACACAATCCAAAAGTGTCCAGTGTCCACAAGTGTCTGCAGAAATTCAAAATCTCCCTTATCCTGTAGTCACTTTTTTCACACCTGTGCCATCGAGCCTGTGACATAGCGCTGTGATATTCAGTGGGTCTCACACAATCCAAGTGTCCAGTGTCCACAAGTGTCTGCAGAAATTCAAAATCTCCCTTATCCTGTAGTCACTTTTTTCACACCTGCGCCATCGAGCCTTTGACATAGCGCTGTGATATTCAGTGGGCCTCACACAATCCAAAAGTGTCCAGTGTCCACAAGTGTCTGCAGAAATTCAAAATCTCCCGTATCCTGTAGTCACTTTTTTCACACCTGTGCCATCGAGCCTGTGACATAGCGCTGTGATATTCAGTGGGCCTCACACAATCCAAGTGTCCAGTGTCCACAAGTGTCTGCAGAAATTCAAAATCTCCCTTAACCTGGAGTCACTTTTTTCACACCTGTGCCATCGAGCCTGTGACATAGCGCTGTGATATTCAGTCGGCCTCACACAATCCAAAAGTGTCCAGTTTCCACAAGTGTCTGCAGAAATTCAAAATCACCCTTATCCTGTAATCACTTTTTTCACACCTGTGCCATCGAGCCTGTGACATAGCGCTGTGATATTCAGTGGGCCTCACACAATCCAAGTGTCCAGTGTCCACAAGTGTCTGCAGAAATTCAAAATCTCCCTTATCCTGTAGTTACTTTTTTCACACCTGTGCCATCGAGCCTGTGACATAGCGCTGTGATATACAGTGGGCCTCACACAATCCAAGTGTCCAGTGTCCACAAGTGTCTGCAGAGATTCAAAATCTCCCTTATCCTGTAGTCACTTTTTTCACACCTGTGCCATCGAGCCTGAGACATAGCGCTGTGATATTCAGTGGGCCTCACACAATCCAAAAGTGTCCAGTGTCCACAAGTGTCTGCAGAAATTCAAAATCTCCCTTATCCTGTAGTCACTTTTCTCACACATGTGCCATCGAGCCTGTGACATAGCGCTGTGATAGTCAGTGGGCCTCACACAATCCAAAAGTGTCCAGTGTCCACAAGTGTCTGCAGAAATTCAAAATCTCCCTTATCCTGTAGTCACTTTTTTCGCACCTGTGCCATCGAGCCTGAGACATAGCGCTGTGATATTCAGTGGGCCTCACACAATCCAAGTGTCCAGTGTCCACAAGTGTCTGCAGAAATTCAAAATCTCCCTTATCCTGTAGTCACTTTTCTCACACATGTGCCATCGAGCCTGTGACATAGCGCTGTGATAGTCAGTGGGCCTCACACGATCCAAAAGTGTCCAGTGTCCACAAGTGTCTGCATAAATTCAAAATCTCCCTTATCCTGTAGTCACTTTTTTCACACCTGTGCCATCGAGCCTGTGACATAGCGCTCTGATATTCAGTGGGCCTCACACAATCCAAGTGTCCAGTGTCCACAAGTGTCTGCAGAAATTCAAAATCTCCCTTATCCTGTAGTCACTTTTTTCACACCTGTGCCATCGAGCCTGTGACATAGCGCTCTGATATTCAGTGGGCCCCACACAATCCAAGTGTCCAGTGTCCACAAGTGTCTGCAGAAATTCAAAATCTCCCTTATCCTGTAGTCACTTTTTTCACACCTGTGCCATCGAGCCTGTGACATAGCGCTGTGATATTCAGTGGGCCTCACACAATCCAAAGGTGTCCAGTGTCCACAAGTGTCTGCAGAAATTCAAAATCTCCCTTATCCTGTAGTCACTTTTTTCACACCTGTGCCATCGAGCCTGTGACATAGCGCTCTGATGTTCAGTGGGCCTCACACAATCCAAGTGTCCAGTGTCCACAAGTGTCTGCATAAATTCAAAATCTCCCTTATCCTGTAGTCACTTTTTTCACACCTGTGCCATCGAGCCTGTGACATAGCGCTCTGATATTCAGTGGGCCTCACACAATCCAAAAGTGTCCAGTGTCCACAAGTGTCTGCAGAAATTCAAAATCTCCCTTATCCTGTAGTCACTTTTTTCACACCTGTGCCATCGAGCCTGTGACATAGCGCTGTGATATTCAGTGGGCCTCACACAATCCAAAAGTGTCCAGTGTCCACAAGTGTCTGCAGAAATTCAAAATCTCCCTTATCCTGTAGTCACTTTTTTCACACCTGTGCCATCGAGCCTGTGACATAGCGCTGTGATATTCAGTGGGCCTCACACAATCCAAAAGTGTCCAGTGTCCACAAGTGTCTGCAGAAATTCAAAATCTCCCTTATCCTGTAGTCACTTTTTTCACACCTGTGCCATCGAGCCTGTGACATAGCGCTGTGATATTCAGTGGGCCTCACACAATCCAAATGTGTCCAGTGTCCACAAGTGTCTGCAGAAATTCAAAATCTCCCTTATCCTGTAGTCACTTTTTTCACACCTGTGCCATCGAGCCTGTGACATAGCGCTCTGATATTCAGTGGGCCTCACACAATCCAAGTGTCCAGTGTCCACAAGTGTCTGCAGAAATTCAAAATCTCCCTTATCCTGTAGTCACTTTTTTCACACCTGTGCCATCGAGCCTGTGACATAGCGCTGTGATATTCAGTGGGCCTCACACAATCCAAAGGTGTCCAGTGTCCACAAGTGTCTGCAGAAATTCAAAATCTCCCTTATCCTGTAGTCACTTTTTTCACACCTGTGCCATCGAGCCTGTGACATAGCGCTGTGATATTCAGTGGGCCTCACACAATCCAAAAGTGTCCAGTGTCCACAAGTGTCTGCAGAAATTCAAAATCTCCCTTATCCTGTAGTCACTTTTTTCACACCTGTGCCATCGAGCCTGTGACATAGCGCTGTGATATTCAGTGGGCCTCACACAATCCAAGTGTCCAGTGTCCACAAGTGTCTGCAGAAATTCAAAATCTCCCTTATCCTGTAGTCACTTTTTTCACACCTGTGCCATCGAGCCTGTGACATAGCGCTATGATATTCAGTGGGCCTCACACAATCCAAAAGTGTCCAGTGTCCACAAGTGTCTGCAGAAATTCAAAATCTCCCTTATCCTGTAGTCACTTTTTTAACACCTGTGCCATCGAGCCTGTGACATAGCGCTGTGATATTCAGTGGGCCTCACACAATCCAAGTGTCCAGTGTCCACAAGTGTCTGCTGAAATTCAAAATCTCCCTTATCCTGTAGTCACTTTTTTCACACCTGTGCCATCGAGCCTGTGACATAGCGCTGTGAAATTCAGTGGGCCTCTCACAATCCAAGAGTCCAGTGTCCACAAGCGTCTGCAGAAATTCAAAATCTCCCTTATCCTGTAGTCACTTTTTTCACACCTGTGCCATCGAGCCTGTCACTTAGCGCTGTGATATTCAGTGGGCCTCACACAATCCAAAAGTGTCCAGTGTCCACAAGTGTCTGCAGAAATTCAAAATCTCCCTTATCCTGTAGTCACTTTTTTCACACCTGTGCCATCGAGCCTGTGACATAGCGCTCTGATATTCAGTGGGCCTCACACAATCCAAGTGTCCAGTGTCCACAAGTGTCTGCAGAAATTCAAAATCTCCCTTATCCTGTAGTCACTTTTTTCACACCTGTGCCATCGAGCCTGTGACATAGCGCTGTGATATTCAGTGGGCCTCACACAATCCAAAAGTGTCCAGTGTCCACAAGTGTCTGCAGAAATTCAAAATCTCCCTTATCCTGTAGTCACTTTTTTCACACCTGTGCCATCGAGCCTGTGACATAGCGCTGTGATATTCAGTGGGTCTCACACAATCCAAGTGTCCAGTGTCCACAAGTGTCTGCAGAAATTCAAAATCTCCCTTATCCTGTAGTCACTTTTTTCACACCTGCGCCATCGAGCCTTTGACATAGCGCTGTGATATTCAGTGGGCCTCACACAATCCAAAAGTGTCCAGTGTCCACAAGTGTCTGCAGAAATTCAAAATCTCCCGTATCCTGTAGTCACTTTTTTCACACCTGTGCCATCGAGCCTGTGACATAGCGCTGTGATATTCAGTGGGCCTCACACAATCCAAGTGTCCAGTGTCCACAAGTGTCTGCAGAAATTCAAAATCTCCCTTAACCTGGAGTCACTTTTTTCACACCTGTGCCATCGAGCCTGTGACATAGCGCTGTGATATTCAGTCGGCCTCACACAATCCAAAAGTGTCCAGTTTCCACAAGGGTCTGCAGAAATTCAAAATCACCCTTATCCTGTAATCACTTTTTTCACACCTGTGCCATCGAGCCTGTGACATAGCGCTGTGATATTCAGTGGGCCTCACACAATCCAAGTGTCCAGTGTCCACAAGTGTCTGCAGAAATTCAAAATCTCCCTTATCCTGTAGTTACTTTTTTCACACCTGTGCCATCGAGCCTGTGACATAGCGCTGTGATATACAGTGGGCCTCACACAATCCAAGTGTCCAGTGTCCACAAGTGTCTGCAGAGATTCAAAATCTCCCTTATCCTGTAGTCACTTTTTTCACACCTGTGCCATCGAGCCTGAGACATAGCGCTGTGATATTCAGTGGGCCTCACACAATCCAAAAGTGTCCAGTGTCCACAAGTGTCTGCAGAAATTCAAAATCTCCCTTATCCTGTAGTCACTTTTCTCACACATGTGCCATCGAGCCTGTGACATAGCGCTGTGATAGTCAGTGGGCCTCACACAATCCAAAAGTGTCCAGTGTCCACAAGTGTCTGCAGAAATTCAAAATCTCCCTTATCCTGTAGTCACTTTTTTCGCACCTGTGCCATCGAGCCTGAGACATAGCGCTGTGATATTCAGTGGGCCTCACACAATCCAAGTGTCCAGTGTCCACAAGTGTCTGCAGAAATTCAAAATCTCCCTTATCCTGTAGTCACTTTTCTCACACATGTGCCATCGAGCCTGTGACATAGCGCTGTGATAGTCAGTGGGCCTCACACGATCCAAAAGTGTCCAGTGTCCACAAGTGTCTGCATAAATTCAAAATCTCCCTTATCCTGTAGTCACTTTTTTCACACCTGTGCCATCGAGCCTGTGACATAGCGCTCTGATATTCAGTGGGCCTCACACAATCCAAGTGTCCAGTGTCCACAAGTGTCTGCAGAAATTCAAAATCTCCCTTATCCTGTAGTCACTTTTTTCACACCTGTGCCATCGAGCCTGTGACATAGCGCTCTGATATTCAGTGGGCCCCACACAATCCAAGTGTCCAGTGTCCACAAGTGTCTGCAGAAATTCAAAATCTCCCTTATCCTGTAGTCACTTTTTTCACACCTGTGCCATCGAGCCTGTGACATAGCGCTGTGATATTCAGTGGGCCTCACACAATCCAAAGGTGTCCAGTGTCCACAAGTGTCTGCAGAAATTCAAAATCTCCCTTATCCTGTAGTCACTTTTTTCACACCTGTGCCATCGAGCCTGTGACATAGCGCTCTGATGTTCAGTGGGCCTCACACAATCCAAGTGTCCAGTGTCCACAAGTGTCTGCATAAATTCAAAATCTCCCTTATCCTGTAGTCACTTTTTTCACACCTGTGCCATCGAGCCTGTGACATAGCGCTCTGATATTCAGTGGGCCTCACACAATCCAAAAGTGTCCAGTGTCCACAAGTGTCTGCAGAAATTCAAAATCTCCCTTATCCTGTAGTCACTTTTTTCACACCTGTGCCATCGAGCCTGTGACATAGCGCTGTGATATTCAGTGGGCCTCACACAATCCAAAAGTGTCCAGTGTCCACAAGTGTCTGCAGAAATTCAAAATCTCCCTTATCCTGTAGTCACTTTTTTCACACCTGTGCCATCGAGCCTGTGACATAGCGCTGTGATATTCAGTGGGCCTCACACAATCCAAAAGTGTCCAGTGTCCACAAGTGTCTGCAGAAATTCAAAATCTCCCTTATCCTGTAGTCACTTTTTTCACACCTGTGCCATCGAGCCTGTGACATAGCGCTGTGATATTCAGTGGGCCTCACACAATCCAAATGTGTCCAGTGTCCACAAGTGTCTGCAGAAATTCAAAATCTCCCTTATCCTGTAGTCACTTTTTTCACACCTGTGCCATCGAGCCTGTGACATAGCGCTCTGATATTCAGTGGGCCTCACACAATCCAAGTGTCCAGTGTCCACAAGTGTCTGCAGAAATTCAAAATCTCCCTTATCCTGTAGTCACTTTTTTCACACCTGTGCCATCGAGCCTGTGACATAGCGCTGTGATATTCAGTGGGCCTCACACAATCCAAAGGTGTCCAGTGTCCACAAGTGTCTGCAGAAATTCAAAATCTCCCTTATCCTGTAGTCACTTTTTTCACACCTGTGCCATCGAGCCTGTGACATAGCGCTCTGATGTTCATTGGGCCTCACACAATCCAAGTGTCCAGTGTCCACAAGTGTCTGCAGAAATTCAAAATCTCCCTTATCCTGTAGTCACTTTTTTCACACCTGTGCCATCGAGCCTGTGACATAGCGCTCTGATATTCAGTGGGCCTCACACAATCCAAAAGTGTCCAGTGTCCACAAGTGTCTGCAGAAATTCAAAATCTCCCTTATCCTGTAGTCACTTTTTTCACACCTGTGCCATTGAGCCTGTGACATAGCGCTGTGATATTCAGTGGGCCTCACACAATCCAAAAGTGTCCAGTGTCCACAAGTGTCTGCAGAAATTCAAAATCTCCCTTATCCTGTAGTCACTTTTTTCACACCTGTGCCATCGAGCCTGTGACATAGCGCTGTGATATTCAGTGGGCCTCACACAATCCAAGTGTCCAGTGTCCACAAGTGTCTGCAGAAATTCAAAATCTCCCTTATCCTGTAGTCACTTTTTTCACACCTGTGCCATCGAGCCTGTGACATAGCACTGTGATATTCAGTGGGCCTCACACAATCCAAATGTGTCCAGTGTCCACAAGTGTCTGCAGAAATTCAAAATCTCCCTTATCCTGTAGTCACTTTTTTCACACCTGTGCCATCGAGCCTGTGACATAGCGCTCTGATATTCAGTGGGCCTCACACAATCCAAGTGTCCAGTGTCCACAAGTGTCTGCAGAAATTCAAAATCTCCCTTATCCTGTGGTCACTTTTTTCACACCTGTGCCATCGAGCCTGTGACATAGCGCTGTGATATTCAGTGGGCCTCACACAATCCAAAAGTGTCCAGTGTCCACAAGTGTCTGCAGAAATTCAAAATCTCCCTTATCCTGTAGTCACTTTTTTCACACCTGTGCCATCGAGCCTGTGACATAGCTCTCTGATGTTCAGTGGGCCTCACACAATCCAAGTGTCCAGTGTCCACAAGTGTCTGCAGAAATTCAAAATCTCCCTTATCCTGTAGTCACTTTTTTCACACCTGTGCCATCGAGCCTGTGACATAGCGCTGTGATATTCAGTGGGCCTCACACAATCCAAAAGTGTCCAGTGTCCATAAGTGTCTGCAGAAATTCAAAATCTCCCTTATCCTGTAGTCACTTTTTTCACACCTGTGCCATCGAGCCTGTGACATAGCGCTGTGATATTCAGTGGGCCTCACACAATCCAAATGTGTCCAGTGTCCACAAGTGTCTGCAGAAATTCAAAATCTCCCTTATCCTGTAGTCACTTTTTTCACACCTGTGCCATCGAGCCTGTGACATAGCGCTGTGATATTCAGTGGGCCTCACACAATCCAAGTGTCCAGTGTCCACAAGTGTCTGCAGAAATTCAAAATCTCCCTTATCCTGTAGTCACTTTTTTCACACCTGTGCCATCGAGCCTGTGACGTAGCGCTGTGATATTCAGTGGGCCTCACACAATCCAAAAGTGTCCAGTGTCCACAAGTGTCTGCAGAAATTCAAAATCTCCCTTATCCTGTAGTCACTTTTTTCACACCTGTGCCATCGAGCCTGTGACATAGCGCTCTGATATTCAGTGGGCCTCACACAATCCAAGTGTCCAGTGTCCACAAGTGTCTGCAGAAATTCAAAATCTCCCTTATCCTGTAGTCACTTTTTTCACACCTGTGCCATCTAGCCTGTGACATAGCGCTGTGATATTCAGTGGGCCTCACACAATCCAAAAGTGTCCAGTGTCCACAAGTGTCTGCAGAAATTCAAAATCTCCCTTATCCTGTAGTCACTTTTTTCACACCTGTGCCATCGAGCCTGTGACATAGCGCTCTGATATTCAGTGGGCCTCACACAATCCAAGTGTCCAGTGTCCACAAGTGTCTGCAGAAATTCAAAATCTCCCTTATCCTGTAGTCACTTTTTTCACACCTGTGCCATCGAGCCTGTGACATAGCGCTCTGATATTCAGTGGGCCTCACACAATCCAAAAGTGTCCAGTGTCCACAAGTGTCTGCAGAAATTCAAAATCTCCCTTATCCTGTAGTCACTTTTTTCACAACTGTGCCATCGAGCCTGTGACATAGCGCTGTGATATTCAGTGGGCCTCACACAATCCAAAGGTTTCCAGTGTCCACAAGTGTCTGCAGAAATTCAAAATATCCCTTATCCTGTAGTCACTTTTTTCACACCTGTGCCATCGAGCCTGTGACATAGCGCTCTGATGTTGAGTGTGCCTCACACAATCCAAGTGTCCAGTGTCCACAAGTGTCTGCAGAAATTCAAAATCTCCCTTATCCTGTAGTCACTTTTTTCACACCTGTGCCATCGAGCCTGAGACATAGCGCTCTGATATTCAGTGGGCCTCACACAATCCAAAAGTGTCCAGTGTCCACAAGTGTCTGCAGAAATTCAAAATCTCCCTTATCCTGTAGTCACTTTTTTCACACCTGTGCCATCGAGCCTGTGACATAGCGCTGTGATATTCAGTGGGCCTCACACAATCCAAAAGTGTCCAGTGTCCACAAGTGTCTGCAGAAATTCAAAATCTCCCTTATCCTGTAGTCACTTTTTTCACACCTGTGCCATCGAGCCTGTGACATAGCGCTGTGATATTCAGTGGGCCTCACACAATCCAAGTGTCCAGTGTCCACAAGTGTCTGCAGAAATTCAAAATCTCCCTTATCCTGTAGTCACTTTTTTCACACCTGTGCCATCGAGCCTGTGACATAGCGCTGTGATATACAGTGGGCCTCACACAATCCAAATGTGTCCAGTGTCCACAAGTGTCTGCAGAAATTCAAAATCTCCCTTATCCTGTAGTCACTTTTTTCACACCTGTGCCATCGAGCCTGTGACATAGCGCTGTGATATTCAGTGGGCCTCACAAAATCCAAAAGTGTCCAGTGTCCACAAGTGTCTGCAGAAATTCAAAATCTCCCTTATCCTGTAGTCACTTTTTTCACACCTGTGCCATCGAGCCTGTGACATAGCGCTCTGATATTCAGTGGGCCTCACACAATCCAAGTGTCCAGTGTCCACAAGTGTCTGCAGAAATTCAAAATCTCCCTTATCCTGTAGTCACTTTTTTCACACCTGTGCCATCGAGCCTGTGACAGCGCTGTGATATTCAGTGGGCCTCACACAATCCAAAAGTGTCCAGTGTCCACAAGTGTCTGCAGAAATTCAAAATCTCCCTTATCCTGTAGTCACTTTTTTCACACCTGTGCCATCGAGCCTGTGACATAGCGCTGTGATATTCAGTGGGCCTCACACAATCCAAGTGTCCAGTGTCCACAAGTGTCTGCAGAAATTCAAAATCTCCCTTATCCTGTAGTCACTTTTTTCACACCTGTGCCATCGAGCCTGTGACATAGCGCTGTGAAATTCAGTGGGCCTCACACAATCCAAGTGTCCAGTGTCCACAAGCGTCTGCAGAAATTCAAAATCTCCCTTATCCTGTATTCACTTTTTTCACACCTGTGCCATCGAGCCTGTCACATAGCGCTGTGATATTCAGTGGGCCTCACACAATCCAAAAGTGTCCAGTGTCCACAAGTGTCTGCAGAAATTCAAAATCTCCCTTATCCTGTAGTCACTTTTTTCACACCTGTGCCATCGAGCCTGTGACATAGCGCTCTGATATTCAGTGGACCTCACACAATCCAAGTGTCCAGTGTCCACAAGTGTCTGCGGAAATTCAAAATCTCCCTTATCCTGTAGTCACTTTTTTCACACCTGTGCCATCGAGCCTGTGACATAGCGCTGTGATATTCAGTGGGCCTCACACAATCCAAAAGTGTCCAGTGTCCACAAGTGTCTGCAGAAATTCAAAACCTCCCTTATCCTGTAGTCACTTTTTTCACACCTGTGCCATAGAGCCTGTGACAGCGCTGTGATATTCAGTGGGCCTCACACAATCCAAGTGTCCAGTGTCCACAAGTGTCTGCAGAAATTCAAAATCTCCCTTATCCTGTAGTCACTTTTTTCACACCTGTGCCATCGAGCCTGTGACATAGCGCTGTGATATTCAGTGGGCCTCACACAATCCAAAAGTGTCCAGTGTCCACAAGTGTCTGCAGAAATTCAAAATCTCCCTTATCCTGTAGTCACTTTTTTCACACCTGTGCCATCGAGCCTGTGACATAGCGCTGTGATATTCAGTGGGCCTCACACAATCCAAGTGTCCAGTGTCCACAAGTGTCTGCAGAAATTCAAAATCTCCCTTAACCTGTAGTCACTTTTTTCACACCTGTGCCATCGAGTCTGTGACATAGCGCTGTGATATTCAGTCGGCCTCACACAATCCAAAAGTGTCCAGTGTCCACAAGTGTCTGCAGAAATTCAAAATCTCCCTTATCCTGTAGTCACTTTTTTCACACCTGTGCCATCGAGCCTGTGACATAGCGCTGTGATATTCAGTGGGCCTCACACAATCCAAGTGTCCAGTGTCCACAAGTGTCTGCAGAAATTCAAAATCTCCCTTATCCTGTAGTTACTTTTTTCACACCTGTGCCATCGAGCCTGTGACATAGCGCTGTGATATTCAGTGGGCCTCACACAATCCAAGTGTCCAGTGTCCACAAGTGTCTGCAGAGATTCAAAATCTCCCTTATCCTGTAGTCACTTTTTTCACACCTGTGCCATCGAGCCTGAGACATAGCGCTGTGATATTCAGTGGGCCTCACACAATCCAAAAGTGTCCAGTGTCCACAAGTGTCTGCAGAAATTCAAAATCTCCCTTATCCTGTAGTCACTTTTTTCACACCTGTGCCATCGAGCCTGTGACATAGTGCTGTGATAGTCAGTGGGCCTCACACAATCCAAAAGTGTCCAGTGTCCACAAGTGTCTGCAGAAATTCAAAATCTCCCTTATCCTGTAGTCACTTTTTTCACACCTGTGCCATCGAGCCTGTGACATAGCGCTCTGATATTCAGTGGGCCTCACACAATCCAAGTGTCCAGTGTCCACAAGTGTCTGCAGAAATTCAAAATCTCCCTTATCCTGTAGTCACTTTTTTCACACCTGTGCCATCGAGCCTGTGACATAGCGCTCTGATATTCAGTGGGCCTCACACAATCCAAGTGTCCAGTGTCCACAAGTGTCTGCAGAAATTCAAAATCTCCCTTATCCTGTAGTCACTTTTTTCACACCTGTGCCATCGAGCCTGTGACATAGCACTGTGATATTCAGTGGGCCTCACACAATCCAAAAGTGTCCAGTGTCCACAAGTGTCTGCAGAAATTCAAAATCTCCCTTATCCTGTAGTCACTTTTTTCACACCTGTGCCATCGAGCCTGTGACATAGTGCTGTGAAAGTCAGTGGGCCTCACACAATCCAAAAGTGTCCAGTGTCCACAAGTGTCAGCAGAAATTCAAAATCTCCCTTATCCTGTAGTCACTTTTTTCACACCTGTGCCATCGAGCCTGTGACATAGCGCTCTGATATTCAGTGGGCCTCACACAATCCAAGTGTCCAGTGTCCACAAGTGTCTGCAGAAATTCAAAATCTCCCTTATCCTGTAGTCACTTTTTTCACACCTGTGCCATCGAGCCTGTGACATAGCGCTCTGATATTCAGTGGGCCTCACACAATCCAAGTGTCCAGTGTCCACAAGTGTCTGCAGAAATTCAAAATCTCCCTTATCCTGTAGTCACTTTTTTCACACCTGTGCCATCGAGCCTGTGACATAGCACTGTGATATTCAGTGGGCCTCACACAATCCAAGTGTCCAGTGTCCACAAGTGTCTGCAGAAATTCAAAATCTCCCTTATCCTGTAGTCACTTTTTTCACACCTGTGCCATCGAGCCTGTGACATAGCGCTGTGATATTCAGTCGGCCTCACACAATCCAAAAGTGTCCAGTGTCCACAAGTGTCTGCAGAAATTCAAAATCTCCCTTATCCTGTAGTCACTTTTTTCACACCTGTGCCATCGAGCCTGTGACATAGCACTGTGATATTCAGTGGGCCTCACACAATCCAAAAGTGTCCAGTGTCCACAAGTGTCTGCAGAAATTCAAAATCTCCCTTATCCTGTAGTCACTTTTTTCACACCTGTGCCATCGAGCCTGTGACATAGCGCTGTGATATTCAGTGGGCCTCACACAATCCAAAGGTGTCCAGTGTCCACAAGTGTCTGCAGAAATTCAAAATCTCCCTTATCCTGTAGTCACTTTTTTCACACCTGTGCCATCGAGCCTGTGGCATAGCGCTGTGATATTCAGTGGGCCTCACACAATCCAAAGGTGTCCAGTGTCCACAAGTGTCTGCAGAAATTCAAAATCTCCCTTATCCTGTAGTCACTTTTTTCACACCTGTGCCATCGAGCCTGTGACATAGCGCTCTGATGTTCAGTGGGCCTCACACAATCCAAGTATCCAGTGTCCACAAATGTCTGCAGAAATTCAAAATCTCCCTTATCCTGTAGTCACTTTTTTCACACCTGTGCCATCGAGCCTGTGACATAGCGCTCTGATATTCAGTGGGCCTCACACAATCCAAAAGTGTCCAGTGTCCACAAGTGTCTGCAGAAATTCAAAATCTCCCTTATCCTGTAGTCACTTTTTTCACACCTGTGCCATCGAGCCTGTGACATAGCGCTGTGATATTCAGTGGGCCTCACACAATCCAAAAGTGTCCAGTGTCCACAAGTGTCTGCAGAAATTCAAAATCTCCCTTATCCTGTAGTCACTTTTTTCACACCTGTGCCATCGAGCCTGTGACATAGCGCTGTGATATTCAGTGGGCCTCACACAATCCAAGTGTCCAGTGTCCACAAGTGTCTGCAGAAATTCAAAATCTCCCTTATCCTGTAGTCACTTTTTCAAACCTGTGCCATCGAGCCTGTGACATAGCGCTGTGATATTCAGTGGGCCTCACACAATCCAAATGTGTCCAGTGTCCACAAGTGTCTGCAGAAATTCAAAATCTCCCTTATCCTGTAGTCACTTTTTTCACACCTGTGCCATCGAGCCTGTGACATAGCGCTCTGATATTCAGTGGGCCTCACACAATCCAAGTGTCCAGTGTCCACAAGTGTCTGCAGAAATTCAAAATCTCCCTTATCCTGTGGTCACTTTTTTCACACCTGTGCCATCGAGCCTGTGACATAGCGCTGTGATATTCAGTGGGCCTCACACAATCCAAAATTGTCCAGTGTCCACAAGTGTCTGCAGAAATTCAAAATCTCCCTTATCCTGTAATCACTTTTTTCACACCTGTGCCATCGAGCCTGTGACATAGCGCTCTGATGTTCAGTGGGCCTCACACAATCCAAGTGTCCAGTGTCCACAAGTGTCTGCAGAAATTCAAAATCTCCCTTATCCTGTAGTCACTTTTTTCACACCTGTGCCATCGAGCCTGTGACATAGCGCTGTGATATTCAGTGGGCCTCACACAATCCAAAAGTGTCCAGTGTCCACAAGTGTCTGCAGAAATTCAAAATCTCCCTTATCCTGTAGTCACTTTTTTCACACCTGTGCCATCGAGCCTGTGACATAGCGCAGTGATATTCAGTGGGCCTCACACAATCCAAAAGTTGTCCAGTGTCCACAAGTGTCTGCAGAAATTCAAAATCTCCCTTATCCTGTAGTCACTTTTTTCACACCTGTGCCATCGAGCCTGTGACATAGCGCTGGGATATTCAGTGGGCCTCACACAATCCAAGTGTCCAGTGTCCACAAGTGTCTGCAGAAATTCAAAATCTCCTTTATCCTGTAGTCACTTTTTTCACACCTGTGCCATCGAGCCTGTGACGTAGCGCTGTGATATTCAGTGGGCCTCACACAATCCAAAAGTGTCCAGTGTCCACAAGTGTCTGCAGAAATTCAAAATCTCCCTTATCCTGTAGTCACTTTTTTCACACCTGTGCCATCGAGCCTGTGACATAGCGCTCTGATATTCAGTGGGCCTCACACAATCCAAGTGTCCAGTGTCCACAAGTGTCTGCAGAAATTCAAAATCTCCTTTATCCTGTAGTCACTTTTTTCACACCTGTGCCATCGAGCCTGTGACATAGCGCTGTGATATTCAGTGGGCCTCACACAATCCAAAAGTGTCCAGTGTCCACAAGTGTCTGCAGAAATTCAAAATCTCCCTTATCCTGTAGTCACTTTTTTCACACCTGTGCCATCGAGCCTGTGACATAGCGCTCTGATATTCAGTGGGCCTCACACAATCCAAGTGTCCAGTGTCCACAAGTGTCTTCAGAAATTCAAAATCTCCCTTATCCTGTAGTCACTTTTTTCACACCTGTGCCATCGAGCCTGTGACATAGCGCTCTGATATTCGGTGGGCCTCACACAATCCAAGTGTCCAGTGTCCACAAGTGTCTGCAGAAATTCAAAATCTCCCTTATCCTGTAGTCACTTTTTTCACACCTGTGCCATCGAGCCTGTGACATAGCGCTCTGATATTCAGTGGGCCTCACACAATCCAAAAGTGTCCAGTGTCCACAAGTGTCTGCAGAAATTCAAAATCTCCCTTATCCTGTAGTCACTTTTTTCACACCTGTGCCATCGAGCCTGTGACATAGCGCTGTGATATTCAGTGGGCCTCACACAATCCAAAAGTGTCCAGTGTCCACAAGTGTCTGCAGAAATTCAAAATCTCCCTTATCCTGTAGTCACTTTTTTCACACCTGTGCCATCGAGCCTGTGACATAGCGCTGTGATATTCAGTGGGCCTCACATAATCCAAGTGTCCAGTGTCCACAAGTGTCTGCAGAAATTCAAAATCTCCCTTATCCTGTAGTCACTTTTTTCACACCTGTGCCATCGAGCCTGTGACATAGCGCTGTGATATTCAGTGGGCCTCACACAATCCAAATGTGTCCAGTGTCCACAAGTGTCTGCAGAAATTCAAAATCTCCATTATCCTGTAGTCACTTTTTTCACACCTGTGCCATCGAGCCTGTGACATAGCGCTGTGATATTCAGTGGGCCTCACACAATCCAAGTGTCCAATGTCCACAAGTGTCTGCAGAAATTCAAAATCTCCCTTATCCTGTAGTCACTTTTTTCACACCTGTGCCATCGAGCCTGTGACATAGCGCTGTGATATTCAGTGGGCCTCACACAATCCAAAAGTGTCCAGTGTCCACAAGTGTCTGCAGAAATTCAAAATCTCCCTTATCCTGTAGTCACTTTTTTCACACCTGTGCCATCGAGCCTGTGACATAGCGCTGTGATATTCAGTGGGCCTCACACAATCCAAGTGTCCAGTGTCCACAAGTGTCTGCAGAAATTCAAAATCTCCCTTATCCTGTAGTCACTTTTTTCACACCTGTGCCATCGAGCCTGTGACATAGCGCTGTGAAATTCAGTGGGCCTCACACAATCCAAGTGTCCAGTGTCCACAAGCGTCTGCAGAAATTCAAAATCTCCCTTATCCTGTAGTCACTTTTTTCAAACCTGTGCCATCGAGCCTGTCACATAGCGCTGTGATATTCAGTGGGCCTCACACAATCCAAAAGTGTCCAGTGTCCACAAGTGTCTGCAGAAATTCAAAATCTCCCTTATCCTGTAGTCACTTTTTTCACACCTGTGCCATCGAGCCTGTGACATAGCGATGTGATATTCAGTGGGCCTCACACAATCCAAGTGTCCAGTGTCCACAAGTGTCTGCAGAAATTCAAAATCTCCCTTATCCTGTAGTCACTTTTTTCACACCTGTGCCATCGAGCCTGTGACATAGCGCTGTGATATTCAGTGGGCCTCACACAATCCAAAAGTGTCCAGTGTCCACAAGTGTCTGCAGAAATTCAAAATCTCCCTTATCCTGTAGTCACTTTTTTCACACCTGTGCCATCGAGCCTGTGACATAGCGCTGTGATATTCAGTGGGCCTCACACAATCCAAGTGTCCAGTGTCCACAAGTGTCTGCAGAAATTCAAAATCTCCCTTATCCTGTAGTCACTTTTTTCACACCTGTGCCATCGAGCCTGTGACATAGCGCTGTGAAATTCAGTGGGCCTCACACAATCCAAGTGTCCAGTGTCCACAAGCGTCTGCAGAAATTCAAAATCTCCCTTATCCTGTAGTCACTTTTTTCAAACCTGTGCCATCGAGCCTGTCACATAGCGCTGTGATATTCAGTGGGCCTCACACAATCCAAAAGTGTCCAGTGTCCACAAGTGTCTGCAGAAATTCAAAATCTCCCTTATCCTGTAGTCACTTTTTTCACACCTGTGCCATCGAGCCTGTGACATAGCGCTCTGATATTCAGTGGGCCTCACACAATCCAATGTCCAGTGTCCACAAGTGTCTGCAGAAATTCAAAATCTCCCTTATCCTGTAGTCACTTTTTTCACACCTGTGCCATCGAGCCTGTGACATAGTGCTGTGATATTCAGTGGGCCTCACACAATCCAAAAGTGTCCAGTGTCCACAAGTGTCTGCAGAAATTCAAAATCTCCCTTATCCTGTAGTCACTTTTTTCACACCTGTGCCATCGAGCCTGTGACATAGCACTGTGATATTCAGTGGGCTTCACACAATCCAAAAGTGTCCAGTGTCCACAAGTGTCTGCAGAAATTCAAAATCTCCCTTATCCTGTAGTCACTTTTTTCACACCTGTGCCATCGAGCCTGTGACATAGCGCTGTGATATTCAGTGGGCCTCACACAATCCAAAGGTGTCCAGTGTC